>NC_046185.1:3360759-4085759 GCF_011004875.1 Balearica regulorum gibbericeps
AAAAAAGTAGGCGTTATCATTTCCAGGACATGTTTTTATGAAGATAGGCTTTTTTTCCTTATACTAGTGGGTGCAACACTAGTCTGTCTCATCACTGAAGACTTATTTCTAGAGAAAGTATACAAGACAAACCATTAAAACTTGTGAACAGAATAAAATAATACAAAAATATTTATTTCCAGAAGTAAAATATAAAACAAGTAGAGTGGGATTAATTTCACTGAAGTTTAAACAACTAAACATGAACTAGTGACCTGATGCTCCCTTTCAGACTAATATATAGATGCAGAAATGTTAAATGGCAATTTTTCTAAGATGTTGAATAGATTAGCTAAAGGTGAGCTGGACTGTCCTCCAGAAGTGTTGTATCTCTCTACTCTCTAAAGGGAAACGAGAGTGACTTGTGCTGATCTGGAGCATTTGCATTTGGATGAGAAGAATCTCATCCGTAGATCTCCAGGGAATGCTTGCCTGGGGTGGTAGAAAAAGGGACAAACCTGCAATAGACAGAATATTTCACCCACCTACACCAGAAGGATGGTGGGAGATATCAAAGGGAAAGTCAACTCAGTTATTTTTACCCTCATTTATGAACAGCTAAATAAGGACCAAATGAGGAGGTATCCAAAAGACGTATCAAAGTTATCTACAAATATCAGAGTGCATTCCATGACATATCTGTGTTTTCCTGCCACAAGCCTTTGCTCTGATGCAGGGACCAATTGCTTTAGTCTCCCTGGTGTCTGTTAAAATATCTCCTTTCTGATGAGATTAGCTTTTGCATTAATCTGGTACTTGTTGCTGGAGTATAAGTGAAGAAACCATGTGAAGAACACTTCCATTCAGTGCTTCAGCCTTGACACCATCTGTATGAATAACAGCAACATATGTATGTAAAACCAGCATTACCCAGAGTTAATAACAGCTAGCGCTCAGATGGATGCAAAAAAAGCATTATATTTACAACTATGGAATTTATTAGTTCTTTTTTAATTAGTTCTCTGTGCAGCAATTTATTTACAGTGCTGTTCTTAATGAAAACATTATAAGTTGCAGTTCTAATTCTAGTACTAGGAGTTCTATCCATTCCATCTCTGTCCTCATTGACTAAAATCAGTTCTGTTCCCTTCCTAGTTAAATAGTCTTTTTAAAAGAAAAAAAAGTATTAAAAAAATAACTGTGAGATAGGTACTTATTGCATTTAAATATACAGGGCTGCTGCACTGAAATATCCATCAGTGTAAAGACAGCAACAGTGCTATGCAATGTACACAGTCTCCTGTTGTGGGGTTTTTTTTCCTGACGGGTGAGCTTTTCAACTCTCATTTTCTCTAGTTCTGCACAAAACATGTTATTCTTCCACCGGTTACCTTTAAGCAGAACATGGAGCGTACAGTTCCTGCTCCCTTAGCTGAAATAATGGGAGTTTAATGCCAGCCATGTTGTGTGCCTTCTGTGGGCTGTTTTAGGGTTTATCAGCTCTATTTCCACTAACACGTGAATGAGAATTTAAGGGTTTCTGTCACCTTTTACAGCTCTGATTTGCTTGCTCTGTAGTTAAATGCTGCTGCAAGGTGAAAGTCTGGTATTTCCCCATGGCTCTTGGCAGATTCTCAGGGACGGTGAAATAGTAATGATATGCTGAATGGGTACGGAGTGATTTGCACGCTAGGCAGCCTTGGCTACATACTCTAGTGTTTAAGCATCCATCTCCTTGAAATTGTCTTTTCCTGCAACCAGACATACTTTAACCTGAGTCAGCATTTTTCTTCCTGATAGTTAACCCAAGCTGAAAGTCAAATGCCAGTAATTCTGCATGTTCCCAAAGGAACATAAGATTTGCCACATTGGTGCAAACTGATGACTGGTCAGGGCTGCTATCTAATCTCTATTAGTCTCCAGCACATGATGTCTTATCTGGCCAGTGTTTTATGTCTCCCTTTTTGGTGTTACCCTGAGTGCTTCCCAGAATAATTCAGGATATTCACAAAGTTGATTTTCTCTCTCCTTCCTCCCTCCACACAACAGTTGTCAAATGTGAGTCTGGGAGCCCTGTCTTTCTAGGGAAAGATAGGCAGTGACTGCACAGACCAAAAGAGATGTGGCCTGTTTCAAGGCAGGTGAGACTATAGTCACTTGTCCATGAAGTTTGGGGAATGGAGATGTGTATTGTCTGGCTCAAATGTTAACTTGCACCTGAGGACACAGGGGTTAAAGCATATTTAAAAAGAAAAAAAAAAAAAAAAGATGAGTGTTCAGATTGCCTTGGAGCACTCTGAAGGTGAGGTAAGAGGGAGGAAAATAGGCTGTGTAAGTGGTGGTGCCTCTATCTTTTAAGATAACGTCTTCAAATTGCCTCCATTACTGTAGAAGTCTGATTAAAGAGGTGCAGTTGGAGTACTGTTCCTGCTGTTCTCTGCTAGAGGCTTTTATCCGACAACCATACCACTTGCAAAAGGATGAACAAAATCATTCACCTTTTTGTTCCAAGTGGCAACAGGGAGAAACATCCTGTCCTGAAACGCTGGCAAATCTAGCATCTCTGTGCTGTGTTCTTTTCATTCTCACAAGAAACAGGATTTCTCACTATTAACCTAACACTGTCTCCACTCCCAAAGCCCTCCAAATTGTTCTTTTTTTTTTTTTTTTTTTAAATAGATGCATGTGAGAAAAAGTCTGCATCTTGTAGCTGAGCAAAATTAATACAGCTTAAAATGCAAAGTGAGCTCATGGATGGAGAAAGACCAATGCTATATTCTTGGTCATTCAGTGCCATCTGTTCAGTGTCACTTAGATTTGTATCACGCATTCCTGGCAATTTTAACCCTTTTTTTCAAGGCAACAAAATGAAGGCATAACCCTTCTGCACCTTGAGCCTCACTTTTCCACATTTCACTCTTCTGAAGAAGCTGGTTCCAGGTAAGTTTTTTAGTTTGTTATTGGAATGTTATGAAGGAAATCTCAAATGACAGGGATTTTTTGGGGGAAGTAGTTTGACAATGCTTCTACAAGAAAGATAGTATGAAGAGAAAGTGAGTACGCATTTTTCGGAGATAGCAGCTTCTGTGAGTTGTGACCTTGAGAAGAAGCAAGGCCTTATTTTTAAGTGGTTTTGGCTTCTTCTCTCTCCTGACATGCTTTAGTATAGGCATGAAGGAGTTCTTCCTTTAAACTCACCTTGTTCAGAGAATGGAATTGCTTGTTTTCTTATTTCTATATGTCAGCTTTGGACACATCTTCATTTTTCCTACATTTTCACCATTTTCACCTTTTCACCAGTGCATTACCGTAGCACTGTGTGGGTGTCTGGTGGACCATGGGCTGGAGCAACACACATAGGGACAACCCATATATAAAGAAGTGGTGAAGCATCTGTAGTGAGGTCAGCGTTAATGATCAAAAGCAGGAGGTACAGAAAAACAGTTGGAGGTGTTGAAGCTCTATGGATCAAAAGAACTCACCAATGAGAAAGCTAGTAAAATGTCATTGAGTCTTGGTGAATGACATTAGCTTGTAAGTTTGTGCTTCAGGTAGCTCCTGGGGACTCCTGACAGAACTTACTGGAAGAACTTGTCAGAACCCAAGTTTTACATCTTACATAACCTCAAAGTGCATTCAGAGCTTACGTCAACTGTGTGACTCAAATAATAAGTTACTGGAGGTTGAAAAGGAACGGTGTCTTGGATTAAACATTGTCATTTTAAAGACTATGTAATGGCTTTTCAATCACACACAACTCTGCCATGCACAGTGTGCCATGAGGGAAAAAATGAGCTCAGTTCATTCATAAATAGGAGATTTTCCCCTTGATATAATGTGATAAGACAATGCTGCTGAGATTTGCTATTCACTTGCCATTTAATCAGAGTTGAGCTTGCAATGTCATTATCTGATGTTGCACATATTCAACATCAGATAATTTAAAAATCCTTATGCACATAGTCTTGCTAGTTCTATAGCAAGTTCTATATTTGTTTTTAAGAAGTTGGGCAAAATTACTGCTTCCCCTTCCCCTCTACCCATCTCATTCATTACATGTCACCTCCCAGGCCCTGGATATTCCATCTTTGTGAAATGGATTTCCTCATGATCCCCAAAGTTCAGCTAGTGATATTCAGTTCTGAAATGTGATATCACCTATTATATTTCCTGCCATAATTATGTCATACTCTGCAGTTTTGGCTGCTAGGCGCAGATTCTGACACTGCTACAGACCTTTTTTATAGGTCTACATGACCTTTTCAGTTGCATGTTTCTTTAAAACTTTGCCATGTGCTGTGACACTGATGATAGGGAATGCATTGCTAAGACAAATCTTTACAGCTCAGACATAGAAATGCATGGGGGTAAATTCCTACTAGGTACATGCCAATCTTCTAGCATGAAGATGGAAAATGGTTGGGATGTCTTTTAGTGTAGTAGATCCCAAGGAGTTGGCTTACAGAGATTACATCTGTCTCAGACCATCAAACAGTGCCTGTAGTATAGGCTTGGGATTTGTTGTTGCTGGGTTTTGAAGGTTTTTTGATTTTGTTTTGTCCCCTGTATCATCTCATTTCTTGATTTAGTTTTGCTTTACGATCAACCTGTACTACCCATAAGATACACCTATGTACTTGTGGTGGTCCCTGAAAGATGTCCATTTACTTGCATTAACATTTGCTTCTGAAATTCCTATATTACCAACGATCTGCAGCTGCCAAGTTAGAAGCCATTGATGTCAGGGCCAGAAGTCCTCTAAACTTCCAAAGGATCAGGATTTCTACTGGGGCATATTTCTAAAATGAAAAAGAAATTATTTCAGTGAAGTTGAATCAAAGGTGGTTGCTGGACCCCATTGATGCAGTTAAGAGAATGCACAGGAGAAATAAATGACTAAGTGAATATGAAGCAATATTGCATGGAGTATATCATCACCCTGATATCTCATTTTTTCTGGCAGAAGACTCTTGGGTTATTAGGTCTGTCCTATTTTAAGAAGCTGTTGTTAAAATTCCAGTATAAGCAGAAACGTCCAGTGTGACTGAATAAGAACCGCAGCTTTTCTGCTATGGACAGTTGTGCACTAGAGAAATGTCTAACATCTCTATAATAAAAAGTGGGTATCATTTACTTCTCTAGAAAATTAGTGGGAAGGACTATTTAAAAAAGAATAACTGTGATGAAAAAACAGGCTTTACTGAAGGCAAAATCTCATCATCATATAGTACCTTTGAACAGAGGCCCAGATAAAGACTTAGGTTTGGAAGGTTCACAATGTCAGTAATTCAATTCTCAGGCTAATCTGGTATCTGATTAGCTTCAGCTTCAGAGGCAGGAAACACCACAGATTTTCTTAATATTGTGACTTTTGTCTTCTTTTCCTTGTCTGTTGGTTTGGGTTTTTTTCCTATCCTGAAAATGCATCATTAAGAATTTATGTATACAATAAAGTAATTATATCAGACCCAGGTTGAAACCATCATCAAGGTAATCAGAAAGGGAAAACATGGGTCCTCAGAGACCATTCCCCAACATCACAGGTGGAAGACAGTCAGTTCAAATGAATTAGGTCATTAATGCAGGGGTAAATTTGACGTTGATCCTCAAAGCTAGTGATCTGTTGAGTCCTGACAGATAAGCAAAGTGTATCTACCATGTTGTACTGGGTTTGCATGGCAAGGTTTTGGTAGTGAGGGGGCTACAGGAATGGCTTCTGTGAGAAGCTGTCAGAAGCTTCCCCCATGTCTGATAAAGCCAATGCCAGATGGCTCCAGGATGGACCCGCCGCTGGCCAAGGTCGAACCCATCAGTAACAGCGGTAGCACCTCTGGGATAACATAGTTAAGACGGGGAAATAGAAACCAAGAGCAATTGCAGCCAGAGAGAGGAGTAAGAAGATGTGAGTGGAACAATTCTATAGACACCCAGGTCGGGAGTGGGAGGAGGTGCTCCAGGCGCCAGAGCAGACATTCCCCTGCAGCTCAGGGAGAAGACCATGGTGAGGCAGGCTCTCCCCCTGCAGACCATAAAGGATGATGGTGGAGCAGATATCCACCTGCAGCCTGTGGAGGATCCCACAACAGAGCAGGTACATGCCCAAAGGAGGCTGTGACACCATGGGAAGCCTGTGCTGGAGCAGGCTTCTGGCAGGACCTGTGGCCCCATGGAGAGAGGATCCCATGCTGGAGCAGTTTGTGAAGGACTGTCTCCCATGGGAGGGACCCCATGCTGCAGCAGGGGAAGAGTGTAAGGAGGAAGGAGCAGCAGAGACAACATGTGATCAATTGACCACAACCAATCCCCATTCTCCATCTCCTTGTGCCAATTGGTGGAGAGTAGGTAGAGAAATCAGGAATGAAGTTGACCCCAGGAAGAACAGAGGGGTGGGGGGAAGGTGTTTAAGATTTAGTTTTATTGCTCATTATCCTACTCTGATTTGATTGGTAATAAATTAAATTAATTTACCCAAGTCAAGTCTGTTTTGCCTGTGACAGTAATTGCTGAGTGATCTTTGTCCTTATCTTGACCCATGAGCCTTTTGTTATATTTTCTCTCCCCTGTTCATCTGAGGAGGGGGAGTGATAGAACAGCTTGGTGGACACCTGCCATCCAACCAAGGTCAAGCCACCACACATGTCTGGAAAATCTGAGAGATTTCTGTAC
This sequence comes from Balearica regulorum gibbericeps, assembly GCF_011004875.1. NCBI lineage: Eukaryota > Metazoa > Chordata > Aves > Gruiformes > Gruidae > Balearica > Balearica regulorum. The sequence goes on from NC_046185.1 coordinate 3,367,405, forward strand.
CTCTCAGAACTACCATGCTCTGCATGCTTATTTCCATTCTCTGGTCAGGAAAAAAAAAAGAGTATTAGCAACTACAAGTGACTAGAGGCAGAAATATGTAAACAACCAGAGGTTTCCTACTTTCACTTCAACATTCTCTTGAGGCTTTTCAGAAACAGAAAACTTAGATTCTCATGTTACAAGATGTTATCTCCACTATCAGCCCTGCGGATGACTTTAGATTCTCTATCACGAATGAGATGCTGTTGCAGGTTTTCAGCTCTGTCATATTTGGCAGCTACTTTCCAATTTACATCTGAAACTGGTCTAGAATATACAAAAGTTTCAGAAGAAAGCAGATAAACAGAATATATTGTGATAGGACATGGGCTTAATCAGTGTAGATTTGCATATGTGAAGAGCTCAGTCCAAAAACATCAAAAGACATTTATGCCTTGAAAACAGGTTCATTAGAACCTGGAACATGAGCTGGAACAACGATTGAAAAAAATCCCCAAAACTCCAAAACAAAAAACCATCCCCTATCAATTAAACAAAAATGGCAAAATTGAGATGAGGACCTAACATTTCCTTTCTGAGGGTCCAGCTCTGGCATGTTCTCACTCACTGAATGAGTTTGACATGTTGAAAAGGTGGTTATGAATAGTTCTGAAAAGCTTTTCCCTGTCTGTGTTTTCAGTACACAGTACCAAAATCCATCTTTTCATTCTGCTCTATATTCTCCATCCTTTGGGCAATCCATCAGACTTACTTCAACAGTGTGGGTTTACAGACCGTGACTTTGCAGAGCAACTGTAAGAACTTTCAAATGGGCCTGATGCAAAGTTAGATAAAGTCAATGAGAGAGTTTGCACAGATTTGAGTGAGCTTTGGATGAGCTCTCCTCTTTCAGTGATGCAGACTTCCACCTGATAATTTCATAGGCCTTTGGTCATCTCGGTCAGCTTGCAATGAACGCTGTTGTTTCACATGTTCAAGGAACCATTCAACTGGCCAAAATTCTCTGTGTATATAATGGTCAACTACTATTAATAATGTACTACAATTTATCTAGATGAGCCTTCTCCAACAGAGAAGTTCATTGAGGTTAATGTCTATGAAAAAGCATTAAATCTGTATAAATTTGAAAAAGTCAAAAGTTGTATCATCAGAACAGTTTGATGTGTGTCATCACATTTACTTAGAAGACAGACAGATACCTCATTTGATTTGAAACAACAGCAGGTAGGATCAAATAGGTTTATTATTCTGGAGAATGTATCTTCCCAAGGCTAGCTCTTTAATTCATGGGCAGAACAGCCTAGACTAAATAAATTAGCAGAGTCTACATCATAAACCACAAATGGATGAATGATGTTTCTCTGAAGCGAAGGAGGGCTGTAGGATGGATCCATAGCTCAGGTTCCTATTGCAACTTAGAGCTACCACATGACTGGAGCAGCTCTTTACAGTCTATTTTTGCAGTTCACAGTAAAGAGGTCTGTTACCCTGCAAAGAAGAGTAATTTTAGCAACCTGATAGCAGCAGGGTCTTCTTTCATTTGCCCTTTCCTTCCTTGCCCTCTCTTTAGGCATGAAAAAAAAAAAAAAAAAAAAAGAGTCAAGATAAATACTCCTATTTCCTTTAACTGACTATGAAGGTAATAGAAATGACTTACTGAAATATGGACAGACAAAGCTTCAAGTCACACAGATTTCTACTGGTAAAGTTCCCCAGATATATATATATATAAAAAAAAAAATCTACCCCAACATAATTTTTTTTTTTTTTTTTCCTAGGGATTGCAATTTAATTCTCTATTTGTAAAGTAGCTAATGCAAGACTGCATAGTCCATGACTATAACTTCTAAACTCAGCATAACTATTACTACAGAAAATAGTAAAAAAACCCCTTTAATCAAAACCTAAGAGTATGACAGAACTCAAACTCTTTTCCGATAACTCAGAATAACTCATTTTTATCCTCAACTAAATAAGAAACATATATTAAGTTTGTTGGTTTGTTGGCCCAGTATATCTTTTGCTTAGATTGTGTCTGGAGAATCTCTCTTGTTACACTCAAGAGCCAAGTCTGTAGATTATCTATTTCTAATTTAAATGGCTTTTGCAAGTAGAATATTTTCCCTGCCTGCAAATCAAGATTCATAATCCCCAGTAGCTGCAAAGCCTGCCAAGAGTAATGGCCTGTGCTGGTAGTAGGGTTTGCTTTCATGTCAAACATATGGTGCCCTTCATCCTAGTCCTTGGAGAAAAAGCCTGTCCAAAGTCCACAGGATCTGATTAGACTGTGTTCTTTTTCTCCTGTACACAGGGATGTGCCTACACATAAGCTCTCTCCCTCAGTCGTATATATGTGCATGCACATGCATATATGCACACCTCCACGCACTGATCATAAAGCAGCATGGCCAGCTTATTTAAGACAGGCATCTGTTAGTGATCGACTTGAATTTGTCACTTACTGATTAATCACATTTGCATCACGCAGTCGTTGATTGCTGGGCATGAACGAGACCGCACTGAGGACAGCACGAAGAAATCCAGACAACCGGTTGGCATTTCTGTGATGCTAACGCACACAGCTTAGGCAAAGCATTGCAAGCAGGTCGAGGGAGGTGATCCTTCCCCTCTACTCAGCACTGGTGAGGAACATCTGGAGTCCAGTGCTGGGCTCCACAGGACAAAAGAGAAACAAGAACGTACTGGTGTGAGTCCAGCAAAGGGCCACAGAGATGATTAAGGGACGGGAGCATCTGACCTATGAGGAGAGGCTGAGCGAGCTGGGAATGCAGCCTGGGGAAGTCTCAGGAGGATCTTATCCATCTGTATAAATACTTGATGGGGCCATAAAGAGGACAAAACCAGGCTCTTCTCAGTGGTTTCCACTGACAGGACAAGAGGCAATGGGTGCAACCTGAAATATATGAAACTTTGTTTAAACATAAGAAAATGCTTTTTTTACTGTAAGAGTGGCCAAACAGGGAAGCAGGTTGCCCAGAGAAGCTGTGGAGTCTCCAGCCTTGGAGCTATTCAAAATTCAACTGGACACAGCCCTGATAACCCTGCTTCAGCTGACCCTGATCTGACCTGGTGGTTGGACTGGATGATGTCCAGAGGTCTCTTCCCACCTCATCCATTCTGTGATTTGCACAGGCAGTGAACATATTGTTGATTGGTAACTATAGAAATGTTCCTTCCTTTTCAAGTAGTTTTCTTTTCCCTCCACTTACAGCCTTTCCTCTTTGAAAAAAAAAGATTGTGAAATATTAAGCAAACACAAAAGTGAGAATGGTTCCAAGGTGGATGGAAAGGTTATATGATTTGTGGTGTCCATCCCCTTTCCAGAGCCTTTCCGCTTGTCTGAGTAACTCTAGCAAATTCTGTAGGATTTCTACTACTGAATTTATGCAGCTAAATTTAGGTGTCGACAGTGTACCTTTACTGCATCTGAGAAAGTCATCCTGAAGATCCCTTTGTAGTTGATGCTACTCAATAACAGCCAGTGTTAGGTCATTCTGAAGTTGATGTCTTTATTCAAATTACCCCCACCCTTAAAATCCATTGGCTGCACTGATTAGATCTATAATTACCATAATAGGAGCCTGGGAGCCATTATGCTCAGATGGTGATACTTACACCTTTAAATTAGCTGAGATGAATGTAATCTTCAGAAGGATACCCTTCCTCATTAAAGAAGAGTGTTTTTATTGGGTTTGTGTGGTGTTTATGTGAATGCAAGGTAGGAACTGTCTTCTGTGCTTTGTATATACAGCACACAACAGACATCTGATTTCAAAAGATTACCTAAATGATGTCTTATTATGAACAATTTTAATAATTGGCATAAATAACAATATATGTGTGGTTTTGTATTTTGTTGCTTTGAGGGAGGGGGGTGTCTGATCTCTGGTCTATTTTGACACCTTATTGGTTTACAGTAAAACACAATTAAAACAAAGAGTGTTTCTAAGGCTTTCTTCACCTGTAATAAAAAAATAAAAAAGGAAAAAGAAAAATGTTGTTCTTGGTTATAGGTTCAATACTAATAACAAACTATTTTTCCATTCCTTTTCCTTTCCCTTGATAGCAAGTTTAACCAGATTTTCTTACATAGCATATATATACAAACAATATTCATTAAGGAAGTATAATAGACGCAAACACTACAAAAGCCTGCTTATATTTTTCATACTGACGTTTGCTACAAACACACAGGCCTGCCTCATGGGATGGTGAGTGCAAAAATACAATTTGTCTAACCAGCCTCAGATGTCTATGGTGCTGATGTCTATCTTGGAGATGCTATCTTGCTGCTCATGCCTTTCCTAAGAGGCTTCTCTTATAGTAATGGGAGAGAAACATGCCCCTTCATCAAAACCTGTCTCTTTATTTCCATTAACTCGGTACATGAATGGTGTAAACATTTTATGTTTTAGACATCTACATATGGTATAGTGAGTCTTTCTATCAAGAGAAATTGTCTAATGGTTCCATTGCATGGCAAAATGGAAACCAGACTAATATTTCTTAGATATATATATATAAAAATACATAGTTTTATATATAATATATTAATTTTATATATATATATATTCTCTCTCCTGCAAAGTGCATCAGTATCACACTCTGGCTTCTATACTTAGGCCACTTCGCAGGAAAATGTATTTTTAAAACTAAATGCACCATCCTCCATGTATGGGAACTGCTGGCATTGAAGAGAACACAGTATCTGCTCTTTTCCTTGCTACAGCAGGCTATACACCATATTTTCTTTATAAATTTGTTTCATCTGTACTCTCAGCCTCCCCACCCCTTCCACTTCCACAGTAACCTTAGACTGGAACCAGTGAAAATACACTTTTCTAAGGTCATGTCTACTTCATTCTTGACTGTGCACTTTGGGACCATCTTGAGTAGCCACCCTTCCATCAGTAACAGCTTTACATCAGGATGTCTCTGGGAATCCTGTGAATACTTATCAGTTATTCTTGCTTTTGCAGAGCCTGTGATCACCCTGTGAAGCGGAATGGATTCTCAAAGCATTTCATCTTCAGGCCCTACATCGATGTCTGCTTTACTGATCACATCGTATTAAAACTGCTATAGCAAACAAACACTAATCGTATGAAAGAAAAGTTAAGTTTTATACTGTGTGTTAGTATAATTGTGAATACTTCTTCTTTTTTGTTGTGTTTTTTTTTTTTCCCCCTTCATTGCAGACATGTTTTACCTTACGTTACAGATTTTAATTACGTCCCCTCTGTATCTGGGGAATGCTTTTTCTTTGTCTCCAGATTTGGTACACTGAGTGATGTAAGATACGTAGCTGTTAATTCATCATTATTGTTTGTGGTTTTAACATGCTCCTGATCTTGATTTCTGCTTATTTAAAACCATGAAAGTCAACATGCTTTGTTTGATTCTTTTTTGTTGTTGTTTTCATACATTTTAAAAATAATCTAGCTCAGATTCTTATACTGTGCACTGCTGCTTTAGAATTTGCTCTGACAGATCTGAGCTAAGCAATTTCACAATTATATGTGCCATTTACAAACACATCAATTAGATGCTTATTTGATCCCATTGTATGCATAGAACATGACATTTATTTATGAAAAACACTAGTGAAAGAGCAGGACAAATAAACATTAAGCTGTATTACCACTTTTTAAAAGGAAAAGACCTTTAATCTGTTAAAAAAATCAAGCAAGGCATCTCATGAAAAATGTCAAATTTTGCATTACATTTCATTTCATAGGTTTCAATGCAATCAGCATTTGGGATTTTGTTCCATTTTCACCCACAATATTTTCTGCTGAAAACATGATTGAAAATGCCATTTAAATTCTTTAAATGTGTCATGTACTATAAATGCAGTTTTCCTCCAGTAAATAAAGCATTTCAAAAATGGTTTTAATTAAAATGTCATAGGAAGTATTGAAGAGAATTTCACAAAATGATATGGTTTTTATTCTTCATGAAAAGTTACATCTTTTGACAAAAATGTTTCTCACCATAAAAAAAAAAAAAAATCAGCTAGCTCTATATGTTATGTATTTTTGTTTACTGTGAAGGTTTAGAAAAGAATAACAAATACTAAACTGGATTCTCACCTTCACTGGTTTAAATTACATGCTTCCTTTCCAAAAAGCTGACACAGTCTTTCCTCAGTAAAGGTTGAGCGCAGAAAAATGCTCAGAGAAATCTTGCAGATGCTTAAGCTCATTCAGGGTCAGAACTGTAAAACTTCTTAAATCAATGCAGTTAGGTTTGGTGAAGAAACAGAACTCAGAGTTTCTGGTGTTTTTTCTCTAGATTTATGCTTCAAAATCTACATAACTGGATCATTATATGTAATATTAAGTATTCCAAAGTTGCTATTAAGAAAAGCTAATTAGTAGAAGATACTCTTCTTTCCAATCAAGCTTAGTACTGGCATGAAATTACAAATTATGATACCTACTGCTTTACCTAACTACGTAGAGTTTACTTCTGAAATAGAGCTCCCTACTTATAGCCACTACAAACTGCAGGCTGCCTCTATCATCAAATTTGGCAAACCCTATAGCGATGAAAATGATTTTCATCTAGTTAGTACGAGCTGAAAAGAACCCATCTCGTAGCTGATTGCAAGCAAATATTTTGAGAGCATTGAGTTGCATTTGAACAAGGGATCAAGAACAAACAAACCTTGCCCATTTGCTAATCCCATTCATTAGAAGCTCAATGATTACCTCATTAGTATGATGCAGTGCAGAGGCAGACTGATGGAGCTTTCTATGAGCCAGCTTACACAGCAGATGCATTTGGCACCAATGACCCAGGTGAAGTATTTCTCTACTGAAACTATAGAAGCTGTCTGGCTTAGAGTAAGCATGAAATCTCCCCGTGGCAACTGGACATAGACATACTCCCCCCTACTGTGTATTATAGACTTGGTTATAATGGCAAATGCTATTTCAAAAAAATACCATTCCATGAGGTTCCTATAAAATAGTATATTCATACTAAATCATAGAATCAGAGAATGATTTGGGCTTGAGGCGACCTTCAAGGATCATCTAGTCCAACCTTTACCTTTCACTGGATCAGGTTGTTTAAAGCCGTGTCAAATCTGACCTTGAACACTTCCAATGATGGGACATCCACAAGTTCTCTGGGTAAGCTGTTCCAGTGTCTCACCATTCTCACTGTAAAAAATTTTATCCTTATCTCCAATCTAAAGCTACCTGTTGTAGTTTAACCCCAGCTGGCAACTAAGCCCACACAGCTGCTCACTCACTGCCCCCCAGCAGGATAGGGGAGAGAATCAGAAGGGTAAAAGTGAGAAAATGTGTGGGTTGAGATAAAGACAGTTTAATTAACTCTATCTCAGCTGAAACCAGGACATAGGTAAAGCAAAAGCCACGCATGCAAGCTAAGCAAAACATTCCCCCCTGCCCATCGGCAGGCAGGTGTTCAGCAATCTCCAGGAAAGCAGGGCTCCATCGCATGTAACAATTACTTGGGAAGACAAATACCATCACTCTGAACATCATCTTCTTCCTTCTTCTTCCCCCAGCTTTATATGCTGAGCATGACATCATATGGTATGGAATATCCCTTTGGTCAGTTGGGGTCAGCTGTCCCAGCTGTGTCCCCTCCCAACTCCTTGTGCACCCCCAGCCCACTCGCTGGTGGGGTGGGATGAGGAGCAGCAAAGACCTTGGCTCTGTGTAAGCACTGCTCAGCAATAACGAAAACATCCCTGTGTTATCAACACTGTTTTCAGCACAAATCCAAAACATAGCCCCATACTAGATACTATGAAGAAAATTAGCTCTATCCCAGACAAAACCAGCACACTAACTTCTTTCAGTTTAAAACCACTGCCTCTTGTCTGTTGCTACAAGCTCTGGTAAAGTCTTTGTCTTTCTTATAAGCTCCCTTTATATTTTGAAAGGCCGCAATAAGGTTTCCCTACTCTTCTCCAAGATGAACAATGCAAACTCTCTGACCATTTCTTCACAGGACAGGTGCTCCATCTCTCTGACCATTTTCGTGGCCCTCCTCTGGACCCAGTCTAACACATCATGTCTTTGTGTGCTGGGAACCGCAGAGCTGGATCTGGTACTCCAGGTGGGGTCTCTTGAGAGCGGAGGAGGTGAATCACCTCCCTTGAGCTGCTGGTCACACTTCTTTTGTTGCAGCCCACAATACAATTTGCTGTCTGGGCTGCAAGCACACATTGCCAGTACATGTCTAATTTTTCATCCACTAGTATCCCCAAGTCCTTCTCCACAGGGTTGCTCTCAATCCATTCATCACCCAGCCTGCTTTGATACTAGCAATTGCCCAAGACAGGACCCTGTCCTTGGTCTTGTTTAACTTCATGAGATTCACACTGGCGCACCTCTCAAGCCTGTCAAGGTTCCCTAGATGGTCTTTCCCTCTAGTGTATCAGCTGCACCACTCAGCTTTGTGTCATCCACAAATTTGCTGAAGGGTGCACTCAATCACACAGTTGATGTCATTGATATTGAACAGTATCAGGCCCAATATGGTCCCCTGAGGGACACCACTTGTTACTAATCTCCATTTGGACAATGAGCCATTGACCGCAACACTGACTGTAACTTCAGTTGCAACTGCAACTGAAGATATGTTTCCTATTGCTTCATTCATTTCATGGACTTGCCTTCTCCCTCCTCAAGGAGAATGTCAAGGCAAGTATGTCTAACAATGCCATTAAACAGCTTTTCATGCTACTAATGCTTTGGATGAAAATACTGTGTGTGCACGCTGGCACAGGTTTTTCTTCTTTATAGCGTCATAGGCAGAGACATGGAGCTCAAAGCTTTCCAGCAGCAGGCAGTTCAATTTGGGCAGATCCTGCAAGCCCCCCATGGAGTTGAGGGTTAATATGAGAATGAGATGTAAGAGGGAAAAATTATAATAAAAACACTTTTCATGGGCATTATAAGGAAGTAGAGCATGCTGTCAACAGTGGAAGAAAATTTAAAAACATCCTGAGAAAATAAATTTTAAAAAGACACGTCGAAACATAATGAGCTGAGTACCCAATTCAATTATTAAGTTGTCAGGTCCTCTCACTCAGGAGTGGAATAGGAAGCAGTTTTTGCCTCTAGTGCCTTAAGGACAAGTGTGAACATGAGAAAACAAACCTATTTGGCATGTCTCTTGTTGTCATTTAGACAAGCCATCCAGAAGCCAGTGAAATTTCTCAGATCTGAGATCTTTGCAAATGGCGACTATTCCCCAAAGCTAGGTCTACAAAAGGATATAGGTGTCAAAAATGATGCATATACCATATATGTACGACAATCTTCTTGACCTTCTGGCCTCTTTTACGATACATGTGAAAACTTTTATGGGCTTTATAAATCTACTGTGCTGGGAAGATTGCTACTTGAGCTAACCAGGAAGAAGTCCTGAGGAGCATTCTATGTCTTAATCACCACAAGGTAGGACATAAAAACAGTTCTACTGACTCAACGGTATGTATCACTAGGTATTCTGTCTCCAGCACTGGCCATAAACAAGAACCTAGGGGAAAGAAAAAGGTTTCAAAGGTCTACTACCAATTGAGAAAGAAAAACAAACAAAACACAAAAGCGTCAAGGGTTTTTTGTGCATGGAATTTGGCTCCTACTGCTGCAATTTCATATCGTTTTTTCCCTTCCATCAAAAAAGGTGGTTGACAATCTGTCTCAGTACACCCTTTCCATCCCATCATGATTTTGCAGCCTCCATTGTATACCCCCTAAGTTGTATCTTTTCTGGTGTGAATAGCCTCAGATGACTTGGCCTTTTCTTTTCTACTTGAATTACTTGCCTAGTCTGGACAACTTCCTCTTTCAGTTGGCTAAAGGGGTATCCTAAACAATAGCTTTAGACTATATGCCTGACTTCTAGACAGCCAAGCTAGCTGAAAGTTCAGTCTTTTATCTAAGCTGGTTTGTGCTAGTGTGCATGGTGCATTTTGATACAAAGTCAGCTGAAGTTATTGGACATATCAGGCATTGTATTTTACTGTTCACCAGTTCTGATAATTTCTTAGCCAAGTACCAGAGAAAGCAAAATGGAAATGGCAGTGACTGGCACATTTCTTCACTTCAGAATTTCATGCCTCTAAGAGCATATGGAGTGAAAGTGAAGAACGATGGGGCAGGTCAACAAATCGCTCTCTAACAACTTATTAATCTACAGTTCTGTTGGTGTAAGGGGACTTGAGACACTCAAAATGGCTGCAATTCATCCATTTACTTTAAGTGTATTAACCCACAAAATTAGGTGCAGTCTCTTCCAAAGCAGCAGCCCAGAGCATATTAATGATCCCTCACATGGAGTCTGAACCGTGTTTCTCATGTGTTCACTCATTATAGGCTCCCACACTGTGGAACTGAGTTGAACCTAATTAGACCACAAAGAAATATGGTTATAACTGGTCTGGAGCAGCTTAGCAAAATGTAATAAGGTAGTTTAATTGGCTGCTTCTTTGTATTACCGATTCTAGAATTTATCGTTTACTTTGGACAGTGGACCAACTCCACCTCAGTTTGCCATGGTAAGCAGATGGATAAAACATGTGATGATGAGTGATAATTTGGTTGATGATTATACAGAGCAACGGCAAAAATTGATGAGTTTCACAATAAAAGTCAGGGATTCCTCAGATGCTTTCAGTAACCAGAATGTTGGTTTTAAGAATATTAGATGCCTTTTAGGAAAGAAGATAGCTCATTGCTGCTTTGTAACCTTTGTTCTAGTTACAATCAATGCCAAAATCCCTATCATAGCTAGCAACTATAGGCACATGTAGGAATTAAATACAGACCTACCACCAAGGTGAACATGTTAGGCTTCTTGGTTGGTATAAATAAGGCAAGGAAGACCCTGTGGTGAGGTTTTAGGAAATGAATATTTAAAAGATTTACTCTTCTTATTTCATTTGAAATTCTTTTTCCCTTCCTTCCTTCCTTCCCTCTTTCTCTCTCTGCTTCTTCTCTTCTCTTCTCTTCATTGATTCTTTTTTTTCTTTTTTTTTTTTTCTTTTCTGAGACCATTGTAAAAGTTAAAAGTGGTATTCTTTTGCCCTTGAAGTGGAATAGTTGAAGAATCAGAAATAGACACTATTGAAAATTACTGCTTTTTACTACACCTGATTCTTTCTATAAGTGTTTGACGTGGTTTAGCCCCAGCCGCTCGCTCACCCCTCCCCCGGCGGGATGGGGAGGAGAACGGAAAAACAACGGCAAAGCCTCGAGGGTTGGGATAAGGGCAGTTTACTGGGACAGCAAGGGAGAGGGAGAACAATCAACAACAGCGCTGATAACAGATAGTAACAATGGTGATAACAGAGAACGATTTTACCGATCCGACGACCGACCGACCGGACGCTCGACCCGTCCCGGAGCCACGCCGACACGCCGAACCCGCCCCTGCCCGACTGGCCCCCTTTTATGGTGAGCATGATGTCACATGGTATGGAATAGCCCCCGGCCAGCTTGGCTCACCTGTCCTGGCTCCTTGGGAAATTAACTCTATCCTTGCCAGAACCAGGACAGTGTTTAAATCCTGATGTAGCTATACTGAGATACTCAGATTCACTGCTCCTAGTCCCAGTCAGCTACTGCTGCTGCACTTTGTCGTATCATCTCTGATGGTCAAGATCTCTTATTTCTTTTAGTTTTAAGAAATTGCATCAGTTGAGTTACTTAATGACATTGGGCAGCACACATCTGTTTCAGAAATGATTTGCCAATGCACATGTGAAGAAACAGGAAACAACACAGAAGAAAACCAGAAGCAAGAAAACAAGATACATGTTCCTAGAAATGCTATCCATCCTCATTGTCATCTTACGAAAAATGAAGCTTCCAAGCTAAATGCGAAATCAGCTGGAGTACATGGTTGATGATCTGATGTTCTAGGTTCAAATCCTGCCTTCATGTCCTGTCTGGAATTACAAAAGTCTCTTCACCTCTCAACACATCAGCTTGAGTTACCTGTTCCGTTTCAGATGAGTTGCTATTTGAAATCAGCTGAAATTGGATATTCCGAATGGCAGGCTCTAAGCCTTGAGAACATCTATTTCTATCTTTTCGGCTGTGTCAATAGGATCATTAAAATCTGCATTTTAAGGCCTTGAAAATCCTATATGGAAAAACAACTTTTTCTACAAATTTTTCTGAGATTAAATTGATTTAATGGAGTTCGAGGGTGAGGGGAGGGGGGGAAGATTGCTACCATCACCTTTATGCTATCCAAATGGTGGCTTTCCTCTCACTTAGCTTGTGTACATATTAAAAAGAATTTTCCCTCCAAGCACGTCCAGTGAGGGAGCCTCAATAAATCCCCGAAGAAATTCCTTAACACAACAATTGAAATAACTTTAAAAAATATTTTTCTTGAATTTTCAAATTTTTTTATTGCAACTTCTACCTGGTTGCTTTGCTCCCTTTGATAACCTAACATAATCTCTCCCTGCTCAGAAATAACACCAGTACCGTAGGCTATAGTGAATAATCCCTGTGCTGAGTGAGTGTCTTTCCAGGGGAAATAGCCAAAAAGTTTGCGACAGGCAAAGGTGGAGCCTCCTTTTCCCTCCTTTTTTCACAGAGCTTGTAGACATGAATGAAAGACTCTGCAGCAGACATCCACTGGATATACTTGGGCATTATATGAGACACTACTATCAGAGGAAGATGTGTATTGAGCGTACCTAAATAGACAAGGTAATGTGCAGACCTGTCAGAGAGAAGGCATGAGAAATTTCTTTGAAGAGAAAGATGCAGTCATGAGAGAGCAAAGAAAAATTTTGCCCAAGAAGGACCTGAGGGAAACCTGTTGGGACAGACCATGCATAAGGTCATCGCGTGTTACCCCCAGAGCATCTACTCAAGCACTGCGTGTCTAAGGGAATAGATGGAGTATGTGCTTGAGAGTACGGCTTATGATCTCTACAGAGTGTGAATGGGGTTGTGTAGCTGCATAGGCTGCTTCATGCTGTGTGTAGTAGCATCACTGCAGGACATTAACCCTAGAGGAGGAAGGAAGCTCAAGTAGAGACAAAGCTGGAGAGCACGGGGGACTCTGGTCTGGATGATGCTGGCTGAAAATAATGCATGGATGTGTGCTCATGAAATATGTTTGCTGAGAAAAGGAATCCAGGAGTGATTATTACAATTGTCTGTCTAGCTGTGGTACTAACTTCCTAGTAGCCAGCTTGCTGTCACACTAGATAAAGAAACAACAGGGAAAAAAAGAACCCCATGGAGTATGTTGACATACTGGAACAGCTTTTGTAATGCACGGCTAACAGGCAGTTAGCGAAAAGCAGAAGCGTGCAGTGATGACCGACACTTCTGACAGCAGCAGGTAGGAAAACATCAGACAAGTCTGATTGCGCCATCCTTTGCCTTTTCTTTCCCTGCTTTATGTCTCCACTGGGGTGTTTCTGGCATGCTCAGCAGCAATGCTAAGTGCTGGAAAGCCTGTGCCAGGATCCTCTTGTCTTGCACAGAGCACAGACTCAGCAATTCTTCAATCTACAAGATGGTTTTAGAGTTTGTTTTCTTTACAGGTAAGTCGGGTTCGCTGCTGAACCCAGATTTGCCTCATCTTACTTTAAGCATCTAAAAAAGGAGCACAGCCACTTTCAGCTCTTTTTACAGTCAGTGAAAACAGATCTTGTGATAGGCTGTACCTCCCGCTAGAGATACTTATGTTTCCCAAGGGTTGCTGTGTTCAAAATTTAGAGTCTCAGTTAGGTGAGGTGAGTCTAGGCTGAGGTTCCCTTCACAATGCTCCAATACAAAACCTCTCTCTGGTGGGCTATAAAGTTTCATCAGGGCTGTTTCTTCCCACTTTTCCAAATCCCATATTGATATTTCCTATGCTTTTAAGTGTTACTAACCTTCTGAGCCTGCATCTTCATTTGACATAAAAGCAAATAAAAAACTCCACAGAGGTAGCCAGGCAAGGCAGAAGAAGGCAACCTTTGTAAATGCTTACAGGTTCCTGCAGTATTTACGGTCCTCAAAAGAGAAAATGCAAACACAATGCAAAGACCGAAGAAAAGTCAGTCTCATTTCTTAAGACAATTAGAGGATTCATAAATAGTTTAATGTATTACTCAAAATCAGAAAACTTTGTTATGAATAGCTTTGCAGTAGATGATGTCAGAGAAGTGATACCACGGAGTACGGTCACAAAACTCTAGTATTGGATGGTATGAAAAGACTTACTGGGACAACTCTGAGATGGCAAATACATCTGTATGGAGAAAATTGAACATTGGCTGAAGAGAATTGATGTGAATATCTAGTAAAGATGAACAGCTTTAACTTTTTCCATGTTTGGAGCCAGGTAAAAGGGAGTTTGGCATGGAAATTGCTGTTAATTCTTTGGTTAATGTGTTTGGCTCTTCCAAGCCAATTAGTTCCCAGGTGTAAACAGGGCCAAGTTTGGCCATATATGAATAGAAGTCAGTTCCTGATCCTTGGTCTTACTAAGAAATGACAGCAAATATCACCAACCGGTCTGTGCTTTAAAACATGAGTGAGGTGTATCATACTCTCCTGCCAGGCAACAACCACTCTTCAACATATATGTAGCGTCCCCAGGCTAAAAATCTTCTTCAAGATTTCTCTTGTATAAGAAGCTGAAGTACAATCATGGTGAAAGGAAGAATCGCTTCACATTTATCGGCTTCCTCTCTGAGGTAAACTTTTCTGCCTTTATCCTAGCTACACCATTCATCAAGGTTTGGATTTTACCTTCTTTTAAAGGGCAAGGGCAGTTTCCAATGACTGAAAGACAGCATCCAAACACTGAAAAGTCCCACTGCACCTCACATCACCATAGGATGCTGTTATTCTCTGCAACTGGTGAATCATTGGCTATAAACTAGTTTGCTTTTTCCTGCTTCATTGGTGAGCATTGTGTGGTTTGGGGTTTTTTAATTTCTTTTTTCTCAAATTTACCGGTGTGACGAAATGAAGCGTTTGTAATTGAATGATAAAGTGCATTTTTCTCTCAGTTGTGGCAAAAAGATAGCTGTGAGGTGGCCCCAAAAGGCAGAATACCTGACTGACACCTCCTGGGATCCTCATTCTCATTTCCAGCCCTTAAAAACACCGTATGTGTGTGCATGAGCTGGCGGAATACCTGGGAAAGGCCTCCAAGAAATGCAGGTAAAACTGCAGAGGGGGGACAGAAGAAGGAGATAAGAGTTTGGAAGATGAACCAGAGATGTTTGGAGTGGGGAGGACATTTGGAAAGGTTTGAAAAGTCATCTGTCTGAAAAAGGGTATTATTCAGCAGTCACTTTTTCTCCCTTCCACCACTCTGTCCACAGCACTGAATTTTTTTCTTTCTTCACACTCTCCCATGGATTTCCCCCAAGCTTGTGACAGTACAATTAGTGATTTGATCTGTCCCACCAAGAACACAGATGCTTGTTTTGGAAGAAGAGCTTTCTCCTTACAAGAGAGGCAAACCTGGCACGGGCTTCTGATCTCATTAATTCCTGACCTGATCAGGAGTAAAGGCTTGCCATTGTTTTATGGTTTGTTTGGTTTGGACCGTGTTGATACTAAAAGACTTCGGGATTCTATTCAATCTCCCAATAAACCCCTTTATAACTAAAGGGCCACAATATGTCAGAGAAGAACTGAGAAATATGCTGCTCTCCTGCTCTCAGCAGTCCCTCCCACATATTATCAAAGATAGCTCTCTGCAAACAACTGTGATATTTTTACACTAAGCAGTGACATTATAAGATATAGTCTGCCTCCCAGGACCCAAACCCCCTGCAGTTAATAATAATGTTCCTTTTGGTTTTAGCAGTCTTTGATTCATACCCTGATTTGTTATTCACTTGACCATGCTCCATTTTCATACTTTGTACCACATGGAAACTTTCACATTCTTCTCCAGAAAATTACTTCTGTCTCTGTAAAACCTCTTGAGATATGGCAGGCACTAAAATCAAGAACTGGAGCTAAGAATAGAAAAGCAAGATGGTAATCATGACAATAAAATCTCCCAGATCACCACTCAGAGAAAACATTTCCATACACCTTTGGAGAGTTAATGTTCCCCAACCACAACCCAATTATAAGTTACATGGAGGCAGGAGGTTGGGAGTGGGAGAATGATCTCTTATTGGTCTATCACAGCCAATAAGTATAATATAAAAATATATAAACCAGAGGAACTGGCTGGGCCATGTCAGCAGGTCTGAAGGGATGATTGTAGGTGAGGTAAACCCTTGGAGTGGGTCGTGAGATCAGGAGAAAGAGAGTTAATTTAGTTGGCAATCCACAAAAGTCTCAGCAGTGTTAGTGAAAGTCCTTTAGTGTTTCTTCTTTGACCCACAGCTATTGTTTGTGTATAATGAAAACATAATTTGCCCTATAACCTCCATTACTGACTTAATCTCACTGGTTTTGCATCATATGTAACCATTCGCTCTGCTACGGTAGTTTTATAAACAAAGTTTTGTAAAGAGCACTTCTCTTTCTCATAGTGATTTTTTTCCCCTTTGATTTCAATGGACATTTATAAAATCAACGAGATGAGAACTACCACAAAACTTAGCACAACTGTTAAAGTCTCTGTCAATTTTGCTGCTTAACAAACCTTGACATCTGAGCTTCATAGAGGGAAAAATCTAGAAAGAAAGATGTTCTATATTTCAGATGTTGGAGGCAGAACTCTATAGGTTAAATTGACCCCAAGTGAGCGAGGATCAGAAAATTGGGGAGGGAAAGATGTGAGTGAGAAGTGAAATGGGATTGGAGGGCACTAAGAATACAGCTGAGAAGAAGGTCATCTGTGCCACTAAAAATATGAAGCCTCTACTCCTCTACTTTGCCTCTTTAAACCTCAGTGAAAAGCCAGTTGCAGGATCTCAAAATGACACACTTCGTCCAATGTGTTGGATTTGCTGTGGCTTCCAGTTTCTGAGAATTTGGATACTCTAACACAGAGACAGTACTTGTTTTCTTTATGCTCTAGGCTTTCCCAGGGTTCGACAAGAGGTGTGCCTCTTCTCATCAGGCTGTGTCCTGGTGTGGTCTAGCTATTATCTGGATTTTAAACTCCCTGAAAGTGGCTAATCCAACATGGTAAATTATTTCAGAGGCTAAATTCCTTCACTTAAAGAAATTCCTACCAAAAGTTGGCCTGTTTCAGCTTGCCAGTATTGTACCGAGTCTGGCGGTAGTTGTGTTTTCATGCTTCTGTTCCCCAGAGATGGCAGGCAAGTGGTCAATTCTTCCATAAGGTGTGTAAAGAGAATCTTTTGCGTTTGTCTTCATAACTGCCACTTTCCAGCACTGAAGCCCTTTGACCTGTTTCCTAGGTCAAAAAGATGTAGCAAGGGTATGAGTGATAACCAGAAAACATAAAAGGATGTGGAGTTGTAAGTAGGTGCTTGAAAACTAATATGTTTTAATCCAGACACTGCAATGCATGGCAGTGATTAGATTTTTCCTAGTATCCACATACTTTGCTATTTTTTTCATGACAAGAAGACCTATCAACTGTGTTTACAAAGGGATGTGACATGTATGCAAGAAAGATCATGATGATTTTCCTTTTTTTTTTTTTTGTCATAGAAACTACCTATTGATTTTCAAGAGGCAAGATGCACTCTTTCCACAGTGGTGATGTTGCCTAATACCACACTTCAATTTATTTCTGCAGGTCCCAACTGAGGGAAGCATTTAGGCTCAGTGCTGCCACATCTGTGTGAGGTACTTGGCAGAGTGGTTTAGTTGTCATGGGAAACGCTTTTACTCAAAGTCAGCAGCTCCAAAGAGCAGATAGGAGAGGAGGAATTGTCCTCTGTAGAAGATATGTTCTCTCTTTCCATCAATCACATTAAATACCTAGGATTAAATAAGGGACCGGGGATGAACCAAGGTCTCAATTAAATATTTTGCTTAAACAATTTGGCATTTCTGGTACTCAGAAACTTTCTTTAGAAGTCTGCTTGTCTTTGGGATGAGAATGACAGAAGACATAGAGGAAGTCCTGTATAAACATAAAGACAAGAATATAAGAACAATCACGATGGGACACAGCAATTTCCACTTAATATCATGTGTCCAACAGTACTGACCAGTGTATGTCCACAAAGGATTATAAGAGGGGGACAAGCAGAAATGACAGCTCCTCAGAGTACTATCTCAGCCTCCATTGACTTCCTGGTCCAGAGAGTCTGATTTTGTGTAGGGTTGGATGGATTTTTCTTGCATAAATTTTGTTCAATGTCTACCTCCTTGCCAAAGACATCCTAATGATTTTCCTGGTTATCCTTGGTTGCATATGTTTCGATGGTGCCAGATGGAGTCTGCATGTTATGAAGAGGTGTGACTTAGCATACCTTATTGGGGGGACTAAACTTACAAGCAAGATGATAGATTTTTGAAGTTGTGCTGGTTTTGACTGAGTATGAGCTAATTTTTTTCCATAGTAGCTTGTATGGGGTTATGCTTTGGATTTGTACTGAAAACAGTGTTGATAACACAGGGATGTTTTCGTTATTGCTGAGCAGTGCTTACACAGAGCCAAGGTCTTTGCTGCTCCTCACCCCACCCCACCAGCAAGTGGGCTGGGGGTGCACAAGGAGTTGGGAGGGGACACAGCTGGGACAGCTGACCCCAACTGACCAAAGGGATATTCCATACCATATGATGTCATGCTCAGCATATAAAGCTGGGGGAAGAAGATGATGTTCAGAGTGATGGTATTTGTCTTCCCAAGTAATTGTTACATGCGATGGAGCCCTGCTTTCCTGGAGATGGCTGAACACCTGCCTGCTGATGGGAAGTGGTGAATAGATTCCTAGTTTTGCTTTTGTTTTACCTATTATACTGTCTTTATCTCAACCAATGTGTTTTCTCACTTTTACTCTTCTAATTCTCTCCCCCATGCCACTGGGGTGGAGTGAGCGAGAAGTGATGTGGGGCTTAATTGCTGGCTGGGATTAAACTATGACAGAAGTGTATCAGTAATATCACAATGCTTGGTTCAAGATAAAAACCCTCTTTTTATTTTACGCTATCCTAGCCACCAAGAAACTTGCCATCAGACAGAAAGGAGTTGTCTGGGTTAATTAAAGTAAGTATGATGTACAGTCTTTATATGATATAATGATATTACATCACACAATACAACAATACAGTCTGAATGCTAAAGGAAAAATGGCAATATTACTGGAAATACTGGGGAATATTACTGTAATTCTATCTCTGAGATCCATTACAATCTGTCTCTTTACATGTGTCTTTTTTTTTCCCTACTAAAATATTTTGTTGACCTTAAAGAACATCTTTGGCCTTCAGAGCCTTTGTATGTGGCTGTCAAAAGGACAGTTTGAGAGAAAGCTGTGAATTTTGTAACCTGAATTTCCAAGTATTGTTACACTGATAAGGTCATCCTTTATTTAAAGAAAATAGAGAGAAAAGAAAATAGAGAGAAAAAAAAGAAAAAAGAGAGAAAAAAAAGAAAAAAGAGAGAAAAAAAAGAAAAAAGAGAGAAAAAAAGAAAAAAGAGAGAAAAAAAAGAAAAAAAAAAGAAAATAAGAAAGAAGAAAAAGAAGGCGGAAAAAGTCCTTTTTGAGCCTGGGGAAAGTTGTGATTTAAAAACATATTTCTGCTTTTCTCTACTAGTGAAATCAAGTGGATTTACCCGCAAAGAACACAGCCTATGGGTTTCAGCTGGCTTTATATAAACATTCTCAATAAACACATGATATTTGTCCTATAGATCAAAATATCAACAGTAGACAGTCATTTATCTTCAACCCTCTCAGGACTAGAATGGTTATTGTTTCTCTCATTAAGAAAGTTGGTATATCCCAGGGGAGGCTGAGGGTTATGGTTTGAACTGATACTCATTTGTCATATTTCTATTGATGTTTAGAGGCATATATATTTAGGTAAAAAATAATCATTGTTGCCTGAGGTCAGTATCATGCCTCTCTTAAGAGAGCTAGAGGCTTGTGAGGAAAAAAAGGCACCCTTTAGGGAGAAAAAAGATGAAGACCAAGATTGTTTTTAAAACCTGGAAATTCCTAAAGTGTTGGATTATTGTTTGAATCAGAAAAGGTATTGTAGGGTAGACTCTGGATTTATCATCTTCTTCATTGTCTAGACCAAGATCTTCAAGGAGAAAATGCCTGAGTCTGCAGCGTCATGGAAAACTGCCTTAGAAGAACATAAACTGTCCCATTGACTTCAAGGAGATGTTGGCTGCCTATTGATGTATTTACATCAATACCTCCTTGATGTATTGTTGACATTTTGAACTATTTCTCTGCTGATAAGAAAATAAGGGAAATGATGGTGTGTATCCTCAAAAGAGCTGCATTTTTCATGTAATATGAGTGCCTGGCACAGAAAGGACAGGGTATTGTGGAAACGGTCACCAAGAGCATTGCAGAATGTGACAACAGATGCAAAAGTAACAGAGGAAGCTCCAAAACTAAAAACCCCAGCATGATTCCTCAATGATGCAGTACAATATATCACTTCAACAGGCACAGCAGATAACCACACCAAGATAACCTGAATGGATGTGAAGTTAAACAGTCAAGTGGTTTTGGTCACCGTATGCATTGGTATTTTGAAAATATGCCTTTTGGGAAAAGGCAAGAATGTCAGTCTTCAAATCTTATCCTTAACCACCAGATCCCATTTTTAATAAACTTTAACTTTTTTTTATTTTTTTTTTTTTTTAATTCTGTGTGCTTCTCTACACCAGCAATGGCCAACTTCACTGGCTTCCTATATCACCACCATCAGTATATGGAGCACAGTCTGAACCATTGATAAGCTGTAACTCTCAGTATCTCCTGGCAGCTTGAAGGTATTGCCATAAATCGTTGCTGCTTTCTAGTATGGTGCTGCCACTCTTTATTGCCCCTATTCTTCAACATACAGTAATGTTCTTATTCTGCTAAAGTAATTTTGTAGTGAGGGCAACTGGTAGATGATGGCACTAGATGATACCAAGGGACTATTGATGAGCTATATAGCTTTCCAGGTCTAATTCATCTGTTCTCATTTGTCTTGGTTTAGTAGTATCCAAAATTCATTACTTATCTGCTGGCTCCACTAAACAAAATGCATTTGGTGGGTTTAATCCAAATATGAGTGGTCATTCATCAGAATACCCTGTTGGCACTAGGGTTGGTGCTTTCTTCAGGGAGACAGAAAACTACAAACAATGCAGACTGAGTCAGTCTCTCTTCACTAGAGAAAGGCCCTGCAGGACGCAGCTAAACCGTGTTGGTTTGTTCAGTGCAACAGAGGTGTAGGTAAACAGAGCCATCAGTATCTGCGGCTGTCACTCTTATGTATTTCATCCCTCTTGCATTAGATTGTAAAAAACAACCAAAGAAGCTTTAATAAAACCACAAACATTGTAGGTTTCTATACAGCACTTTTTTTTTATTTTTTTCTAGAGAAGAAACAAAGAAGAGAACAAAAATCCTGTTGCTTAGCAAAGGTCACTTTTTCAAGTGCCACATATGTTCACTGGTTAAGTATTTCATTACAGTGCAGATAAAAGCCCCAGCTGTCTCCACTGGTTAGTGATGCCATGTTTTATTTATTACCTTTTGTAACTTTAGTCATCATAAAGGACACCTGGGTGTCCTTTTCTTAACCTCCAGTTGAGTTTAATTCTGAATGGCAATTCAATCCGATGCAAAAAACCCACACACCAAACCAAGCAACCAAATAACCAAAAAACCAACAACATCCCCCCCCCCAAAAAAAAAAACCAAAACACATGTATCCTTAAAAGATTTTAAAATCTACAATTACATGATTTATTTAGGTTTATTTCTGCCAAGAAAATTGTGAGTACGTAGTTTTCTCATAGGAAACGATCTGAATGTTCTGATACATGTCACCATATAAAAGTGGATCACTAAGTGCATTGCAATTCCTAGGTCCCATCATTATCTCTAAAGAGAGAGAATTAAGAGATAATATTTATCTTTTCTCCACAGACTGTCTTTTGTCCCACATTAAAACAAACAAACAAAAAAAAAAAAAAAAAAGGGGGGGGGGGTGTCCTAGAAAAATGTAGAATCCAAGCTTGGGCAGAATGAAAGTTTCAAGTATCCTAAGGTTAAAAAATTGAGCTTCAAAGGGACAAAGTAGAAAGATACATCCATGAAAGATTATGAAAAAAAGAACAACAAAAACCAGTCAGGCCTGTGGACAGTTTGATATTTCACCCTATTTCCAAAACTAACAAGCAGAGTGTATCCAAGCATGCATCTCCCCCCATCATCTCCGTTTTCTGTGGACAAGGAGGCAGTAGCTTCAACAACCCTCAGGATAGAGGGACTGCAAATACCTTCTTGATGGCAAAGGTTGTACCAAGATGGAGATTTCTCTGTATTTTAAACCTATGTGATATAGCAGTGTAAAAAAGAGATTAAATTTTTACTTCCTTCCTGTGTCTCTCACCGGTCAAACCCAAACACTGTCTTCAAGCTCATGTGCCAGCTGGGGGAAGTCAGGGTTCACATCTAAATCCAAACAAGGACCATGCAAGAGAATCTGTAATTTCTGCTGGGTACAGAAGCACTGGTGGGCAGGGATGTGTTTGAAGCTCAAATCTTAAAGCAAATCAAAAGAGGGACGAGCCAAGCATTATCACGTAATTTGAAAAGCATTCACACACACACACACACACACACACTGTGTTCTGCCATGGCAAATTAAGGTGTGACAAATGGTTGTAAGAAAGCAGAAGAGGCTACATCAGGAAGGATGAATGTATCCGCAATAGGATTATAGAGTATCACAGACTAGCTCTGTGTGTGTTTAGCAGGGTGAAAATCAAAGTTTTTTTTAGAAGTAAAATTTCAGTAATAATCTGGGCTGCATAATTAGTCAAAGATAATTAAACAGTCTTCAAATTTGCAAAAGATATCATGGAGAGAAAAAGAATAAACAGTTCTGTTTCCACTGCAGGTAGAAAGCAATGAACACACTTTACAGGAAGGAACTTTTACACCTGATTTTACATTAGAGAAACTTTATGATAGGAAGGATAATGAGGCTTTGGTAGCTATGGTCTGCCCTCAGGAATGTAAAGGCAACCTCTGTCCTTGGGTGATTTCAAGAGTAGCAAGCACTGATAAGTGTCTGTCAGAAAGACATGTGTCTGGTTGACCCTGTAAGGGATTGACCAAATGACCCTCTGGATCCTTGCAAAGTTTGTTCTATGGCTCTGCAGTCCTCTGACACCTATCAAAACCAATCACATCTCCTCGGGTCTCACAATGTTTTACAGTAAGTGAGAAAAGGCATTTCCTTCCCCTCCCTCCTGCTGTTGCACTAAATACGGCTCCAGGACTGATCCCTCTGACAAGACTGAGACTGACAGATTTGTCAGAAAGATTTTAACCATGAGATGGAGAAGCAGAAAACAGTACTGAAAACTGTGTGTGATGGAAAGACATATGTATAGGCATTTCCAGTGATGCTTTCAGCAGTTGAATGTTGTACGGTGGGAACTTCACAATGTAAGAAATAGTCCTGAGCAATGTGGTCTTCCTAGGAGCCTGAAGGAGATTTCAGCAAGCCAATGGCATGGTCCAAGAGACACAGGTGTAAAGACTTTCTTGCTTCAACACAATCCCTCTTCAATTCAACATGAATTTAAATTTGGTGGTGTCAGTTGGAGGAGTTCATTGAAGGTATCTGTACCCAAGGCCACATAAACACCCAAACTCATGTCTTTCTACACAGCAGGTGGAAATAATTAATTAATTAATTTTCAGTGGAACAGATTGAGACACCTCCATGATACTGTCCACTCCCACATCTCTCTCCACACCTGCAGATTGCTGAAAGCTGAAAGCTATTGAGAGGATGTCTGTATGGCTGTGCCTCAGCAGTCTTCTGAAATCGAAGGGCAGAAGAAAGCAACAGGTCCCAATTCTTATTGTATTTATATGCTTAGTCCTGTCCCTGGATCTCCAAAGTATTCAAAATAGAAGATGATTATTGGGCTAAAAAGATTAAATCTTTAAGTGCTCACTTATCCACTACATATTTTCCTTCCTCCTCTAAGAAGAAACTACTTAATCTAGTCACTGGCTAAATAAATGTGTGTTGTTTGTGAGCACAGGTAAAGAAATCCATGCACAGCTCAGGGAAAAAGAGGGAACAAGACTTTTTCACCACACATGCTCCCCTTCTTTCCCAAAACACTCCTACCATCATTAACGAAATTCTATTAACCTGCCTTGGTTCCTATTCCTCTACAGAAACTTCTGTAGTCATCTTTCTCTCTTCATCACATAGACAGGAAACTTTGATAAATTACTCAGACTCATTTGTACATCACTTAAGGCAGATGAAATAAATCTTTTAAAAAATATCTCGCGTCCCACAACAAAAGTTCATCAAACTTGTGAAGGAGATATACCCGATAACAGAACTGACTTCAGTGCCATGCCAGGCACTGTGCACCCCCATACCTTCCAGTTCACAGTACTGGACCGGTGCAAACACACCGTAAAACACAAGTGCTGCCATGAAGGATTTGCCAGACAACGATAGGAGAAGGAAAACTGAGTCCATGCTGTTTTCTCTGGGTGACAATATTCAGTGAATTCCCCAAGCTCACGCTGAATCCTTTGGCAAAGCTGGCCCTTTATTCCATGTTTCTTGCATTCCTCCTCTCACTGCTAACCATTGCTGTTGTAGCAGCCAATGCTATTCCTGGGCTGTGAGACAGGTACTGTGTGGGCCAAAACCCTGGCCCTGTGATTTTGCTAATTGCAAAATATTTTATGGTATGCTAGTGCTTTCCTATGGCCCATATTTTTCGGCTTTCTTTTATGAAAATCAAAGCCAGGTGGAAACCTTGCTGTTTACCCACAGCCAGTCTGGCATGGGCATGAAATGTGGCAATGGTAAGCCCCTGAACAACAGCCTCGCACTGCAAACATACCCTTAGACAGCCAGTCTAGTTAGCCCTGGAAATTTTGACAGGTGGCTCTTTGAATCCAACTGTATTCCCACTTCTATTCCCATCTAATCAAATGCAAAGTCAATAAAATTTCTAGTGGGTTAAGGAACGTACAGCCTAAATAGAACCTGAGTTCTATTCACACCTACTTGTGAGTTGGTACAGCCCTCTTAGTTATCCACCAACACAGATTGTGTGGCTATCTGCGGCTATCATCAATGAAAGGAAAGAATTGGATCTGCAGCACTCCCTCAAGGACCAGTTCATTTGCTTTCTCATTTTTTGGTTCAACATTCAGTACGAGCACTTAACATGGATTTGAAGGGTACAATTCCCTAAATGCACCAAACAAAGCAGCAGCCTCTAATTTTGAATTTCCCTGGAGCTGGGGAGAAAAAGGGTTTGTCAGAACTAATAACGGGTGAATCCTAAAATAGGTTGTGAAGAGAAATTGTCTAATCCTAGTCATTTCCCTTGACAGCCAGCTCCAATTTTACTGGGAGATTCTGCCTGGAAACATTTTATTCAATAACATATTTTGTCTATATGGACCTATTTCAATACAGTTCCACTCTTGGAGACCCATCTGAAGGATTCCAGCTCCACATGTCAACCATTAGATAATCAAGTATGGAAATGTTAATTTTGGCTTTGATGTATTCTCTATTTTTACTTTAATTTGAGGAAATCCCCAAATTAATCAGTTAGAAAGCACTTACCCGCAGTGGAGGATGGAGGTTTTTAAGGGAAAGGGCTTTAGTAACGAACAATAAATCATCACAATAATAAAGAACCAAATAGCAACATCAGGGAACAAGTATGCAGCAAGATTCTTGCCAAAGCAGAACACTTCTCATTGTTGTGCAAGATGAATTAGCATCTTTAAATAATGTTAGGAAACAGAGTTTATTTCTTTCAGGGAGCAGACCTAATGCATCAGAGAAAACATATGTCTTCCCATATGATTTAGCATCTGGGTCTCTGCAGTGTAACACACCGTTGGAGTCAACAGTTAATGTCTTAGTTCCACCCTGCTAAGAGCTATTACTTACTACGCTGTATTCTATGTATGTTTCTATAAATATATTAGCAACAAATTAGCAAATAAATTTCTGTATGTTTCTATAAATACACTAGCCACAAAGGAGGGCTAAGGAGAATGTCCATCCTTTATTGGATGCGAGGGGGAAACATAGTACCAAAGGATGAGGGAAATCCTGAGGTGCTTAATGCTGCCTTTGCCTCAGTCTTTAGCAGTAAGACCAGCTGTTCTCTGGGTACCCAGCCCCCTGAGATGGAAGACAGGGACGGGGAACAGAATGAAGCCCCATAATCCAAGGGGAAATTGTTAGTGATCTGCTACACCACTTAGACACACACAAGTCTATGGGGCCAGATGGGATCCACCCAAGGGTACTGAGGGAGCTGGCAGAATCATAGAATCATAGAATGGTTTGGGTTGGAAGGGACCTCAAAGATCATCTAGTTCCAACCCCCCTGCCATGGGCAGGGACACCCTCCACTAGACCACGTTGCCCAAAGCCCCATCCAACCTGGCCTTGAACACTTCCAGGGAGGGGGCATTCACAACCTCTCTGGGCAACCTGTTCCAGTGCCTCACCACCCTCACAGTCAAGAATTTCTTTCTAACATCTAATCTAAATCGACCCTCCTTCAGCTTAAACCCATTACCCCTTGTCCTGTCACTATACTCCCTGATAAACAGTCCCTCACCATCTTTCCTGTAGGCCCCTTCAGGTACTGGAAGGCCACAATTAGATCTCCGCGGAGCCTTCTCTTCTCCAGGCTGAACAATCCCAACTCTCTCAGCCTGTCCTCATAGGAGAGGTGCTCCAGCCCTCTCATCATCTTCATGGCCTCCTCTGGACTCGCTCCAACAGCTCCATGTCTCTCCTGTACTGGGGCCCCCAGAGCTGGATGCAGTACTGCAGGTGGGGTCTCACGAGAGTGGACTACAGGGGCAGGATCACCTCCCTCGACCTGCTGGTCACACCTCTTTTGATGCAGCCCAAGACATGGTTGGCTTTCTGGGCTGCCAGCGCACACTGCCAGCTCATGTTGAGCTTCTCATCAATCAATACCCCCAAGTCCTTCTCCCTGGGGCTGCTTTCAATCTCTGCCCAGCCTGTAGTTGTGCTTGGGATTGCGCCGACCCACATGCAGGACCTTGCACTTGGCCTTGTTGAACTTCATGCAGTTTGCATGGGCCCACCTCTCCAGCCTGCCAAGGTCCCTCGGGATGGCATCCCTTCCCTCCAGCGTGTCGACCACACCACACAGCTTGGTGTCATCGGCAAACTTGCTGAGGGTGCACTCGATCCCACTGTCCATGTCTCTGACAAAGATGTTAAACAGTGCCGGTCCCAGTACTGACCCCTGAGGAACGCCACTCATCACCGTTCTCCACTTGGACATTGAGCCGTTGACCACAACTCTTTGAGTGCGACCATCCAGCCAATTCCTTATCCACCGCGTGGTCCATCCATTGAATCCGTGTCTCTCCAATTTACAGACAAGGATGTTGTGCGGGACAGTGTCAAATGCCTTGCACAAGTCCAGGTAGATGACGTCACCTGCCCTTCCCTTATCCACCGATGCTGTAACCCCATCATAGAAGGCCACCAAGTTTGTCAGGCAAAATTTGCCCCTAGTGAAGCCGTGTCGGCTGTCACCAATCACGTCCTTATTTTCCATGTGCCTGAGCATAGTCTCCAGGAGGGTCTACTCTATAATCTTGCCAGGCGCGGAGGTGAGACTGACTAGCCTGTAGTTCCCTGGGTCTTCCTTTTTGCCCTTTTTAAAAATGGGGGTTATGTTCCCCCTCTTCCAGTCAGTGGGAACTTTGCCAGACTGCCAGGACTTCTCAAATATGATGGAGAGTGGCCTGGCCACTTCATCCGCCAGTTCCCTCAAGACCCACGGATGCATCTCATCAGGTCCCATGGACTTGTGCACCTTCAGGTTCCTTAGATATTCTGGAACCTGATCTTCTCCTGCAGTGGGCGGTTCTGCATTCTCCCAGTCCTTGCCTTCTGTGACATGGGCAGTGTGGGTCAAGGATTTGCCAGTGAAGACTGAGGCAAAGAAGTCGTTGAGTACCTCAGCCTTCTCCATATCCTGGGTAACCAGGTCACCCATTTCATTCTGGAGGGGACCCACATTTTCCCTCATCCTCCTTTTATCACTGACATACCTATAGAAGCTTTTCTTCTTGTCCTTGACACCCCTGGCCAGACTAATTTCTATCAGTCAGGGCTTTGGCTTTCCTAACCTGCTCCCTGGCTGCTTGGACAGTTTCTCTGTATTCTTCCAAGGCTACCTGTCCTTGCTTCCACCCTCTGTAGGCGTCCTTTTTTTGTTTGACTTTCCCTGGGAGCTCCTTGGTCATCCAGAAGTGCTCACCCAGCCACTTTCCATCATTTCTCAGCAGTCCTGGCTGACCAGGGACGTCCCGATTGACTGGAGGTTAGCCAGTGTGACATCCATCTAGAAGAAGGGCTGGAAGGATGATCTGGGGAAATACAGGCCTGTCAGCCTGACCTCAGTGCTGGGGAAGGTTATGGATGCACAGGCTTGGGGCAGAGTGGCTGGAGAGCTGCCTGGCAGAAAATGACCTGGGGGTGTTGATTGACGGCCAGCTGGATGTGAGCCAGCAGTGTGCCCAGGTGGCCAAGAAGGCCAACAGCATCATGGCTTGTATCAGAAATCGTGTGGCCAGCAGGACCAGGGCAGTGATCATCCCCCTGTACTCAGCACTGGTGAGGCTGCACCTCGAGTGCTGTGTTCAGTTCTGGGCCCCTCACTACGAGAAGGACATTGAGGTGCTGGAGCGTGTCCAGAGAAGGGCAATGAAGGTTGTGAAGGGTCTAGAGCACAAGTCTGATGAGGAGCGGCTGAGGGAACTGGGGTTGTTTAGTCTGGAGAAAAGGAGGCTGAGGGGAGACCTGATTGCTGTCTACAACTACCTGAAAGGAGGTTGTAGCCAGATGCGGGTTGGTCTCTTCTCCCAAGTAACAAGTGATAGGACAAGAGGAAATGGCCTCAGGTTGTGCCATGGGAGGTTTAGATTGGATATTAGGAAAAATTTCTTCACCAAAAGTGTTGTCAATCATTGGAACAGGCTGCCCAGGGAAGTGGTTGAATGACCATCCCTGGACGTGTAGCTGTGGTGCTTAGGGACATGGTTTAGTGGTGGACTTGGCAGTGCTAGGGAAATGGTTGGACTTGATGATCTTAAAGGTTTTTTCCAACCTAAATTGTTCTAAGATTCTATGATTCCCATGGTGTCTTCTCTTTCCTGAAAGGTATACACAGTCACTGCTGTTCAAGAATTACCTACACAGAATCCTTCAGGTTTAGACAGAAGCTTTCTTTGGGCCAGGCAAAATAGCTCCTTAATTGAGTAGCTGGGACTGCCTAGCTGTTCCAGTAATTAAGTCTCAGACCACATGGTTGGCTGGACCTTTCCGAAGCTGTGTTTATGCTGTAAAACAACTCATGTGAGGCAAAATCTTCCACATTTGAGCATTTTGCCTTCAGGCTAATGCTGTAATTATGTGAAAACCACACTGTATCCCTAAGGATGGATCTTTTTATTCACTGAGCAAACAATTTTTTTATTTATTTATTTCACTTGAATGAGATATAAACCATTGTTCTTTATTTATTGTATATTCAGTTATATGCTTAAGGTACATGGTTTGGATGAAATATGTGTCAGGATACTTCCCCATGAAATGTAAAGTAATACTTACACTATAAAAACTGAAATAGTCAATTTTCTTATGATATTTACTGTATTTTAGATGTGCTGAATGTGGTGATGACCTATTCTATCGTTTGTTAAATATATGCATTAGATTTGTGGCCATTAAAAGTACATTAACTGTAGATGAGGTCGTTCAATTAAATAGTCAAATCCAGCTCCAAACTGAAGTTAGATGTGCAGTTTAAACAGGGTGAGAATCACAGAGACTTGAAGTAATTCTTTGATGTCATGAAATATACTTGCATTTTCTTTGCCTTAATTCCCCTTTCTTTAAGACTAAGACCATTTCTTTACCTCACTGCAGACTGTAGAGGATGAATGTATTGATGGTGGCAAGGTCGATAGATAGTCAAACAACAGGAAACAAATTATTATTATGAAGTGATAAATATTTCGTAGAGATAAAGATAGGCCAGGTTCATAATTGCTTTTGAAGTCATTTCAGCTTTTTAAATAGTCACATAGAATATTAAAAGCTGTTTTAGGAAATATTGTATTTTAATATACTAAAACAAGATAAATGGTAGGTTTTGAAATTAGCAAGCACTATTTAAGTTCCTTAAGGAAGACAAGACTTTAGTTTTTCTTACCCCAGCCTCTCTCAAGCACAGTAGAAAGAAGACTATGGACAGATATCAGAATTTTTTTCCAGGGAAAAACACTTTTCTCTTTATCTATCTATGACATATTTTTATCTATAGTTTTATTTATAAGACTTTTAACTGCATAATTTATTTTTTTTTTAACTATGCCTGTTTTTGGGGCACTTCATTTTAACATTAAACAGTAATATTTTGTATTCATGGGCATCATACTGTGAAACATTGTTTGAAAATATCTGAGAAGACACCTCAATTCCTCACATTAAAAAATACTCGATGTGAAAACGTCTTCATGGTCTTATAAAAAAATAATCAAATAAACACAGGAATTTGCTACAAGGTTACCTGCTCTTGTTAGTCCATTTATAGGAATCATGTAGCCTTTCCCCAGTGAAAGCAAACTGCTATGTGCTCATTTCACTCCTATGTCCAAGGTCAATGCATTATCCCATCTGTTATAAAAACTAACAGTTTCTCCAGTGAATAGCCAGTTTCTGTTGGCATTAACATTTGTTGTAAAAAGCCTTGATGTAAACAATAAGTCTTTTAATATATCTGCCATTGCTTGGATGGTTTCTGGGTTATATGTAATTGCTGATACTTTCCAGAGGTAGCTTCAAGGGAAAGCATCTCAGGTAGGAAGTATTAAGATTGGAAGGAAAAGCGCAAACCTGAAATTGCTGTTAACCTACACTGCCTGTTAGGATTCCAGGCACGCTGCATATTAACACCATCACCAGATACCTTTTAACAAAGGATACGAATTGGGGACAAAAACAGGGGAACCCTAGAGCAGATTGCTTTCTACTGTAGCTTAACTATATATATATATATATATTTTTATATTTTTTTCCTCCTCCCCTTTTATCTGTAATGGCCCTGCCATGTACAGCAATGAGTAGTCATGTTGTTTCCTTCCTACTGAAAACCACTCTGGTTTATCCTCTTTCATGGAGATTTCCTGTATGAAACTCTTTCTGATCTCTTTGTCAAAGACAGAGACTTCAAACAATGATGGCATGAGAGATACATTATGTGTTTCAAGAGCATGATCTGATCCATAAACACATTTCTCTGCCAAGCATGCTGGCTTTGCTACTCACCAAACACCAGGATGCTGAACACTTGACGTTTTTAGGTATTGGTAATTGTTTCTCCCTTTGTGTGCCAAGACTGGATGCCTAAAATGTGGTAGTTGGAAATACAAAGACAGTGAGTAGCTGTGCACATTCTCCTTTCCCAACTTTTTGCTCCATCTCTGCAGAAACAAAATATTGCAAACAGGTCATGCTGCAGAAGGCAGTTGTAATATTTCAGGAGCTATAGATGGTAAAAAACACGAACGATTTCATTTTCTGATTTGAGATGTCTGCAAAATATGGAAGAAAACCACCTCCTTTTCTTACATGTCTTCTCTCCTTCTTCTCCCCACTCCCCACCTGCCACTCCCCCAGAGAAAGTAAAAGGGCATCAAACTGTCAGCTACCAAGTGACATGACAAGCTGGGGTGGGAGGGAAATTTCTAAATGAGGAAGGTGAAATCACTTAGTTTCTCCATAAAATCAAACAAAACAGCTGAACACATACAATTAAGTCACTGAAGCTCATATGGATGAAAATACTAAGGTCTTCTGTAGCGTACAGATTGGTCTCACATAAAAGAACTAAAAATGGGTTCTGCTCTGTTTTAGAAGTGCACAATTCAGCCATCTCCATATGAGCTTGGGGTTTGGATTCTCATTCTCATATAGTTGACAGGCAATAGACTCTAGTCAGTAGAGTCAATGGAAATAAGGATGTGACTCATCCCAAAAAACATGTGCATCTTTTAAGATGAGATGAATTTTACCCACTGTCTTTGTGGACTCCCTGTGTGTCAGGGAGCCCAGGCTGACTTGCACACTTGGGGTGGGACAAACCTGCACTGCAAACACCTATGTTCAAACACAACGTTGAGGATTTTCCTGCTTTGATGGGTACAGATTTTATCCACCTGAAGCCTAATGAATTGGCTCTTATCTCTCACTATGGCTTTGCATTCATCTGCATCACTACTGACACTCTTTCAAAATGACACTAAAACCAGGAAATGCACGGAAATATGAAGGTTCATTGGGCTGCATGCAGGGTATGACAGTAAGAAACTTGGGTTTGATTCTCAATGCAGTCAGGCTGAGGATTACATCAAATTCACCATCCTCCCATGGTCACTTTTTCATCCATCGTTCCTTGCTGTATTTGCACAGGACAGTCCTTAGGGCTGAAGTTGCCTTTTAGAAAGTGCATCTGCAACCCGTTGCACAACAGGGCTCGGATCTGAGCGGAGAGTGCCAGCTGCTATCTTCGTAATAGCAAAAAGCTGTAGAGGGAAACAGGGGAGCTCTTATGTGTCTGCTACCAGGAATAGAAAAATAGAGGGAAACAAGCAGAGAGACAGATGGTGGAAACAACAGACGAGATAAGTAGCATCAATCTAATACACTCTAGTAGCATTAAAGTTGGGTTTCTAACCTAAACGAGTTCTTCAGTAGACAACTGAAACATACTGGAGCCTCTAGAAGGTGAATCTTTTCACTGTACTACAGATAACTAAAACTGGGTACAGATTGCATGTCCTCCAGTAACAACTTACCTAGAATTCAGCCTGTAATCTTCTCCTCCTCCAGTGCATCTTGGTCCCTTTTCCAAATGGAAGGGCTAAAAACTGTGTGGTTTTAGAGTGTTCTACAGAACAATTGTGAACCTCAAAAGTTTGAGTTGAAATTAAAACTGCTTTTGAATTCAGGAATTTTCTAACATGATATACTGGTATGTTATCCAACATGACTATTTTATTAGATGCAAACTAGTTTATAATCCATGTTTTCTTCTTTAATAAAAATATGGTATTTCCCTACTGTTCATTTAAAAAAAGCTTTTAAAATTTTCATTATAAAAAGCTCAAAAAGTTGCCACTGATTTTCCCCATCTCTACCTTTATACTGCCTGTAAATCAGATGCAATAATAACTTCTGAGAAGCCAGAAAGAGCATATTTATCTCCCTGAGAAAGTTATGAAGATGACAGCTCAGTGCTTCAGCAGCGTCAGAGCTGTTACATTTCCATTCATTAACTTTCCCTTTTTCTATATAAAACCACATAATTGGGACTTCCCTTAGTGGAAACATTTAGAGCATCTTTAATGGGCAACTCAGGATCACAGCACTTTAAGCCTGAATCTAAGAGTTATTGAGAGCTTCCTGAGAGCTGCCAAATGCTGCATGTTCCCATAGACTCAGCATCTTGCAGGATTAGATTCTCGTAATATTTTTAGTGTTAATAATGTCAAATCCTCTGTAGTACTTTTGTAATCTATTTACAAAAAATGTCACATGCAGAGCTTCTCCAAAATTATCTGACTATTCATTTTTTCAAGTAGTTTCTCCAAGCCTAAAGTTTTTATGATAATGTCATTTTTTTCCACTTCTTATGGATGAAATTTCTAGTTAAAGTGAATGAGAGAAATATCTGCTAATTCCATACTATTTCTGATGAAGTCATGAGTAAAAACTGTAGTCTGAAGCAGACAAACAAAGGTTTCATCATGGTGGTCTTGATCCACCAGTACCCACTTAGTTAGAAATGTGGTAAAGAGTTCTGGATTTGGCAGATTTTCAGTTCCACACCTATGAGATAATTTGTTAATTTGTTTGAGGTTCAGTTGATGATACAGCCTCCAAAAGAGAAGAACGGATCAGAGTTAGAGCACTGCTCAGTGGGACCCTGAGCTTTTTTATGTCATTCTGCCATGGGTTTCATGGACAACTCAGAGTCTCAAAATTCAGCACCCATAAAATGAAGAACACATACAGAATAAAATGAAGAACTTATAAGGAATAGGTATCAGAGAAGAAGCAACTTGCCATGACCATAAGTGAACCAGAATCTGTCCAGGAAAAAAAAAAAAAAAAAAAAAAAAAATCAAATACAACTTGTCTTAGAGAGGAAGCCAGTCTCTGATTTCCCATGGTTCCTTTCCTGATAAATTTTACCTCCCTCAAACGCTGCAGTGAATCCCAGAGACACAACCTCCTCCTTACACGATCATGCTATGTCCCCAGAATAGGCTGTGAATTTTTCACATGATAAAATGTGATATCATGATGCTTGAGAAAAAAATGTCTGCTTGGCTCTGCAACCCTAAAAATATTATTTAAATTTGCTCCTTCCACAATAAACCAAATAGAACTAAAACCAACAAGTTTCTAAAACCAACAAGCAAAATTCAAAACTCAGTCACTTTAATACAACATTCTGTTTCACTTATGTTTTCTGTAGCTCCTGGTATTCAGACCCACCCCACATCCCCAGATACCCCTTGCTGTGATAAATCACCACATACAACAGGCCAACACAAGGGACTATCACTGTGAACAGCTCAAGTTCCTGTTACCTGAACTGAGGAAGCCCTCTTAATTAAGGCATGTGGTACATCTTTAACCATTTAAATACCATAGAAAGGAATGGAGAAAAAGGAAGCCCCTTGCTGTGCTTGCAAGAAGTGCAAATACATTATTTTCCTTCTATATTTAGTTGTTTTAGTCTCTTAGCTGCTTGGCATCAGGCATCTCTCCTCTTCTTCTCTGTTACTACATGTAGCTCCAGAGGTAGGTAGGAGAGGGCAGCAGATACTCTTGGAGAGGAAAACTGAAAATTACTGTGGAAAGGAGGTTGGGAATATTTGGTCACATATTCCCCGGGATCTTTAAAGGATCAAGGATCTGCTTCTGCAAAGGACAAGTAAGGGAATAGTAAATCCAGAAGTAAAGATTCATGTCAGAATTCTATGTCAGGAGGGATCTTGCTGTGCTCAGCTCATGTGACATTTAGTGTAACACAGTCCATATTAGTTCAACTCCAGCTATTCTCATCCTTAGCTGAGTACCCCATCAAATTCACAGAGGAGAGGAACTCAGCCCTTTAGATACAGGACACTGCAAACACAGGAACATCAGCCTGAGAATAAATGTGAGCTGGAAATTCGGAGAAAGTTTCTAAACTCTGGAGCAGTAAAATTCTAGGATAGCCTCTCATCAGAGGCATGACAGAAAAAAAACTGACTGCCTTGAGACAGAATGTGAAGAGTTGTCACCAGGGTTATATGAGGTAGTTGTCTGCAATAATTGGATCTGGATTTGATGACACTGGCAATTTCTCCAGCCTTATGTTCCTAATTAATGCTGAGTCCTGTGAAGGGCACATGATGAAGACGACTGGAAATGTTTTGTATGATAAATTTATCATTATTTGATCAGTTTGGATTCCGCATTTTGACATGGCTGGAGAGAAACATTTCTCAGTACTGGTGACATTTGAAGTAGTTGAGGAGGGGGGAAAATGATGGTTATTAACAGCTGTTTCTTAAGTCTACATACACCAAGAAGAATTGCTATTTTTTGAAATGATGTCTTCTGTTATGTTAGTCCACTAAATTTAAGTTTGTTTGTTTATAAATGTCAGTCTATCTTTACACACATAATGGAGAAACCTCAAAAGGGAGCCTAGTCATCCAATGCTCCCTTTCTAGTTTTTGGAAAGAGGAAGGTGCAGCAACAGGATGACTCTGTCTACTATAAAATTTGGATTATCCTCCAGAGATAACCCTCTCTCTCCACCAAAACTCAAGAAAAAATACTAACTGAAACATAGTTATCCCAAACTCCCGATCCCCTAAAAGAACCATGTCCAAAAGTTTACGTTTTTTTCTTTTCTAATTAAATAAGAGTTGTGTCAATTAATAGTTTTCATATTGGGACTACTAGGTTTTATGTCCTAGCTTTCTGAGTCAAATTCTTTGCTCTAATAAGCATTACACTGGCCTTACAGGTTCAGAGGTCTGAGGACCCAGAAAGGCACAACTCTTGGGATTCATTTTTACCATCATGCCAAGAGATGAAAAACAGTAATGCGTGACTGCTGGAGTTTGCAGAGGTGTTGCTTAGAGAATGGGAAGCTCAAATTAGAAACAATTTCTAATTTCTTAGTCTGGAATCTGTGATAAGGGCATTTTGTTACTAGAAATCAGAAAAGAGCCACCAAACTCACTTTGGTTAGCTGGTGGCTTTTATCACTGTCCAAGAGAAAAGTGACTGAGAAGAGGAAATTAAATTACATGATGTTTTCAAGAATAATGTAGGAGAATCGATGCTTCTTGCTTCTCTAAGAGGACCCACAGTGCTGGCTGATAAATCTTTATGGGGCTGAAAACTAAACTAAATTGAAACTTTGGCATAGTAGGTCACATTTTTATTCATATTCCCCCTTACCTTGTCCATGCCACATATCAGTCTCAATAGAGCACAGTGGCTCTTACAGGTTGTCACCTTGTTGCTGCACTTATTTGCTCTTTTAGTGCACTCTGATTTTGCTTAAATTACTGCTGGATAAAGTATTTTGTGCTGTCCTCAGCCTCATCCAGCTAAATACCACTCATGAAAAAGTTCTGTCCTATTTTGCCTTTTACGATTCCAGGCAAGGTGAAAGATGAGCTTATTTCCTCAGGTTTATTAGTAATATTAATAATAAGAACAATTTGCTGAGTTTTGATTTGAGATTTTTAAGAGCAATTTGCAGTTATTCATTACCCTTCCCACCAGCCTTGCAAGTAAGATTGGCTTTATTTTGGAGACGGGAAAGGTAGAGAAGCCAAGCGTTTGACCAAGGGTGTTTCTGACAAAAAGAGGTTAGCATATCTAATTCCCAAATTGCTACTCTGGACAAGGAGATGTTTGTCTGGTGATTTGTTCACATGGTAGCATCAGCAACTTTGACCGTCAGGAGCTGGGCTGAACATTTAGAAAGAAGATATTAGAAATTTCTTGCCTGGTTTTCTACAAGAAAGATAAACTATGGAGAATACAAGATGTCAGTTTCCTGACCTCATCCATAGTTTTTTTAAAAGCTGAGCTATATGAAACTGGTAAAAGATTTTCTGAGAAGCCTTGAATGTGGATTTTCACTTCCATTTGCTGCCACTCTTTGCTTCTTATGCTGACTATTTTGGGCATCCAAAGAGTGCACTCCATTCCCCATAGCAAGTTCCTGACATTCCTATTTTCATGACATATATTGGCAGAGTAAAGAGAATAGCTGGAAAAAATGGAAACACTTACCAATACATATGATAAGAGAAAAATAATCACCACATTATGGTGGTTCTTCTAGTCACTTTATTTAAACACGGTCAAGTAATAAATGTTCACAAAAGAAAGTAACATAAAACACATAAAAAAGTTTTAGACATATATGAGGTAGTTTTAACAACTACTTATATGCTTTAAATGAAACAAAACTCATTACAAAAGTATTTAGTACAATGATCAGGACACAAAATTTTCCTTCTGTAGGTGTCCGAGCTATGGCTACCTACTGTATTCTAAACTAAGCAGTTATTTTCTACTTCGGGGCTGGTTTGGGTTTTTTTCTGCAACTCAGATATTTTCCTTGGGCCGTGGAAGGAATTCTGCCAACTGTCCAGATAACTGAGCTAATCATGAGTCTGCTACATTAAAGGCAGGCAGCTCAGAGATTACAGCTCCAGATCTACAGCCCAAATATGAGAGTTTTCACCTGTGACCTTAGCCTGTGGATTCTCCTGGCTCTTTGTTGGTGTACTGTGATATTTCTCAGTAGCCCAAGACTGAAGAATATAATATCCATTTGACATTTCAAAGAGAATTTAAGCAGGGTAAACTGCAAATACCTGTGTTTGGCCAGAAGACCAAACTCAGTGATGCTATATTTGCAAAGACTGCAGGAAATCTTTCTTTGTATGGGGGAAAAAAAAAAAAAGGAAAAAAATCTTAATGTCTCATTTATGTCTTCTGACCAGAACAATCTTAGTGGTGCAATTCTACATTGCTCTCAGTCAGACACCTGACTTGATCAACTTCTTGATCTGTAATGCTACCACTTACCTCTGGAGCTGCCTGAGAAGTTTCTAATCTAAACATAGCCCCATTGCAAGACGTCCTACATCTGCCAAGGTCACAAACACATGAAAAAACCCCTTCTGAATCCTAAAAAACCCACTTTCTCTTGTTCTGATGCACTTAGTCAATGTTACTGCGTTAAACCCCCTTCTGCTCTCCTCTGCTTCCTGCAGCGAGCAAAGGGGTTAAGCAGCAAAGCAAAATGAACATGTAGTTGTTTCATGAGGTTATAATGAAAACTTCAAAGTAATGTGATCAGATATGTTCCAATATACCCTAAAACCACTACTGCCATAACTATGATGAGTGAACACATTGAAATTTGAGGCTAAATTACGTGACTAATTCTGACTTTATTGAAATGAACAAGGACAAATGAGGTGCTAGTTTCTCTCCCAGATACACAATCAATTTCAGAAGGGCTGCAGCACCTTTATTGTCAGTTTTTAAACTGTAAATCACATCAGAGATTAGACTTTGCACTTTGGCTATGGCTACTGTTAGACACCTTGACTCCTTCTGTAGATCGTAAAAAAATTGAAAGCATGTTAACACACTCCACTACTGTATAAAAACCAGAAACAGTCTGAGGTTTTGGCACTAGGACAATCTTTGGCACATTTCTAGGTATGTTTCTTATCTGTTTTTATTATTAATCACATTCATAGTTTACTTTTTATTTGCCTGTTTCTGACCTCACATAACTAGGTCAGTCACATAATCTAGGCAAAATGTTGGAAAAATCTTTTGACAAAAATATTCTTTAGCCTGGAGGGCAAAACAACCCTTTAGGATGATAGAGAGATGGTTTTTCAACATCTGAAGCCAAAGGGATCCTAAAATTCAGGCTTCCCATTTCCTAAGTGCATATGCAACAACACACAGTGCTGGGTTATTATGGTAAAGATATGCATTCCCATTTACTTCTCGAAAGAGCCAGGATTGCACTGGTAGGTTCTGATTTAACAAGGAGGTCAAGGTGGGCTCAGTTCTAAACAAATTTAAGTCATCAGTAGGTCCCTTTACTTTCACTGGTAAGGTTGAAGCTTAAAAAGACTGAGTCTACAGATGGAGGTCTTCTATCTATTTATTGAAATTATGGGAGTGTGCTTTAAAATAATTCCCCTCCCCATAAATTTATTTTGGGGATTTTTGTCTAAAATGATGTTTAAATAGGGCGGGGCTAGAAATTCTCAGATATGTCTGACTTCCATATTTAAAGGCTGGTGGCCTAAATGATCTCTTGGTTTACTGTCTCCCTTTTCTGCATGCAAATTCAACAACCAGCAGAATTAAACCCTCGTCCTCACTAAGACCCTTGGTGTTGCTGTACCTCCAATAATAACAGCAAAAGTGAGTAATACTAAGAGGGACAAAACTTGTCTCTGCTTCTCCAGACTCAGAAGAAGCCTCGTATTGCTAAAACATATATTTGTTTGTTTGTTTGTTTATTTTTTATTTATTTATTTAAATCTGCCTTATGCAGTGAGTATAGCAGTGAAGACAAGTATTACTAATGTGAAAGTGAAAGCTTGGCAAACAGATTGGAAAGGAACAGTTGGGATCTGGTGAGTCTTTCAAATGACTTGAATGTAAATGTCTACTGCAGGTTTAATGGAAATATACTCTGGGCTCATTTAATGCTACTCTAGAGCTATGTTGTCTGTAATAGGAGCTTAGACTTTTTTTTTTTTTTTTTGATTGGTGGCAAAAAGTTATTCCATTTTCCATTGTCCATATAATCCATAAATATGAGTTTTTATGTTGTAAACTTGCTTCAGAGTTTTACAGCATCCAAGCATATGTGTTCAGCATATGTACAATATGAAGAAGTTGAGTGATTAATAATAAACACAACAGCTCATGCATGTGTAGTTTATATAGAAAGAAATATTTATAATGTCAGA
The DNA here is from genome assembly GCF_011004875.1 of Balearica regulorum gibbericeps. Lineage (NCBI taxonomy): Eukaryota > Metazoa > Chordata > Aves > Gruiformes > Gruidae > Balearica > Balearica regulorum. The sequence continues at coordinate 3,407,690 of NC_046185.1, forward strand.
AATTAGTCTAGATTTAGTTTATAAAATATTTAATTCCTTTAGTATATCATCCATGTCACAGAATGGAATGTTCTCAGAAGAGCTGGACGAGCTGGCAGATGTGATTGCAAGGTCACTCACAATTATGTGTAAACAGTCATTGTGATTGAGAAAGGTCCCTTGTGTTTGGAAAAAAAGATCAATATTATGCCTATCTTGATGACAGTGATGATGGAGGACTCAGGGAACTGAAGACATCTCCAACTATTCAGGAACTGGAAGAATCATGGAGAAATCCTCCTGCAAGCCATTTCAAACATGCAAAGGAGAAGGTAATCAGGAACACTGAATATGGATATATCGAGGGCTATTTTAGCCTGGTGAGGAGGAATCTTGGATGGTATTTGGTTGCAGTTTTCATTTTCTTAAGTGAGTTATAAAGACAAAGGCTCCTCAGCAGAGTCTGACTGCTAAAACAAGAGGCAATGCCCACAAATTGAGGCTCAACAGACTCAGGTTGTACATTGGGGAAAAAGACAAAGCCCTTCACTAGGAGGATAGAGCAGTACTGGAAAGGATCATCTGGATAGATAGAGGTATCTCACTCATGGAGGATTTTAGGATTTGGTGAGGCAAAATAATAGTTGATCTGATCTACTGCTGGCCACACTACTGTGACGTGCAGGAGGTTGGACTGGAGACCTTAACAGCAACTGAAGTTTTCATCCCTTTACTTTGTTATTGTTATTAGTATTACTGGACCATTAGGGAAATGCAGGTAGGGATAAGGATAGACAATGATAGAGTTGGTCCCTGCTTTTCTTTAAGTTATAACACTTGAAAGATGGAGAGGCACTATTTACAAGGGCATGGACTGATAGGACAAAGGGTAATGGCCTTAAGCTGAAGGAGGGTAGATTTATATTAGATATTAGGAAGAAATTCTTTAGTGTGAGGGTGGTGAGACACTGTAACAGGTTGCCCGGAGAATCTGTGGCTGCCCCTGGATCCCTGGAAGTGTTCAAGGCCAGGTTGGATGGGGCTTTGGGCAACCTGGTCTAGCGGAGGGTGTCCCTGCCCATAGCAGGGGGGTTGGGTCTAGATGATCTTTAAGGTCCCTTCCAACCCAAACCATTCTATGAACACCAAGGACAACTGCTCATTAAAGACAGAAAATAATCTCCTGATGACTCCAGAAAATGATGAGATGATATCAATCTGTGGCACATCAACAACGTAATTTTTTTTCATGGTCATCATGGCAGATTAAACAAAAATAAGATCTGAAGGTAAATAAGGAAGCTGCTTTGGAAAGGCTTTCATGGACCTCTCCTCCACAACACTGAACAGCTCTAATGAGTACATGAAATATCCAAATCTGCTAAGAGAGGGTGAGATTGCATCCTAGGATAGCACAAATGTGAGGAATAGTCTCTGGGAGCCTTTGAAAGCAGCAGATAAGAACCTACTGCCTCTTACTCTCAGAGAATAAAGAGAACAGGGAGACAGAATAGACTTGAAAATGATAGTCAAAATAACAATCTGGGGCAATGACATTTGCAGGAAGAGGCTAGATTTTATTCCTCAAGTCCACCAACAGATTGTCTGCAAGGAAAAAATAAAGGGAATAAATTCAATTGGTGTGAATATGTCTGATCTTTTTTGCTGTATCCTTCTATGGAGTAGGAGAAGCTGCAAAACTAAAGATATGGAACGTACCCAAAGGTGACCCTGAAGAAATGCAAAGACTGGGGACAAAATGTGTGCTGAGTTCAGAAATGTCATGTTACAGCCCCAGCCACCATCCCATGGGTAGCACGTAGGGTGAGGATTGTGAAAGAAGCTTATACTGTTGCTGCTTGCTGTGTATCTGGTTTTAGATAGAGAAATTCAATTTCCACACTTGTCAATCCAGTGTTGTTCACCAGCTTCTAACCACGTACGCATAAATGCAGTGTAATCGTTTTTTGAAAGATGTTACATGTAAACCTGTCAGAAAGAGCTTTGATATATCTGATTTTTAAGCACAATTTGCATTTTTTAATACAATAAATAAATACAACAGAACTCACTGCAAAAACAGTAATTAAGAGAAAAATGTCAGTAAGAGTTGATAAAAAGAATGAATATACAAGATGCCTGGAAATGTCTGTCATGTATGTATAGTAGCTAAGTTCTTCTAGGAATACAACAGAAGATAACAACAGCTTAATTCTCAATTGCTAGCACATATATTACATTTCTGAGATGAGTCCTATTTAGCTGTTGTGTCTGAGTGCACAATGCATCCTTAAAGTGGACAGGAGTTTCTTTCAGTTATCCCAAGCCTGTCCTGCCTGTATGAAAGAAGGTGGAAAAAAGTGTACAGTAAAACCTATCCCCATCTTTAACTTGCAGCAAAAGAGGTATCAGATTTTAGAAAGTGAAGCAGAGAGTATGTTGAATCGACCATGCTGAACTCGGTTGCAGCAACATTTGTCAGAAAAGACTCATCGAAAGCTCTTCTCATCTTGGGGGTGCTGGCTGAACTTCATGCCTTTTGAGTCCTGGTTTCTACGATTTTGTGGTTATCTTCAGTGGGCTAAATCTTCTAATTGTTGAAACAAAAAGAGGACTTGTTACATTATGACTGCTTTATTTTTTTTTTTTTGTTACAATTCCAATCAGAGGCGAATCACAATTAAACAAATTAATTCAAATGGCAATTACTGTTAATGAGAACTGAATACTTTCTACTCTCAATCCATATGTATACCTAAAATCCCACTCTGATACATAGGCTTCATTAGCAATTGCAGAAACATCAAACTTCATACTGGGGAGTTGCTTTGAACTCTTTCTATCTGGCCAAAACGACAGACTTCTTGATAGACGTACTCCAACCTCTGAGAGAGACAGTCTGTTTCAGGAACATCTACTTCCTTCCTACCAAGGTCTACACAGATAACCTGATAGGAGCAATATCATCAATCTACATATAACATGTGTTAAAAGGTACTGATCACATTCACATGGACATGATACGGTCAGGTGCGGCTCACAGTGACATCATGCAATCATGCAAGTGTCTATGTTCTTCTAGACCTTAAGGACTGGAACCTGTTGCAGTCTAAATGACCTATGTTTGTTCATGTTCTCCATGGAAAACGCCAAGGAATAAAATGCAGGATACATGGACAAATCCCTTATACAGTTTGCAAATTCAGTTAGGATTTCCAGGTTTCATGGTCTTTTGGAAAGTTGATCCTGCATTATATATGTGCTTGAAAGTTGTGTAGCACTGGCCTGGTGTCCCTGACTGTGTCTGTACCTTGAAAGTAATAAGAGGTATTTATTTCAAGCAGTTTGTGGCAGGGTAATGAGAGGCTAGGGAGCACAAAATTCAATTATGTGAAGTGTGTTATGTATGTGTGTTTTCATGATTTGTATTGATTCACGTGCATGACAGATTGGTTATAAATTGGGTAATATATTGGCTTGTAAATGAAATATATTGGATTGCAGGAGCATATTAGGTGGTGTATTGAATTCTCAGGGCCACTATGACATTTTATTTGTGGGTGTAAAAATCTCTGTCATTGTGTGTGTGTGTCTGGTATAATTGCTTTACAGGGGTGATACCTGGGTCATTTATGGAAATACATTGGCACCAAAATATGTCAGGGCACTGAGTGCCCTTGCCATCGCTGAAGTGAAAGGATGAGTCTGTCTCTCAGAGAGTGAAGAGTCTCCTCCCAAACCCAAGGTCACATCTAGCATAGCCTTGTCAACCTCACAAAGAAGATGTCTGCTGATGTCTGGATTGACATATCAAGCACCCTTGAGGTATAAATCTGGATCACGTTCTTTTTAGATGGCATCAAAGCCACCACCACAAAAACAAACAAACACACACACACAATAAATAATAATTAAAAAAACACCAAAAGCAAACTACCAAAAAACCACCAAAAAACTTTCTTATATTGACTGAGTATAGTAGTACTCATACATGGACATCCCTCTGAAGAGAAAATGCAATGGTAAGTAATGAGTAGGAGGTGGGGAGTTTTGAAGGCACAAATGTGGAAAAAATGTTGTTACTTTCCTTTTACAAAAATATCTTTTGTGTTCTGCAGATATATTAGTAAAACAATTGGTCTCTGCACTGATGTTTTTGGCTGGCAAAAATGCAGAGGCAAATGCTAAAAAGTTTGTTTCTTCCAGAGTGGGAACTGGAAAGATTTATTTCACCTTATTATTTATCCTACTTCTTATAGTTGCAAAAGTATTTCAATAATCTTTATAGAGCTCAATTATACCATAGCCAATTGATATGAATGATTTCAGTACTTTTTAATATGCTGTTTAAAATCTCCAGTGTAAAATATTTTTAATGCATGGCATAAAATATATAGCAATCTCTTTTAATATAACTAAGTCCTGGCTTCATTTTGTGGTTAAAATGCGGAAAGGATAAAGACTGAGTTTGTATTAGCCTATAGAGATGTTTACCTCGCTTCAGCTGACGTTCTGTCAGTATTTCCACTTCTAATTTGGCAACAAGGTCTTGCACCGATCTCTGTTTACTTACGTTTCAGGGAATAATTATTTCTTCTGCTCTGGGTTTTTGGTTGTTCTTGGCTGTGTGAAATTCTGTGCTTTGTGCTATACTGGAGGTTAGGTAGGTTTACCAAAGTACCTCCTCTCAATTTTAGCTTCTGAGGATCAGGTGTTCAGTTAACTGACAACACAGCTACAGCAGTGTGCACGTGGTAATTACGAATCTACTTTCCTTGTGGGACATACTTGAGCTGGAGATTTACCACCTCTAAAATATTCTCTGGGACTCAAATCTTGGCATCGGTATTTACCTACCTGATATCTTCTTTGGTATCTCATCCTTTAGACAACCTTCTGTGGAAGAACATGACTGGAGGCAACACTTGTGCTAGGAGATGTTTCTTGTACTAACCAGATGTATTTGTGAGTTTCCAAATAGATGGTAATGAACACTTTAAAATACTGTTTTTCATATAACAGTTGGGAAACAGTTGTAGGTGATGGAGTATAATTTTCCTCTGTGGAGGAAATATTGAATCTAGATCTCAAGACATGAAGCTTCAAAAAATGAAGGGCAAGTCTCGAAAAAGTTACAAGGCAATTATGAGATAGGGTGTAAAGATGTTTAAGTAAAACAGTATGTCCACATTGGACTGAATAGTGTCTTGTGGAGGCACTAGTTTCCAAAATCAGTCCAAAAGTGCAAGGCTGCTTAAACACCTATGATTAGCCATGATGACATGACTATTACCCTTCTGGGTCTCTTGGAGTCCCACTACCCAGGTCCTTTGCCTATCACACTCTGAGGTGCTGTGTACTCTTTGTATTGGTTTCTTCTGCTGTGTAGATCTGCCACCAGACACTCCGCATACCAAGTCGCTAAAGATGAAAGAAGTTTTGAATTTTGTGAGCACAGAGTGGTAATCCATGCCTCCTGTCTTCAGTACTGTCACTCTTGTGAACTTTCATCCACATGTGTTATGTACCCGCAGTATACAACCCTTGAGAAAGCCAACCTGTCAACACAGGATTCTTGTGACTGCACCACAAGCTGATGCCAGACCCTGAGGCTGTGTGCGTCTCTCCTGAGTCATCTGTACAAAGGAAAGTAATAGTCATAATTAAATAGCAACCCGTAGCAGTGGTGTGTAACTTGACTAGCAGGCTTAAGTCTAATGTTTTCTGAAATAAGATTTCTTCAGACTAACAATATTTTCATAGACAAGCAGGAGGAAGATGGACAGCCTGATATTTTGCAGCAAATTAGAAGACAAGTAGTCTTTAGGGTGGGAATATTCACCAAGATAAACATGGTGAAATGAAATGTTCTTAGTACTATTATTTTGTCTGAGACCACTAGCCAAGGTACCACACATTGTATAGGAGTAATAAGATATTCCCAAAGATTTTCCTGCCCGGCCACCAGTAACAGATATGAAAATAATAGGAAAATCCACAAGGCAAGAGGATTAAGGCACTTGATTTACCTTCATCCATTCATTTTCAACATCCATGTTGAATTTTTGACTTTTTTTTTTTTTTTTCCTGAGCAGGGAACAAATGTCACCATACCTTCCCTTTGCACCTGCCTTGCCTCTCTGATCTGCCTGCTTTGCATTTGGTCAAGCTGCAGTATAGCATGCGATCTTCCAGCTGACAGCTTTCCTCTTTTCATTTGTGTTTTTCAGAGTTCATTAAAACACCGTTTGACATTTTTTCCACTAAAAATATCATAGACTCCTAGTTGCACTGAGCTACACTGTGAGCTATGGGATGGTGAATGCTTTTGTGGGTGGAGGTGGATAATTTACTTACATTGCTAAATATATACTTTAAAATTTCCTAATTTATGAAATTCTTCTCCCAGAAGTTAACAACCACATTTCCAAAAAGGCTGAAAGAATTAAAACAATATTATTTTTCTAATGTACTCCCAAATGCAAACTTATCAATTTCTGGGTGTTTTTTTACTCGGTATTTTTATGATAAGTAATTCCTGAGTTCTTGCTTACCTGCAGTATTCAATTCCCTGCATTCTCTGTGAAAACATGTTCTTTAAAAGAGGAAACTGGACTTCATACTCTATGTAAATGATTCTGGTAGATATAGGATATTAGGAAATTTTGACATGTGGTCACTGAGTGTTAGTGTGAAAAGGTTGCTGTATCCTTGTAATATATTTCTAAATGTTTCAGGCTAGGAACTGAGAAATGTCATAAGTTAAAAGCAGCATCATAGCTTATGACTCACACATTAGAAAATATAAGCCAGTATCAGTGTATTTTCCTCAAGTGATTTCCTAACAGCGTTTGTGAAGGGGGTGGATAATTCTGGGAGTAAAAAGCTGTTTTATCTCTCCATCACCGTTTGTCAGAGTGAGGTGAATTTCATGTTTTAACTGGAGAGATAGTTTGGTACTGGGTCGAGGAAGCTTTTCAATTTAGCTCTAAACCTGCAGCAGAGACATTCATTTAACTTTTCTCTTATATCTGGTAGTAATGAAGAAGATTATTTTTATGGAGGTGGACACTCTGCTGGCCTGATGTCCTGTGAAAGCACAGCTGAGGAGTCGTGTGTTGAAGATGGCTATATTCTCAACCTGCATCTTTCTGGACCTGTTTTCTGCAGACCTGCTGTCCATCAGCTCTCATTGGACTATGCTTTCTATATCTGAGTGATAGAAGAGAACTGCAGTGAGTGAAGTAATCTCAGCATCTTTGTGTGGTTTCCTAGTCCTTTCCCTTTTCTTTCACTTCTTAATACTGGCAGACATGATGCCCCACAGCCCAAGAATTTAATGAGAATTAAAAAGCAGAGGTGATATGCTTGTTAAAGTAAAAATGTCAAGGGTAGCTGTGATTCCTGTTTTCTAACTGAGCTGAGAAGTAGATATCTATATCTCTAGATTGCCCTTCTAGACGATGGGGAGAACTGGACTTTTCTAGGAAGTGATGTATCCCCTAATTTAGACTCTTGATTTGGGTCTGGAGATGGTGTCCTCCAGAGGTGCATTTCTATCTCACCATTAACAAGTGTGGTGGATTGACCCTGGGCTGGACCCCAGGGTCCCGCAAAAGCTGCTCTGTCAATCCCCTCCTCAGCTGGACAGGGGAGAGGAAAAAGAAATTAAAAGCTCATGGGTCAAGATAAGGAGAGGAAGAGATCATTCACCAATTACTATCACATGCAAAACAGACTCATCTTGGGGAAAAAAATAATTTATTGCCAATCAAATCACCATCCAGAGGGACCTTGACAGGCTTGAGAGGTGGGTTCCTGCAAACAGCATGAAGTTCAAGAAAGGAAAATGCAAGGTCCTGCATGTGGGTCAGGGCAATCCCAAGCACAACTACAGGCTGGGCAGAGAACAGATTGAGAGCAGCTCTGAGGAGAAGGACTTGCGGGTGTTGGTTGATGAAATGCTCAACATGAGCCAGCAATATGTGCCTGCAGCCCAGAAAGCCAACCATGTCCTGGGCTGCACCAAAACCAGCATAAACAGCAGGTCGAGGGAGGGGATTCTGCCCCTTTACTCCTCTCTCATGACACCCCACCTTGAGTACTGCATCCAGCTCTGGGGGATCCAGTATCAGAAAGACATCAAGCTGTTGGACAGAGTCCAGAGGAGGCCATGAAGATGATGAGAGGGCTGGAGCACCTCTACTATGAGGACAGGTTGAGAGAGTTGGGGTTGTTCAGCGTGGAGAAGGCTCCAGGGAGACCTTTCAGCAGCCTTCCAGTACCTGAAGGGGCCTACAAGAAAGCTGGAGAGGGACTGTTTATCAGGGAGTGTAGTGGTAGGACAAGGGATAATGGATTTAAACTGAAAGAAAGTAGATTCAGATTAGATGTTAGGAAGAAATTCTTCCCTGTGAGGGTGGTGAGGCACTGGAATAGGTTACCCAGAGAACTTGTGGATGCTCCATCATTGGAAGTGTTCCAGGCCAGGTTGGATGGGGCTTTGGCCACCTGGTGTAGTTGAGGGTATCCCTGCCCATGGCAGGGGGTTTGGAACTAGATGATCTTTGAGGTCTCTTCCAACCCAAATCATTCTGTGATTCTATGATTCTATGAAAATTGAAAATGGAGAATGGGGTTTGTGGTCAGTTCATCACACGCTGTTTCTACCACTCCTTGCTCCTCACACTCTTCCTTTGCTCTGGCAAGGGGTCCCTCTCATGGGAGACAGTCCTCCACCAACTTCTCCAACATGAGTCCTTCCCACAGGCTGCAGTTCTTCACAAACCGCTCCAGCGTGGGTCCCTTCCACAGGGTATAGTCCTTCAGGAACAGACTGCTCCAGCGTGGGTCCCCCACGGGGTCACAAGTCCTGCCAGCAAACCTGCTCCAGCATGGGCTCCTCTCTCCATGGGGCCACAGGAGCTTGCTCCAGCGCGGGCTTCCCACGGGGTCACAGCCTCCTTCAAGCATCCATCTGCTCCTTTGTGGGGTCTTCCACAGGTTGCAGGTGGATATCTGCTCCACCATCAACCTCCATAGGCTGCAGGAGGACAGCCTGCCTCACCACAGTCTTCACCACAGGCTGCAGGGGAATCTCTGTTCCAGCGCCTGGAGCACCTCCTGCCTGTCTTTCTTCACTGACCTTGGTGTCTGCAGAGTTGTTCCTCTCACATCTTCTCACTCCTCTCTCTGGCTGTAGTTGCTGTGCAATTGCACAGCAACTTTTTTGCCTTCTTAACTACTTTATCACAGAGGTGCTACCACCATCGCTGATGGGCTCAGCCTTGGCCAGTGGCAGGTCCGTCTTGTAGCCGGCTGGCATTGGCTCTATCAGACACAGGGGAAGCTTCTAGCAACTTCTCAGAGAAGCCACCCCTGTAGCCTCCCTGCTACCAAAACCTTGCCACGCAAACCAAATGCAATGGCCAATACAATGACCCAATACACGACCAACCATGCACTCATTCACTAATTTCCAGAAAGATTAAACATCAAATAAATTGAGGAAATCTACTGTTATGTTTTACTACCACAGAAAAAGCAACATTGCTGCACATAGTATCTCATACTGTAGTGTTTTGTATGATTTTCCTATAATCTGGAATTTTCAGAGAAACTCAAAGGAACACTGCTTTCAAAGAGGAATGAAAACTTGTAAATTTTCACTCAACTGATTGATTCACACAGAGTTAGCATTAAGCCTTTTGCCTCCCTTTCCACGGTATATTAGTGCCCTTCTGATTCTTTCACTGCTCATGGTGAGATGCAGTGTTGGAAGTTAATATCAGTTTGCATTGCATGTTTTTTCATGTAAAGCGTATTCTTGGCAATTACTTTGGACTCTAATGGAGCTGAACTAAATAATGATATGTTAACTCAGTTTGTTTACTGTGACTCAAGGATTTACAAAAGATAACCAGTTTAGGGGTTAAGGTGCCTGTGCTAATTGTTTTCCTGAACAGTACATCTTTCAATCACCTTTTCCATTATCCACGTAGATTAACTCCATTGTCTTTGAAAGTAATTGACGCTACTCTTCATTCTTCTATCATCTCATAATAATGTCAGCGTAAATAAAACAAGAGGTAATTAAATGAGCAAAGGGGATAAATTCTGCATGCTGTGCAAACAAAAATGAAAAATCCAGGGAGATTTAGTCAATGGTACTATGAGCTTAATCATATCATAGGACAGAATAAGAGATATTATCCAGCTTTGGTTTTAATTTATTTTCCCTGAGTTTTCAAGTGTGGACAATGGTTGCCCATAAATACCAAACTATGGTAACTGATAAACCAAGGCAGCTGTTTATACCTAAACTTTGGCTTATTGTAGGTCATGGTTCTTAAATGTTAATATTGTGACAACTATCAATCTACTGGACCACATTATCAGATAAAGAAGCCAAACTATTACTGTTCAAATCAATTCCACTTTTTCTGCAACATGAGCTATAAAAGTGTTGTTGGAAGAAAAGAGCAGGAAAATCTTTCAAGATTGTCTTTGGTAGGCTCTGTCTAAAATGGGTTTGTAGACAGTAATTAAGGCTTAAACTAGTTTGTCCATTATCTGCTTATCATCTTGCTTGGAAACCACACAGAAAGAATATATTGTTTAATCAATCTGCCGTCTTTTTCAGGCATAATTTCTCCTTAGACTCTGAGCTATGAGAGTAGGAATTTTGAACGGTGTTTGGTACAAAAGGACTCAAAGTGCAGACCAGAATCTGGGGACTGTATTATAATACACATAAATGATCAATAAGAACATTGATTAAAAATAACACCTAAAAATATCTGTATCCCATTCAGCTGAGAGCAATTGTAAGTATATTCCCAAGTTTTACTTGCTATAATCTGTTAATCATGTGCAAAGCGCTGTTATCCTAGCTAGTTACAAAAAGTTTTGTCACCTTTTTTGGGAGATAGAATCACTCAGAATTTCTGAGAGACAGGATGCTACCTTTAGACAGTTGAAACTGACCTTCAAGTTCCAAAAAAGATCTTCAGGCTTTACATTTTTGGCCTAAATGTGTTTTCCAACATCAGAAAATAAGTCAGGAAGTCAGCTAAATATCTAGGATGGTCAATGAAGAAACAAAGTTCTTAGCCAATAGCACAAATTCCTGAGGGAATTAGGTCTAATAAGGTCCTTAAAAATATTTTCCAGAATTAAAATATTACAGTATAATGGCTCTATACAAATATTTTGAGTTCCAATTGTCATCTACATGAGGCTGTAAAGTGAGTTTGTATGTCACTGATGAAGGAGTTCTTTGTTTATAATTGGTAGAAAAGCAAAACATTAAGCACTAATAAACCATTAGACAATAAACTAATTACTAGAACTGAACAATAGAACTGAATAATATTTTTCTCACCAACTTCACATCTAATCTTGTTTTATCTAATATTATCAATTCTCTTTCTGAAAGCAAAGAAATTCTATGAGGTTAAAAGTTTTTTATAAAAAGCAGTGGACATTTGCTAGATTCTCTTCCAAAGGCATTCTATGAGTGGGCAACACTCCAGTTCAAGGAACTGAGACTAGTCAGAGCTGCGTATTGTCTATTTATTCCTACAGAGACAGCAGAGAGTGACAGGTCTTTAGACCTACCCAGCTCTCATGAACTGTCCCAACCCAATAATATTTTGTTGATCCAGCTGACCTAGGTTACTGCAGAGGAAGAGTTGTACTGATACCGAATGTTCCTTTTTTTCAGCAGTGATTAATTTTCTCAGCGTTGTCACATATGGCCTGAGATAGGAATTAACCTTTAAGAATGCTCATTTTCTGCTCTTCTGTCTTTGATGACACACCATAATTGTCATTATGGGAAAACTGGTTCACCTAACCCAGGAGAAATAAAAATACCTTTTTAGAATTAGAGTTAGTTTGGCTTTAACCAGGGTTTTTCTCATGCTTCATTCATTATATGTAATTTCAAGCAATTAAAATAATTACAAGACATTCTGCATGATACTTTGCTTTCCCTTTAGTTCGGAGACTGAAATGGCTGAAAATGAACCTCCTGATTTTCGCCATTTTCTTTGAAACACCTAAATACAATTATTTTTTTTTCATACAAAGAAAAAATCCTGTTCTGCAAGGAACCCATAGTATAATGTCTCCTGAATCTATCACACCAGAAAACATTGCAAAGCAACAGTTTCAAGTGCATTTCTTTGACTGATACCAGTTTAACTATCTTCCAAATCTTATCATGTGTTTTATCAACAAGTTGTGCAGCCAGGTCGCACGGCATATCATAAACTAATCCTGAAAAAAGCAATTCACCAAAACTTTGCTGATTCTTCAGCTTAAACATTGCCCTAATCCAGTTCACCAAATGGCTGCCCATAGAGCTGTTCCAGCACAACGCTTGCAGTTGTTGGAACAACCAGCTGACAACTTGTGGGACAGGGGAGAGGGACTGAAAGGGAATTGCTTAAGTTAGCTTCAGCAGCAGTACCACTGAATGTGTAAGCATGGAAATAGTTCCATTTTGCTCTGAATATGAACTTCTTTATATGGAAAATATATGCAAATCGACCAGATGTACTGAGAGGGGAAAACATAGAAGCCCTGATTTAGCGAAGTACTTAAGCACTCTCTTAAAGTTAATCATGTGCTTAAGTCTATTCACTGAAGCACTTGACACATGTGTATGCTTTTGCTGAGTTAATGTAATAAAGTAGAGACCATAATGATAGTCCTAGGATAAACAGACAAGCTGAGTTGTTAAAAGCAAAGTGTGCGTGAGCTCCTGTTTCCTATATCCCATCCTAAAATAGGTCTCTAATGCCGAGATGAATCTCACGCTGCAGGCACTTCTTCCTTTCATTGTGTAGTGAGGGAACTCAATGATTAGTTTAGACTAGACAGCAAGTATTCACATGGCACAGATTCAGTGGCATAACTTGTGCATCACAGACTGAAAGCTGTCTTGCTTTCAAGCAGTAACCTACCTTCCTGGCCAAGGGGTATGGAAGTTTTCTGGGAAAAGCATGCAAAAAGAGTGACGCCTTGTAATAAACTATGATCTAACACCTCTGAGCAGATGCCCAACTCTAGGAAGTGTCCCTCCCAGTACTGGGTCCGTATTAAAAAGTAATAAGCAACTGGTTTCTGCTTACTATGTGTTAACCGAAAACATATAGAAGATTGTTTTCAGACTACGGCTGCCATTCCTGGGATGAACCTAGACCTCTGAACTCAAGTTAGCAGTGGTGATTCAGAGAGGCACAAGCATTACCAAAGTTAAACTTTCTTATCAGAAGAACATGAACTCTATTTCTCATTAATGACCATATAGCTAGACAGGGTCCACAGGCATTAATTACTAATGGTGGGAGTGAGCTGTAGGTGAAGACACCTAAATTTACACCTTTGCTTACAGGTGTCTACGTGTGCGTGAGGTGTCAAAGCTGTGATACGCAGAAGAGAGCTGGTCCATGTACTCACAGGAGCCTAGAAACAGCTCATCCTAAAACAGAGAGTGACTGGCTTTTCCAGCTAAATTCTTCCTAGTGTTTGTTTGTCATAGTGAGTATATCTTTCCTGATTATCATGGAGAGCTGAATCTTACAGTGAGTGAGCTAAATTGCTCAAGACACTCCTGTGAAATGATACACAGAAAGTTCAGTTGGTAAATACCTTGTTTTACCCTCTTTCTCAAGGAAGCCTGTACTGCTGAAGACAGGACACTGAGCAAGGGGGATCCTTGTTCTGGCCAACTCTGGCTTTTCTTACATCCTCATTTTATGTTGTTCTGGTACACAGACATTGTTTACTTAGTCAACGACCAATGGTGGGGCTTGAATCTTTTGTATTTCATGCTTTCATCAGAACTTCAATCGTTTTCTCACTATCCACAGCAACCCATCACTTTCCTTTCCCCATTTGTTGCTTCATGCAGGAATTTATTCACTTGGTATTTTTTCAATTTTTACCTGTTTTTCATGGCTCTTAACAACCAAAGCCTATTTTAGACTTTAAAACTCATGCAAAGACATTCATAAAGATTCTGGGATGTGAGCCAACTATTGTTTCTAGCTTAGATGCTACTTAATGTTTTTTCAATTTATTATTTTTTTTTCTTCTTTTCAACTATAGCACTGACTTTTCCAGGACTTAATATCCCACCTGCTGTGTAATGAAGGTATTGTACTCACTCGTACCTCATTGCACAATACGATTCATTTACCCATTAAATCCTCACATTCGTTTGACTAGAGTGAGTAAAGTCCCATGTACTTATCATCAATTACTGTCAGAAAAAAAAAAAATAAATCTACTTCTTTAGTTCAAAGAAAAGCCAATAGGAGGGTTCAATGCATTCATCAGAAGACCACTGCATAAAAATGGGCCAAGTGAACATAAAAGTATGTTAATACTTCCTTTTTGGAGAGGAGGCAAGCCAGGAGTGACAACTTTTGGAGAACAGTTAATGGACTGAAATGGAACAAGTAACCTTTACCACTCCTGCTTAACACATCACATTCCTCAGAAGCACATTATAGTATCATATGTACAAGCTACATATCAATTACTGTAGCCATTCAGCTGGCAAATTAATATAAAGTTAATTTAAAAAGGGGTTGAAGATGACAAAAATAGATTTTGTGTTTATAAATAATACCTACATCACCATGAGGTGTTGCCTGGCAAAAGTTCTGTTGTAACTGCTGTAAATTTGCACTATGGAGCAAATATGCCTGCGTTTGATTTGCCACTTGTGCTCAAGTTATGCAATCCCCCCAAAATATTTTATGCAATTACAATTGCATTCAGTTTTAACTGGACTTGATAAACTGCAAGATAACATAAAATCAGATCCCTTTTTTTCACTCCCTTACTCATCAGTCTCTTTATACTCCTCCTTTCACAATAACTAAAGGGACCTTCAACTTACAAAACATGAAAAAAAGTTTATTCTTGCAACTTCTGTCCCCCTATAAATTTTACACTGTTGTGACTCTGTTGACTGAAGGGGAGTCAGTACTGACTTAATGAGTGATCAGAAACGGCCTTTTTTAACACAGCTACTTTATAAGGCAATCTTGTAGGACTGATGTCTGCACTGGCCACAAGATGCGTATGCTGAATAACAATGTTGAACACTGAGATATTTAGCTTAGTACAGGCGTAAATGGATGCAACTACATTGACTTCTCCAACATACACTTCACAGACCATACTTTACTATGTCTACTGAATGATAATTACCCATTAATGTCTTTTGCACGGAATAGCTGTGAGCTAGTATCTGAAACCTGGATGGGTCCTGTAACTGCTTAGAGTGGAAGAAAGAGCTTTAATGAGAAATCAGTATGACTATAAAATATACTAAATTAGGATTTTCAGGAGTTAGTATCTACAGTGTACATCCGAGAAAATCACCCTGGGTTCCTGTCATAGATAATAGAGAGCTCATTTGTGTAGCCAATGACTTCAGGATGTGATTCATCTCCTGAAATAGGCGCCTACATTTGGTTCAATATAAATTCTGTTGACCAGCTCTTCATTGACTATAATAAGAGCCCGGACAACAAGCTCTGGTGCAGACACCCCATCGTAGATATCTGGCGTTAGATGAGGTGAATTCATCATTGTCACAAGTCTTTCATTTGAGGATACAAACCTGACACTACCACTGTGTGCATGTTTGGCTCAAATTTGGGGGTTCATAGGTCACTGAAGTGCCCTAAGAAAAATAACTGCCTTTTATTACGGAAAAAAAAGTGCTGTTCAACATGTGAACTGTGGCATTTCAGCTTTTACTTCTTTTGTATTTGGCTCATCCAGGGCATGCTGCTTCTGTGTCTTTCTTCACATCAAGCTATATATGGAGCTAAGAGGTCAAAATTCATTTATTCAGTTACACTCGGTCAGTTGTGCTTTTGGAGCATCTTTAGCATGAGTTCTTGAGCAACTATGCCTCCTTTTCTCACACTTCATCAGGGTGTAGGGTCTGGTTGGGCATTTGCATGCTCTACGTTCAAATAGTTTTACCTGCAGTTTACTGCAACCAGACCTTCAGCAATAACGTCTCTCTGAAAATGCAACAAAATTGCTTTACCATTCTGTCACTGCTTAGCTTGTCATACCAAGAACTAGTGCATGAAAGTGTCCCTAGTGAAAACTGGCCATACAAATGGTCCTTTTTAAAATATCTAAGTCTCGCATTGGTAAACAGAATACAAATATCAGCTTTATATACTGTGATGGATTGACCCTGGCTGAGGGCCAGGTGCCCACCAGAGCCGCTCTATCACTCCCCTCCTTCTCTAGACAGGGGAGAAAAGGTATAACTAAAAAAACCTTACAGGTCGAGACAAGGACAGGGAGAGGTCATTCTCTAATTATCATCATGAGCAAAACAGACCGAACTTAGAGAGGGAATTCATCTAATTTATTACTAAGCAAAACAGAGTAGAGGAATGAGAAATAAAACCAAATCTTAAAACACCTCCCCCCACCCCTCCCATCTTCCCGGGCTCAACTTCACTCCCGGCTTCAACCTCTGCCCCCCCCAGCGGCACAGGGGGACGGGGAGTGGGGGTTACGGTCAGTTCATCACGCGGTGTTTCTGCCGCTTCTTCATCCTCAGGGGGAGGACTCCTCGCATCGTTCCCCTGCTCCAGCGTGGGGTCCCTCTCACAGGAGACAGTCCTTCACGACCTTCTTCAACGTGAATCTCCTCCACGGGGTGCAGACCTTCAGGAGCAAACTGCTCCAGCGTGGGTCCCCCACGGGGTCACAAGTCCTGTCAGCAAACCTGCTCTGGCGTGGGCTCCTCTCTCCACAGGGCCACAGGTCCTGCCAGGAGCTTGTTCCAGCATGGGCTTCCCACGGGGTCACAGCCTCCTTCAGGTGTCTCCACCTGCTCCGGCCTGGGGTCCTCCACGGGCTGCAGGTGGAATCTCTACACCCCCTCATCCTCCCTCCATGGGCTGCAGGGGGACAGCCTGCTTCACCATGGTCCTCACCACAGGCTGCAGGGGAATCTTGCTCCGGCGCCTGGAGCACCTCCTGCCCCTCCTTCTGCACTGACCTTGGTGTCTGCAGATGTTCTTACATCTTCTCCCTCCTCTCTCTGGCTGCAAAAGCTCTCTCTAACTGTTTTTCTCTTTCTTAAATATGTTATCACAGAGGTGCTGATTGGCTTGGCCTTGGCCAGCGGCGGGTCCATCTTGGAGCCGGCTGGCATTGGCTCTGTCAGACACAGGGGAAGCTTCTAGCAGCTTCTCACAGAAGCCACCCCTGTAGCCCCCCCCACTACCAAAACCTTGCCATGCAAAACCAACACATATACCTTTAATATGTTGGAGATCTTGTATCATGCTCATTCAATAAACTTTACAGAGTCCATCATATTTTTTGAGATGAGAATCAATGTCTCTTCATCAATGCTGGCTTGATCCTGCAGAAGAACAGGGAAAGTAAGTGAGTTTATGGATGACTGAAAGCTAAGTGTAAGTGATATTAAAGAAGAATATCCTATAGAGTCTGCTTGAAATCTAATGTCAGTTACTCCAAAGTAAACTATAGAAAGAATTTTTTTTTTTAATCAACAGCTGAATGTTTTGTTTGGAATGACAAACCAATGGGCAATTACTGACATGGAAAAATTCCCACATAAATTACATGGTAAAGGACTATGGCAGTGTGGGAAAGCAAATTCCTTTACTCCAAGCTGCAAGTCAGCCTGCGTAGAATTGCTGAGGAAGACAGCAAAAACTGATCAAGTCCCAAAAGATAGCTTAGTCTACACAGGAAAGAGGACATCAGACAGGACTTTGATAGTGTTTATTCCGCCAGGCATTCAAGCATGAAAACAAGCAAGAATGGTTTGGGACATACCTGTCATATTTTCTGGCTTGAAAATTCATATCAGTTTTCCCAAGTCCTATCAGTAGACTTGTCCTATGTACCAAGTAGACAGGAAATGCCAGGAAATATTCCTTATTTACCTCTGTGACTCTAGATTATCACCAAATACCTCAATGCTTCCCCTATCTATATATTAGAGGAGGACAGTTTTCTTCTATCCCTTTCCTTCTCTAGCTTGCTTGCATATTATTTTTGTATTCATTCATTCATGCAGCTCCTAGCACAGCTTGCTGGCTGGGGACTCTAAATTGTCAGTATTGCAGAAGCACCAATAACCTCAATTTACTTGAATGACTGTTGAATCAAACTCTGTAGTTGCAATTACACCTGTGTGTATACTCCTGTGTCATGAGAGAGGACTTTATTTCCTTGTAGACGAAAGGCCCCTCTGTATGTGAAATATTATTATTACTTCAAACCACAATCCTTAATTTAGATACCTGAAGTTATTACAACAACAAGACACATTTGTTATTCGCTGTGGATATTACTTCAAAAATTTATGCTTTGCTGTTTTAAATATCCATTCAAAACACTAAAGACTTTTTGTTCAAACATTAAGATTGGAGTATTACACTGAAATTCCTAAGTAATAATTAATTTTATGATTCCAGCAGTTAAGCTCCTTGGGCCAAGTGCTGAGGGAGGCATATGAGATGCAGGAATTGGCTCACAGTTGATTAATATTTTGTGCTTTCCTGTCTTTTTTGCCAGTTCATTCCTTCACATGTCAGGGTCGCAGTTTCAAGTGGACCTGATCTGCCTCCAAATGATCTGGATTGCCACATTAAGGGGACAGAGGATCTCAATACCAAATCTATTGGATCTTTAAAGGGGCAGGTTTGATCCTCTCTTGCTTTGTGTAGTTACTACTACTTGTGTGATGTGGATCTTGGCTTGTTTTCATGTAGGGTTCTTCTTATCACTGTAGTCATGCCTTCTCTCTTTAGTGAAGAAAGTAAGTTGAGTTGGCAGACTGGAGGACACTGCTACATTTATTCCTTTGACATGGGTGTCAGAAAAAGGTTTGATGACTCAATAGTCATTTCACTGATCTAATTGAAGCACTGGTACATTTTCTGCAAAGTATCTCATATTTTCAGTTTGTTCGGATTTTTTCATTTGTTTATGTTTCCCGTTTTAATGCAGTATCAGTGTCTTAAAAATGTCAGATAAGAATTTAAATGAGAAAGAGGTTTTTAAAAGATTGTATTTTTGGCATGCTTTCAACCCGCTTTATAATTAGAGCTCTAGCGAAAAGTTGTTATACCATTTTTTTGAACCCAGAAATCTCCAGAACACTTCAATCACAGCAAAGAAACTGCCTCATTATGCATCTGTAAGTTGCAGCTATTGTACAAACCAAAGGTTTCTCACTGTTTATAGGAGTAACTGTCATGTTTTCAGGTGACTGGAGTCAATTATAGATCATGTCAGCTGTCATGAAAGATGAGAGTATAAACAAATATAGAAGACAGTTTGGGTTTTCATAGCACCCCTGATATTCAGAGTATCTCAAAGGAATGTATAAAGCAGCAGAGAGGTGAAAAAGATGCCTGTAACAGGGAAATGGAGCAGGTGTCCATGTCTTGCTTAGTCTTGGGCATTGAGAATTTAGATTTCGTGAAAGGGGAATGCCACAATGGTGAACAAAGGATGATCACTGTAGGAAATTATAAATAGATTAAGTTAGGTGGACCAAGAAGATGAGAGAGCTATGTACAGGCATGTAGACAGACAGAACAGGAGCCACAGAGCTGGCAAGTAATAGGCAGATATGCAGGGAAGTATGCAGATGACAGACAAAGTGTACATACTTTCTCTTAACAATTCATTGCCTTTTTTTTAAAAAGAGTTCACACGTACTCAGACAACCCAAATAGAGACTAGCACAATGAGACACTACTGAGGAGAAAATAAAAAGAACAAGTATGAATGGCAGTACACAGATTTCGCAATCAGTCAGCTTACACCACATTTGAGCTGGTAAGTGAGCAATCAGACGTTCTGTAGCTCATTTACAAAAAAAAAAGAGGAAGAAACTTACGTCTTCAGTACTACACACAACAGCACAGAGAGCAAGGCTGGAAGAGACCTCAAGTGTCAACTAGCCCTTCTTTCTGCCACAAGGTAGCATAAGCCCTACTGCATCTTTTTATAACTGAAAGTCTGCCTAACCACTTCCCTAGGAACATCCAGCCATGAAATCCGTATGTCATCTCTGTGAAATCTTCCTCCACGCACCTTCACCTTCCCCATGAGACACTAATTTTTCCTTAGGCCTTGCTAAAACTTAACTGTCTGGGGATGTCAACTCAACTACTGAAGCACAGGCATTTAGCACCATTTGAGATACCCTGAGGTGTTCGAGATATCCACATGGGCTGACAGATACGACACAGAAGCCACAGAGGACTCACACCCTTCTGTAAAGGGGGTGGAAGCCAAGCAAAACACTGTAGGAAATTTCGAATGGTATGAGAGGTGCCAAATGCCTTACGAGTGCCACTGAGCTGTAACTCTAATGTCTAACCTAAACCTCCCTTGACACTGTTTGAGCTGACTTGTTCTATTCACGGCTGATACGGATGCAGG
This sequence comes from Balearica regulorum gibbericeps, assembly GCF_011004875.1. Lineage (NCBI taxonomy): Eukaryota > Metazoa > Chordata > Aves > Gruiformes > Gruidae > Balearica > Balearica regulorum. Next base: position 3,428,162 of record NC_046185.1, read on the forward strand.
TCTTGCCCGTTCTGAATACTCCAGATGAAAAATACTCACAGCTTCCATTGCAGTCATTGGAGGTCTAGCTCAGATGGCTGAGGGAGCTTAGACCATACTTCAGCTGACAGAGAGTAAGGACCTACTTTAGGCTGACATGATGTGCTCTCTATGCTGCCTCAGCTGTGTGGTCTAGCTGTCTTTTGAATAGAATAGAAACAGAAACTAAATGAACATGAAGACATCTATCTGGCTTGATAGCAGACAGTCTCCCCTACAAGAAACCTACTTTCTGCCAGTTGTGGCCAAAACTGAAGGATTGTTTCACATGTCTAACAAAGCATATCATGCTTCTTGAAAAATTTCTGGGTAGTGTTTGTCTTTTTATTTAATTGTGTGACTCCAAACTTGTATTCAGCCTGTAGATCCTCTGCTACAGAACGGTATTTCATCTGTACCTAAAAAATAAAAAATGCTTATTCACACTTAAGGATAAAATTATGCATTTGCTCTTACTGAATTGCAATGTAATTTTTTTGAGACTGTCACATGCCCCACCCGGCATAATGACAACCACAAATCAGATAAGCATATCTTCTACTTTGTATTCTAACTCATTATACTCTGAAGACTGGCATGTCCCTGACAGTTCACTGGAGGGATTCCTAGGACAGTGATCTATTGATAATCACACTACGAACACAGTATTTTGACCAGTTATGCACCTACATCACAGTATTTCTCTTTAGATCATATTCCCAAAAAAGGATATAATGAGAAATAGGGTCAAATGACTTCCTAAATCTAATACAGATGATGTCTATTGCTTTTCCAGATCTGCAGGGCTTTTACACTGTCATAGTACAATTTTGGAGCTCTTGGCACAATTTTGTCTTGACAAATCTATTTTGGCTGCAACTCATCCTTTTGTTATCTTCTAAGTGCTTACAGATTGATTGATTATTTGTTCCTGTATTGTGCCAGGAACTGAAGTTAAGCTGACTGGTCTAGAATTCCTTGGGATTTCTCTTCTTTCTGACTTTTAAAGAGAAATATTCAGATTTTCTTTCTGCCAGTTGTCTAGGAACTCATTTGCATTTCATAAGTTCTCAAGAATATCCACTAAGAAATCTGCAGTTACTTCAGCTTTCAGCCTAAGTACTCTGTTATGAAATTCATGAGACCCAAAAGGTTTCAAAACTATGTTTTCTAACTATGATAACTTCTGGGTTTTTTTCCCACTACTTTCTCTCAAAATCCATTTGCAAAGATATCTATGGTGTTTTGTTTCTGTTTTTGTTTTTGTTTTTCTTTCTTTCTTCAAACAAAAGGCATGGTGTAATTTCTTTTCAATTCTGCTTACCTACAGAACTAAAAAAATGCCCTTTTCCAAACTTGACTGACCTTGTATTTCCCAATGACAAGATATAGCTTATTCATGAATTTCAGAGTATTGTGCTTATTTCTTTTCTGATGTTTATGTTTTTACCAGGAACTCAGAAAAGTTTCTCCTGAGTTAATTTCAGAAATGATTGGCTGTGCAGAGTTTGGCAGATGTATAGTACATGAAAGTCTTAAGTATTTATTAAACATTTCCCCCTTCTCCAAAAATTATTTACAAAGTAATTCTCTTTTTTGAACTCTCTAATACCTTACATAATAGATTTTTTATCTGGGGAAATTATCAGAAGTAGCTCAAGTGTTTCAATGTCTACAGGCCTATTATTTATCATTTAATCTTTTTTATAAACAAATAGGGATTTCTATGAGCCACAGAACTCACTTTGAGTTGCACCCCAGCTTCCAGTTGCTAATAGTAAATAGCCTTGAAAAGCATGACTTAATAGGTAATTTTTGTGGGGTTATTAAAAAATCAGATTTGTAGTGCTTTGCTTCTCAAGGTAAATTATAGAACTTCCACCACCATGTGTAAAAAGAACATTTACAGACTTCAGTGTGTTACATACATATCCTTTCCTGGTATCCACCTTACATTTACAATAAGATTAATCTCATTATATTACCCCAGTCTGCACTGTCCTACTTCTACCCTCCATGTTAGCAGTCTACAGATATTTGCAAGCAGTTCCCAAGTGCAATGCTGAAGAGCTAGATTCAGCAAATTCATATTTGCTAGTAAACTGGAAACTGGAAAGGGGGTGGGGATCTGGATCCTTTACTGCTTAAGCTCCCTTTTACCCTTATAGCCTTATATACTACTTATACCCTTATATACTACTTATACCCTTATATACTACTTCCCAGATCAGGAACGTGAAAAAAGCTGAAGCATTGAAGCACTCTTCCACTTCAGTGCTGAGACATCATACATGACAGATCACAGAATCATAGAATGGTTTGGGTTGGAAGGGACCTTAAAGATCATCTAGTTCCAACCCCCCTGCCATGGGCAGGGACACCCTCCACTAGACCACGTTGCCCAAAGCCCCATCCAACCTGGCCTTGAACACTTCCAGGGATCCAGGGGCAGCCACAGCTTCTCTGGACAACCTGTGCCAGGGCCTCACCACCCTCACAGTAAAGAATTTCTTCCTGATATCTAACATAAATCTACCCTCCTTCAGCTTAAAGCTATTACCCCTTATCCTATCCCTACGCTCCCTGATAAAGAGTCCTTCTCCAGCTTTCTGTAGGCCACCTTTAAGTACTGGAAGGCTGCTCTAAGGTCTCCCCAGAGTCTTCTCTTCTCTAGTTTAAAGAACCTCAACTCTCTCAGCCTCTCCTCACAGTGAAGGCTGTAGCATCTGACTTCTTACTCATGCTAAAATAACCCCAAACATCCTAAGAATCCTCTCCACCAGAGAAATGCAAATCCCTCATCTGTAGGACAGAGGCAAGGCACAAAACAGATCAAGTGAATTGGCCAAAGTCACAGAGAGGAAACATGTTACCAGGGATGCAGGGACAGACTTGATCTCAAGTATTCCTGAGGGAATGTGTCTGATATACTATTTGCCCAACTACCACTTCTACCATTTCTACAGGTTCAAATCACTGTAGCTAGGGTACAGCAAAGGAAGACATAACAATATAAATTTGTAGTGCCCATCATACATTTGGGGGCTAACTGGATTTCAGAAGGAAGAACTTCCCCAGCCAAACCACAGCCTGGAAACTTGCTCAGAAGTGTTCTAATCACCAGGCTGAAATTTGCTTACAAAAGATTCAGTGATATTGTGGAAACTACAGCTGTAATCTTCCACTGCCATGGGTACAGGGTAGGTAATTAGTTGCTAAAAATAATTGCAATCTTGCCAGTGGAAGCCACGCATGTAAAATGTGCAAGTATCCAGCCTTGTCTGACACAGCATCATTAATAAGATGCATAATCCCTTCCTCAGGAACGTAGGCAGAGCACGTGTGAGTTGTAGTGTGAACAGTGGGTTATTAAATCAAGAGGGTTTGGCAGAGAAGATAAGTATAGGAATATAGATTTGTGCACACAGGGATATTCCTACATTAATAAAATTTTAAATCTTAATTGAATTCTCTCTGCCAATTAAATTTCCTGTTTCCTTTCCTCTCACTTGATTCCTGCCTTTTAAAAAAAAAAAAAAATCATTCTTATTTCAAAGCATCAAAAGCGGTGATGACCAATGGAAAAAGTATTTTTCCTTTGCAGATTTACAACCTTTTGGAGGAAAGCTATTGAGGATCTGTGTGCTTTTGCTAGGTGCATGCATAGAGACTGTCTAGTGGTGGATTTCGGGAACTAGGGGGAGAATGAACAGTAGAAAGCAATTATAATGCCAAAGGATGAATTTTCAAAGATCCTTCAGGGAATTTGTTGCTGAATTTCTACTAAAGTTAAATATTGTACTCGTGCGAACCCTGTCTGAGGATCGCTTAGTTTAAGGAGAAAGAATCAGTGGGCTATACAGAATGTCAGGGAAGGGCAATATTTTCCCATAAAACACAGGGAAAAGAGCCATTTGAAGAAATGAGTATGTATGAAGTACAGGGATGTATGGGAATAGCTTCTCAGGTGAGAAGAATTGTATATTACCTTTGTGGCAGTTATACGCATGAAGTGAAACAGTAAAGAAGCAATAAAAGCATTTTAACATTTATAAAAACAAGGGTATATTACAATAGTAATATTATCAGCTAGTAGAACCATTCAAGTTAAATTGATAACTATTGGCAAGAGTATCTGCCTTACCTTAACAAAATAGTTAATTTTCACATTTACTCTGATCATCCTTTTCAGGAGGTAATGACTCCATCTTACCACGGAGTGCACTATTCCAAGAAATCCACAGTATTTACAAATTCTGTGGGTGGTGGCATGTTTTATAACCAGTTAAGGATGAAGAAAAACCTCTACTAGCTTTATCGATTGACTTCTTGGTAGAACACAGTAGGAAAACTCTGACTGCACCCAAAAAACAAGAGCAGCATAATATTATAGGGTTGTAAACAGGTATACAAGCCCACACAAAGTGTTTGTTATTGTTTAGGGTGACAAGCTAAAGCAAGAATTAGCATATGTTGTTTGGGCACTTCCCTTAACAATTCTGCAAATACTGAAATAATTGACACTGTTGTGACATTTTCCCTGATTTCTAAACCTAGTGATTTCCCAACCACTTCGGAGCACTGAATACAATTTCAAAGATTCTCTCCATCTTTGTGCAACTATTGTAAGCCCATCAAAATGGCTCAGTGCTTTGGATGGCCCAACTTAAATAAGTCAGAAAATTTCCATTGACTTCAGCAGGGTCAAAATTTCATCTTCATCATTCCTCTTGTCTTCTCTTAGAGGAAAGCTATTTTTAAAGCCTCCCTGCCATGCTTTGTGCCTATTTATAAAGCGAAGACATCAAAGTGTACCTCTTCACTCCTTTCAGACATGTAAGCATTGGGTTATTTTGCCTGGCAAAGGTCTTCTCAGCCAGGACACTCAAGGTAGTGGTTTCATTAGTAAGGGTGAACCAGCAATCAAGAGGTCAGCACCCAGTGGGTTCTGAAAACCTTCAGTCCCCCAAAGCAGAACATATCCCAGTAGGGTAGGAGGGAGTACTGCCTTCAACTCCCCTGCATATTTTAGAGCTCTTTTGTACAGAATGACTTTATTTTAAGAGGTTGGGGAATGACAGTAGATATCAGCAGGTCTCCAGCTGGTTTATCTAAGGTCTCAGGCCCATTCTGATGATCACTGGTTATAAAAGAGGATGTTGGTGGGCATCGTTAGAATTGCCCCCCACATATCAATAGCCAAGTAGGAAACATAACTCAGTTTGATCCACTACACTCAGGGAAAGAGTAAATGGCTTTATATTAATAAGTCAGTTAAAAGAGAATTATTTCTCCCTCTTAAGAAATTATAAATGGTTCTATCAAGTACCATTATCAGCTGTAGCGGAAATAAAATCTGACATTTGTCTCTAGAGCCTTTTACATTAAAGAATGATTTTTACAATTACATTCTCCAAACATTTAGTTCACTAATGGCAGAAAAGAAGGCATAAGGGCAGCAGTCAGCAAAGAAATGAGGCTCATTCTCATGCATGAGAAAATTAAAGGGATACTTAGGAAAATTCAGGAACTAGGAAAGATTATATCCCAATCTACTCTGGATGTAGACAACATTTTTAAAGTAAATGCTCACTTTCCTGTATTTAATAAGAGTATCTGATTACATTTATAAAGAAAAAAAGAAAAATTATGGAAATGGTTGGATTTACAAGTCGCAGGAACCTAAAAAGACTTTATTGTAGGCAAGATATCATAATTGGGTGACTTTTAGATGTCTTTTTACACCTTTATGTGAACTATGTGAAACTGGCCACAGTTCAGAAAAGTGTCCTGCACCAAACGAGTGATCACTGTGATTCACTGAGATGGGTCTGATACTTTTTAGAAATGTCTCTTTGCAGAAAAATAAAGGTTACTGTCTGTTTCATTTCTATTCAAAAGATGAAATGGGTTTTAAAATTCAGCCTTCTTATTCCATCTGAGTCAATTTGACCTATGTTTGGAATGAGTACGGGAGTTGATCAGAACAGTGCAATACTCCACCAGGTTGTAAAGGCATCAGTAACAAGCACTGTAGCACATCACCCTTCCTTCAGGCCTGCAGGACAGAAAAACAACCTTCCCAGGAGTGGTCTGGGAAGAACTGTGAGTTTTTGCCATAGCTTGACCCACAGTCTCTGTAGCACTGGTTGGGCTCTCTTGATAAGTCCATGGAAAAAGGGTGGTCAGGGATTCCATAGAATGGAGACCTGGCAACAGAATTGCTGCTGGCATCCATGACCTTCACTGCCACTGTCAGCTTCTGTGACAATATTGTTCAAGGAGGGTGCATCTGAATATGTTCAAATTATTTGCCTGATTCCTGGCTCATGGATGCACTGTTAAAACATATTAAAACCTGGGTCAGTGGCTCTAGCTGTTTCCCTTCTCAGGCTTTTCAACAAATGCTTTTTTTTTTTTTCTCCTATATTTACCTAAAATATGGACCTTATTATTTCCGAAGTATAACTGTAACTAAGCACTTTCAGACACTCTTACTGGAACAAGAAACTTCTGTAGGTGTCATCCTTGGGACAAACCCAAAATGTCCATATCTTAAATGCATTTGCTAATGCCAGGGGCTCTACCAGTGCACCTCCAGGAATAAGCACAAGGGGTCAGCAGACCTTGTAATGAATGCTCATCATTGGATAACACTTCATCTTCGCTTCTCTCTAATTAACACTAAAATAGTACTCAGAACAGATCGGTTTTACATAAAAAAGAATTCCTGATAGAGATTGGCATTTATAATTAATAGCTAGCTAGCTCAAGTGGTAGCTCTTTGCTTTTAAGTGCTCCATTATTATAATTTCTCCTGAAATTCATTGTAATAACACTGATCACAAAGACATCATTCATCTTTGATTTAAAGAGATGTTGTCAATGATGGCAAGGCAAAGATTTGACCTACATAAGAACATAAGGGCAAGGGCATGCTTTAGTACTTGGACATATGGAGTTACAGGAGACTTGTTCAACGTGATGACAGCACTCAGGTATACAGTTGACATAAAGGAGATGCTCAAGCTTCCCCTCCTACAGAAGTATCTCCTTGCTTAATAGTGCTGCATTGGGACCATCTCAAGGCCTGTGTTTCTCATTTGCACCAAGCCATTTTAGTGTAAAGAAACACTGATGCATTTTTTTATAGCAAAAGTCCAGAAGTACATGACTTGTCTTTGATCTCCAAAACATTTGACAGCAATGGGGGAATTAGTTTGTCCCCTACCCTGCTAATGACCATCCACCCAGTTCTGCAGATTGATTACAATTGGTGGGAGGTTGCTTTTCATCTCCTCACATTCTGAGATGGTGCATTTGGACCACTTGTTTCTACTCATTTCTTTGTCACTATGGCCACACAGCCTTAGAGTACTGACGGAGGCAGTCAGAAATTGTCCCTGAAGTGTGTGATCTACTTTCTTCAAGACAAATAGACATGGCAGCTTTCCGCACTGAAAAGTAAGTCTCCGTAGTATTTTGCAACCCAAACAGGCTTGCTCTGCCTGCTCTCTACACTGCTAATGTGAGCCATCTCTCAATATATATCACTGTATATACATACAACAAATGTATATATGTATATACTCACAGAGTAGTGAGATAGAGCTAATAAACCCTTCTGGGAGAAAGTGTTGCTGATATGTGCAACAGCAGAAGACATTTCGGTTTCTGTCTTATACCCATGATTCACTAGAGTTAGGAAAACATAACATGTAAAAATGTATAAACTATTAAATGTACAAAGCAGTTAAACATTGGCTAGGACACTCTTTCATCCTATAATCTTTGATTTTGAGCTGTGGACAATAAAGTTAAAGGTTAATTAAAGAGCAAAACAGCCTCATATTTGTAAAATAAAATTACCCATTTAAAAATCCTATCATTAAGAAAATCATATAATAATGGTTCCAGGACAGAGGCAGAAGCAGATTTCTGGCTTAAACTCAATTTTCAACCTAAGGGAAATATCTGACCTAACTCACATACCTAAGTGGTGAAAGGTTTCAAATAATAATGTGCTCCCCAGGTGAAAAGAGATTCTAATCTCTTTTAGTGCTGCTACAGACCTCTCGGAGATGTCTGTTACCAAAATAAAACCAACCTTATAAAACCAGTGTCCAATTTATTTAGACTTCCTGAGGGAACTCCCTCAGAGCTTCAGTATATGTATGTTACAGGTTCCTCCATCACTCCAGTCTAGGTGGATTAGAAATTACGGGCAGTCGAGGGCTGAAATGTCCTCAGATTTTTTATTTTTTTTTCCCTAAAACTCCCATTCAAAATAAAAGCAGGTAGAAAGGGGAAGAAAAATGTCAGCCTGGAGTAAGTTTCTTGCTGCTGGTTTCCTTAGAGCTGAAGAGAAAAGATTAACACAAGCAATATATGTTATCCATATAATCAGCTTACAAACCAATCCATGGGCTTTTATATGGTCTGATACACTGTTCCACCACAAATAATTGTTATTTTGTGCCCAGTAAAGTTAGGCTGAATCTTGCCATATAATCCTAAAGTGTTTCCAAATTCCTCTGTCGTAGGAATAATTCAAAATCCTTAGTTCAAACTGTATTTTGCATTTGTGTAGTAACTTCTATCTCAAGATCTCAAAGTATATTCCTAAATAAGATTCAAAATTCATGTGAATGAATAGCTTGCCTTTATTTTTGCAAGGGCAAACTGAGAAATCGAGTAATTTATTTAGCTGACATTGTAAGAGCATTGACTTAGCTGAAAATAGAATCCAGAGCTCCTGATTCGTAGCCCTGTGCTGGAGAGACCATACTACTATTCGTAAGCAACCTCCCAAGAAGCCCATAAAATTCATAAGTGGCAGCTCTATATATAATGCTGATCCTACATTTGCCGTAGGTAATGTTTTACAGTATATCTGTTGCAAATCATTTATTTTAAAGCATTCCTCTGTCTGTACCTAATGATTTATTCAGTCTTTGTTGCCTGATGTGAATCTTCCTCAAAAAAAAAAAAAAAAAAAAAAAAAAAAAAAAAAAAAAGCAAATCTATAAAAGTGCAACTTCAGGGGTTTTGCTTTTTTTTTTTTTTTATTTTATTTAAATCATAAATCTTTACATTGGGGGAATGAACATTAAGAAACCTGAAGCAAATACTTTCTGTGTTAATTTATTTTAGCCTACAAATGCTGTATTTTTCCTTCCCTTCAGATTTTTCCATGGCCATGGAAATGACGAAGGGAAAAGATGCCAAGAATGTTTTTAAGGCAATTCTTGGAAATAGGAGGCTGCAGAGGAAAATGGCTTCCATCTGGTTACAGTGTTTTAAGGACACTTACTAATCTTTGAAGGTTAATACACCTGCCTACTGCTCATGATAAGACACAGGATTTCCAAGTGGAACCACACTGATGTTATCAAGAAAAGTTCTTTTTCAATGACCAATAAGGAAAAAGACATTGCTTTACAGAGCTTGGAAATTAAATAGACAAGACAAAATATCCCTGTCCGAAAGCAGAGGGCCTGAAAAATAAGGTTTATTGGGAAATGATAGAATATGTGGCAAATGCTAGTATTGGACCCCCTCCCACCCACAGGTATAATTGATCTAATTAACTTAATGTTAGTCATCCAAAGCCAGGAGTTAAGTTTGAAACTAAGCACCATAGCCTGTACGTTAAAGGGAAAGGGTGATTCATCAATCCTAAAAGAGATGTCCGAGATAAGTAGCATGGTGTAAAGTTCTTTGCAGATGCTTACTCCTTTTGATTGCAGAGGATGTAATCCAGACAATGCCTTTGTACTGGAGGAGACATCTAGCTTTAAAACAGCTAATGTTCATCTCAAAGATGGTGAATGATCACCAGGTAGCACTTAGATTTACTCTATGAAAGTGCATCCATATCAATCCTGCTTGGACTGATAATGACCAAAGCCAACTTCTCAGGAGTCCTCACTAACATTTATCTACTGGCTTGCCCTTCAGACAGTGACCAGGACATATACAATATTCTTAAGACATGGTGGGATTTGAGCTAGAGCTTGACAGATCTAGCAGAGAGGCAACAGTTTCATCCAGAAACTATAGAGGGGACTATACCTATCTATCTGCTGATAGAGTGCCTAATTGCAGTGTAATTATTGTTAATTGTTATACCTTAAAGCTTTTATTGCTATCCTATTTCTGAGTTATGATGGTGATGGCACCTCCTACCTTTGATGCCCGACTTTTGAAACTAGACTGTTTGTACTTTTTCTGGCTGCTAACTTTTACACTTGAGAGGATTTTCTGGTAAATAGCCAGAAACATAGCTCAATCTTCCCTTCCAAAATTACCACAAATTCTCATTTGCTGTGATCTTATCACAAAAGTTAAGTGAGACTTAGGTGTCTGATGGCTAAAAACCTGTCACCTTCATGCAAAACACTATCTATTCAAAGTTCCTTTGAATTTTAAAAAACACCCAGAGGCAAACTTTTCGGATGAGAGCTGAACAGAAGAGCTGCAAAAGGACATGTGCTGTCAGCACATCTAATGTTGTTCTGCAGCTGTAGAGTTTTCCCATCTTCCTTTTTTTCTACAGTCCAGATTCTGGATAAGTCCAGTGCTACATACTTGATGCTTTGTATCTTGTCTCATTTTGAAGACTGGATGCTTTGTGGAACAAACCCTTTTACTTCTGTTTGGAATGTATTAAGCTGATTCATCACTAAGGCATCTAAACTTTATACTTATGCAAACAAGCTATAATTGGATGTACTGGTAAAGCATTTTCTTTCTCTGAATCCAGTAATTACTGTTAGTTGTTCAAACCCCCATTTTCCCAAGGTGTGAGCGGTTTTCATCAGTCTGGGATACTTACTTTTTGCATTGCAATAGTGAGGGTGACGTAATTGCTTAGGTATTCAGTAATACACCCTTGGAGTAACTGTACGTAACTTCTGGGTTTTAACTTGTCTTTTAGGGGAAACGGAGGTTGCCTTTGCAAGGTGTGCAATAAAGACTTCCAGTTTTCGATTTGGATCTCAGTGATTTTTCTATGATTAATCTCTGGCCAATTGCTCCTGTTGAATGAAATGTGGATTATGTCATGTATATGACTTATAAAGATAAAACCATCCTTGATTTTGAGGGATCAGACACCTCAGCAATGGAGACCATGGCATTAGATTAAAAGGATCGGCAACAACAGCTCTGCAGGGCAACTTTATGAAGCAATTCATACTGGACTGTCCAAATGTGTGAAAATCTAGGAAAAAATCTCATTCCTTTTTCTTAGTCAACCATTAAAGTGGACTTTGTGACAAGACTAGCAAATACAGAAATGCAACTCACCCTAAGCCTACACATCTCAAGTAGACAATAAGAGTGTTTGAAAAGGAGGGTTTGCTGGATTAACACTCGCAAAAAAGGTTACATGCCTGATACTTTTCTATTCTTTGATCTTACTGTATTTTGATGTCTAGCTTTCTACATGTTCATGCTCTGTTGATCTTTACTCATTGATGGCTGTCCTTTAAAAAGAATTCCTCTCACTTGCCTTTCACAAAAAGTAAAAAGGAAAGGAGGAAGAAAAGGCTCACTAGTAAGAAGCTGGCTGACTATCTCAGAGCACCTCAGCCTTTAAATATAACTGGTCAAAGACAATGTATAGATCCCTACTAAACATCAAAAAACGGGTTAGTAGTGCTTCCAAGCTGCCCTGTCTGTGTCTTGGCTGTGGCCCAATTCTGTGTGGTTTAGAAACAGGCATACCAGTCCCTTGTCACCTAAACCGTTGTTTAGGTGGTCTGAAAACCCCCATACATAGATAAGAGATGAGTTGACCTATGTCTTGGCATGGATGATCAGGAGACAAGGCTCTCTGGACATGCCATAATCTAAAATCACAAGTCACAGCATTTAGATTCAGCCATTATGATTAAGGCAAACATCACTTTCAGACAATTACTCTTATCCTTGACTCCAGCACTCCCAAGGTAGTGCTGCTCTTGAAGATGACACCAGTGCAGAAATAGCACTTTAATTACTGCTATAGATTACTATTATCTTAATTTTAAAATGAGAGGTTGTGTGCTTCAGGCACTCCTTTGTGCTCAAGGGAAGATTAAAGAATCCTGGGATCTGCTCCCAGCTTTTCACATTTTCTTCTCAAGTTACTATGATTTTCCCTTTTGAGTTTTGATCACAGTTTCTCTAGAGATTGATTTTGTACAGTGCCTGGGATGACTGACCACTCGTATTCTCCTCCTAAGAATAAACAAGGCTTTTCCAAATTGTTTGTCATATGCTCTTTACACAAATGCTAACCATGACATAGGAGATGTGGGCCCCCATCTCATCCTGCAGAAGGTCTGAAATGTTCGGTTGTTTGGTCAGATCTGCCTGCAACCCAACCGTCCATTTTACCTCTTTCCTTTGAAGACGTGGTGGCCTAGCAGTTGTTTAAACTTGACCTTGCTGAGCAGTTCATTTGATGTTGCTATGCCTCAGTTTACTCATTTTTAATTTAGGGATAATAATAACCTATGACCTGTTTCTCTTCTGGGATACCCAGAAAATTAATTAATTGATGTGGCCTGAAACTACCATCTGAGAAGGAGTGGGAGGAGTGGTGGTCTTGGCTATATAGTTTGATCTCAGTTTGACCAGGAAATTAAAGCTTAATTTTTAAGGTGGGAGCCAACTATTAATATTTGAGGATTTCATGGAGGCTTGGTTTTAAAATATGTATTTTGGGCACCTGTCTCCTCAGAAGAGCCTGCCAAAGCATTTGATGCAGAAAAACAATGAGAAATGACTGTCAAATGAACCTGTATGTCATTGAACAGGAGAGGAAATTTAATGCTATGACTCAGACACAATACTGAAATAGTCCATCACAGCAGCCCAGGGCAAGTGTCTCTTCTTCCTGGCAGCACAAAGCCCAGCTGATTGATCCCAAGGCCTTCTGAATTTGGCAGAAAGACTCCCAAGCTATCTCAGACTAATTAGCTCTTCTGTCAGTCTGAATATTGTCAGTCACAAGGGACTTTAAGTATTAGGACTTAGAATCCCTGGCAGGGATAGCAATATACTGAACCTTCCTAACCCACCCAAAACACCCTGGGGTCCTACAGCAATGTTTGGTCGTGCCGCAAGGTGTTGCATTAATTATAGCTTTATCAAAGGTGGAGAGCTGCATATGGTGTGACTCTTTGTGCTGATGTCAGAGAAGGGAGGGCTGGCAGAATATATGTGAATTATGCTAATGTATGTCAAAATTTCAGGATTTTCCTTCTGTAAAATTTTCTCAGTGCCTGGAGGGAACCTGAAAACCCTTCCTGAGAAGCCTGTCAGAAGACCCACTCCCATTGAGTTGGTTTGGGTCATTGATGCCTCCAGTGCAGTCTGTGGCTTTCTGTGTCTGCTGCTACAATTACATAGCTATGGCCAAGGCTTGGGCAGAAGGTTGCACAGTCCCACAAGCAATCTTGTGCATAAAACACTGAACTTGCATCTTTGCCTTTGCTAGTCCAATTATAATATTGCCTTGGACTTCTACTGCCTTTTATAGAATCTGTGGGTAAGATGGTGCACCTCTACTGAAGTCAGCAGAATAATGGTAATGCACATTAGATAAACATCTACCCTATTAGGCATTATTTATTATTATTGGTATTTCTTATTAGTTTGGAATTTACTATTATTACTATTATTTATTATCAGGCTTATTTCCTCAGACATTATGAATCCTTGCATAAATGGCTTTGGAGACGCACATTATACCCCCAAGGCAGCAAAATGGAAATATGGAGAAGCTTAGATGACATTTTCAATACACCTCATTATTTTACATCCTAAAAGCCAAAATATAACGAATCTGTTGTGTATCTTTGACTGATAGTGAGGCAGTGCCACGCTGGGGATAATGACTGGGACTCAGCTGGCGCATGGGGAGGTGGTAATAAGGTGGAGCTGTCTTGTGACGGAGCAACTGTCAGAGAGGCTATAGTGATGCAAAAGCTCATGTTATATAGGTGGTTGATGTGGGATTGAGGTGCACAAACCCCTCACTGAAAGCATGAGATTTGAGCAGTCAAATCTCACATGTCAAAAGACCTGACCATAACTGACCATAACTTGTGGCATGTGTATGAATTGTGGTACCATCTTTTGACTCTGACTTTAATATAACGGATGGGGGGAGGAGGAGGGAGGTGTTTGCAAGTAATGACTTGCTGCACACTTCTCAACAAGCACTAAGAAATGGTTGGAAGGAGTCTATCAGCAAGTGCTACTCTAACCACTATTTTGTGCTGCCTTCTGGAGGTAAGGAGACTATCACTTTTAAGTTACTATGATCATTTTCCATGGGTTGGAAGGGGAGAGTTGTTTCTCCGTGCCTACAGCCAAGAACCTATGTCTACCCACTGAGGTATGTCTTAATTTTCCACCTGTCCCAGTCACTCAGTCATCGTGGATACATGGAAATACAACCATGTTATCAAAGCATGATGGACATCATGGCTAGCAAGTCTTCATTTTCATGGTTAACGAGCAGAAGAGGCCTCCACATAAGGCTGACTTTGTAGAACAATAGCAAGGAACTGAGACGTGCCTAAATAATGTTCTTTCATAATGTTGTTATTTAGCAGGAATCGATGTTCACACCTGTTTATTTCTCTTTCAGACACAAATGAAAACAGTGTGCACAATTAATATAGTTAAATTGAAAAGTAGTGCAGTATTGATTAGCCAGCTTTCCATTATGCTGTACAACATCAGTCAATCTCTCCTAGACACCAGGAGAAACCTAATGGACTTCTATTTATCACAGGCTAAGAAATCCCCATGGCAAACTTCTTCAGCTCGAAACAGTAAAACTCAGGAATTTTGTTTTGTCCCACAACTGAATATCTTTGCTGTTTGGACTATAAGTGAAAGTCACATCCCAAATCTTAGTGCCCTTTTTTGGAAGTGTTTGGCTCCCAGAAACCTGACAGTCTTGTTAGATTATTGGCCTCAGCTGCCGTGTTTTGAGGTATGTTGTGTACAAAACCCAGGTCTAATTCCCGTCACATTTTCTGTTCAAGCTGTTAGAGCCCTAGCTCTATGCAATCATGTCAGCTGGTCTATGATCTGAATCCCCAGATGGAGATGCTAAGATCAGAGACAGGGCTGATTTGACTTCAAATGGAAAGTGAGACAAATTACAGCACAGATGTATTTAAAAAGCTGTTCTCAGTTTTCTCTCAGCTCCGATCTCCTGCTGGCTTTGCTTCTTTTGACACCAGCATGGGCAGTATTGTAGCTGCGATCCTACAGTATTTTCATGACTGAACAGAAGGCTTTGGTAAGAAATTGTTGTGCAGGCCTAGTAATGTCCTGATTTGCAGAAGAGCTCAGTCCAACTGATAACTTGAGCTACAAAAGGACAAAGCTTTCAAAGAACATATTAGAATTACAGTGTCACTACAAAAAGGTATGTAGCCACTGAGGATGAAGATCACAGAATTTTTTGTAGAGTATCCTGGATTGGAAGGAACCCATGAGGATCACGGAGTTCAACTCCTGACACCACACAGGGCAACCTAAAAGCTAAACAATACATTCAAGAGCATTGTCCAAGCGCTTCTTGAACAATAACCACTTTCCTGTGGAGCTTGTTCCAGTGCTTGACCAGTGAAGACCTGTCTCCTGATATCCAATCTGAACTTCTCCTGATGCAGCTTTAAGCCATTGCCTTGCATCCTATCACTGAAGAGACCAGCACCTCCCTCTCTGCTCTTCCTCAGAGGAAGTTTTAGACAGCAATGAGTTCACCCCTCAGTCTCCTCTAGGCTGAAAAAAACTGGTATCCTCAGCCGGTCCTCATAAGTCATGCCATGTAGTCCTTTCACCATCTTTGTTGCCTGCCTTTGGACACATTCTAACATTTTTATATCTTTCTTATATTGTGGAGCCCAAAACTGTACCCAGTAGTACTCGAGGTGAGGCTGCACCAATGGTCAGTACAGTGGATCACTTGCGCACCATAGCCTGTAGCTCGGTGAGTCTCATAAACTACAGGGGTCTTGTACTATCTCTGTCCACATACACATTGGTTTGAAATGTTATTTTTTTGATGCTACTGTAAGAATAATCAGTCTTTAGTAGGTTTGTAATAATATGATATTCTTTTTTCAGTCACATATAAAACCAAGAATAAAAACATGAATCTCCAGTTGTTTTCAGAGAAAAAAATTACTCAGTTAATTAGCAGTGGTTTGCAAGCTTTTTTTGCAGACTTTGGCTGATGGCTTCTACGAGTCCATGTCTAAAGAAACCTACTGAGGATAATGTTAAAAAAGTGCAGGGTATTTTGAGTTCCAGTTTGTATTTTGCCATGTGACAATCTATATTTAAGACATCCTTAAAGGGATACAAACTGTAGTGGAAAACACTCAGGAATCCGCAAACCAAATTCAATTGAAAAATAGTGGTAAAAGGTAGTAGGAGATATGCCTTGAAGTTTTATAGCAATTCCATTACTACATACAAGGCCTTTGTGGATTTAAGAGGTCCCATAAATGTACTTTACCATATTACAAAGAAACTAAAACATAAAGACCCAGTCCAAACTCCCCATGCTCATGCTGGAATTCACTAGCTAAGTGAGTGGTTTAGTGAAGATTTACAATCTCAATCTTATTTAGAATTCATGGGTTTCCCATACATTTTGTTACCTTATGTTCCTCAGATGCTAAGCTTTCATTTTTAGAATAATGAAAGTCCTCTATTTTTGATTGCTCAAACAGCCTTCTGAAGAACATACATAGAGGGGGAAAGCTGCCTGGGTTTCTAAAGAATTATGCTGGGCAAAATTTGATTACTTTTCCTAAATTTTCAGATGAAAAGGATGAAGCAAGCACATGCCACAGGGGTGCATGAAACTTCACCTGAAGAAACAGCTGAGTTCATTCGATCAGCATCCCACATCATATGGGCTGCAAAAATTGTGGTGGGGATAATGCTGAAGAGGAGATATAGGTAAACTTGATTCCTCAGCATCTGCCTCAATATTCATACATATAAGTGCCAGAAATCAGCACAAATTTCTGAGACCACCAACATTGAACACAGTACTCCCTTTTCCACCTCAGATCAGCCAGGATTTATGAATTGGCAGCATAGTGCCATATTCCTTCCCTTTCTCCATGAGCGTAGGGGCAGGGATACAGGTCAGCAGATACTTTAATTTGTCCATCCAATGCATCTCTGCACGGGGTTTGCATGGCACACAGTGGGAAGGAGATAGCAACACCTTGCTGTTCCTCTGGGGTGATGCCTTCTAACCATATCTTGATGTCCAAGACAGAAGGCCTCTTCTCTGACGTGACTAGCACACAGCCAAGGGAATTGTAGAGGCCGATGAAGGTCAAGCACTCTCAAAAAAGGCCAGACAAAAAGATGCTGATTTACTTTATGAGAGTTCACATGGCAAAGAAGTACAAACCAGTGATAACACAAGGCACGTATCTTGCCAACAGACAATGGTAACTCATCAGTCCTACTTCTGCCACTCACTGAAAAGAATGGGAACCATTATTCCTAATTACACAGGAGCTGAAACACAGTTTATCAATTTACTTTGAGATAGAGGACTTGTTCTTGGGTGCAGAGAATTAATTTCCTTATAGTAATGCCTGGGAAAGCAGAAGATTGGTTCTGGTTGATTTACAGTGTCAGCATTTTTTTATTATTATTTCATGAACAACCTCCATTTAATCACAAGGCATCTAGAAATTGAATACAAAAGGAGACCTTTCATTATTCATAGGTAGTATCTTCCCCAATTGCAGACTTGTTTGGTTAATAACTATCGTTAAAAAAAAAAATCTTTGTTCAGGTTAGCCTCACAGGGCATCTTATTTATTTCTTATTTACTTTTAATACCTAAAGGGATGCTGAAGATGAGAAAAATTCTCCCCTGCTGCTCTGAGCTGGAGGAATGAAGTTAGAATTCATTTTTTTCACATTATCTTTGCTTCAACATGTGAAAGTTTGATTCTGCATTTAAAAGGACAGCATTACAAGTGTGAAGAAGTCATCTCTGGTGTCACTGCTGCTCAGTGACATCCTGCACAACCCACACCTGTGCCAAGACTGGCCTTTGTCCTCGACAGAGCTAGTTAATTATTTTATGTCTGAATTTTGACAGAACATTGAAGTGTCAATAAAATACAAATTTTCACTGCTGTATGTCAATTTTTTTTTTTTTTTTTTTGGTAAATTTTCAATGTCTTGTTGAAAAAGCCTGAAAATTGTCAAGGAAAATAATATTTAATTATTCAGTGATTTCTGCCAAGAGTGGCTGACAGCTTTAGATTATTTCATACATACACTGTTAGTCAAAGTGAAAATTAAAAAAAAAAAAAAATTATTACCACATACAGATTCTACTCCTACAGAGGTAAAAGAAAAATTAAAAGATGTTTCTTGTTCTCATGACCTAGAAAATTATTTTCAAATATGAGTGACGGATAGCTGAATCTGCAGACAAATGGAAACAAAGGGTTAAAAAGCCTTACCTGCTTCAGTCTTCTGTACTTTAAAAGCTATCTCCCCAGTCGTGGGAGATTACAAACCAGGCTTATGGCACCTTGGTTAGGAACAAAGATAACTATATTTCGACTCAACCATATATGACATCCGTGGATTTATATTTGTTTGTACAAATAAGAGTTCCAAGTCTACAGTCTCTTTCTCCATGCACATAGTGCGGATAATAAGCCTTAACTTTCTGCCTGGGATGCTGAGAAAGTTAATTTGCTTATGCTGGTAAAGTGCTTTAAGATCTTCAGCTATAGGAAGAGTAAAATGCAACAATTACTTTTTAATGAAGTAGAAATAACGAGCACTCAGTCTCAGTGTTGTTTTTCTCCAAGAATGTTTTCTCTTAAATTATGTATTTAATTCCCTCTATATATCTACCTAGATTATATTTTTCTTAGCATGCACGTCATCATTTTATCTTAGCACTGATACAGAACCACAGAGAGAGTTCGCTTGTTTCTTTCCCTGACAACTTAAGCTCATTACTATCGATTTAGGAAGTATTGAAGACAAATTAAGAAGTGGAGTTTGCATGCAGTAAGGTGCCTCCAAGGGGTTCACGCATGGGATAAACTATCTGCAAAGCAGCAAGCAGGAGCAGGGTTGTTTCATGAGCTCCTTTTGCAGAAACTCCTATGTTCCTCTAAGTCTTCCGTGAGAGCACAGATGTCGAAGGCAGAATTTATCCATCGCAAGCAGAAACAGCGCCATGAGCTTGTCCGTCTGAGGTGCACCCCATCTGAACACTGATTTCACAGACCATCGCTCCTCATACAGATTCAGCATGACTCGAAACTTGTAAATTTTATTGTTTGAACATTATAGGTGGGCTTAAGCAACACTCAGTGCACAATTCCTGCAACAGTAATAAATGCAGAGCATGAAATTATTTCCTTGGATGAATTTTCAGAGCGCTATTGATTCCATGTGTATACTAAGGTCTATTCTGAATTCGTAAGGACTCCTTAATTCTCTTGCTTCATAGTAACTTTCCTAAGGAGAGAGGCAATGACAGGTTTTGCAGCAATACAGTGAGGAAATAAAGAATGAACGTGACCAGCATTTCAGAAGACAGCATAGTGCTACACATCATCATCTCAGAAACAGCTTAAAACTTAATTTTTGCATGTGCTGTGTATACCTGCGATGCTATAATAAGAAATAATAGTTGTAATAAGAGTAATTAAGAATTATAAATAATTGTTATAACTGTAAGGACTCCTTTATGTTCATTTTTCTGGTAATAACTGGTGTTACTCACTTGAGAAACTCAGCTATCCAAGACAATTACATCTGTGTAAGACCAGAATCATGATGGGCAGGAGAGTTATTTTGATTAAAAGACTCTTCTCATCCTCAGAAATCCTATGGCTGTACCAACAAGTAAGCAAACAGTCACTGTACAGGATGACCTTGAAGAGATACATACATGCTAGGCAAAAAATACATCACATTTGTTGCATTCACGGGTATCAAAATACAGAACCACTATTCTAAGAGGCTTGTTTTAGGTAATTTAATAATTTTAAAACTTCAGTCTTACTTTACTGAGATCTCTGCAGTTGCATTTGCCTCATCTGTATTAGAAAAAAAAGTTTGTTTTCATCTGTCCAAATACGGCATGAGGAGGAAATATTGTTAAATGGACACTTTATTTTGCTGCAGCAAAAAAGGCTGTCTCTGGGGTTATATTAAACAGTACCGTGTACTCAAGCACTACTCAGGCACTGCATCTCTATCTCCAAATTGTTAAAACAGTTCCTGGCATATTTTTGATTCAGAACAGGCAGGACTTTCCCAGACATAGTTGGAGAGACATCATGAGGCAGGTATTTTTCCGAACAGTTGGTTCAGATGTGACCGTCCTATTTTGGAAGACAAAAGTGTTTAAAAGCATGGATATGCTCCATTCTAGGCCAGTTAGCCTAAGCACCTGGGAGCTATCCTGGGAGCTTGTACCTTAGCGTCATAGACGTGGCCAATAACTGCTTGACAGACCTTCTCCTATTCAAGAGTAAGTACAAAACCATTAACTCTACTGCAATTTTAATTTTCTGGCAGCTTGTGAACAGCTCCTCCTACCATAATTGCATCCTGTGTTTCTCTCCATGTTATCATGAAGAGGAAGAAAATGGTTGAGTCAGGAACTGTAGCTCTGTGGAACACTTCTTTTTGCTCTTTGGATCTGTAAAAACATCCAAATGAAGACAGCAGTGCTCGTGGGCCTGGTATAACCTTTTCTGCAGTGAAATCAGGTCCTCTGATTCAACAGTATCCTAACCCTTCTTCCAAAAGCAGGAAAAACAGCAGCCTTATCCAGTCTGGTCTAGCAACTGAGCAGCAGAAGGCAGTGGAGCCTTGAGGGACCTCAACTGAAGGCACTCAGCATGTGCAGTGATTTTAAGAGTTAGCAGACTGCTGTCTGGTACTCAAGGAGAAGTCACCTGAGCACAGACAATTATATTACCCTTCACAATGGTATGGTAGAAGTCACACTGTCTGTTGGGAGTGGTGCCTGGCCCCATGCTCTCTTGTCTACTACTATAAGTATTTCTTGGGAAAGTGTTATCTGGCCAGCCCCAAAGGTCTGTCAAGGATTGTTCTAATAATTTAATCATATGGATTTGAATTCTAGTGCCTGGTAACATTGCTGAATGCGCAGCTTAGATGTGAGTTCAGAAATTAGGTCTTCTCAGGGCAGGACTGGGAAGTATAGAGATATGGGAATTGAAAGTAGATAGTAGCATTTGCCATAAAAGAGTTGAACATTGTTCTCTGTGCCGGTTTTGGCTGGGATAGAGTTAATTTTCTTCATAGTATGTACTATGGGGCTATGTTTTGGATTTGTGCTGAAAACAGTGTTGATAACACAGGGATGTTTTTGTTACTGCTGAGCAGTGCTTACACAGAGCCAAGGACTTTGCTGCTCCTCACACCACCCCACCAGCGAGTGGGCTGGGGGTGCACAAGCAGTTGGGAGGGGACACAGCTGGGACAGCTGACCCCACCTGACCAAAGGGATATGACATACCATATGACGTCATGCTCAGCATATAAAGCTGGGGGAAGAAGAAGAAAGAGGGGGATGTTCTGCATCCCTGGCCCAAACCCATTTATATACTGAGCATGATGTCATATGGTATGGAATATCCCTTTGGCCAGTTGGGGTCAGCTGTCCTGGCCATGTTCCTTCCCAGCTTCTTGGGGGCCCCTCGCCTTCTCATTGGCAGGGCAGTGTGAGAAGCTGAAAAGTCCTTGACTGCTTGCCAACAACTAAAAAAATCAGTGTGTTATCAACATTATTCTCATCCTAAATTTAAAAAACAGTACTATACCAGCTACTAGAAAGAAAATTAACTCTGTCTCAGCCAAAACTAGGGCATCAGCAGGACTAGGGAAGTGATCATCCCCCTGTACTTGGCACTTGTACTTGGTGAGGCCGCACCTCGAGTGCTGTGTTCAGTTTTGGGCCCCTCACCACAAGAAGGACACTGAGGTGCTGGAACCTGTCCAGAGAAGGGCAACAAAGCTGGTGAAGGGTGTGGAGCACAAGTCTGATGAGGAGCGGCTGAGGGAACTGGGGTTGTGTGTTGGTTTCGCATGGCAAGGTTTTGGTAGCGGGGGGGCTACAGGGGTGGCTTCTGTGAGAAGCTGCTAGAAGCTTCCCCTGTGTCTGATAGAGCCAATGCCAGCCGGCTCCAAGACGGACCCACCACTGGCCGAGGCTGAGCCAATCAGCGCCTCTGTGATAACATATTTAAGAAAGAGAAAAAAACAGTTAGAGAGTGCTTTTGCAGCCAGAGAGAGGAGTGAGAAGATGTAAGAACATCTGCAGAAACCAAGGTCAGTGCAGAAGGAGGGGGAGGAAGTGCTCCAGGCACCGGAGCAAGATTCTCCTGCAGCCTGAGGTGAAGACCATGGTGAAGCAGACTGTCCCCCTGCAGCCCATGGAGGGAGGATGAGGGAGTGTAGTGATTCCACCTGCAGCCCATGGAGGAAGGATGAGGGGGTGTAGCGATTCCACCTGCAGCCCGTGGAGGACCCCACGCCGGAGCAGGTGGAGACATCTGAAGGAGGCTGTGACCCCGTGGGAAGCCCGCGCTGGAGCAAGCTCCTGGCAGGACCTGTGGATCCATGGAGAGAGGAGCCCACGTCAGAGCAGGTTTGCTGGCAGGACTTGTGACCCTGTGGGGGACCCACGCTGGAGCAGTTTGCTCCTGAAGCTCTGCACCCCATGGAAGAGACCCACGCTGGAGCAGTTCATGAAGGACTGTAGCCTGTGGGAGAGACTCACGTTGGAGAAGGTCGTGAAGGACTGTCTCCTGTGAGAGGGACCCCACGCTGGAGCAGGGGAACGATGCGAGGAGTCCTCCCCCTGAGGATGAAGAAGCGGCAGAAACACCGCATGATGAACTGACCGTAACCCCCACTCCCCGTCCCCCTGTGCCGCTGAGGGGGGTGGAGGTTGAAGCTGGGAGTGAAGTTGAGCCCGGGAAGATGGGAGGGGTGGGGGGAGGTGTTTTAAGATTTGGTTTTATTTCTCATTCCTCTATTCTGTTTTGCTTAGTAATAAATAAGATGAATTCCCTAAGTCCGGTCTGTTTTGCTCGTGATGATAATTAGAGAATCATCTCTCCCTGTCCTTATCTCGACCCGTAAGTTTGTTTTTTTTTTTTTTCATTGTACTTTTCTCCCCTGTCTAGTGAACGAGGGGAGTGATAGAGTGGCTCTGGTGGGCACCTGGCCCTCAGTCAGGGTCAACCCAGCACAGGTTGTTTAGCCTGGAGAAAAGGAGGCTGAAGGGGAGACCTGATTGCTCTCTACAACTGCCTGAAAGGAGGTTGTAGCCAGGTGGGGGTTGGTCTCTTCTCCCAAGTAACAAGTGATAGGACAAGAGGAAATGGCCTCAAGTTGTGCCAGGGGAGGTTTAGGTTGGATATTAGGAAAAATTTCTTCGCTGAAAGGGTTGTCAATCATTGGAACAGGCTACCCAGGGAAGTGGTTGAGTCACCATCCCTGGACACGTAGATGTGGTGCTAAGGGACATGGTTTAGTGGTGGACGTGGCAGTGCTAGGTTAATGGTTGGACTTGATGATCTTAAAGGTTTTTTCCAACCTAAATGATTCTGTAAGTCCATGAAACAAATCTCATCCACCTGTTTTCTGTTCTTCATCTTCCTTTTACATGGCTTTTTCTTTGTGTGTGTTTGTGTGTGTGTGCATGCACCTATGTTCTGTTGAGATGAGTTTAGTGGGCTTACCTGTATCTCACAGACCACACTTCTCTTGTTACTGTAGGCGAACTTTGAACACAGCATGAGACGGGCACCTTCCCAGCACCTTTAGTGTGCCTAAATCAGAACTGAAACCTCAGCATGATATGCTTCCTCACTGTGAACTTAAATGCTTGCTCAAGGCAACCTTTAGGGAAGATTACAAGAAAATTTGGGACCACTTTTGCACTTAAGTGTTCATGGAGATCCATGCTGCTTGGGGTATTGTTGTCTCCATGTAGGCTGTATGTCTTGGAGGCAATGTCATGTTAAGCAGGAAGATCTGTCTGAGGAAAGTCATGCAGTTTTTACTATAAAGAAAAGAGATTTGTAGTTGATCTGATATAGCAAGTCCCAGCTGATCTGCAGTCACCCCACAGATAATGAGAGTGCAGGAACTGTGTGCAGCCTGTGCCTGAACCTGCTTCCTCATCTGGCTCCTAAGACCAGTCTAGGCAATGTAATCATACCCACCTTGGGTGAGAGAGACAGAAAATAACATTTTTTCCTTCCCTTTTTGGGGCGGGGGGGGCGGAACTGACTACTTAAAGGATGGAAAGGGAACATGGAAGCTGCCAAAGGGATCTGGTGATAAATGTCTTGATGGGATGAAGGAATTGTTAAAATATTGTATATTAGATGCATTTCAGTTTTGTACAGCAAAACAAACAAGATTTAAACGGCAGTATTTG
Source organism: Balearica regulorum gibbericeps (assembly GCF_011004875.1). Lineage (NCBI taxonomy): Eukaryota > Metazoa > Chordata > Aves > Gruiformes > Gruidae > Balearica > Balearica regulorum. The sequence continues at coordinate 3,452,697 of NC_046185.1, forward strand.
GTGTCATTTCCTTTCCACAGCATTTCTTCTTCATCTTTCTTTTCTTCCTTCACCTTGTGGCTTTTTTTTTTTTTTTTTTTTTTTTTTTTTTTTTGTTAATGCTTCCTAATAGACCTGATTTGAAACATTGGCAAGAGATATATTTCTATAATAAATGGCATTCTCCTTTCTCCTTGGTAATAGATATTAACATTATGAGACTTTTCGCCTCTGGATTTGTCAATGGTTTTTGGAACAAGGAGAGGACAAAACAGCAAGTGTACTTGCAGCCTTAGATTTAACCCCAGGCAGAGCTCTGCTGTCTTTGGGCATATTAAATGGGATTAGCTGTTTTAAAAAGGGAATGAGATGAATTTTTTTATGCTTCCTTAAGAAAACTCCATAGATGTTGGTACTTTAACCATGAAGCTGCTATAATGGTGATTTCTGCATTAATTGCAATATACAGGCAAAGCAACTTCACAGAGCCACAACAGAAACCACTAAAAAGTCAGTATGTACCATCTGTTATCATGCAGATACTATAAGTATCGATAGCTTTCTCTGAAATGCTAATAATAATAAATAATAATAAATAATAATAAATAATTAATAATAATTAAGAGAGTTGCTCCACAAGAGTCTTCAACGCTCTGTAGGATATGAACTTGTGCTTTCATGGTAAGATATCTCTTCCAGGAATAGCACAATCATTTGAACCACAGGAGAGCAGGAGGGAGGTGACATTGAGTGGATGCTGACTTGCTGTGAGAGGGAATTCAGAGTCTCCTTGCAAAAGAGTAGTTATTTTAAGGAACCATTCCATGTGCTAATTCAATTTCCTTCTAAAGATTGTAGGAAGGCTGGCTCAGTGGTTACACTGACAGGTATGTGCTTCAGAGAATGGGATTTTTGTCCACCACAAACTTCTGTGTCCTTGGGCAAGTCATTCAGGTGATAATTTGCCAACCTGTCTTCACTCCTGGTTGCAGTGGGACTTGGGGCAAGAGCTGAAGAGGGGTTTGGGTCCCTAAGTTTATCTTAGATGCCTTTATTCCACCAAACTTCAAAGCTCCTAAGCCCAGAAATTTCTCTTGGCAAATTCATTCTGCAGAGATGAGTATTTGAGTACTAAGTGTCCCAGATACTTCTTCTCTGAATGCCCAGATGTACAGTACAGAATCCATTTGGTTATCCCATGCCTAACTGTTGTCTAAGACTAGAGACTGGACAGCCCTCCACCCATCAAGTCAGTAGCTCAGTTCAGGAAATAGCCCAACCAGACTGGGTTGTCCCCAGAGTATGGTGATGTCCACCATATTTTGTTTTGTTTAAGTGTGGGTGAAGAAGCTGAGCCCTTCGTATGGGAAGAGGACATTCACACAAATTGTGAGAGAACTAGGTGGCTTTAATTCACAGGTCACAGTTCAGGAGACCTGCACCAATTGGAAGTAGATGTTTCCCTTCGGGTTGTAATAATAAATTAAATAAATAAAAAAGCTTTATTTTAAACATTGCTTTTCTAAGGTTGTAATAGACTTTGAAAATAGTGAGAAAACTGTTGGACCAAAAATGGTCAAATGTCCTAAAACACCCGCGTGTCTTTTTAAGCTTATGGTAGCTCAATCCATCCTGTGGATTAATAGCATAGACTTACAGGAATTGAGGGCATGGAAAAGAGCTTGGCCCACTAATTGTCAAGGGAACCTTGCTATCTGCATCCTGTTCCAATAATCCAGCAGATTATTGAGGTATTGGCATTACCATCAGGATAAAAAAGTAACACATCTCTGCAACAAAATCCACGAGACGGTATATTAAACTGGGAAATAGCTGGCTGCATGAAAGGCGAAAAGTAAGTGAGGGTAGAACAGCTTCTGCAAATTCCTGAGGATGGGAGAGTGTGAAGCCAATCACAGAGGAAAGACAAAAGGACGAAAAAGGTTAGGCTGTTTATTTTATTTTGAATCATAGAACCATAGAATGATTTGGGTTGGAAGGCACCTCAAAGATCATCTAGTTCCAACCCCCCTGCTGCGGGCAGGGACACCCTCCCTAGACCACTTTGCCCAAAGCCCCATCCAACCTGGCCTGGAACACTTCCAGGGATGGGGCATCCACAACCTCTCTGGGCAATCTGTTCCAGTCAAGAATTTCTTCCTAATATCTAATCTAAATCGACCCTCCTTCAGCTTAAAGCCTTTACCCCTTCTTCTATCACTCCATGTCCTTGTAAACAGTCCCTCGCCAGATTTCTTGTAGGCCCCTTCAGGTACTGGAAGGCTGCTATAAGGTCTCCCTGGAGCCTTCTCTTCTCCAGGCTGAACAACCCCAACTCTCTCAGCCTGTCCTCATAGGAGAGCTGCTCCAGCCCTCTGATCATCAATTTTCGGATGAAACATTCTATTAAGATAAGACAATATAACATGGGTGTGAACTTTGGAATTTTTTTGGTTGCATTTTTTAAGATGCTGCTTGTAGTAACATCACAGAGGAATTTCAGTTGATTTCCTAAGATTTTCTCAGATGTTTATATCCTAGTTTGAACACCTGGGCAAAATTGCATCCCAGGAAGGTTTTCTTCCACTTAAGTTTTTCATTTGTGCGTTCTCAAAAAAGGTTTAACAGGTAACAACAGGATGAGACATTTTGTAAACTACATTTGTGATTCTTATCCATTTAATCCATACAGGGAGAAAAACCTGCTTCTTATAAGGTGATCTAAAAGTTGGAGCACTTAGGGAGAGATAAGACTTTGATCCAAGAGAGGTTGATAATCCCCATTTGAAAAAAAAAAAAAGAATTTCTTCACTGTGCAGTGAAGAAATAAAAAATTGTTTGTATGAGAGGAAAACTCCAAACAGAAGTGTGACTTTGCTCCAAGAATTCCATTCTAGAAGGGAATGTTAAATCCTAGGATTCTTCCTTTTTCTTTCTTTTTCTTTTTCTTTTTCTTTTTCTTTTTCTTTTTCTTTTTCTTTTTCTTTTTCTTTTTCTTTTTCTTCTTTTTCTTTTTCTTTTTTCTCTTTTCTTTTCTTTTTTCTTTTCTATTTTCTTCTTCTCCTTTCCTCCTTTCCTTTCCTTTCCTTTCCTTTCCTTTCCTTTCCTTTCCTTTTTTTTTTTCTCTTTTTTTTTCTTTCTTTTTTTTTTTTTTCCAGTAGCTACTGAATGTAATATAAAGGAACTGTCCCTAGCAAAGGAATAAGAAGTAGCATCACAATGTGCTATTCTTAAACAGGAGCTCAGTTTTTCAAAATAGCATGTGCTTTCCATACAGGACTTAGGTTGTCTATCCCCAAGACCCACAAATGCCAAACCTCACTCCTGAGTCACTTACTCTCTCCAGAGTCCTTGTTTCTTAGTGTCTCTTGACATCCCTGCTCAGCAGGAGTGTTTTTGGAGAACTCGTCAAGTACCACACATGGAAGTTTGCCTCCTGTATTGAGAAGAGGTCCTTAAATCTTCAGGGAGAGCAGGCTCTCTCTGCTGTTCTATATTTGGAAGACTTTTCTACCCTCTTAGGATTTTTGCCAAGTGAAACGGGTGTTTGCCTACATGAGAAATACACAGAATCCCAGAAGTTTATGCAACCGTGTTTTGCTCTGTATTTCCAGCATTGCTTCCTGTGCCTTGTCATGGACCCCACCTATAATATTATGGAGCCCACTCAGTATTTTCTAACAATTACCTGCTACCTCAGGCCCTGCTGCAGAGATGATGCCTCAATTACTGTTGAGGCTGATTAACTCTTGCTCCACTTTGAGTGCTATTTTTTGCAAGACCATGGTAATCTCTAAATCACAGCCCTCAGTGTGCACTCAACAATGGAAGAGCATTACCTGCAATTTCCCAAGCATTTCATTTCCTGGGAAGATTTATTTGTAAACAAACCTGAGTTTTAATGTTGCTTGTTGCAGACATGCAGTAAATTAGTTTTTCCACGCTGAAACACAGCAGCATAAAATTCTTACTCGAGGAAAGTACTAACTGGCATTATGGCATTACTTTTTTAATTATATTGGCACATACACTGCTGCTCTTTAAATTAATCCTGTACACCAGAAACACTTTGTACCTAATGATTTCCTGGACTTCTCGTATATTAATTCATGCTTAATCTAATTTAAATCATTGTCAAAGTGACAAATGCAAGGAAGATACAGTCAGCATTTGAAGCAACATGACTCCTGAGTCAGTGAGTCATGGTCATAGAAGCTATCACGCAGTGATTACTAGTAAAGATTAATTTGAGTATGTTGAGTTTGGCTTTGGAATGTTTGACAGGTTTCTGACTCTTTCTTATCAGTCTGACCTGACTTTTTTTAACAGGTTAGAATTTCCACGTGGTCCACTTGTCTAGCCAATTGTAAGTAATTTCATTTGGTTGTTGACTGTTAATGGTGTCTAATAAGATTATGAGCTTGGAAGAAAACAATGATGAACTTTATTTAGGTTATTTTTTATGACAAGGAAGGCCATCACTAATACATGACATAAATTATATATTCTCCAGTCCTTGGCATGCTTTGACCCTGCAGAGTTCTTAGTGGAAAACTGCTCTATCGACATAGCCATCTTCCTACATTTTTTTCCATACTGTTTACAATAACAGCCCTGCTATTGCATGTCAAATATCTTCCAAAATCAATTTATGTCATTTTATCATCTCACTTCGAACAGAGCTTTCCAAAAGTGCAATAAATGTAAAGGCATCTGCTACGGTAGTTACCACATAACAGATTTGGCAGCTCCTGAACTCAGAAAGGTGCATGAAAGTACCTTACAATACACAGAAGAATCTCTGGCTCTCTTGAAATTTGAATTCAGCACTTGAGTTCCTGCCTTCCAGAGATATTGGACCAGTGCTTAAATCAAGAGTCTTACATTTGTAACGACTAAGTACTTGGTATTTAGTACTTAGTCTTTACACGTACTAAGCAGACAGAAAAAATTTCCAGATTTCTCTCTTGAGAAGAAGCATCTTGCCAAAGTAGTTTCCATCCAGCTGGAATGAGTGTTTCTCAGCTCTGCAAAAAGCAAATCCAGTGGGAGACATCTGAGCTCTTCTGGATAAACACATGTGTACTTGCAACATGGAACACAAAAAGGAACATTTGCAACAAGGAAGATAGAAAAGAGGAAAAGCAAAAAATAGATGTGTGCGTTCAATCCTGCACCTCTGCCGTTCATGTGTGTTGCATAGAGCTACCAGGAGAACTCCTGTGTTATTGGTCAAAACTGGAGCATGGGCTGTTTTGACTTTTAAAATTTGACTGGAGGAAGAAATAATTACAATAATACTGGAGTTAAAGTGCACTGATAATTATCACAATCACCATTTACGTGTAAAATGAACAACTGGTCATTTCAAACTAGGAATCCCAGATGAGTGCTGCAACCACTAGGTTACACAGACTTGCTCCTACCTGTTATTTCTACCAAGTCCAATCAATCATTACCAAGTCCAATCAAATATTTCTACCAAGTCCAATCAAATCAAGGAGCTCCTGGGGAAAGTCAAACAAAAAAAGGAAGCCTACAGAGGGTGGAAGCAAGGACAGGTAGCCTTGGAAGAATACAGAGAAACTGTCCAAGCAGCCAGGGAGCAGGTTAGGAAAGCCAAAGTCCTGACTGATAGAAATTAGTCTGGCCAGGGGTGTCAAGGACAAGAAGAAAAGCTTCTATAGGTATGTCAGTGATAAAAGGAGGATGAGGGAAAATGTGGGTCCCCCTCCGGAATGAAATGTGTGACCTGGTTACCCAGGATATGGAGAAGGCTGAGGTACTCAATGACTTCTTTGCCTCAGTCTTCACTGGCAAATCCTTGACCCACACTGCCCATGTCACAGAAGGCAAGGACTGGGAGAACGCAGAACCGCCCACTGCAGGAGAAGATCAGGTTCCAGAATATCTAAGGAACCTGAAGGTGCACAAGTCCATGGGACCTGATGAGATGCATCCGTGGGTCTTGAGGGAACTGGCGGATGAAGTGGCCAGGCCACTCTCCATCATATTTGAGAAGTCCTGGCAGTCTGGCAAAGTTCCCACTGACTGGAAGAGGGGGAACATAACCCCCATTTTTAAAAAGGGCAAAAAGGAAGACCCAGGGAACTACAGGCTAGTCAGTCTCACCTCCATGCCTAGCAAGATTATGGAGCAGACCCTCCTGGAGACTATGCTCAGGCACATGGAAGATAAGGAGGCGATTGGTGACAGCCGACACGGCTTTACGAGGGGCAAATTGTGCCTGACAAACTTGATGGCCTTCTATGATGGAGTTACAGCATTGGTGGATAAGGGAAGGGCAGGTGACGTCATCTACCTGGATTTGTGCAAGGCATTTGACACTGTCCCGCACAACATCCTTGTCTCTAAATTGGAGAGACACGGATTCAATGGATAGACCGCTTGGTGGATAAGGAATTGGCTGGATGGTCACACTCAAAGAGTTGTGGTCAACGGCTCAGTGTCCAAGTGGAGAACGGTGATGAGTGGCGTTCCTCAGGGGTCAGTACTGGGACCGGCACTGTTTAACATCTTTGTCAGAGACATGGACAGTGGGATCGAGTGCACCCTCAGCAAGTTTGCCGATGACACCAAACTGTGTGGTGTGGTCGACACGCTGGAGGGAAGGGATGCCATCCCGAGGGACCTTGGCAGGCTGGAGAGGTGGGCCCATGTGAACCGCATGAAGTTCAACAAGGCCAAGTGCAAGGTCCTGCATGTGGGTCAGGGCAATCCCAAGAACAACTATAGGCTGGGTGAGGAATGGATTGAAAGCAGCCCCGAGGAGAAGGACTTGGGGGTGTTGATTGATGAGAAGCTCAACGTGAGCTGGCAGTGTGTGCTGGCAGCCCAGAAAGCCACCTGCATCCTGGGCTGCATCAAAAGAGGTGTGACCAGCAGGTCGAGGGAGGTGATCCTGCCCCTCTACTCTGCTCTCGTGAGACCCCACCTGCAGTACTGCGTCCAGCTCTGGGGGCCCCAGTACAGGAGAGACATGGAGCTGTTGGAGCGAGTCCAGAGGAGGCCACGAAGCTGATCAGAGGGCTGGAGCACCTCTGCTATGAGGACAGGCTGAGAGAGTTGGGGTTGTTCAGTCTGGAGAAGAGAAGGCTCCCAGGAGATCTAATTGCAGCTTACCAGTTTCTGAAGGGTCCTACAGGAAAGATGGTGAGGGACTGTTTATCAGGGAGTGTAGTGACAGGACAAGGGGTAATGGGTTTAAGCTGAAGGAGGGTCGATTTAGATTAGATGTTAGAAAGAAATTCTTGACTGTGAGGGTGGTGAGGCACTGGAACAGGTTGCCCAGAGAGGTTGTGAATGTCCCCTCCCTGGAAGTGTTCAAGGCCAGGTTGGATGGGGCTTTGGGCAACGTGGTCTAGTGGAGGGTGTCCCTGCCCATGGCAGGGGGGTTGGAACTAGATGATCTTTGAGGTCCCTTCCAATTCTAGGATTCTATGACTCTATGATTACTAAACACTGAAAATTCTGCTCAATACCATGCAGAGGGATAGGCAATGTGATCTAGAATGCCCTCATAGGAGATGGAAGGAGGATTTTTAAACCATGTCTCGCAACTTCATTATCCTACTTACTATTATATGCAGAATGCAGTTTCCAGTCTATGACCTCAGCAGAGATACTATGGGGAAAATTCTTTAGTATGTGTTATCACTTGTGAAATGGGCCTTCTTTCTATGTAGAGTGTAAGCATATAATTACATTTAATGCATTAATTTTATGCCCACAGCTCTTACTTTGTGTTATCACTTTTCTTTTTTTACTACCGTCATTATGTTTTTCTCCTGCAACTTTCTAGGAGCTTTAAACTATTTTTAAATTGCTGTCTATTTTATTTTAACTGTGATCTCCCATCCCTTTTATAGTTCCTTGCTATATTTCCCTCTGGTTTTCCTTTAGCTTCTAATTTCATATTCCCTGGGTTCATTATTTTTATGCTAGTACTTTGAACACTGTTTTCCCACATGTAGCTCTTTTGTATCTTGTAGCTCTGAATTGTTATTTACACTTTGAAATGGAGTCTTGGATACTTTCATCTAGCTGGTGACTCCATCTTGTAGATATTGTGTTATCATGTAGTGCAATATAGTCCATTTCAGTGGTGAATTATTTTTTTTAACTGCGAATCCCTCTAGAAGATGCTGTGAGTGTGCACAAAGAGTAGGAGCTGAGTTCCCATCAGAGATGATAACAGTGCTTGCTGCACCCTCTTACAAAACCTTTGAGTTTTAGCTGGAGCACTGATGACGATCATTTCCAGCACAAGGATTTTCTCTGGGATTATGACTACATGGGTACTTCAACCCATTCTTGAACTTTAAAAAGTGCTTAACACTTGGATCTCCAGATTTGCTTCAAACCCGAACCCAACATGTGAGATCTCACCCTCACAGAATGTGGGGGCAGCAGTTAATACCAGAGACGTGCCACTTGAAGTTATGCTAAAACCAGCCAAGATTTAAGGTTTATGCAGGAGTTACTCCTTTTCTAGATGTATTTATATGAAAAACAATCATGCAAGTAATCTTTGTTGTGTTGTAAGAGTTTCTCAGCTGTTTTATTTTCTTGCTTCTTTGTGTTTGTTTTTTTCCTAATGACCAGTGAATGAAACTGCACGTACATAGCATTGTGTCATGAAAGCTTAGTATGTGCTCTGTGATAGGGCTGCAAACTAAAATTTATGCTGTGTATCTTCTTTCGGGGAAATTTAGGGAAGCTATTGGGTCAATGGGCAATGTTTTATTTCCCTGACAATGAGTTAAACTCCCGCCCTCTACCTCCCCTTCTTGAACTAAAGCCTGGGCAGTGAAAATACTTACAAATTGCCCTTGTTCTTCCCTCCTTTCCTTGCCCTAGCTATCCTTACAGTACAGATAATGACAAAACATGATTAAAATAGTAATTTCACAGCATTTGGACCCATGTTTAGCAGCAAAACTGGGGTTTCTCTTTGTGTGTCCCCCACCCTCGCTTCGCCTTGAAAATATTTGTGTTATTGGTGTATAGTTCATCAGCAACGCCTTTAGAAGACCGCCATGTATACTCCTCAGCAGTTTGATGCAGATAGGAGCAGGGAAGGAGGAGGAGAACAGAGGAGGAAGATATAGATTATTAATACCAGAAGATCTTGCACCGTGAAAATGGTTTCATTATGCAGAATCTGGATACAAAGCTTGTGATGTTGACCTTGGACATGGAGCACAAATCTCACAGATGTATAGAAACGATCAGTCTTGCTTGTGGGGTTGGAAGGCAAAGTAAAATTCAGGAGTGCCAACTAAAGTGAATTCAGATAAAAAAGATAATTCTCTGGAACCAATCCCTGTAACCTGTTTCCTACAGCACTTCAGCAAGTCCCTTTGGTTGCTACAACCTCCTCTTTACAATGAACTCTCCCTGCCTTTGTCTACAACATTTGTCTTGTCAGTTAAAGAACTTTTATCTGTAGTCAAAATTGTCTTAGCAGAAATAAGATCTTTTATATTTAAGACTATTAGTTCCTCTAAATCCAGGAGATAGTCAGGCTTTTACTTCGAGGAAAGGAAGACAAGGATCAGAACCAACCTTGTCCTTTTCATTTATGATCTGCACATGAAAAAAAAAAAAAAAAAAAAAAGAAAAAAGCTCAGAAAGTAGAGGAAAAGTCCAATAAAGGATCTTCATCAAAGTGGTAGTCCAGACTGCCAGAAATTCATAGCAATTTTCAGTATAGAATATTGCTTATATTTTATATGGAAGCAGAGATATTCTAGGGGGTAAATATGGAGATTCATTCTTCAAATTTTATCTGAAGTGATGGGACAAGAGGCTATGGGCACAAACTGAAACACAGAAAATTTCATTTAAACATTTAAAAAAAAAATACTTTGAGAGTGGTTGAACACTAGACATGGATTCTCCATCTTGGCATTTTTCATTGTTAATAAGATTCACTCTTTGATCTCAAAGCAACAAAAAATTCCTATGCCACATGTAGAAGACACCGCTTTGCAGGCTGGACAGGTCTATCATGTTAGGAGCTGCTTCTGTACGCTCTCGTTCAAGGTCCACTTGAAACGACAGGCAGATTTTGCATTGGTAGACTGCAACTTCACCAGGGTATCCTCCCATAGTCTTTTGTGTAGTTAAAAGTGCTTTGCCATAGAGCTGGCAATAAATCAGTGACAGAGAGTGAATAGAATTAGAATTCTACATTTAATTCTCCACATAGCTCCCTAACACAGTACAAGAGATCTTTAGCTGGAGAAAGCTGTCTTTGGTGAGAAGTGGACTCCCTAATGAGTCCACAGCTAGAACAGATTTTTTTTTTTTTTAATTTATTTATTTCTTTTGGCTTAATTTGTATAGTGATGTCCTGAAGCTAGCATAGATGAGGATGAAATTTAGTTATCAGTGATAAAAATCTAAAATTACTTTTATTATAGCCAGTTATCCATGTGTAATGAAGGATAAACACTTCTCCTACCATCAGCAATTCCCCACCTGAGTCATAGAAAAACCCCAGCCCCCTTCATTTTACACTGTTTTCTTGAGGTTACAAGGTGTATATCATTAAAACTCCATTTCATACAAAGCAGATGTTAAAATCACCTTTATGACTGCTTCTCATTTTCAGCATGTCTGGAGATCTGGTGTGGTTACTGTGAAAACAAAATGGTATTTGTATTCTTACTCATATCACAGGTTGTCTTACACCTTCCGTACCCTTTTGGAATTCATTAATATGACTCTCTATCACAACTATAATGGAGTTCTGGATTGTTTTATTCCACATATTACAATGCGAACACATTTCTAAATATTCTCAGCTATGCACGAGTATACCCTATAGAAGGGAAAAATAAACATAATTTGATGCTAAACTGCTAACTGAACACAGCTCTAGAGATTTTCTAACCAATATCTAGTCATTTGTATGCCTCCTGCCAATATTTATTTTTTTTTTAATGTAGAAAAGCCACTTGCTAAATGTTCTTAGAGAATTTTGAAAACCAATGTGGAAAGCAGTACATACTCAAGCTCTGAGCATTGCTTTTAAAACTGTGTTTTCAATGGCTTGTGTTGTAATGCACAGCTTTCAGGAGTTTCATCAATATCCACAACTGACATTTTCTATCCTGAGTTAAGTCAGGTACAGAGAGTTAGAGCTCAGTGTCTCAGAAAGTGCACAAATTCGGGGGGGGGGACACAAAAAAAAAAAAAAAAAAAAAAGAAGAAAAAAGAAAATGTATTTAAAATAAAAGGGTGGAGATACATGATTTCTAAGTATTTGTTACGACACTCTAGGCTACAAATCTAGGGGATATTCAGTGATTAGGGCTTTCCTAGACTTGTATGACAGCACTCTTATGGACAAGAGAGCAGAAATACAGGAGAAAAGTGACCAGTGTTGTAAAGATACATTGGACTTACGGCACAATTGCTGTTATCACAAACACAACAGCTTTGCTGTGTGGTGCACATGTAGGTCAGATGTATTCTTGCATATCCAGACTAAGGAAATGGATAACTTTGGGAAATTGAAGAGAAGGAATACTCCCGACAAGCACTGTTCAATCTATCTTCTCTGGACTTTTCTTCCTTTTTTCCTGGCCTCTGTCTTCTCCTGTTGTCCCAGTCCCCCATGAGCAGGACTTAGGATCCAGAGTGAAAGGCTGGAGTGAAAATACACATAGCTTTTTACAGTCAGTGATGCTTAATTGGGAATATTTTCAAGTGTTCAAATGATTTAGGAGCAGATTTACCTTGATACATTGACTGATATGCAAACTGTTTTATTTTTTAAGTCACCTGCACCATAAATATTGTCTCAGATCAAAGAGCCACACAGAAGGAAAGATTTTGTCTAATTCTCCCAACCTGTTTGCCAGAACCTCTCACTTAAAAATTGTCAGACAATCAAGATGGTAGGTTGTGATCTGTTTGTCTTTTTCTTATAAAGCACTCAAGCAATTTTATTGTGATTTTTTTTTTCTTCACCAGAGGATGAAATAATAAAGGTAACTTATACATGACACTGCCTTTAAACTTGGGTTAAAAAAGTCTTGAACATGCAGGCAGGAATCCCCCTGTTACTAGACCATGGCTTAATTATCTGACTTTAAAATACATTTGGCTGCTCCTTTTGATTTACTGGTGCTGCCTGATAATTAGCTCTCTTTCTTTCCCCTCACTGACTTTGTTTGATAAGGCTTTTATGGAGTCTTGGCATGCGTAATTTAGTAAGTCCCATTTGTAATGCAGCACATCTCTCTCTCTCTCTGCTCTGTCCCAGGCTTAGAGCAGAACAGAAGTCTAATTGGCACTGTTTACAAACCATTGCACTTGGGAAGAGCTGTGCCTCCATTTGATAAGTAAGGATGTGAGAGATGAGAAGATTATAACTAATTCATGCTTTGAGCCATCTATGAGTTAAAAAAAGAAGAAGTAAGACAGGAGAAAAGAAGAAAGAAGGCTAGCAGGTACACTTGGAAGGCAAAGAGATTACATTGCAAATAAAAAAACAGGAGTTTTTTTAAGAGATGGGTTGTGAGCAGCTGATGATTTAAAAGGCGCTTTGGATCAATAAAAAATTGCCAGGCTGAGGGATGGAAAGGTTAAAAAGAGAAAAAAAACCCAACAAACAAACAAGTGTTTGCAGGAAGCAGAGGCCCATTTTTAATTCTCACCATTAACTTTGATGACAAATCAGCCCTGGACCACATGGGCTGAATGAAAACTGGATCGCAGCCCCAGAGCTTGTGTTATATTTAAAAAGTGGGTTGTTTTGTTTTGTTTTTTTTTTATTAACTTAGATGTACTATTGGTCAGGCAGTCCTTAACTCAGGTGGCTGGATCCTGGGAGGAAGACACTATGTGAACAGTACCCTTCCGTGCCTTCCCTTTTCCATTATTTTTCCTGAAGTATTTTCTTTTGGCTACCATGAGGGTACATAGAGCTTCATTCAGACTGATTATGACTCTGCTTACCATCTTCATGTACCTTCTGCATGCTCATGAAATGAAAGGAGAGAGAAGATTTGGTCAAGGATCACAGAAGGAATAGAATCATAGAATCACAGAATTGTTTGGGTTGGAAGGGACCTTAAAGCCCATCTAGTTCCAACGTCCCTCCCTACAGTAAAGAATTTCTTCCTAATAACTAATCTAAATCTACCCTCCTTCAGCTTAAACCCATTACCCCTCATCCTATCACTCCATGCCCTTGTAAACAGTCCCTCTCCAGATTTCTTGTAGGCCCCCTTTAAGTACTGAAAGGCTGCAATAAGACCTCCCTGGAGCCTTCTCTTCTCCAGGCTGAACAACCTCTCTCAGCCTGTCCTCATAGCAGAGGTGCTCCATCCCTCTGATCAGCTTCGTGGGCTCCTCTGGACTTGCTCCAATAGCTTCATGTCTCTCCTGTACTGGGGCCCCCAGAGCTGGACGCAGTACTCCAGGTGGGGTCTCACCAGAGCAGAGTAGAGGGGCAGGATCCCCTCCCTCGACCTGCTGGTCACACCTCTTTTGATGCAGCCCAGGACACGGTTGGCTTTCTGGGCTGCAAGCGCACACTGCCGGCTCATGTTGAGCTTCTTATCAACCAACAGTTGCAATCAGCATTGACAAAACAAACTGACTGCTGACAAATGCATGGTGGGTTGACATTTGTCCCTCTGGTTGCACTAATTCACCCTAGATTTTCTCAGGAAAGCCTTTGTGAAAGCAGTTTGTGTTTGTCTTCACACGCTGGCACAGATAAACCTGAGTGGGGACCTGCAGCTCACTTTCAGATTCATTTAGGTTTTGCCTGATTGTTATTTGTGCTGCCTTTATTTATAAATGCCCTGGAATAACTTTGCTTGCGTCAGTTTAAGCTGGACTTTTCATGTCTTGCCATCAGTATCTGAGCGCACTGCTCCTCTTTCCCTTTATGGGACACCTTCATGAGCCTGCATTTCACAAACACATTTTTCTACATCTCTCCTCCACCATCTTACTTCATACAGACGGTACACCTTCCCTCTCAACCTTGCTCTCTCCTTCACCTCCAGCCTTTTCAAGCTGTTACCTTTCTAAATCTGTACTGCACTTCCAAATTCGCCAGATGTTTTCCATCCAGCAGTACTCCAGGTCAGGGGCTGTTGGCTGCAGGACTCTGAAGTTGCTCATTTCACATTTAGCTTGGGTAGCTTATCTCAGGGCTTTTGCTATGAATGAGGTAGGTGCTTCCTGCAAGTCTTTTTTCTTAATTTTCAGAAATCAAATTAAGAATCAACAGAGACCATACCTCTATGTTACCTTAAACTGATGCTTGAAGTGAAAAAAAGTTGAAGAAAATAATTAAGAAGTGGTTTTTGGTGCGCTCTGCTTATTTAGCAAACTCCATAATAGTCTATTCTCTCTTTTAGTTTCAGGAAATGTTTTTTATTGCCTCTCATATAGGAGCTAATAGTTCGCAATGATTGCTGTCTTCTCTGTAGAGCAATGATTCACAATTTTTTACAAAAACAGCTGACCCCCTATAAACTTTTCACTGGCAATACAGTGTGCTGAGGAGAAAATGTATGCCTGCTGTCGGCTGGTGTGCTTCTTTTGTGACTTTTCAAGGATTTTTTAGACATAGTCCACAAGATCTTCACCCATGCAGCCCTCACACTACCGAGAAATCCACTGCCCATAATTTCAAAACCTTTCTTGTGTGCTGCACATATGCTGATGATGAGCCTTTTTCCACATATGGTAAAGAGTGGAATAACCACTGCCAATGTTATTCACCTATCATTCAAAAATCACAGTTTAGCTCATGGAAAATTCTCAGGAATTATATACAATAATATAGAAATATTAGGTATATAAGGAAAAAACTATTTACTATGAGGGTGGTGAGATACTGGAACAGGTTGCCCAGAGACGTTGTAGATGCCCCCTCCCTGGAAGTGTTCAAGGCCAGGTTGGATGGGGCTTTGGGCAACCTGGTCTAGTGGAGGGTGTTCCCGCCCATGGCAGTGGGGTTGGAACTAGATGATCTTTGAGGTCCCTTCCAACCCAAACCAGTCTGTGATTCTATGATTCAAGGCTGGAAATTTCCAAGGACCTGCTTCTTAGAGAACGGCAAGAAGCATTTGTTATTCACCAAGTACTAACCATTTGCTCAGAATTTTCCCTTTAAGTGGTTATTGTGGCTCCTGACTGACATCCCAACCATCAGACAGGTCTAGTCACAAGTGTATAGTTTCAATTGACAAGTGGTTGGGAATTGATGTGAGCCAACTTTGCCCATGGCCACACAACACAATAGTGCCAGCAGCACAATAAAACAGATTTCTTGAGCCTCATGCTCTATTATCTGAGGTGATTTGAAAAAAAAAAACCAAAACTAATTTGGTAGGCTAAGGTAAGCAGTTAAAATGGGGTTTGGAAATTATTATTATCACAAATTACTTAGTTAAAGGGACATAAGGAGCCAGATAAAGAGACAGATGAATAGGTGGTTGGGAGGAAATCTGTTAGAAAGAGGAATCTCCCCGCTACAGCTTAACTTGCCACAATTATTTAATAATCACAGTAAACATGGAGATCAGTGGATTATTTGCTTAACATTGAATGACTTATGTGGCGTGTCAGTAAAACACCCAGGAGAATAAAACACACCAGTAACTGCTCTCTAATTACTCTTTTCAGATGGAGTAATGATCTTTAATGTGCAGTGGATCTCATTAATTGACTCTCAGATTTTAATTAACTCTTTCCCTAATTCATCTGCCATAATACATTATCACAAATGTCAGCCTAACAGTTTTTTACTCATTTGGGAAGGAGAAAGAGGAAAATGTGTGTTCAGAAGTGTTTTCTATTTCCTCTTTTCTAGTGCCTCTTCTGGTAATGAGTAACTTTCCTAATACAGGTACATGGAGTAGGAACCTATCGAAACATCCAATATGTTTGGTTGTCTGAATCTAATGAACTCCAGGGGAGATAGATGTCTGATTATCTTCAAATGTGCATCACACATTTTTAGGCGCATTAAAAAATTGTGAAAAAAAGCCAAATGGCTATCATCAGTGTGAAACAGCAAAACTGTGGGAGTCAGAACCATTTTGTGGTGTCCCAGGTCTGCTATACTAGCCAGTAAAAGAAATGTACTCTAAGTCTTATTTATTGTTAACAACTACCTCCTTAAACACTGAATATTCTTCCTTTCCCATGAAAACAAATATCTGAATCCTCCCTACACACTTATAAATTTGGTTTTAATCCAGGTAGTGTAACTAAAAATAAATAAATCCTACCAGTGTAGTAAATCCTACCAGTGTGGTCTATGGCAGTAGTCCCAATGACATATGACAATGAATGACATATGCTCATAGTACAAGGTTCTTCTTTGGGTATGCTCCCTTAGTCCTTTTGAGAAGCCAAGAGCAAACCTCATTACACAAACTAACGTATTTGCATGGTGTTTCATTACCTTCAATATGAACTTCTCCCACGTTGAAGTAGATTTATCTTTGCTGCTCCATCATAGGGAAGACCAGCAGAGCCAGTATCTTGTCACAGTGGACATAAACAGCACAAGGTCTTCCATTATGAAATCAAAGTAACAGTTCCCTCAGATTTCTTCCTCCCTCACAGCTCTCCTGTAAGATTGGAGACCAAATTAACCTATCTCTTAATGGTTTGTAGGTGAACACCTGATTTTCATTCCTGTCTTCACCACTGAGTTCCTGTGAAATTCTTGCTTCTCCCATTCCCTCCCCAGTCTTCACATCTCCCACATTTAACCTCACGTTGTAACCTTGCCTCTCCAAACAGCAGCTTCTTTGGGACAAAAACGTTTCTCACACTGCTTGTACAAGACCTAGGACTGTAGAGTTACTATTTCATGTAGGTACTTACGTAGTAGAGGAAGATGAATGTCTTTTACACTGACATTTTGTTTTTCAATTTTGTAGAAGATCTATTGCTTTTTCTCCCCCCAGTATTTCCCAGCATTTCTAAAGCATACTGATGGATATTTTTAAGCAAACCTCAATGGAACAATATTCTGTTTATAGTCAAGCACTTATGAAGATGAATATGCTGTAAACAATGACTATGCTTGATAGTGATCATGCCCTGATCAAACATTTATTGATGTATGAAATCAGAGACTTGTGCTAAGCTGAACTAATTGCTATAACTACTGCTGCAGACAACTGAGACCCATTAATTACCTAAAAAATAACAACAAAAAAGTTCTAGTTTGTTTCAGGGAGAGTAGATTTTGTCCGATTCCCCTTCACAACCCCAACATACATGCACCCACAATAGTTTTTCTTGATGTTTCCTAAGTAGGAAAACAAGTTTTTCACCAAATACAACAAATTTCAGCAATGTAGAACATGGAATGAGTCCTGTCAAGCATAAAGACATGACGGGCTATGCACAGGGTCACTTATTTTGAGTTTAATTGCTAAGGTGTACAAGTCAGAGAGGTAGAACCTGTTCTTTGTATGGAGCACAAGAAACCATGCATTTTCTGTGATTTAAAACTGTTTTATTCCTCCTGTTTTCAGGCAAGTTATTTCACCTCAAATAAAAGCATTGGTGAGATTAGAAGTGATGTTGACTTTAGATTAGATTCTTTCTGATTCTTCTGAAAACGCTTCCTAAACAATATGATTTTGCAATAACAAAAGCAAAAAAGATTAATAATAATAATATTTTCCCTTTCCTCTTCTGTTATAAATTTGATTTAAATGCAAGATTTGAAAAGGAAGCAGCAGGAGGTGAAGAACTAGTGAATGTTTTTCAGTCACAGGTACAATGAAATCAGAAATGCCCAGATAGTCTTTAAAACAGCATCCAGCCAAGCCTGCCATGGTGGTCTCCTTCAGAGTGAAGTGTGGCTGAACAGCATTAACTAGATATAGACAGAGATGGAGACTCAATGGTGAATTCATTTCTGACAGAGAAAATAAATAGCTACGGAGCTCGTTACCTGTTCATCTTGCCATCAGGTCTTTGAAAATAACACATGGTGTTGGAAAGGACCTACTTGTTATTTATGCAAGAACATGATATTTTAAGCAAGCCTTATACCTTCTTTGTAGCCCTAGATTCTAGTCAATTTATTTTGTTTTGGTTTGGTTTTGTACATTTATTCTATGTAATATTTCACCTGTGCAAAACAGTATACAAGAGTGCCCCAAAGAACCTTTGTGGTTTGTGTCTCACTCTGCTGGACTTTACTGCTCCTGTGCCAAAATCCATAAGATAAAACATAGCCCCCACCAAAGCTTCTCCAGTTTGTCTTGCAGCATCTTACCCTCCTTCACTGGTGTTTAAAATTCACATGTAAAACTGTGAATTGCATTCATCAGTGAAGTGATTATTTACTGATCACTCCTCTCTGTCTTCCTCTTCCTCAGGAGGGAAAAAAAAAAAAAAAAAAAATCACACTCAGGACTTCTTGCTGGTGGACAGTATGGAAACACGGGTGGTGGGGTTTTTTCCATATCTCATGTAATTCCTGTTTGTAGCAGCTTCACAGTGGGTTCTCATGGCCTTGAACAAAATCTATGTAGATACCACTCTGCACTCTACAATTAAAACCACTGCACTTTATTTAGGTGTACCACAATCACCTGAGTTGAATCTTTGAGTTGATTCATATATATTAAAGAAAATATTCCTCTTTAAATTGCAGGATCCCCTGGTTGTAACAACAAAATAAATTGCTCCATTCTCAGTAATGAAGACATTCATAGCCAGATAAATATTTGACCCTAATTTGTCCAAATACAAATTTCTCCACTTAAACAGTCCCTATCCTTGCAGTGTCTTGTCTTGATTCAAGAATGTGATAGGAGACCTATCATGTCCATTATCTAACTTAATGCTCAAGCCTGCACTGTGGGAGATCATTATGATATGATCCCTGCTGAAAGGGATAGAGGTCATGAGAAATATAGATTTTACTTTTGTTTTTAAAACTCCTTTCAGAGGTGTCTATAGCTTGAATATACACATGAATTTCCCATTTTCTGAAGCCAATCTCAACTAGATTAAAATCTCAAATGGATTAAAGTGGCGTGATGTTGGAAGAGACATCCTTAGCCATGCTGCAAGAACATCCAGCATTCATCTCCTATATCCTATAATTTCTTTCCTTCGGGATCTCACCTGTACTTATTCCTCCCTGTAAATCCTTCCTGAGCAATGACCACAGGTGGCTTCAGTTTTGTAAAACCTTAATCAGGCATTCAGGAAACCTTGTCCCATTTTAAATGACTAGATAAATGGCTCTGGTTTTGTATTTCTACTGTTTTTTTATTGGTTGTGATTTGTCCAGAGTTACCAGTATTGTAGTCATATATGGTGAGAGAGTGAACAAAACACAACTGTCTTCCTGATTCAAAGGAAAGACAATTATCATTTACTCCTTTAACATAATCCTAAAGGATAAAAAAGAAATAAATGTTGTTAAACACCGCAGACAGAAATGTAGAGTCTCTGGCAATCTGGAATTTCACATCCTGATCAGCTTCATATCAACCGTCGATGCTCTTCTAGTCTCAATACCCACAAATGGCCCATTACATTTCTGACTTAATTGTCCCTCTTTTCTCCTGTGGGGGATATCCTGTGCTGGATACCTGATGGATCATAAATCACATTGACCAGCTCAAAGTGCAGGATGGAGAGAAACAAAGTGATAAGTCTTTGAGTTAGTGACGTAGTTGATAAGGATTGCAAGGTGCGTGGCAGCCTTGCGAATCTCATCCTCAGAGCAAGAGGTGCATTTCTTCTGTTCACAATGAAACAAGATTCCCAGCTAGCAATATTCCCTTCCCTATCATTCATGGCCAGCCCCTTGTTTTACGGCACTGCAGATCCAGAATTCCCCTGGTGATCTCCACTAGCTGATTGATTTCCACTGATTTACTACTAACAGCAGTGCATTGCCCAGTGGTAAGGCAGTTGCTGATCCAGCACTACTGTGACACTATCAGATATACTTTCTGATTCAACCCAATATGCCCAGTCTACAATGGGAACATGGGACTGCAGTTTCCCCTAAATCTAATTGTTCAAGTTTAATGCTGATTTTTTTCAATTTTAATTAAAAAAAAAAAAAAAATTCTTTCAAATCATTTGGCACACTGACTTTTAATGTGGCTTACTGACACTTGTTAATGTTACAACATCATCACTCTATTTATATCCAAATGAAGGAAACTTGCTTGATGTGGCCTAAAATAGCTAAGCATGGATTTCTGGCTTCAGAAGGGAACTTACATGTTTTCCAATCATTCCCTGTAGTTTTCTAACACACTGTATTATCTTGAAAGCTCATAATAAGGCTGGAATAAGTCCTTTGGTAACAATTCCACAACTTTCATTGACAATTACTTCTAATCCCAGAATGATTGTTTAGTTATGATATTTCTTTTAATGTTACATTCAAGTCCTTGGTGAAGTCTCCCTAGTTTTGCACAGCATGCTTTGTTCTGTTGACAGTGACTACTTGACTATAAGCGATGCTTGGGCCTTTCTATACCAACTCTTTAAGCAAGGACTACATCCTTTTCTCTGAACAGAGACTGTTCAACCTCTAATTATCAGAAATCTGTATCCAAAATTTTCATCTTTATTTCATATCTCTCCTCTGAGCTATCATCTAAAGAACGACCCATATTGGGATATCTTCTGTATGTGGAGTCTAACTACTTACTGTTGTATAGATTATTGTATTTCGTTATAAGTACTCCCTTTTGAGTAGCTACGTAATTTTCTGGGGATGTTTGAGGAAGACAGAGGAAGATTTTTTTGCTTTTCAGTTGTTAGTTTTTTTGTGTGCTGAAAGACTTATTTAATCAGGCATAATGAACTCAAGCTGTTTATCTTAAAAAAAGGACAATCAAGAGGTGACTCTATTACAGTCTAAATATCTCCACAGGGAGAAATACCAGGTAGTAAAGGGATCTTTAATTTAGTGGAGAAAGACATAACAAGAAACAGAGCCCAGAAGCAAAAAACATATAAATTCAAATTAGAAACAAGACACGAATTCTTAAATATATGAAAACAATTAACATAGACTAAAACTACCAATGGTCTTGGTGAATGCTCCATCCTCTTAAGCTTTACAGGCCATATACTGGTGTTTTTTCTGAAGGCATGTTTCACAAATACACATTTTGGATTCATTACAGGAGAAACAGGACAAATTTCTTGGGTTTGCATTCTTCACAAAGCCAGAGAAGATGTTTTTAACAGTCCTTTCAGGCCTCGAAACTTGTGAAATATTTGATCGACATGACAATGCTGTTGCTATGGATATTAGGAGAAAAACTGACAACAGCAGGATAGAAACTTAGTTGTGAGACAGATAGCTTGATGTAGAAAGGGTCATAGCAAATTTAATTTGTATGTGACACATACACACGCAACCTGTCTTCTCTAACAGAAATATATAGAAACAGGCACACTGAGGAGAAAAAAAAATCTCACAAAAGCATATGGGCCATCCTGCTCCCAGATCTCACTCTGGATATGGAGTGGGTGAAAGAAAAAAATAGTGTAGGAACAGATATTAATTCATATACCCATAGAACAACCTAGGTTGGAAGGGACCTTGAAAGACCATCTGGTCCAACTTCTCATGGGAACGGAGGCCTAGATGAGATCATCTAGCACCCTGTCCAATAGCATCTTGAAAACCTCCAGTGATGGAGACTCTACCACAACCCTGGGGAGGTTGTTCCAGTGAATGATTGTTCTCACTATAAAAAATTTCTGCCTTATACAAAGATGAAACCTCTCCTGGTACAACTTGTACTGATTGCCCCATGTTTTCTCCGTGTGACTCATTAGCAAGAGAGATCCTCTGTTCTCTTTGCAGCTGCCATTTAAGTACTGGAATATTATGAGGAGGTCTCCCTGAGACTTCTGCAAGGGGAAGACACCTAACTCCTTCCATCTTTCCTCATAGGGCAGGTTCTCCAGCCCTTTATCATCTTTGTGGCCCTCCTTTGGACCCTTCACAGTCTGTCCACATATTTCTTAAATTGTGGGCACCAGAACCAGGCACAATACTCCAGGTGTGGCTCAACAAGGGCTGAGTAGAATGGGATGATCACAACTCCATATCTGCCAGCAACGCCCCTGCAGATGCAGCCCAGGATCTGATATGCCTTTGTTGCTGCAGCAGTGCACTGCTGACTCCTGTTCAGCTTGTTGTCCACCAGGACCTTCAGGTCCTTTCCAGCAAGGCTGCTCCCCAGCCACACAGATCCTAGTCTGTACTGGGCTCTTTGGTTATGTTGTCCCAGGTGCAGGACTTTGCACTCGTCTTTGTTAAAGCTCATATAATTTTTGCTAGCCCACTCTTCCAGTCTGTCCAGGTTCTTCTGTAAGGTGGCTCTTCCTTCTGACATGTCCACCTCACTGCCCAGTTTAGTGTCATCAGCAGACTTGACAAGGGTGCTTTCAATCCCATCATCCAGATCAGTATGCAGTTGTTGAACAGTGTGGGGCTCAGCATTGATCCCTGGGAGATCACACTTGTGACAGGCTGCCAGCCTGAGTAAAATCCATTGATCACCACCCTCTGAGTGCAACCTGTTAGACAATTTCCTACCCATCTCACAGACCACCCATCCAGTCTGTATCTTGCCACTTTGTCCAGGAGAAAGCTGTGGGAAATGCTTTGCTGAAATGCAGGTAAACAACATCCAATGCTCTCCACATGTCAATATATGATGTTCTGGTTTTGTAGAAGATGATCAGGTTACTATGGCATGATTTGCCCTTGGTAAATCTGTGTTGGTTTTTCCGAATCACCAACTTCATTTGTAACAGTTTCTAGGAGGACCCAGTACCATTACTTTCCCAGGGACTGAAGTAAGACTAATGGGTCTGTAGTTTCCTGGGTCCTTTTTTTGGGTCCTTCTTGTAGATGGGTATGACTTTTGCCCTCTTCCCGTTATGAGGGATATACTCTGATCTCCATGACTTTTCAAAGATCATAGACCGTGACCTTGCAACAATCATGTCAGCCATTGCTCTCAACACCTTGTAGTGTAGGCCATCCAGATCCATAGATTTATGTAGGTTGAGCCCTTGCAAGAGACCATAGACCAGCCCTTCTTCTACTACTGTGAATTGACACATGCATTGTTGTACCTACTTGATCCTGTGATCAACAATATGGGTATACCCACATTCTCCACCTGATCTCTACTTATATTGCTTAAATGCTGGATGAAAGCTCTCAGATGCTGTAGATTAGAGAGAGCATAATAAATCAGTCAGAAGCCTTATCAGAGTACTTGGGGCCATTTTGGTGGTGAAGAACAAATCATATAGTAGGATATGCACATCTTCTGAGGTAGATTCTTTCAGCTTTCTGTTCCTCAGGTCATGGAAAAAAATATAAAAAGGGAAAAAGTAACCGGAAAAATATTTTTTCATGGGCTGGGGACAGGATTTTAAGAAGGAAAAAAAGACAGTTTGATGTCCCAAAAGCCATGAACTCCTTCATCCTTTTGACATTGGTGGAAATGCATGGGACAAATAGGGAAAATCTGCACCTCCATAAACCCGACTTCGTAAAGAGGCCACATCTCCCATTTAGCTTCACACTGCCAGTTATTTGTGTTCCACATGTGATGTTTGACTAATGCAACCAATATTTTCTATATTTTCTCACAAATATAAGTGACGCTAATATTCATGCCCCATCATATGCCTGCTTTTCCCCTGCTTTTGCACTGTTTTTCCAGTTTTCTTCAATGGCAAAGTTCCATGTTGGATTGCATTTTCTATAGAAGAATGGCTTTTCATTTTGCTTTAAGAGACTCGGTCTATCAGTCTCAGACCCATGTTAATTTCTCAAGATCATTTTGAATTTTAATTCCATCCTTTTAAATCTTTTAATTACCTCTTTCTTTCTAATGCCTGAAGTGCTTTTCCTACACCATCTTCTGCATTTCTAGTGAAAATACTGAATATATAAAATCCAGCTACTTATTTTTTTCCACTAAATTCCTCAAGATCATCACAGCCAGCTGCATGCCCATTTTGCAGTAGCTACAAAGAAAGTGCATATTCCCTGTTTCTAAAACTTCATTAGGATTCTGGGAGTAAAGGAATATGTTCCTGGCTCCCTACCTAGTCAGACATATTTTGCTAGAAATGACAAGGAGAATGGGAAGATCAAAGTTTTGTGCTGAAGATGTTTAACAGTGCAGCGCATTGAGATCTCGATGACAGAAAGTTCTTGAATGAAGTTGCAGTTTTGTATGCTGAACCTATAAATCTGCCCCTTGGATTCAAGGTTAAAGAAGAACCTGGGTAAACCAAGAGTCTTCCCAGATTTAGGATGCAGTGCTTTGCCGCAAAATGCAGAGGTTACGTGTCTTTGCTTATGAGCTCAGCCTATGAACTGGTACAAAGGCAGTTACTGTAGGAGAAATGAGTCAATAAAGGTCTTAGTTTGTCTTGACTTTCTTTTCTTTCCTTTGACAAATGTCATATAGAAAGAAATGCAAATTGACCCTATTGGAGTTGCTCCCTACATTGGTGACATGCAATTTTATATATTCTGTTTCTTGCTCTGTTTTGGTCACCTTGTAGTTCCTTTCCACCCTACAAAGGAAAAATAAAATTGAACTCTTTAATATACAGGCCATAGCAAAAACCCATGGCTCTAGCCTTTCTTTCCCCACTTTTTAAATTTTGTTCTTTCTGGTTCCCTGGGACACCATTGCTACCTCAAGGTACCATTGCTACCTTTTTACAGATTCGCTTCCACTGCCTATGATATTTTACTGCTATTGTCAATCATTCAATATATCTTGTGATCCTTTTTGGGACAAAAGCCTCCAGAGAACATGATCTGCAAGTGGAAGAAGCAGCAATGCAGTGATCCATGCTTAGGCAGGACAATAGGGTTTTATTCCATATATTATTATGAGGACTCATGCAGTTGCACGTGCAACATAAGTGCAACAATGCCTCTTGAGTGACACATGCAATTATTATTGTGTAAGCACAGGAAAACTTTGCTTACAGAAATGGTTAGATGCAGTTCTAACTTGCTTTGCACAGGTATTTACCTAATTTGAAAGAGAATGGCAGTCATTATCCATTAAACTCTCCCAGGACATAGTGAACACATTTTTCCTGGATAACTATATGTAGTTAGCTCTGAAAAATTGGTCTTGGAGTGCCTGTAGCAATAGATACATTCATCATAAGACCACTACCAAAATGCTAAATTTAAACTTATATCTAAGACTCTGAGAAAGTGGGAGTCTTATTAATGCAATTGTATTTGCAAACACAATCTAGTTACAGAAGAACGGAAGGAATATAGATTACTCATCCCCAGAGAGAGAATAATTTTCTCCAGAGGCTAATGAAGAAATGATCTACATTCAGGAGATTATTTTTCTAAGTTAGCTACACTCTGAAAAAAAAAAAAAATAAGATTAGTATTTAATACAGTATTAATTGAGAGGAAAAACACTTTTTAACACATCAGACGTGTAATATGTTTTTCTACAGACCCATGTTGTAATAAAGATTTAATTAATGTCTATTTGTTTGCTGAAGTGTTCCTATAATTTATTTTAATGACATCCATCACGGCAAAACCATCTGCTATTCACAGGAACATTATTTATATTCTATTATGATTCCATTTAACTGTAGAATTATCAAATAATTTGTTATCAGATGTTAAAAATTATTTGTCTCCTCTTAATTTAGTTGAAATGAAACCTGTTCAAGGTCTGAAAAGAAACCTGTTCAAGGTCTGATAATCTCTACCTGTTCCATATTCTGGATACAATTGATTTAAGGGCTAAAAGGCAAAGAAATTAATTATTTCCATTTCTCCTACATAATATATAGATAATGCCTCCATCAATACAGGTAAAACTGCAATAGGAGTTTGGAATTGCCGCAAAAAAAACTCTACACGCCTTCCTGCCTAGAGATTTTCATTGTTTCAGACTGGCTATTGAGGATCCCCCATGCCACAGAGCTGTATTTAGACTCCTAAAATCATATCAGAAGTCACCATGTAAAGCTGGAAGGTACCTAAGCTACATCTTTAAAAATACATGTCAGAACTATAGGAATTGAAAAACTTGGTCTCCTATAGCCCTCGTACATATTTTCAAGAATATAACACATCATTTTCTTCTAGTAGGTAAATAATATAACTATGCAGACATTTCTATGGTGATGATATCAAAGATTCTCAGAATAAAATGTGTCACAGGAAGTATTTCTAACCATAGGATCTATTTGCACTGCCTCTGCAGCATGAGACTCGCCTCAGCACTGAAGCAATAGAAGCTACACAAGAAGCTAGCTTGTACTATGAGTAGAAAGACACGATATTGAGGATCTCATTTCTGGTTCTAATGTTGCAATTTTTTATTCACTTTTCACTCGAACAGATTCTTGCACGATGCAGGGTGTATATAGCTAAGCAAGTGCAGATATTAGCATGAACTCTTCAACACATCCATCTGCCTATACAGATATGTCTATCTGTGTGTGAGCACACTAGTTCTTTCTCCTAATAAACTGGAGAGGCAAAGCTGTTTTGTGAGATGGAAGACTTCCTTGTGTTGTACAAAAATAAAATCTTGAACACAAACATTAAAATTTAGTCACGTGCAAGTACCACCTCTCAAATAGCAAGCGTAGAAAAATTCTCAGGTTATTTATTTCTTTTTAAAAGCCACACAGCAAAAGAGCAAGGGAGAAGAAAATATGAACTCTGCCAGACAGAGCATTGCATACATCATTGTGAAAATGCTAGAAAGTGTGGAATAATGACAACCAAGAAGTCCTTAGTGGCTCTGGATTTGTTATAATCTCACTCATCTGGAGAATCTGCTTGAAATTTCCTCCTGGCTTACTTTGTCTTTTACAGCTTGGGTTGTGCTCATTTCATCCAAAACAAAGACTATCCCCCCAGGCAAAGACTTTGCTCAGAGGCAGGAATGTAAACTGTGGCTGTTTGTTCTTCTGTAACTGTCCTAGATAGAGACAAACATTTCTTCATCCTTGCTGTAGTTTAATCCTACACTGACAAGGAACAGCATTTCTGATTCCTACTTTATTCATTAATTCTTTTGCAGTTGAGGGTTAAAAAGTGAGGTTTAAAGACAGTGAGACCAGCAAAAAATTCCTAACGCAACTTTTTTTTTTCCCTGTACAATTTCTATGTAAATCAGTATGATTTTTTCCTCTCTGTATTACAGGATTTTTACAAGATTTCTTTCAGAAAAGCATGAACTTTAAGCTTCCTGGGATCATAGCTGACTGGACCACAATCAGATACTGACCCTGTATTTTCATTAACGAAATAATGGACTGGAGACTGTAGATCCTATTGGGAGTCTGGGTTTACCAGTTTGAGTACTGCCCTGTGATGATGTTTTTTAACAACTTGGAGCTTGGTTATATCTTAATGGCCTGGAGGATGGAAAAAAGCCAGCTCAGACCTTTTTGCAAATGTCTGTATGAATTTTCCTTGCATCACCTACTTTTCTGTTTGAATGACATTTTTCAATATTGTCATTTTAGATGATAATCAAATGTTCTCTTCTGCTTTTTTGTTTCCAGTCCAAAATATTTCAAGTTTTTAAAATAAAAGCTGCAAGAAAATAATATTAATTATAGATTTTTAGTGTTGCCCAACTCTCAATCAGAATAGGGAGAGGGAGAGTCCCCCTTTGATAAAAATCGGCACAACTTGGGAATAAATAGATATACAGGAGCTAGGACTGACAGGTCAAAAGTCAGGGGAACAAAGAAGCAGCAAAGGGGACCAGAGTTTGTTCCAGCAAATCTCTGTGACTGATGCCCAGGGAGGGAGAAGATTTGGGGAGAGATAAGCACTTCTCAAAGACTTAAAAGCCCATGAGGACTAGAGCAATTGTGACAATTGTGTGTGTGAATTAAATCCAGACATGGAGAGATTTGCTCCAGCCCACTGATTTCCATCTGAACTGAGCACCCAGGTTAGTGGGAAAACACAGCAAGGGCCAAAGGCGGCACAGGCAGAGGAGGAGGAAGCTAAGGAGGGAGCAGCAGCAGAGGGACCCTGAGGCCCGAGGAGGAGGAGGAGGGCAGGAGGTGCTGCAGGCCCCGAGCAGGGATCCCCTGCAGCCCTGGAGAGACCCCGCTGGAGCAGAGACCCAGCCTGCAGCCCGGGGAGGGCCCCACGCCGCAGCAGGGGGGTATTTCCTGCAGGAGCTGCGGCCGTGGAGAGCCCAGGCGGGAGCAGGTTGTCCCTGAAGGACTGCAGCCCGGGGAAGGGCCTGCGCTGGAGCAGGGAGACGTGTGAGGAGGGAGGAGCGGCCGAGAGGGGCTGGGATGGACCCACCGCAACCCCCATCCCCACCCCTGAGCCCCTCGGGGGGACGGGAGTCGGGGGTGAGGGGGGGAAGCTGGGACTGGGAAAAAGGGTGGTGGTGGTCAAAGGTGCTGTTTTAGTGGTTGTCTTTGTTTCTCACTATCCAAAACTATTTGAACCACCAATAAATAAAAGTATATTGTATTTTATCTCTGATGAGAATTGGTAATTTCGCTTCCTGATGAGGCTTTGGGCAATGTGGTCTAGTGGAGGGTGTCCCTGCCCGCAGCAGGGGGGTTGGAACTAGATGATCTTTAAGGTCCCTTCCAACCCAAACCATTCTATGATTCTATGATTCTGTCTTTTCCCATCAGCTTTCTCACCTTATTTTCTTTCCTGACCCGCTGAGGAGCGGGACTGAGCGAGCAGCTGGGTGGGCAACTGGCAGCTGACCAAGGTCAACCCACCACACCAGGACAGCACCTCAGCTTTAAAAACAGTCAAAATTCCCAAACTGCAGATTCAGGCTCCAAGGTAGTTTATTTGTTGTCAGTTATAAAAACGGTAAGAAATTGGGAGAAATTGAAGCAAAAGAAATTGAGGCCCAAGGACAGTCAAAGAACAACTTCCAGTTGACCTAAGAATAAATCCTGAACTGGTCTTTCTTCCTACACTTTAAATAAATGCTTTGTATATTAGTCCCAGGGTACTGAGAATGATTAATCAGGACTTAATGCTTTGATGGTGTGGCTGATGTATTTAATCACTAAAGCAGAATAACAAAGTGCAATCAATATTGTAATGGGGTTTTTTTTAGCCCTCTTGATATGAGCTACGAGCCACTTTAGGGGGGTAAAGGAGGGGATGTTCTGCTTCAGTATCTCATTTTCTGTGTTTCTCAACAACATTATTTTTTTCCTATATAATGTATATGTCAAAATCAAACTCACAGATCCTCTCAAATTAATGTTGTGAAGAAAAATATTTTGATCAATAATTACTTTTTGGTTTATTGGTTGTTCATGGGATACTGTTACTTCTCCAATATATCTGTTTTCCTTCACAAATACATTTCTTCATGGTCTCTGGAGGAACTGAGGTGAGGAATTCAATGTTTAAAAGAAGATACGGCAGCCTTTAAATCACTGATTTTATTATTAGGAAAATTAAATGAAATCTCTTCTTTCTCTTCACAGAATCGTACTGTTGCACTGTAAATTTCATATGTATGATAATACTACTCCTCAAATTAAAATAAAAAGAATTTTAAAAGTGTTGAAGAGTTCCTGTTTCTGAACCTCTCTTCTGTAACTGTTTTCAGCGATGCAGCTCTGTATAAGGTTACAGCTATGTTTTTGTCCTGTTAAACACTTGGTCTCCATGTGTATGGTTTAAAGAACAATTTCTTTATGCTATTAGAGGTTTGTTTTTATAGGTATTTGATGGCTATATCTGTACAGAGCACAGTCACACCACTGTTGCATGGTGCTGCATTTGACCTAATAAACCACTACAGATTTACACCCACGTGCAGCCTCCTATGTAGCATAAACCAGCATGTACAACATGCCCAGCTTGCTGACCAGCCTGCATCCTCAAAGGTCAGATCTATGGCCAGGTTTTATTTCTGGACCATCATTTGACCATCCCTCACATGAGATAAAAGCAATGAATTCACTCTACTACATACATACAGAGAGAAACAAAGAGCCCATCAAGACAAATATGCTTCCATGCAGGTAAATAATTTGTTAATATTTTGCAAAGACAGCCAAGACTGTCACAGGATTAATAATACTTCCTGTGCAGAAGTATTGAAGAAAGTAGGGGAGAAATTTCATGAGATCCTTCAGCACCCATCATCCCAAACTGGAATATTAGGTGCAATTCATTTCTGTCCGAGAACAAGATCCTAGCAGCATCGTGGTGACTGACAAGATAATAAGAGTTATCAGTGCAAATAACTTCTCAATCAATATCAGAATAAAAACTATTGTTATGTCTGTCTGCTCACTGGACAACCACTTGAATACATCAGGGAATAAGGCATTTTAATAAGACCCAAATAAATAAAATGGCAGCCTAAACAAACTTAAAGGGATGCACTCTAATGAAATTTAAAATATGGCTGTATGTTTAGAGGAACTATGAGTTCGGATTGCTTCTAGCTCTGTTGTGTGGATTCTCCAGTGTCTGAGATGATTGATCTCACAGTATATTGAGGACCTTAATTTGGTTCTCTCATTGAGTTCAATAATCCATTGTCATTAAAATTTTTGATATTTGTTACGTTCATGAGCTGTACCTTTCTGCTGAATAAGCAGAATAAAACATCATTAGCATGGGCTGACAGAAAACATAGACACAAATATACACATTTTTTAGAAAGTAGGTGGAAAAGTATTTCCTTGCAGATATACTTGACTCAGTCTTCCTACCCAGGGGGGATGAAGTTACTAAGTTGAAGAAATGTTTAAGGAAACCAGCCTCTTTTATATGGAAAACTTTTAGCCATTTGCAGTTTTCTGTTAACTGAGAACAAATAAGGCAGGGAGCTCTGAGGGCTGCAGAGAATGGAGACAGAAAGACTGACGAAGTTTCAGGAGAAAGTGGAAAATGCCCTGATGGGTAAAGTGAGGACAGCATGGTTTCAAAATAATTTCTGAGTCGTCTCTCATCTCTCAGAGATTGAACTGAGCTTGTGTTGTGCTAAATCTAGACCTGTGGGAGGGAAGAAATAGATATTTGCCTGCAATTCTTTATAGTATCTGTTTACTTATGGAAAATTAAACTGGGTATTTCTTTAAATGCTGAAGCACTTCAGATAGAGGGAATGGTCTCAGGAGCTATCCAGAGAGAGAAACACAGGAGAGCAGTAGGATGCTGCTGGTGCAATGCTGGTGGCTGCTTCAAAAACATTCAGAAAACAGCCAGCCCTTAGGTTTCATGCTAAAAGACGGTCCAAAGCAAGATTTATGTATTGGATCTCTACCTGTAACTCTCCATTCATTTCTGAGTTCATCCTAAACATTTTCATAGAATCATAGAATCATTTAGGTTGGAAAAGACCTTTAAGAACATCAAGTCCAACCATTAACCTAGCACTGCCAAGTCCACCACTAAACCATGTCCCTAAGCACCACATCTGCACGTCTTTTAAATACCTCCAAGGATGGTGACTCAACCAGTTTCCTGGGCAGCCTGTTCCAGTGCTTAACAAGCCTTTCTGTGAACAATTTTTTTCCTAATATCCAATCTAAACCTGCCCTGGAACAATTTGAGGCCATTTCCTCTTGTCCTATCACTTGGGAGAAGAGACCACCCCCCACCTGGTTACAACCTCCTTTCAGGTAGTTGAAGAGAGCGATCAGGTCTCCCCTTCAGCCTACTTTTCTCTAGGCTAAACAACCCCAGTTCCCTCAGCCGCTCCTCATCAGACTTGTGCTCTAAACCCTTCTCCACCTTCGTTGCTCTTCCTTGGACACGCGTTCCTTTTGGTCCAATCAGGACCCTATAGGGCAACACTTAAATTTTAGGAGTGATGACAATTGTTGCAAGCCTGATTTCATACACACCACAGGCCAAAAAACATAACCCAGTGAATCAGGAACTAAGGCATATACAACAGCTGGTGTTTGTAGCATCATGGGAGACAGAGACTGAAATATTCAAAGTACTATGGTGCTGCTGATATAAATACTGGAAAGCTGTGCTTTCAGTCCTGGGAATTTGGAGGAATGCTATCTGCATACAGAATTATTTCATTATTATAATTTTAATAATTTCTTACATTTTCTTCTTAGTGGTTAAGAGCATTTCATTCAACCATAAAAGACATGGATATTTTTGAGCTTTAATCACTTACTGTCTCTGTGCATTCAACAGGGAACCTTCCACTGACTGATGGGCTCTGTGTCAAGCCCATCAAGTGGGGGCTTCACCAAAAGCTGGAGGGCTCTCTAGAGTAAAACAAGGGCCTGTCACAAAATTTGGATTGGGCCTTAAACAATTATCCAAAATGATTACCACTGTTATTCCGAATAAAGCCACAGTAGTAGACATATGGACCAGGTGATGCTTTTCTGGTGCTTCTGAGATGCCATTTCTGCAATTCCTTTAATTCATGTTTCACCAAATGGAAGTAGCCACTGGTTCTTCTGATGAGCAATGATTAAAATGTTATGTTAAATGGCAAGTCTAACAAAATTTCTTTCATTGTTTTATTGCATCAAGTGCAAAGTGAGCTCACCCAGGGGAGTGGTGGTGGTAATAGTGCTGTATCTTCTTTTCACACAATAAATTAAACATTATTTTTTTGTTCTAATATTATTATTAGCTGATACTGCCATAGCAAGGGGTAGAGTCAAGTCAAGACCTGAAGAAAAAAGGAAGTTTTGTCTGTCTCCTGAATTTATGAGCTGGCTAGGATATTGAATTCACTGTTTACTCTCTTGGAAAGTAGAGCAGCATCTGATTTTATTTTGTGTCCCAGGAAAAGCTCCATGTATAGGTGTGAACTGGAATATTTCAGAAATATTTCAGCCAAAGGCAAGGAGAGACAGCTGGTTGTTATGGTTTAAACCCAGCCAGTAACTAAGCACCACACAGCCACTTGCTCACCCCTTCCCCCTCTCAAGGGAATGGGGATGAGAATGGAAAAACCCCAGAGTGGTGGGTTGAGATAAAGACAGTCTAATAGGATAACAAAGGAAGAGAATAACAGTAATAATAGTAATAACAATAATAACAATAACAACAACAAAACAAGAATAACAACAACAACAACAAAACAAGTTATGCACAAATGCAATGGCTTACCACATGCGAAAAGAAAATAAAACAACCCGATGCACTGTTTCCAAGCAGTGAATCTACGTCCCAGCTAGTTCTATCCAGAGCATGACGTTATACGGCAGGGAATATCCCTTTGGCCAGCCTGGGTCAGCTGTCCTGGCCGTGCTCTCCCAGCTTCTTTTGCATCTGGCAGGGCACGAGAAGCTGAAAAGTCCTTGACTTACTGTAGACACTACAACTACCTAGCAACAACTGAAAACATCAGTGTGCTATCAACATTATTCTCATACTAAATCCAAATCACAGCACTCTACCAGCTACTAGAAAGAAAGTTAACTCTATCTATCTCAGCTGAAACCAGGACACTGGTTGACACAAAACTATTTCAATATATAGGAGAAACGTGTTATTGGAGGTCAACATGTCTGCATTTATTCTAGACCTATTGGACAGAAGGAGGCAATTGCTGTCTACTTTGCTTCAATTAATTTTAGAAATATAAAAAGCAATACACAGATAAAATGAAAAATTAAAAACTTTAAGTGCATTTTACTAGATGCTCAGGAAATGACAGTTCAAGAAAGGCCATACATTATTACATACATTATTAGTCTGCCTGTGCTGACAGAAAAATGAAAGTAACTTATACGAGGATAAAAATTTGTAGCTAGACGTAGAAATATATATCTATAAACAAATGCAAGGAAGAAAGGGTTATAGCAATTAATATAATTCAAAAGCTAAAAAATGGAAAAATAAGGGAAACAAAAATGCTCAGGGAAACATTTGATAAGAGGAACTATAGGTTGGGTATGAGGCATTCTTCTTACATATACTAGAAACCAAAATAAATTTAAGCAGTGTTAATGGTTCCTTTATGAATGAAAATGGTAGAATTGACTGTAAAAATAAAGACAGGAAAATTTGGAAAATAACTAAATAATGTACATAGCAGTTAAGGATGATAAAGGACTCCCTATTCTACTCCAGCAGCAGCTAGAGGGGATCCTCAATGTCTACTGCAAACACTGAAAGGTCCTAAAAACTTTCATTACAAAGTTTTAGGAGAAGAATCTGAGAAGTCTGCTGAAAAGTTACTGTCTATTTTCAACAAACCCTGACATGCTGACCAGTGTTGTTACTGAGAACAGGTTGCCCAGAGAAGTTGTGGATCCCCCTTCCCTGGAAGGCCAGGTTGGATGGGGCTTTGGGCAAGCTGGTCTAGTGGAGGGTGTCCCTGCCCACGGCAAGGAGGTTGGAACTAGATGGTCTTTGAGGTCCCTTCCAACCCAAACCATTCTATGACTCTATGATTATATGATTCTGTGATTCTATGAATGGTCTGTGGGATCTAAGAAGATACTTAGACCTTCTGTCATCATGTGCTGTTAAGGCGGTTGTGGTTTAACCCCAATAGGCACCTAAGCACCATACAGCCAGTTGTTCAATCCCTCACCTAATGACAGAAAAAAATTCTTCTCAGAGGTCCACAGTGAAAGGACAAGAGGTAACACGCATACTGCACAGCAAGAAATATTCCTATTGGGTATAAGGATAAAGAAGTTGGAGTAAAGTACTAGGAGATGTTTTCCAGACATGCTGTGCAACATCCATTCTTGGATGGAAAACCTGGTCTAGCTCGGAAGTCGGGCCTCCTTTGTGTAGGATTTTGGACCAGAGACTTCTAGATGTCTCCTCCAAAGAAGTGAACTGTTCTAATACTGTACAATATACTTGTCTTGTTGTTACTCTGCCATGCTTGTCCACCTATTTCCAAACCTGAAGATTACTCTAGGAGATGGAGTGCTGCCCCAAACCAGTGCAGACGTCTTTAGGTGTAGCAAACTTGAATTGATAAGCATTGGTTTAAAAATTGAGAGTTGTTCAGTAATGTACATGAATATGCTAATATTGTTTGATCTAGGATGTTTCTTGAACACTTTATTAGACTTTGGAAAAAGTTTCCCCATTCTTTCAAGGAATAGATTGATACATGAGAAGAGTTAGACTCAATCCCAGATATATTTGTTGCCTTGTTTTCTTGTGCAAGCTGTTTATTCTGTGGCTTGGTTCCTCTGTAGTAAAAGTGTTCACCAGTTCTTCTGTAAAACATGTCCTTTTCTGAGGATGAATTTACAAAAGTATGTGAAATAATGGTAAGAGAATGCTTATACATACATTAGAGAAATTACAGTAAGCAACACACAATCGCTGTCAAACTAGATATCATTCTCTGTCACAGTCTCTCTTAAAACAGATATAATTACTTTTATCTCCCCCCTACTGTGCTTTGAAATCTACAGAAGCCTGGAAATATAGAGATATTTCAGGGCTAAATAGCATTTGTACTTGAAAAGCAGCCAGTTTAGGAATAACTTATAGGACTATAGCTCAACTGCAACTTTTTTAATGAAAAAGTGCCAGAGAAACAATGAAGACAGCATTTGATTAATGCATGAACTTCAGTCCAGAACTGTCAGAGCTTCGTATGTTGTCATCATAATGAAAATATAATGGATGTGATCTGGAATGCCATCCATCTTCCATTTGTTGCGTATTGAATTTAAAGCAAAGGTTTCCGTGGACTGCTTTATTTATTTATTTATTTATTTATTTTTATTTTTGC
Source organism: Balearica regulorum gibbericeps (assembly GCF_011004875.1). NCBI lineage: Eukaryota > Metazoa > Chordata > Aves > Gruiformes > Gruidae > Balearica > Balearica regulorum. The sequence goes on from NC_046185.1 coordinate 3,488,462, forward strand.
TGTCATTCATTTTTCAGAAGACCTTTCCTTAATCAGAATTTAAATGGAAAGAAAGGTGCAGAGAAGATCTTTGAGACCAGGAATTAGGAGAGAAAAATAAGAGCAGAACAAAAATGTTAGGTAGCGAAGTTGTCTTTGATTAATCAAGAGAGCTCAAAAGGGGCGACAGGTCCAGGAAGGGTGAGGTGATCTTTGAAAGAAAGAGGCTGGAGGAGACACTTCTTTTAAAGTTCTACTGATGAGAACAAATCAGGTGGACAAATTATTCTGTAAACACTGGAGCTCACGAAGCTTACTTTCCTATGGGCTTGTGTGGGTTTGTGTGTTGAGACTGACTCATTTTGGCCTCAGAGAAAAACTGAGTTCTAAGACAACCATTTAGCAAACATGACCATCCAGTGTGTCGAAATCCATCTTTAACTTTCTTTCTCTTTATGTATGTTCATATATCAATAATAAGCATTTATATTCAGAATAATAATATACCCACCTATAGAAAGCCTTATAGGAGTTCTCTGATGTCTTAGAAGGTATGTGCTCACATTATGATTTTTCTCTCTGTGTGTCATTTCTAAGTTCTCAGTTCTTTTAGCCACCAATTTTTTATAACTTTTCAATGAAAAAAAAAATCAAGTTATTCTGAGTGTGTCCCAATTTGGTTCTTTGAAATTGACTATTGATTAAACAGTTATTGGGAGAGACATGCAAACAGATACTTATGATATTCCAAAAGATACATGAAAGAGCAAAAAAAAAAAAAAAAAAAAAAAAAAAAAAGTAAAGATATTTCTAATACTTTGTTCATAACTCCTTTATTCATGGCAGTGACACTGCCACCATTTGTATCTGTGTCCAGTTATCACCTGTCCAGCTTCAAATCCTGCTTCTTTATTTGTTGTTATGAGATCACAAGTTCCCATAGAGACTAGTATCCATCACCATTGGTTTATTGACATTCAGTTATATTAATTCTCTTATTCTATGCTATGGTCCCTTTCACTTTTTAATTTGAGAGATGAGTCTATGCATTACGGTGTGATCTGGTTTAACAGATACAGTAACAGATGAATATAATTTATTTCTTGATAAACGATATGCTGTCCAGGATATATACTATGTTAAACTGCTTGTAAGGAAAATAAACCTTCCTGAATCACACTCTTGTTTGACTAATATGACAGAAATCTCATGTGAGGAATACACTCATTCCACCTATTACCCCAGTTATTGGCTTTGCATCTCAGATAAATAAAGGGGGCGGGAGGACACCTAATTTTGTTGGTCATTTGGGGAACGCATTGACAGCCAACTCAAGCTTCATGTTCTTGTACTTACTGTCTGTGCAGGAAGTTAATTCCTTATAATGGAGATGAAAATACTAGTAAGGGCTGGAAGCAATCAGTCCCTTGGGTGTAATTTATTGACTCTCAGGTGATAGTGATGACATCCTGCAGCTGAGGTACAAGTGTCTCAGAGATGCAATAATTTCATATTTGTTTCTCTAGTCCTTTAAAGTCTAAAATAGACCACTGGAGTGTTTGGGAAAGCAAACATTATATCCACGTTGGCATGCACTGAAGCACACACTTGGTGAGTTATCATGTGCAGCTGATGGCTATTTTCTGGCTGTGGGGTGGTAATTTTACAAATAGTTTAGCCTTATGCAGATGTTTGACCATGTTCATAGAATCATAGAATCATAGAATAGTTTCAGTTGGAAGGGACTGTAAAGCTCATCTAGTCCAACCCCCCTACAATGAGCAGGGACATCTTCAACCATAACAGGTTGCTCAAAGCCCCGTTCAACCCGATCTTGAATGTTTCCAGGGGTGGGGCATCTACCACCTCTCAGGGCAACATAACATATTTGCTTTGCTCTTCTTTGCCACAGAGATATCTACATGGCCTTGGCAATATAATGCCATTTTGCTGGACATTTTTGCTTTTATTCCTAGATCAGGTGTTATCTCTTTGAATTCCTACTAAGCCACTTCCTCTCACGGGTCTTTATTTTCAGCAATGGAGAAGATGCCATTTGTCATTGTTTATGACAGGCATGATATTGATATCACAAAGCCTGAGGGGAATAAAAGAACAAACACTGGATAAAAGTATGATTTAAGATTAATAGTTGCCTAGTGAAGATTCATGATAAAACATCCCATAAAGACATTACTTGCCCATAGTGCTGAACTGCTTTTGCAGTCACGACTGAGTGAAATAGAGCAGAAAGAAGTCTCATTTCAGAGGATGCTTATCTCATTTGCAGCCCTACCTCTGCTCCAGACATCTGGTGAAAAGGTGGAAACTATAATGGTGCACTCTTTGGGTAAGATGATTGGCTGGACAGTCACACTCAAAGAGTTGTGGTCAATGGCTTGATGTCCAAGTGGAGATCAGTGACGAGTGGCGTTCCTCAGGGGTCGGTACTGGGACTAGCGTTGTTTAACATCTTTGTCAGCGACATGGACAGTGGGATCGAGTGCACCCTCAGCAAGTTTGCCAACAACACCAAGCTGTGCTGTGTGATCGACAGGCTGGAGGGAAGGGATGCCATCCAGAGGGACCTTGACAGGCTGGAGAGGCAGGCCCATGCAAACCTCATAAAGGTCAAGTGCAAGGTCCTGCACGTGTGTCAGTGCAATCCCAAGCACAGCTACAGACTAGACGGAGAATGGATTGACAGCAACCCTGAGGAGAAGGGCTTGGGGTTGTTGGTGGACAAGAAGCTCAACATGAGCTGGCAATGTGCACTTGAAGCCCTGAAAGCCAACCACGTCCTGGGCTGCATCAGAAGCAGTGTGACCAGCAGGTCGAGCGAGGGAATTCTGCCCCTCTACTCTGCTTTTAAGAGACCTCACCTGGAGTACTGCATCCAGCTCTGGGGCCTCCAACATAAGAAGAATGTGGACCTGTTGGAGCGAGTCCAGAGGAGGCCACGAAGCACCTCTCCTATGAAGACAGGTTGAGAGAGTTGGACTTGTTCAGCCTGGAGAGGAGAAGGCTCCGGGGACACCTTACAGCAGCCTTCCAGTACCTGAAGGGGTCTACAAGAAAGCTGTTGAGGGACTGTTTACAAGGGCATGGAGCAAGGGGCAATGGCTTTAAGTTGCAGGAGGGCAGATTTAGATCAGATATTAGGAAAAAAAATCTTTATAGTGAGACACTGGAACAGGTTGCCCAGAGAAGCTGTGGGATGCCCCCTCCCTGGAAGTGTTCAAGGCCAGGTTGGATGGGTCTTTGGGCAACCTGGTCTAGTGGAGGGTGTCCCTGCCCATGGCGGGGGGGTTGGAACTAGGTGATCTTTGAGGTCCCTTCCAACCCAAACTATTCTATGATTCTATGATTCAATGATTCTATGAAGACAGGCCTTTTGTGAGTGGTAGCTAGTCTTGTCATGGTATTTTAGGTCCAAGCAGAGGAGAAATATTCATAGACTATATACATATATGAAATATTCATATATATATGAGACTGTATTCTGTGATAAACAGATTTTTTACTGACTTTCTGGGCTTATGTTTGTAAACATAAACACCAAAATATCACAAATATCTGTCTGCTTCTGCTGTCAGTTGTGGTTCTCAGTGGCAGCTGCAACAGATATTTCTGCTGAAAAAAAAATCAAACCTTAGTACTCTAGGCAAAGGAAAATGTCTTTAGCAATCAAGAAGTGATTGCACTCAGATGATTGTTTCTGCTAGCAAATGACAGTGATTAACGCTATGCCAGTGCTTCTCAAAATTTTGGAAGTACAAACCTCTTTTGGTTCATCTGTGTCTGTGCAGCATTATCCCCAGCAGCAGCTCGATTTCTTCAAGACTCAGGAAAAGAAGCAATTATAATTGATTTCTGCAAGTATTGACATTCATTCACCCCCACAAGGAACTGAGCTGCTGCCAGGAAGTAAAGCAGCATAAAATTTTGCAGACAATAATCACAGCCTACACTTGCTCCCCTCTTACACCTGGTCCCTGGAGAAACTAAGAAGCTGCTGACTACTGTGCCTGATGCTTTAGACTCCTCTTGAACTCTTTGGTCATGATCTAAGATGTGGGATGAAGAGGGAGAGGCAGTGCTGCTGCCATATTTTCATCTTGATCTGAAAAATGCCGATCCTGGAATGTTTTTTCTATTTCTCAAAAACGTTCAGCTAAATTTCAACAAGAGGACCCAGAGCACCATAAAAATTCTGAACCCATTTGTCTCTTTCCTCTGATGGCACTTTGAAAAAGCCTTTACAGATCAATTATGGACTAAGCAAGAAGATGACAAAGGGTTTCAGTGCCTTTAAAATTGCTCAATTCTCTTTGAAATGCAGTAACAGATGTTCTTTGAGCTGGCATGTCAAGCTTTTATCCTACTCGTTTCCCTGCACTGAGTCTGTCTGGTCTCCTTGGGCCAGGTTCTCATTGCATGTAGACTCCAGTGCGGTAAAGCAAAGATGTGATCACATTTTAGCATGCACAAAGCCACATCAATGCATTTGAGGTTAAGGAAGAGCTTATGTGGTAACAGTTCAGCAAGCACTTAGATCCACTGACATCCTTAACCTTAAGGAAGTGCTTAATCAAGGTTTTAAACTAGACTGTGTGTGAGCAAAGTACTCCTCCTAGTTCTCAAAAAAAGAAACTTCCCATAACTCTGATGCATACTGAATTTCAGAGTTTTGACCATTTATTTCTAATATGTCTTAAGAGAGCTTGGTTCTGATTTCATTTCTTCTCTGAGAAGTACAAGAATTGGATAAAGTAATCATTTCTGTAAACACCAAGTTGAAAAAAAATGATGGTGCTATCACCCTCTCTAATTTGGCTATTATCACAGAGAATTATGTGCAAATGATACATTTATATGCAGTTCACAAATGGCTTTGCTAATTCCAGCCACTCAATGTGTCCTACATATGTGGTGTCTGTGGGCGAAGCAGATAAGCAGTTGAGCTTCTGCAAAAATAGCGTTAGGATCAGCATTTTACTAAAAAATTGCTTTTTCAAGGGGTATGAATTAGCCTGTTTATTCCAGTACAGTAGCAAAAGAACTGAAGATTTCACTTTATTTGGAAGGGATCATAAATACTGGTTTACATCTAATTTAAATGCTACTGACATACACATATTTTTGAGTAAAACTATTTTTTACAAGACATGAAAATGCTGTAGGGTTAGATACCAGTCAAAGAAATTATATCTTTTAAAAATATTCTTATAAAGTGATGTTTAAAATACCAAAATGAATACTACTAAGATTTCAATCATACTCTTAATAGCATTTAAAAATAAAATAATTTTGTTAGTCTCAATGCTAAACAAGTTTTAACAAAATAACTTCCTGAAAGAGGTTTTGGTTATTTATTTATTTATCTATCTATCTATTTATTTATTTTTTAACCACTGAAGCAGTGAATAGGAATTCAAGATATCTTAGTTCAGTCCCATCTTACATTTTGTATGTTGTTATGTAGAAATGACTCAATCTCTCCTAACCTCAGTTTTATTACCTGTAAAATGGAGGTGAAATTTTCTCTTTTATCCAACCTCTATTCTTGGCAACTTTTACTGAAAGTACTGCAGTCAGGCTCCAGCAAATGGCACTTTTGTTCAGATAGAAAAAGCCTGTTTATGACCAAAACCATGAATCATTTACCTCACTGGATTTTGTCATTGCAAGTGCCAAGTAAATGTTATGATTGCAGCAAAAATATTATTATATTTTTAATTTTGAAATGTAGCAATAAGTGAATGCTTGTCTCTTCTCCATGTACTGGTTCTTGGATGAAGAATTAATTTAGATCTCAGTAGACTGGAAATATTTCCCGTTTTACTATAAAACTGGTATGAGCTATTGTACGGTTAATTCAAGAATGCTATCAGGCACTGTGTAGTCACAGTATGTTTCACTTTTTGACTTCTCGATTTAGACTATAATCACATTATGAAAAAAGTATTTATGTTTGCTAAATGTTTTATTCATATGGTGACACATAATAACATGCAACTTTTTTCGTTCTCAAAATTTCTTCCACCTTAAATATGCCCATAAGAAACTTTCCTAAACTGTTTTTGTTATTTGTCATAAGCATAGTATATTCTTGCTTGATTGTGGATTTCTCAAATCTCAACAACTCTCTCTTGTGACTCACAGGTTACGGACAAGAAACATGGATTTTACATATATATATATATATATAAAATAGATATAGCACTCAGAAATGCATTATGGAGATACTCCTATTTCCATGATACAGAGTTTTCTTGTATATATTACAATCCTTTAACTGTATATAGACAGATCCCCTAAATTGCCACAAATACACATACCTAAATATTTATAATTCAGTTATGAACTAAAGCACGATGGAACTACATAGTGAAGCTATGACAGCTTGTCTGCAAAAACAGTGCTTTCACAATGATGTAACTTATTTTTTCTTTCCCAGAACAACCTATAACAGGGCTCCTAACAGTCAAATTTCTGTAGCTTATAGTGTCTCTACTGGACTTGCCAATAAGGAAAGTAATAAGGAGCAATACCGCAATTTTGAATGGAGACATATTCAGTGCCATAATAAGACACCTAATTCTTGGTTTTCTACCTGGTTCCTCATTCTTGCTTCAGAAGCATCCAGGTATCCTTAAGTCCTGTTTTACTGAATGTCAGTCTTGTGCTGATGTTTCTGATACCTTAATGCATCTCTAGACAGCATTAGGTACTCATATGTGGGGAATATTATGAGTCCAGTTTGAGAAGAGATCAATTTACATGTTGTACCTATTTGGCAAGAACAGAGTGAACCTCAAATACTGTAAAATAACGCAAAAACACACCAAGGGCATACTTACCTTGACATTTACAGTACAACTTGAAGGTTGTTTTTCAATAGCTTATGGCACAGGAGCTGCTTTTACAGATTGGGTTCTGCATCTTTTAAGACAGAGTACAGTGAACAAGAAGCTAAGAAGAACTTCAGCGGGTAACACAGCAATTGTTTGCTTATGGCAGATAAAGCTAAATTACAACTTATAGAGTTGCTTACTGAGTCCAATGATCCTAACGGATCATGCTAGCTGTTTCCTGCTTGGCTGTTTTCTGATTAAGGAGTGCCCAGCTTTTTTAACTTGAGATAACTCCTCATTAGATAGCATCAGGACTCCTCTCCAGGTGCTACTGGGAAGCACATAAATAACTGCTAAGCAGAAGCACGGTTCTTAGGATGGGTTAATAGGGATTTGGGCAGTCAGTGTTGTGGTAGATCTTGAATTGCTTATTAAGACAGTGTGGGATGGAAGGAGTCTGCACAGATATGGTCTCTGGCACTACATGGAGCAACTGCTCCAGCCTCCTCCTCCTGGAAAGCTTCTCCCTGTCTTCAGGCAAAGCTCTGGATGGAGGATGCAGTGGCCTAAGTCTCACACTGCAGGGTGTGAGTACCTCATTCTTCAGTCTGAGGCTGGAGATGATGGTGGCTTCATGTTTGAGAGATGCAGCCTGGCTTAGGTGTTGAGTTTCCAAGTGAAGGAGCTACAGAATGAGGTGAGCGCACTGTGTAATTTAGCCCTGCTTTCAGTAGGAGTTTGGATCAGAAAACCTACAGAGCTCCTTTCCAGTATGTATTATTCTTTATTATTCCAGTGTTTCTTGGTCTTCCTAGTGAACCTGTCCAAGGATGTCTTGTCTTCCCTTCTGGAGTCAGATTTTATTACAAGCAACATGTGGGAAATCAGAAACAAGATGCTGGGCTAATAAATTTCCTGTGTGAGAATCATGTTGTATACTAGGAAAGCTCTAAGGACTCTCAGAGCAGGGGCACAGGTTAAGAGACAGGGAACATTTCATACTCTCATCTGCAAAGTTATTATGCTCCTTCTGGACAGCTACAAACTACAGGCTGAAATATTTGCAAGATACATAGTCAATGTTTGGATATTCATTTACACATATCTTAAGTACTCAGTGGGACAGATGCTCTTAAATTGAAGGTAGACAGGTATTTATTTGAGATAAATTATAAGAAAAAAATAGAAAAAATTTAAGACATTTATTTAGCTACTTAGCAGCACCCCAACAAATACACACACACAGTCCTATACCACTGAAACCTGTCTTTTTAGTTGAATTTTGAAGCCATTGAGCTGATACTCACAGCTTGGTCCTTAAGGACCAGTTCCTCATACAAATTCACCAGCTGTAATTCAAAGAAACACATAAGGTTAAAGAGGAAAGACTATCTTTGCTGTTACAGAGAGAGGAAAATGCCTCTCACTCATTGTGCTGACTAAAAGGCATTTGTTCCCTAATGCTATTTTTCATGTCTGGTAAAACATGTATTTAACAGAGTTTAAATCAACAAAAGTATAAGAAAGCAGCAGGAATCCCATTTAACCTCATTTATTGGCACACTCAACAGGTGTTAGGCATATTGAGTGCTAATGAATTATTTAAGATAGCACTAGATATTAAATGCTTTGAATTGTGGGCAAACAGCCAAATAAATGTCTTTCAGAATTTTTATCTTCTAATAGGAGCCCCAGGACATTTTAGCTAATAAATGACTATGTCCTCATAGTTCAACTGTTTATAAAACAGAATTCATCTCTGAAGCTAAAAACAGGAATCCCAGAAAAGAAATGGGCGTCCTGTAGCAAAGAAACAATGCTGGAAGATATCTGAAGACACAGATGCTTTCAGATCTGCCCAAACCTGCTACGGGTTTTTGTCACTGATTGAATTCTTCTGCTCCTGGAGATAAGAGTAGTGATAGAATGGAGGTTTGCATGAGCTGGAAGACAGTAAGGCTTTAATAATCCAGAAAGGACAAAAGAAACACGAATTAGAACTATTACCTATAATCCACAACTGCACTATTTTTGAGCCCTAGGTAGCTAGCTCTAGGTCAACAAGATGACCATTTAGCTGAAGCTTATATTCCAGATCTAGCTGTACTGAAGCCATGCCGTGGGGCTGAAACTACCCTATAGGTACTGGCAGACATCAAAGCTTTATAGTTGGTGTTGAAGTATTGCTGTCTAACCTCAGAAATAATATGATTCAAACCTTACATGGAAGAACCTATCCAATAAGTAGGAAAGGTTAAATCACCCCCATCTCTTTAGGGTTTTTTTTCCAGAATAGATGGTTCTTCCGCTCTTATTTCTGTCCTCAAAGATTATACACAGTCCTGGAGAAAACAGATCAGAAATAGACTTAAGTGCCAGTAAAAATAAGTGAAGATGAGATCAGCTTACACACACACACAAAAATATCTAGCAGAACCCAAACCCAAAAAAGGGAAGTCATGAAACAATGGAAAAAACTCTGAAGAGTTAAGCTTTGTCTTGTATATAAACACCATTGATTATTTCAGTCTGTTTTTTAGGAGATATCCTGATTCTTTAAGATATCTTTCTGATGAAAAGTGATTCAGCAGTTCTTCTTTTCCCATACGATTTTTATTCCAATGTCTAAATGCTTAGTACTTCACAAGGCAAAAAAAGAGTCTTCACGTCAGAGGCAAATCAAAGAATAGTTATTAGTGGCAGAGCTGTGGGAGGAGGTGGGTAGGTTGAGGGGTATCAAGGAGTTTGAGAGAGAGATAGACTACTGGAATTGCACCCTGCCTTCCCTGGGACAGGCTTAACAGGCAGAACACATGGTATGGAGGATTCCCTGTCCTTTCTCTGCCTGGCTGAACACGGTGATTTAAGAGAGAGGGGAGAATGGCGATGTGTTCCTGCCCAGCACAGCGGATGTCTGCCCTGTGACTCCCTCACCATCCCAAGTGCCCTTGCCTAACAGGGATGAGGCTCTACAAGTGGAACCAAACATTAACAAAGATGATGGTTCATTTAGCTTGGAGGTGGAGTGATGCAATGGAACTGTATAAACTCTTTGGAAGAGATAGGCAAGGAAGGAGAGGTGGTGGGCTCACCCTGTATGTTAAGGAGTGTTTTGATCATGTAGAGCTTAATGAAGGTCATGATAGGGTTGAGTGTTTATGGGTAAGAATCAGGGGGAAGGCCAACAAAGCTGATATTCTGGTGGGAGTTTGTTATAGACCACCTAACCAGGATGAAGAGGCAGACAAAAATATTCTATAAGCAGCTGGGAGAAGTCTCATGATCACTAGCCCTTGTTGTCGTGGGGAACTTCAACTTACTAGATGTCTGCTGAAAATACAATACAGCAGAGGAAACAGTCTAGGAGGTTCCTGAGATAATTTGCTAACACAGCTGGTGAGTGAGCCAGCTAGGGAATGCACCCCACTGGACCTGCTGTTTGCAAACAGAGAAGGACTTGTGGGTGATGTGATGGTCATGGGCCATCTTCGGAACAGTGATCACAAAATTATAGAGTTTTCAATTCCTGGAGAAGTAAGGAGGGAGGTCAGCAAAAGTGCTACCTTGGACTTCTGGAGGGCAGACTTTGGCCTGTTTAGGAGGTTGGTTGACAGAGTCCCTTGGGAGGAAGTGCTGAAGGGCAAAGTACTCCAGGAAGGCTGGACACTCTTCAAGAAAGAAATATTAAAGGTACAGGAGCAGGCTGGACCCATGTGCCAAAAGATGGGCCGGTGGGGAAGAAGACAGCCTGGATGAATGGAGAGCTTTGGATGGAACTCAGGAAAAAAGGAGAGCATATGGTCTTTGGAAGAAGGGGCAGGCAACTCAAAGGGACTACAAGGATGTTGTTAGGCTATGCAGGGAGAAAATCAGAAGGGCCAAAGCCCAACTAGAACTTCATCTGGCTACTGCACTAAAGACAATAAAAAATGTTTCTATAAATACATTAGCAACAAGAGAAGGGCTAAGGAGGGTCTCCATCCTTTCGTGCGTGGGGAGGGAAAACATAGCGACAGAGAATAAGGAAAAGGCTGAGGTACTTCCTGCCTTCTTTGCCTCAGTCTTTAGCAGTAAGACCAGTTATTCTCCAGGTACCCAGCCCCCTGAGGTGGAAGACAGGGACAGGGAACAGAATGAAGCCCCAAAATCCAAGGGGAAATGGTTAGTGACCTGCTAGACCACTTAGACACACACAAGTCTATGGGGCCAGGTGGGATCCCCCCAAGGGTACTGAGGGAGCTGGCGGAAGTGCTCACCAAGCCACTCTCCGTCATTTCTCAGCAGTCCTGGCTAACCAGGGAGGTCCCAGTTGACTGGAGGTTAGCCAGTGTGACATCCATCTACAAGAAGGGCTGGAAGGAGGATCTGGGGAACTACAGGCCTGTCAGCCTGACCTTGGTGCTGGGGGAGGTTATGAAGGAGATCATCTTGACTGCCATCACATGGCACATACAGGACAACCAGGTGATCAAGCCTAGTCAGCCTGGGTTCATGAAAGGCAGGCCCTGCTTGACTAAGGTGATTTCCTTCTATGATAAGGTGAATCATTTAGCAGATGAGGGAAAGGCTGTGGATGTTGTCTACCTGGACTTGAGTAAAGCCTTTGACACCATTCTCTTGGAGAAACTGGCTGCTCATGGCTTGGACGGGCATGCACTGCTTTGGGTAAAAAACTAGCTGGATGGTTGGGCCCAGAGTTACATCCAGGTGGTCAGTCACAAGTGGTGTTCCCCAGGGCTCAGTACTGGGGCCAGTCCTCTTTAATATCTTTACCAATGATCTGGACAAGGGGATTGAGTGCACCCTTAGTAAGTTTGCAGATGACACCAAATTGGGCAGGAGTGTTGATCTGCTTGAGGCTGTAGGAAGGCTCTACAGAGGGATCTGGACAGGCTGGATCGATAGGCCGAGGCCAACTGTATGAGCAACAAAAAGGCAAAGTGCCGGGTTCTGTGCTTGGGTCACAACAACCCCAGGCAATGCTACAGGCTTGGGGAAGAGTAGCTGGAAATCTGCCTGATGGAAAAGGACCTGGGGGTATTGATCAGCAGCTGGCTGAATATGAGAGCAGCGTGCCCAGGTGGCCAAGCATAAAACAGCATCCTGGCTTGTATCAAATAGCGTGGCCAGCAAGACCAGGAAACTGATCCGTCCCCCTGTACTCGGCGCTGCTGAGGTTGCACCTTGAGTGCTGTGTTCAGTTTTGGGCTCCTCACTACAAGAAGGACATTGAGGTGCTGGAGCATGTCCAGAGAAGGGCAATGAAGCTGGTGAAGGGTCTAGAGCACAGGTCTTATGAGGAGCGGCTGAGGGAACTGGGGTTGTTTAGCCTGGAGAAAAGGAGGCTGAGGGGAGACCTGATCGCTCTCTACAACTACCTGAAAGGAGGTTGTAGCCAGGTGGGGGTTGGTCTCTTCTCCCAAGTAACAAGTGATAGGACAAGAGGAAATGGCCTCAGGTTGTGCCATGGGAGGTTTAGATTGGATATTAGGAAAAAATTCATCACCTAAAGGGTTGTCAATCATTGGAACAGCCTGCCCAGGGAAGTGGTTGAGTCACCATGCCTAAAGGTATTTAAAAGATGCGTAGATGTGGTGCTTAGGGGCTTAGTGGTTGGACTTCGCAGTGCTTGGTTAATGATTGGACTTGATGATCTTAAAGGCCTTTTCCAACCTAAATGATTCTATGATTCTCTTATTCTATGATTTAAGATGTTTGATTGGTTTGTGTAACAGTTTGGTTTACTGATGACTTCAGAGTCTGGGGATTATAATATGAGTACCTGAAGGATATAAATCTAGAAAAGAAGTTAATGGGATAGAAAGAAAGTAAAACTGTAAGTAAAGAATGGTTCTGATCATTAGATGCATTATAATGGAATTAATGAGAAAAGACAAATATGTCCCAATGCTGATATCCATTAGGGAAGGGATTACTTTCCTCTGGGTTGTACAGGAAGGTCCAGAAGTCATTATTAGGTCTATTAAATTCAAAAGGTATTAAGTTTCCAAGAGTATACTGTATTAGTGTTCTTAGCAGACTTTGAATTCTGTGGTTCAGTTCTACCCCTGAAGAACTCACAATAAAAATTTCCATTGATTTGAGAAGACCATGATTGATCAGAGATTTTTTCCCACATTTGATGTCACTTAGACATTTTGATTGGTTTTCAGTCAATTAAAAGTATACTGCAAAAACGAATGCTAGTGCACTTGGTGCTTGTTCTCCCAATTGTGCTTGTGCTGGAGTCTCACAGAAGCAATAGCTGTCAGACAGGCACTTACGTTAAGTACCATGTTGACATTAAAGGAATTGGGAAAAGTGCCCTAAAGAGTATTCCCCTCCCAACCCTCCTCCTAGCAGAAGGTAACATTTACTCCTCAGCTTGGGATAAATTACCATATTAATTATTCAAAATACTTAATGCCATCAAACAGGAATGAATTTACCAGATGCAATCAAGAGCCACACACAAGAAATCAATGGAGTTTAAAGGCCTCAGCTCTCCATGAATAATTAACTGGATGTGTTCCTGAAGTGCAGGTAGTGGAGAATGTATGAATTGCCTGAGGAGGGAGGAGACGAGGTCAGTCCAAATTGCATCTCCAACTAAGAGTGAATTCTCCCTTCTTCAAAAGCCCATACCTATGATAATGTCAGTACTTAAGGGAATACTTTAAGAGTATGACAGACTGATAAAGAGCTCTGAGAACAGGATGCAGCTATGCAAACCAACTGTGCTTTGAACCGGTGGAGTAAATGTACTGTGCTCTGGTAAGTGCACAACTAATACCAGTACAGGTAAGGCTTTTTTTGTAAGCTGCTGCCACCACACAACTCTGTTCTTCAGGGAATATACCTGTTAACACCTGACAATGGAAATCCAGCCTAATTCTTAAGATATATATTACAGTTGTAGGTGATCCACAGGACAGAGTTCAGCCTCTGTTATTCCTCTTTCACTGGCTACTGTTCCCATACTTGCTATGGTACAGAAATCAGGGGTTTCTTCACATCCTTTTTTCTTGACGTTTCCTAGTTTTGACTTGACAGCACATGGCAGTTGGTGTTTGGCTTAGAGGTAAGGAGGTGGGTAGCTTCGAGTCTGCTTGCATACAAAATCTATACTGGTTTAACTCTGTCAGTCATGGCTTATCCCCACAGAAGCAGTATGGTGAAACAATTTTTAGAAATACAAGTAAAATTTGCAATACAAATAGATACAAAGCACATCTAGACTAGAACATGTTTTGCTTTCAGTAGTCTGGGGATAGATGACTCTGCAGCTGAGTGCTTAATGCATTCTTCTTAATAAAGCCTTCATTTTGACTTCAGCTTGCCTTGACAGTTAATGTAGTTAATAATGGGTAGACACCAGAAACAATTCAGGTGTAGGGAGGGAAATTGAGGTTCTGGCTTTTCCTAGCTCAGTGTTCTTCCTAGTGAAATGTCATGCTGCTCTCATTGCAAGACTTGTGAATTTTATGTTTTGACTTGTACCGAGTGTCTGTGCCCAGGCTCTGGCAGCGGGGGCTGCAGGGCGGCCTGTGTGGGGAGAGGCCGGGGCTGCCCCGTGCCGCACACAGCCGGTTCCAGCCGGTCCCAGCCGGCTCCAGCGGCCCCAGCGCAGGACACAGCTGAGCCCCTCAGCCAAGCTGGGGGTGCCGGGGGGAAACATATTTTATGAAAGGGGAAAAACTATCCATGACACTATGAGAACTGAGGGGAAAAAGTGCAAAAAAGAACCCTGTGAACACCAATGCCAGAGGAGGAGCTGCTGGAGCAGAGGGGCAGGTTTAACCCACCTAGGTCATGGCCAGCTGCACACCCAGCTGCTTGCTCACTCCCCCTCCACAACAGGACAGGAGAAGCAAAAAAGGATAAAAAAGCTCATGGGTCAAGATAAAGACAAGGAGATTGCTTACCAGTCACTTTCATGGGCAAAACCAGACTCAACGTGGGGAAAATTAAACCCATTGTTCAATTAAAATAGACTTAGATGGTGAGAAACTGAGTCAAAATTTAAAATATCTTCCCCCTCAATTTTTTCCCATTCTCACCCTCCCCCCTTCGCTGCCCCCAAGGGGCGCAGCGGTGGGGATGGGGGTTGCGATGGGTCCACCCCAGCCCCTCTCGGCCGCTCCTCCCTCCTCACACGTCTCCCTGCTCCAGCGCAGGCCCTTCCCCGGGCTGCAGTCCTTCAGGGACAACCTGCTCCCGCCTGGGCTCTCCACGGCCGCAGCTCCTGCAGGAAATACCCCCCTGCTGCGGCGTGGGGCCCTCCCCGGGCTGCAGGCTGGGTCTCTGCTCCAGCGGGGTCTCTCCAGGGCTGCAGGGGATCCCTGCTCGGGGCCTGCAGCACCTCCTGCCCTCCTTCTCTTCCTCCTCCTCCGGCCTCGGGGTCCCTCTGCGGCTGCTCCCTCCTTGGCTTCCTCCTCCTCTGCCTGTGCCACCTTTGGCCCTTGCTGAAACTTGTTTTCTCCACATGAAGCTGATGATCTGATGACTGTGGGAGGATAAGCAGTGCCTTCAGCCTCATCTGGCTGAGCAGATCTCAGGGGGAATGCTCTGACCAGTGAGATGGGCAAAGGATGAGCAATGCCTCTCACAGAAACACCTAATCCAATCCATAAATCAGACACCTCTGTTTAGACAGACAGAATTCCTTCCCTCCCCAGCCTAACAATGTCAGAGCAAAGCAGAAGCGCTGTATGGGAAAGAGGACATTCCCAAGAAAATGAATGCCATTGATTTAAGCTGGTGGGATGGTGGAAGTAAGTGCATACTCCTTCCATCTTCTAGTTCCTTCTTACACTGATTTAAAGGCTCAAAAGCATGTTGTGTGGTGGGGACCTTCAGCCCTTTCTAAGAATGAGGAATGACATCCCCTCACCTAAGGAGACAAGACGCAATCTCAGAAAATGAGTGCTCCCTCAACCAGGAGGGAGCATCAACTCCTGTCTGATGCTCACTTAATGCTTGTCACTGAGTCCTATTTAATTCCATCCCTTTCTGCCCTTCTCCAGTCCTCTTTTAATCTTGCTCGTCTGCTCGCTGCTGAAAATGACAACAAATCATTTTGCCATGAGCCGAGGGAAAGGGGAAAAATTAAGCAGAAGAAACAAAAGTCTGTGAGACAGTAAAGCATGAATGCCATGCTCTCAGCCTGATTTGCTGTGAAGTGTTACAGCTGGAGTACATTCATCAGGAATACATTCCTTTGGGATCAGCTACTAGAGCTCAGTGTCTCCAAAACATTTTAAAAACAGAAAACATCTAGAGATCAGAATCTGAGCAAAACATCAGACTAAAAAACCAATTGTTCTTTCCTATTAACTAATGAATATGAAATGAAAAGAGCCTAAGACAGGAAGGTAGACATGACAGAATGAACTGGAATTGTGTGACAGTATTGGAGATAAATCAGCTATGGGATTTTCTACATTCACAATTGCTAGCGGGTTTCAGGAGAGCTTTACTTGGGCTTAGACCTATAGTGGATAGTTCTGTCATCAGAAGTAGTTCATCAAATTAATTCTTTTGCTGTGCTCATTGCACGTACTGTTCATATCATTCCTGTCTAATTTATTGTGTGTTTGGGGTTATTTCACCCCTTCCAATCTTGCACTGTGTTGTGAGGAAGCACATGAAGGTCTAAGTTCTCCAGGCCTTTGTGCAATGGCAAGAAAGTGAAAATCCTTTCCCTTTCCAGATAAGCTGAGGCATTTATGGCAGAGCTGAAAATAGTCAATGCTTTTTGCATGAACAACAATTGACTTTTCATTTTTCTTAGGGAGAGAATCAATTTTATGTGAAAATGCATCAGGTTCTCCTCAGACAAAATATGGTTTCTAGGAACAATTTTGAATCAATCCAAAATGTTCTCTTTTGTCAAATGATTACAGGAGGGCAAAAATAAAAATGGCTTTCTGATCTACTTTTGTGATTGGTTTTTGCAAGAGTCCATGATGGAGTGAAAGGGATGTGAGCCATGATTTATTAGGACAATAATATCAGAAAATCTGAATTGGGTGTTATTGTGCTGAGTGCCAGAGGAAAATGCTAAAAAGATCAGTTGGAAACATATGATTCTCTCCTTCTGAATACCATTTTCTGTAGAATGATGGACTTAGTCCAAGTCCTGCTAAGAAAGGGAATAAGATGGAAATGATTATATGGACATTATTTTTCATAATACATCGTCATTTGTATAGTTTTACAGAACCTCTTTGCTGGGTCAGGAAGAATGGACATTTATTATTAATAATAGTACAATAATGTAGAACAATAATAATATTTCAAATTATTGCAATTATCATAATTTGCCAAGGACTAATAAACACAAAGATATGACCTCTGGCTCAGGGAGTCCATGAGCTGAAAATTGCTGGAGTTTGGGAGAAGTTTTTGAGGAAATATCACGGCATACTTGCCATCCTCTAACCATCCACACTAGATGATCATTTGGTCTGACCCGATCTGACTGGTTTTCTGTTCTATACACTTTTAAATCTCATTGCTAGTTGTATCTTATCAAGCCTAGCTTACAGATTGTCTGACAGCTGGCTTCACTGTTTTTATTTTTTCATTATAGCACCTCAAATCTCTGGCCATGGCCTAGGATTTTACAGTTCTATATGCTGTACAAACTATGAATACTAAAAGGAACAGCATTCCAAGTACTGTATTATCCTGGGAAGATCTTTCCAAAACATAAGCCCTTAGGTACCAGTTTTCCTTCCTGAAGGCAAACTGAAGGCAAAAGTAGAGACAGGTATTACTTGGAGGGTCATATCATGATTCAAGATTGG
This sequence comes from Balearica regulorum gibbericeps, assembly GCF_011004875.1. Lineage (NCBI taxonomy): Eukaryota > Metazoa > Chordata > Aves > Gruiformes > Gruidae > Balearica > Balearica regulorum. The sequence goes on from NC_046185.1 coordinate 3,506,109, forward strand.
AATTTTGAGCATCAAGTCTCTCAGATAATAAAAGCATCGATATTCTACTGGTTATGCTTGATAATGAATTCACTCCTCAGTGAAATTCATTCTTCAGGGAGGTGATTAGACAAATCACATCCCATCTTCCTATCAGCTCAGCCCTGAAGAGAGTTTTCTTTCCGTCAAGCCACTCCATGAATTTAATTAATTCCAGCACAAAACACAGGCAAAAGAGAAATATGCATGTTCCTGCCTGGTGATGGGCTCATACCTCTTATGTGGTGCATGAGGACGATAACATCACTGAGAAAATTTAATACTCTTGAAATGTGACACTCTGCAAGAAGCTCTTACTGTTTTTCAGGCAAAGAATCATAACCAAAAAGTATTATCACTCTGTGTATCTTGATATTCAATTTCTAGTATAGAAATAGAAAGTGCCAGTAAAAGAAGATTTCCACAACTAATTCTGCTGTTCTATTCCTGGATGAATAATCTAATAATTATAAGTAATATGATGCCACTAAGGGAGGCCCAGCCAAGAGCTTATGGATACATTATGAGGCACAGCAGAAAGAATAGCAAAGATGCAATCTGTCTTTGTGAGAAGATTCATGAAACACAACTATTAGAGAAAAAGCATTGTGAAGACCACTCTGGCAATCTGACTCCTTATAACTTGAGTATAGAGTGAGTAAAATGTGAAAGGCCTAGAGATAAAATGAGCTCATTTACCAAAAGACATCATGGGGAAAAAGGAAACCTTTGAGTGCACCATTAGTAAGAACAAGAATAAGGGAAGTGCTCAGTGTGCTCAAATCACTCTGTGGCATGGAAAAATTGTCAGCAGATAATGTCAGAAAAGTTAAGAGTATTGCCGCCTTATGTGTTATCAGTCCTCATAAAAAAAGTCAACTGTGAGCAGCGACTAGTCCAATAAATACCAAAAAGATAAACAAACTCTGGGATTATAATAAAAGAACATTAAAGACTAGTCAAACAAGTTAAAATTTTTTTTCAAATCAACTGAATGTGTTAAACTTCACCCTAGGTAATTTATTTCATTGGCTGTTGTTATCTCAGATCTTCAAGACCTTGTGGAAGAAAAGGAGACTGGAAAAGAAAAAAGCATAAAGCCTGTCTCTATAAAGGGGGGGGGGGGGGGGGGGGGGGGGGGGGGAAAGACCGATTCAGTCTCTAGCAAAAATTCAAGAGAATAATATTGAGCAGACAATGTCTAAGTACACAGGATGACAAGGAGATGGATTTGTCAAGAACAAACCAATGTAGTTTCCTAGTATGGCAAGATAAGAAACATTGTGGAGCATCGTGAAGGGAGGAAAAGCCTTCAATACTTGTCTTCAGTGGAGCTTTGTAACTGTATGACATGACAATCCCATCAGTAAGATAGAGAAATGTGAGCCAAACAAAATTGCTCTAAGGGAAGGCAATCCTGACTAAAGCTTCTGTCCAGAGTACATGACAAAGTTGTACTGACACGTGGATGGTTGTATCAAATAAGGCTCTTGAGACATCTGTTCTGGGTAGAGCTCAGTGCTGCCATTCATGTCCTGGGTGGTGGAACTGAGATTAGGGTTATTAATTATGAGTGTGGGAAGGACTATTAATATGTTGTGGAGACAGTGGTAAGTCTTGGACAAATGTGAGAAATGGTCTGAAAAAATGTGGCTGCATATTATTCTAGATCAACATATATCCTCAATTTTGTTAAAACTAATTGCTAAAATGCAAGCTGGGGAACACTTGGCAAAGTAGAAGTTTTTCTGCAAAGAATCTGGAGATTACAGTAGATCTAAGGCCAAATACATGTAAAAAATTTCATGCTGTGACAGAAAATGACAAGCATTTTACTGGTATATGTGAAAAGAACTAGAACTTGCGAAAAAATGACTTCCTGATTTGTTGAGCACTGTTAAAACTTATCTTAAATACTGAGTCAGTTTGGGCTTTCTCTTTTAAGACAGATAATAATAGTCTGAAGATATAACACACAAAATGCACTGAATAATTTGAGACGGATCACTAGTGTGGACTATGTAATCTTTTAGAGAGAAATTTGGGAGGGCACCTAGGTACTTTTTAGGGGGTTGCCAAATCCAGTAGCCCAAAAGAGATGAGGCATGCCCCCAAGTCCAGTCAGTAGTGAAGCTGAGCATGTGTTCCCAATAGGTACAGACACAGAGCACAAGTACACAACTCATAAATCCATATATACATGACTGGCCATACAGATATAGACAGACAGATTCTCACTCACAGCCTTGTCCTGTTGCCCTCTTTTTGACAGCTCAGGATGAAGGTCTGTTTGTAGGAGGTATGTTTTTTAATTTCTTTACTTAAATGTATATGCACCTATATCTACATTTAAACACATATGCATATGCAGAGTGTGGATCCAACTCCCCTGGACCTCAGTGTCCCCAGTTGCTGGCGCCTGGACAGATGAGCCCTCAAGGCTGCAGTCTCACACTAGTTGCTGGTAGACAATCCCGTGCACACAACAAAAACACACATACAGATTGTGAATCGTGCAGTAACATAGACACGTCTTTCGGTACCTTTATCCCTCTATTTTCCAATTCTTGCTCCTTCACAAATCACCTAGACCTACTCCTTTCCCTGCCACTTTCTCCCCTAAACGTCCAATAATAAGCCTTGTGGAATCCCACAGTGCTCTTTTTCTGCATCCAATAACGTTTCCCATACTCCCAAGGTGGTGACCCCTCTTAGTCTTTGAGGTGACCCTCTCACATTGACCCACTGGGTGCGTGCGCCCCCAGGCCCATGGGGCCGAGGCTGTCTTGGGACAGCCCTGGGGGTCCCCAAGCAGGGGGTCATGTCTCTGACCCAGTGACTGGGGCCTCCCCCCTGCCCTTTTTCCTCTTGGCTCCTCTGTGAGTGGGGAGATTGTCCTTTGATGTGCTGAGGGATCCTGTGGTAAGCCTGGGAGCAGCCATGGCAGGGTATTGTTTGGGGTCATCTACCTCCAATTGTTCCTCTGTTGTCTTTTGTGGGTGTGAAGATGAACTTTTCAAGTGTACTACCTAGCAGTACCAATTGAATATTCATATGCACTTACAGGCTGTCCTGAATTAAGCCCCAAATTAGCTCTTTTACAGAAAAAAAAAAAAAAAAAGAAAAAAAGAACATTAGCTTTTCCACTTATTTTTGGAAATACTCAGTTTAAAAAAAAAAAAAATAAAGAAACAGAAAAAGGTTTTGAATTGCCAGCTGTTAAAGAATGTGCAGATGCTGGAAACAGCTGGCAAACTACTACCCTAGTGCGTACAGGAAACTCAAACAACAGTTAATTTTGCATCTTACACAACTTATACTTTTGCTGTTGTAAGATACAGATGCAAAATAACTTCTTATGATTGCCATGTCCCCCTAAACACCCACAGTGCAACCTCCATTGCCCTTCCTTTGTCCTGCCTGGCCAGTCTTTCCCTGGTATCACTTCTCTGCCAGCTGTAGCTCTACCACATCTGTAGACAGTATTTCCAAGAGAACTTGCATGTCTCATGAACCACAGAAATAATCATGTAAAAACCAGAAAAAAATCCATCCAGCATCACACTTTAGCCTTCCAGGAGTATGAAGCAAGCAATTAAGAGCAGTGTCTGGCAGTCCACATAGTAGCCTTTGTAGATTTAACATACCTGGAGCATTGACTACATACCCAGTGCCGTTCAGGCTCTCCCAGGCAGTGAAACACATTGCAAATATGGTTTCCTTCCACCTAGAGTTTGGGGCAAGCAGAAGTGCTCAGCTCAGGAACACTCTTTACAGAATGGAGTGCGTAGCTGAGTCTAATTTTCTGGTCACAAGGGAAGACGTATTGCAAGGTTAGGGCTTTATTTTATTGCCTAGCACATATGATGTCAGCAATTTGTATTATACTCTCAGGTCCCCTCCATCCTTTCTCAGGAGGTCAATGTTGCCTCTGGTTGCATCAACGTCAGAACACAGTCTAAGCTACCTTGTGATTTGCTTCTCAAGGGCAGGAGGGCTTGCCTAACAGAACAGTCCTCCCAGAACTAATTCAGCAGATGTTTAATGCTCTTAAATATATATGAATTTACCAGGAGCTGACAGTGCAGTCACACCAGGCTCAACCCTCACAAAGGGACTCAGTGTCCTTTAGCAGCAGAGAAGCTGAGTCAGGAGAAGTTCCTGGGCCAGATTGTCCCACTGAGCATCATCTCAAACTGCTTTGATTTAAAACCAGCTAATTGCTCAGTATAGAAAAGTGATGTGTCGTTGTACCTCTGTTAGGAAATGTGTATGAGCATGTGGAGAGAAATGGTTCCTTCTGAATATTTGAAAAGTAACACCTAACGCAGAGAGAGAAGCCAGAAATCCAAGGCTCCTGGAAACAAACTTCAGCAATAGGAAGTGTGCTGGAAAGAGAAATCCATCTAAGTTACATTTGGCATCTCCTTGGCTTGAGTTATTCACAGAGAACCTACCCTCTGGCTCTCAGGTCTTCTGGTTTGAATTTGCCATCACTGCCATTGGCCTTTAGGCTGTGTTTGCTTCTGTTGGGTCTTGCTTCTATAGGAACTAGGTTCAGCCTTCAGGAGTTCAAGTGCCATGAATTTGAAAAGAATCGCATTAATTACTGTCACTGAAAGTGTCAATGCTTCATTCTTTTTTTCCCCTTTGTCTCTGCAATTCCTCAGCTTTTTTTTGTGTGGCAAATTTATGATGTACAAAACTATCTCAAACTACTCAAAACTTTATTTGTCAGATACTGAAGTCCTCAAATACCCTTTCTGCTCCAACCAGATTAATTTTTCATTGCACTAATTACACCCAATTCTTAAAATGTAACCTGGTTTTTCTGGGAAATCACCATCCTGGGAAATTCAACTGCTTTTGCCGTCAATGCTTTATACAGACAAATAATCTTCTCTAATGTGTTTATTAGGAAGTAATTATTGGACAAATCTGGGCATTAATCAAGCATGATGATGGGATGCATTGGTCTTGGCCGGGATACAGTTAAATTTCTTCATAGTAGCTGGTATGGGGCTATGTTTTGGAGTTGTTCTGAAAAGTGTTGATAACACAGGGATGTTTTCATTACTGCTGAGCAGCGCTTACACAGAGTCAAGATCTTTTCTGCTCCTCACCCCACCCCACCAGTGAGTAGCTGGGGGTGCACAAGGAGTTGGGAGGGGACACAGCCGGTACAGCTGACCCCAACTGACCAAAGGGATATGACATACCATATGATATCATTCTCAGCATATAAAGCTGGGGAGAAGAAGAAGGAAGAGGGGAATATTCGGAGTGATGGCGTTTGTCTTCCCAAGTCACTGTTATGCGTGATGGAGCCCTGCTTTCCTGGAGATGGCTGAACACTTGCCTGCTGATGGGAAGTGGTGAATGAATTCCTTGTATTGCTTTGCTTGTTTTGTTTTGTCTTTATCTCAACTCACGAGTTTTCTCACTTTTACCCTCCTGATTCTTTCCCCCATCCCATTAGAGGTGTGTGAGTGAGTGGCTGTGCGGGGCTCAGCTGCGGTTAAACCACAACATGGGAGAAGAAAATGTATGAGAAAGAAAAAGAATGAATATGATGTATTTTAGTGCACAGATCCAGAGAAGTGTCTCTCAAGTTCAGATAACATTATGCGGTGTTGTGGGTTCCGTGTCCCAGGAAGAAAATTTCTGCTCTCTCCAGGGTACATCAGACGGGATTCTAGCATAGTATACATATTTGTGGAAGAAAAGATCACCTATTTGAGTATCGGATATAAGTAAAGATGTGCATGTGACAAAATAAAATAAAAACTACCCATCGGTAAGCCTTACTCAAATGTTGAGCTCTTTAGATACATGGAGGTCAATCTTGATATTGAGTTATGAAGCTTTTATGTATACAGAGATTCTGCTACTGATCAAAACAAAAGACTTGAGAATATAACTAAATAGTCATCTGGGATTCAAAAACTTCTGCTGTCTCTTTGGCTGAGAGAATCAACTGTGAATATCTAATCCATCAGATGTGTTTATGTCTAGTTGCTAATGACAGATTTTCCAACAAAAGTTGTAGCTTTCATCCAATTGTTGCAAAAGACACAAAGAACAGCAGAGGAGTGATGCAGAGAATCCAGGGAGGTTGTTTTGACTATCTACTTCTCCAAACTGTGGGATTTGAACTACCTTCAAAGAATGGGCACAGAGTTGGTCAGAGGACAGTGGTCTCACTTTCCAGCAGCATTTGTAAATACTAAATATCTTCCTGCTTCTTTTCACTGAAAAACAAAATCACAGCTGCATCTGCGGGGGGCGGGGCGGGAATCCTGCCCTGCTTGTTGCAAAAGGTAGATTCAAGTCCCTGGTCTTTTTCTTGCAGAAGAAATCATTCCATCTCAGAAAGTCAAGTGAGATCTTGAATTTCAGGTTTTGGACTTCCTCTAGTACACCTCCAGTAACCTGACCTAAGACAGCCATAACGTGACAGAACACCCAAACATCTCGCTGTCAAAGTTACAGCTTCACTTGGAACCAGTATCTTTGATTACTTTGGAACCACATAGTCACAGACTATGGTGGCAAGTCCCAGCATCAGATTTGGGAAATTTGGCAAGTCATAGATGACCTGAGGAATGAAACTTTTGGCTGCTGCACAGTCCTTCCAGCACCATTTTCTCCAGCACCCAGAACAACCTGCTCCCTGAGTTCACAAATTAATCGGCATGCTAGAGATGAAACACTCTGTAGCTCCCATGCTAATTGCAGACTCAATCAGTTTCAGGTAGCAAGAGGCATTCTTCAGTCTTCAGAGAGCTCTGAATGACAAGAATAATGTAGCAGCACAGGGCGAGATGACTTGTGATTTGCTAACAAGGGGCAAAGAAATTACTGAACAACACGAGATTTGAACTACAAAATAGATACTAAACCAGCTTAAATGTACAAGAACAGACACCAAGATCTGACATTGCATTTGCATCAGGTTATCCTATCACAGATGGTACTTTATGTCCTTCCTATACAGACAAGCCTCATCAGAAGAAATACCTGAGCCAAAAAAGTCCTGCTGATAAATCCCACTCACTCGCTCTCCCCTTCCGCTTTTGAGGTAATTGATGGGCTAAGCAGGGGAAAATGCAATTCACTCTGCTGCCTGTAGGAATGACTTAAAAGGCAGCTAAAATACAAGATAATGGAACTTATCTGTTGGGGAGTGCTATGAATAAAACATATTTTGCTGTCTGCATGCATTTCTTCTAGCTGCCCTTCCAAGAAAGATCCCTCTTACACATCAGTATTTGGAGAGCAGAAAAAAGGACCTGTGTGACCTTGTTCTGCTGGGGACAGTAGCAGAAAAGGCTTCCCCAAAATAAGACAAGGCTATTCCTGACCCACGGCCAAAGTTCAAAGGCAAAGACTTTCAAACACATTTAAGCTGACAATTCCTATCTGAATGCATAAGCCATTAAAATTAATGGGCGTTAATAATAATCAGACTTATAAATACAAATCAATTACTGAATACTTCTATGGAGCTGGGCCTTGTTTTGAAGACATTTTTTTCTATGATGTTCCCTATCCCTGAATGCCTGTTCATTTAATTTCTGATCACATTATTTCACTGAAAGAGAAAAAAATTAAAACATTGGAAATTTGGAGAAGGTGATACATTTTGTTTCGTTATTGCCAGAGAAAAAAACACACAACCAACCAGATTTCTATTTCCCAGTGAGTTTTCTTCCCAAACTTTGCCTAAATGAAATAATAATAAGAAACAGAAAGAATGAGAAACATGTCCTTGAAAATGAAATATTTAATTTGATTGAAAAGATACTTTTTTTGAAGTTTATGCTACTGGGAAAAAAAATATTGCAGGTTGGCCTTGAAACAATGAAACAAATGGTTTTGTCAGTGAACTAAAATATCGATTACTGACATAGCTCTACTGCTAACAGAATAAAGCACAGGGATGAACCAAGGAGTTACAAGTCTAGACAAAACATAGCCACATCCTCCTGATGACTGAAAGGACAAGCACAGCAAATGAGGCCTCATCTTCAAATTGGAGAGTTTCCTCAGAGGCTTTAGTAAAATCTTGAGAACCAGCCCTTGACAAAAGACTAAGCAAAGCAACCATGGGATGACATTTTTCACTGGACAACATGCTAAACAATGCAGCCTCTTGTTTTCAATACAATTTATTCTTTTACCTGTAAGACTCATTGCTTGTATAGAAGAGTTAGATTCCCCCCATCCTGATTTTTTTCATGAGATGCTGTAAGACTTAGACTTCTCTTCAGACATCTGCTGTAGCTACTCATAGCACAGAAGAAGAGGCAAGGAATGTGTGCAGAAAGAGTATAAATTTCCCAGCCCCATATTTCATGCTTCTTACTCTTGTTGGCACCCAGCTATTTGGGGACTGGTGGTAAACAGCTAGTTTAAAGCAACATGCAGGCTCCTCTGTCGTAGTCTAAGGACCAGAAAATGATGGATGATTCATGGTATGGCTGTGGAGGAAGCTGTAACATCCCAAGATCTGGTTCATTCTTTTAAATTAAAAGAGGGCAGATTTAGATTAGATGTTAGAAAGAAATTCTTGACTGTGAGAGTGGTGAGGCACTGGCACAGGTTGCCCAGAGAGGTTGTGGATGCTCCATCATTGGAAGTGTTCCAGGCCAGGTTGGATGGGGCTTTGGGCAACCTGGTCTAGTGGAGGGTGTCCCTGCCCATGGCAGGGGGGCTGGAACTAGATGAATCTTTGAAGTCCCTTCCAACCCAAACCATTCTATGATTCTATGATTCTACGATTCTATGACCTCTTCTGGTGTCTCAGCCTGTAAACGACTGCTGCACTCAGACCTTCCCCTGCCTTTTCCCTTGCTAAGCACAATGCAGCAGCTTCTTGTTCCTTCTTCCCCTTTGTTTTCTGGAAAGCTGCAGCTTTTTCAAAGCTTTTTTTTTTTTTTTTTTTGGGGGGGGGGGCAGGGCAGGGAGAGGTTAGGAGGTGGTTTTGTTTAATTGTCTATTTCTTTTTTCAAGGAAAACAAACCAACCAAACAAACAAAAAGAAACCTTAGTTTCACAGTGAGAATAAATGCATTTTTCATCCACTATAACACTACATTGAGGTTTGATCCTCTCCTGTGCAGGTTCCCTAAATTATACACTAGGAGCATAGAAAGTTTGTTTGTTTATTTACTCATTCATTTATTGTGGCTTTTTGCACTGCCATGGGCAAAAGGGGTCAGCATATCTACAGCATGAGAAAGATGGAGGGAGAGAAAAAATATATACCATCAGATTCTCAAAAGACAGAAAAAAACCCCAGCTTTGTAGACCCTCCCTACCTCTGCTACTTCCTCTGTGGGTAGCCACCATATTCTGCCCATGCTAGCAAACCACCTTTAAAACCAGCCACAGCGTAAGCACCTATGAGAAAGTATTCAATATTTAATATAACACAGGAGTGTCTGTTGATGTTTGAACAACAAAACAGTTAATTTAATAATTCAGAGTGTCTTCAAATGAAGAACAGTGCTTTACAATGTTTCAAATGCATTTAGAGACTGCAAGTCTGAGCCAGCTCAACCCTTTTCTATCTATTTGTACATTTATAAAACTCAAACACGAAGCCTGATTTTGCACTCCTGAAGCAATGGCAGATTTATTTGTTATTTTGCTATAGAAGTTTTACAAAGGCAAGGCTCTGTTTGGGACTTCTCAGCTATGAGATTAAAAAAGCTTTCTATGGCAATTTTCATCAAAGGCCACCAGAGTTCCAAGGATGTCATAAGGTACTAAAAAAAATACTTGGAAACACAGGAGACGTGGTTTATAACTTGTGGAAATTATGGAGGTCACATTAGACAGGGTGTTTGAAAAACCATTGAAAAAATAAATGGAGTTCTCCAGAAAAATAAAAATGTTTCATTACAAAAGGATGCTTCTCCTTTGAAGTGAACACAAACTTATTTGGGGGGGGGGGGGGAACCTAACCAATATGATGGCATGCTTTGTTTTTCTACAAACACTTGTTATTTTTCATTGTGTTAGTTTGATTCATCATGAAATATGTGAGTCAAATATGAACAACTGGACCCAAAATTATTTATTTTGGTTTGTGTGCATGGGGGGAGCGTGGATGGTTGTTGGGTTTGCGTGGGGTATTTTTCCATTTTGTCCACCAAATCAGAAATCCCATTAGCTCCACACTTCTTATCTTGGAGTCATGAAGTGGGTTGAGAGATATCACTTCACCTTCTCTGCTTCTGCTTCTTTCTTAATCTTCTTAGATTGTAAGCTCATGGGATCAGAGCTGATTTATTAAGAATTTGTACCATCCCCAGAAAAAATATGTCCCTAATCTCAAGCAGAACCTTTAACTGGTTTTGTAACAAAAATAGTGAAATAGTAAGAGTAACAATAACAACCGCAGTGCCTGGCAATCAAACCTGATTAGGAGACATCACTCAGTGTCACCTGCGAGTTGACCTTCAGCTCAAACAGACACAGATTTTATTTTATTTTTTTTATTATTTTTTTTCTCAGTCTCTTATTGCTGTGAGGTACAACTGATATGTGAGAGCTTCTGCTGGAAAGCTACCCGTTAAAACTGTAATTTCAATGCACTGACATTTCAATGGGAGGCTTGATCCCCGTGTGGATCAAGAATTTAGATTTGGAAAATATCTTTCGGGGCTTTATAAGCTTGGCTGTGTCAATTATGGGTGGATTGCTGCAGGAGAAAATATAGGGTAAACCGAATGACTAAGAGGTTGTTGTAAGTGTCTGTATTTTACCAGTCTTCAAGTGAATAGCATTATGCCTCTGATCAGAAAAAAATTGTCCTTTTTCCAGGACTGGCAGACTTTATGTGTCCTATGGATTTTGTGAGGATGATGATGAAGACCTACTGACACAGAAGGAAAGGGATTCTCACATAACTGGTAAATGTACCCTAAATAATGGGATACTTTTGATCAATTTTCCCGGTTAGAAGATATTTCACTTCAGTTCTTGTCCTGAAGATGGGCAAGTAATAAGGACAAAGACAGAATCGAGCTTGGAATCCAGCCTTGGGGCAATTTCTGCTTGACTCTACAGAGAGGGAAAGATATTGTGTACTTTGGGAGGGTATAACAGAGGGATTACATTTCCAGCGAATGATGGAGCCAACAGCATAGCCTTCATCCTTGCCAGTGTCGTAGATACTAAGCTAAGCTGGACTCCAGTCTGTTCAATTATAAATCAAAATTTTTTCATTCAAACTAAAATTCATAGGGATACAATATGGCAAATGCCCAAATTTTACTGAATAGAGGAGAGGAGCATTTTGACATTTACCCATTTCTTGTTACATGGTCTCTATTGATATTTTTCTGAACAGCAAGTTAAAGAGCATCTTGCTGTTTTCTGCACAGTGCTGAGATCCAGATTGTTTCACAGAGACTATCTCTAACCTTGATGGTAGCAGCTCCAGGGCAGAGAAGCAAAACTCTTTTGAATTAAAGTCACAAGCAGCAGTATTAACAAGCATATGATTACAGTATAAATTGCCCCGAATAATTCAAAAAGAGTCCTATCCAAAGTTTGATGGTAATCACAGCCTGGGAGGATATTATTAAAAATGAAACCGGCTGTCTGGGGCAAGGATTGCTTTTCTTCTATTTTGTTTCTCTTCTCTCTCTTCCATTTCCTCTCCTCTCCTCTCCCACTCCCTTCCCTTCCCTGAGCCAGGAGGGAATTAAAAATCAGAGAAGTCTCCACTGAGTTCACTATGTGATTCTTGTTGCTTTTTCTTGCTAAACCCAAAATAACTGAAACAAATTCTGGAAGTCACTGAAGCAATTGTTTCTCTAATAAGAGGAATGTTGATTTGTGCCTGCAGATATAGAAAAAGGGCTGCTAAAGCAAACCTCATACGAATATCAGATCTGATGCTGAAAATGTAGCAAATCTCTCAGGAATTTGCTACTTGTCCGCCTTTTTTTTTAAAAAAAAAAATTGGTTTAGAGCTACAGAAGAGCACTGTATTGTCATCCCCAGAGAGAAGTGTCTTTATTTATCCACAACACAAACGCGACACATCGGCAGCAGCTGTGCCTTGATGCCATGGGACCTCTGCTGGCACCAGTGGTTGAGATGTAGCAGAGCAGCCGTCACCACTCAGACTCTCACACAAATAAAATGGCAATTAGGGCTAACCAGTTGGAGAACGGGCACCGGTGTGTTAGGAGTTGGGCTGAGGCCACCAGCAGCAGGAGAGCTGAGATGTCAGTGGACCGAGCTGGCGGGAGGTGCAGGAAAAGCCCCGCTGTGCCCAGGGTGGGACAACGAAATGGTGACTGCAAACCACGGGTCTGTTTTCAGCTCTGCTGCTGATCAGCCGTGTGTGAGCTGGGGTGAGTCACGGTGTCACTGTTGCCTCGTCCGCCATCTGTGCCTGTCTATTTGCATTGAACACTCTTCGGAGACCGAGTTGTCTTTTTTTCTTTTTTTTTTTTTTTCTTTTCTCCTTTGTGCTGCACTTACCAGTAGAAAGCCCAGAGGCTTGAAGGGTACTTTGGGATAGCATCTGTGTTGTAAGAATAAGTATATGCCTTGTAAAAGGCAAGCAAGCCACAGAAATGCTATCTGACAACCTGCACAGACCTGTCACTGAATCCTTTCGGACCTCTTGGGCAGCATCAATATTATCTTAGGAGAGTCTTTTCTCAGGGTCACATACAGGCATCTGCTAGGTCTCCAGATACATCCCTCATAGGGAGACAGCACTGAACACAGCTTGGACACTCTTTGCAGAACTCAGATGGTGCCCAAATTGTTCCTGGTCAGACACTGCTGTCACTGCAGGGGCTCCTCTGACAACTTTTTGTGCTCTCTACCCAGCAACTCACTGCAAGTACGAGAACAAGCTGTTTGTTCAGAATAATGACTGAAGAACAGATTTTTGAGTTCTTGACATAAATGTGGAAGGGGAAGGAATAAAGGGAGGGAAATAGAAAGCAGCTGAATGGTTGTTTGCAAAGAAAGTGCCAAGCACCACAGCATGAAAGAAAGTTTTGACAACCTGAACTGATGGTAGGAAAATGGAGACAAACGTGTCTGTATTTGTGAAGGGTGATAGCTGCTATAAGCAGAAAAGCAAACCTAAGCAGGCTTCATTCAATGATTAGAACAGGATTTCCTTTCTACTCTGCATCTACCTGTACGGCTGTATGTTTTCATTGCCAGCAAGGCAGTGCACTAAATACTGGAGTTGTTAGAAAATAAATAATTTGATAATTTGAATTATTTTCCTCCCATTCAAATTTCTTATTCGATATTGCATTTCTCTCAGCTTGGAGTGTGAAACAAGACACAATTTGGTTGGTTTTGGTTTTCTTTTTTGGCCAGTATCACTTTCTGGTCCTCAAACCTTGGTAGTGCAGTATTGAATTGTCAAGGTTGAGAAGACTATCTAAATAACCCTTATTCCTTTATCCACCTTGAGTAGAAACACTCAGATTAATCTAATCAGGTGAATTTTCCAATTAAAATTTAATTTTACAGAAACCACTTTTCTAGTCATTAGTCTCCAGTGGAGTTAATGTGAAAGGCTCGATTTAGGCTAGCTTAGCTCCCTGAATTAAGAGCACCTTTTGAGAACCACTTTGGGACTCATAAAATTCATCAGAAGTGCAGACTGTCTCCCAGTCAGCCAAAATTTACCAACTTTTAAGCACAAAGCATAGCTCATTTTCCCAGTCAGAGGATAAAATCTATAGGGGAAAAAAACAACAACAACAAAAAACCCCTGCAAGACCAATATTAAATGAAAGATCTTGAATAACTGTTTAATTTAGAGTTGTGAAATCACTTCTTGCATTCTAAATTACATTAAAAAAAAAAGATTAAAATAACTATGCAAGACTCACATCAGATTACACCTTGATTAAAAGGCAATACATTTGTTTCAATAATTATTACCATTTTTGTAATGTTAAATAACTATCCTGCACATAAGGATCTAGTAGCTGCCCCAGTGGATCCAGTGACGGATTGAGCCCGGCATCTACCTCAACTGCTGCCCAGTGCTAGATGCCTTCGTGGGACGGACAGGAACTCTTCAGTTAGCAGTTATATGGAAGACTGCCCTGTAGACACATTTGTAGCTATTATTTCAGGCCAGTTTTGCTGCAGATAAACTGATAAAGTTTCTGCTCTTGTGATTCACCCACCCACTACGACAAAACATTCCTATTTTCCATTTTCTGTTTACAAGTCTGTTGTTTGTTCATGATGTATTTTATTTAGCAGGATCTTTTTTTAAAAGAAGATAATCAGAAGTTAAAGTAAAATCCCAGACTGAGTCCCAGGAAAAAACCAAAAAATCACAAACAAAACCAAACAAAAAATCCTTGTCCAATTTCAATAAATAAGTGCCATCTCTTTGCCCTCGGTCATTTCCTCTTCTGGATCATAATAAAATTAATAATTGTGCTTGTCATCACAAAAAAAAAAAAAAAAAAAAAAGAAAGAAAAAAGAAAAAAGAAAAAAGTTATATTGCAGAGTCCTAAGCTTTTCATTTCTTCTTTCTTGACCCCTTCCAGATCCCACCATAGGGTATTAGAAAGGCAAAAACAGATGTTTCTGTGTTAAGCAAACAGTCTGAGGTCACTTGCTTTTCCTGGATTGTATTTACCTTTATAGTGAAATTCATGGGGGTATCTATCTATCACATAACATAATGCTTGTTTTGAAGGGATGAAGAAGAGTACAGATGAGACGTCTATTGTTCTCCCTATCTCTTGTACCAGAGATCTTCAGAATTAATAAAGCTAGCTTTATCTAGGAGTGGTCACTGGGTCTAGAGGGTACACTGACTGCCATAGACCCCTGATTGAAAGGACTCCATTTGAAGGATCCCCTCAACTATAATCAGCATTGCAGCCCCTCCTCAGCCACCTTACCTGTCCTTTCTCACATGTTCTAGGATTCAAGACATAGTTTCTCAGAGATGGGGAAAGGAGAAATTTAAACAGACTGAAACTTGTTTTCCTTAGTGGCTTATTGTGAGCAGGTCTGTTCAAGCTTTGATAAGAACCCAGATAAATCAGACAACCAAACCTGATTGTGGGAAAAAAAGTTCATGGAAAAGGCCAGAATTCCTCTTTGGTAAATAATACTAGGGGTCCTGGTATCCACAGGGTGAGATGCAGTGCCAAATACATGTGATTGATGGCCTGCTTTAAACTTTAACAGCTTATAGTTGAAATCTGAAGGTGTCTGGTACAATGGATGATGAGAACAACCTAAGTGACCTATACTTTCCATCCTCCCAAGAGTTTGTTTCTATGGGTTTTGCACAAAGGTCACTATCAGCCTGGAAAGAGGGAGGAGAATATCCAGCTGCCCAGTCAAGTAAGGAAAAGTGTTGTATTGACCAGGAAATATCCTCTACGTTTAAGTCACACCAAAGAGAGGGAGATTGAATTGTGCACCCAGACTTGTTCAAAATAGTGGTTCATAACTATTTGCAAAGTCCTTGCTGAAGAGAAGGGCAGGGCTTACTTTGAACAAAGGAGACGTGCTCACTCAGACTTTCTATTTCTTTTAATAATCAATTTATGTAAATTTAAATACATTACATATGCATGTTTAATTTTGCTGCTCATAATGATGACAATTGCAATTAAGGTCCCTGCTTTCTCGTCAGCAGAAATGAGACAGGACAAAAATAAATAAATAATAATAATAATAATTTATGTTTCCTGTGACCTTTTTTAAAACTTGTGGGTGAACTGGAAAATTGATCTTTTAAAAATCTGATTTTGGTAACATTTTAATAAACACATTCATTTACTAAAGTGTTTACATGTTGCCTTGGGGAAAAAAGAGGCATTAAAATTTCAAGAAACCTAGTCACAAAGATAAAGATTAACCATGAAAACAAAACATCTTCCATTGTTTTAATTATCATGACTCCAAAAGGTTGAGTCTTCTATAGTCAATGAAAGCAAACTTTTGCGTTTAAAGCGGTGATACAGGAAGAGAAGATCTTTTCTCTTACTGTTAGCTGGTAAAGTTCATCCTTCAAATGGAGTTGTACACACAAAGAGGAGTAAGACCTACTCAAATTTAGTTGAGTAGGCATGTTTCCAACCACAGCTTTATGGTTGGAAACACAGAGTGGTTGGATTAATGTCACAGATGGTAGAAGATCTCCTGCAGGCCATGACTGGGACAGTCTGAGCAGGGAAGAGGAGAAGAATGTCCCTGTTCACCCAGTAAATGCCACACTCTTGCGTTTTCCCATGCCTCACTTTTTGGCATTGAATCCCTGTTCATCCTGCACTGAGATCTCCAGCTCCTTTACTTCTACGTCTCCCTTTCACTGATGCACATCACCAGCTGGCCACATAGTATTCATTGAATTAACGTCTCTCAGACCTGCTCTTGATAAGCTTCCTCCACAGCCCAGCCAAACCAGTTGTTTCTCTGTCCTGTGGCCATTCCGTTTCAGTTTTCCAAGGAAAGGGATTAATGAATATTCACCTTTTTGGAACATAAATGAGGGGACTCTTCTTTTAGATACCTTGTTGTGAATTCAGAGTGAGTCTTTTATAGATCCAATCTGGACTGAGGTCCCACTGAATAAAAAAGAACATTCACCAATTTGTATCCAGTTTCAAGAGAGCTGGATGTGCCAGGGAATAGTGCATCTTGGCTCAGGTCCTTTGTCTGCTGTAAACGGAAAAATGCACTTTTATACCCAGCAATCTGTCCTATTGGTTCTAGATATTTTATACTGTGTGTTTTTACCTAGGAGATAGACACAAGCATCCCAAACAAACAAACATTTTTTGGATTAGGCGAGCTGAGTTACATCCTCTAATGGAAACAAATTCGTTGAAATGAGAGGAACGAGACTACCTCATTGATTCCTCATCTACCTGCTGACATGGAAAATTACCTGTTTCCAGCAGATCTTTCATCTGCTAATTATCCTCATTGATTTTGGATGGAGAAATGTAGTGGCTGAATTTAGCTCCATTCTACAGCACATTCTGCCAGCCAGGACCTGTTTGCACTCTGACATACAGAACAAAGGGAAAAAATAGCCAGGAATTCAATTTCCCTTCCCCTTCATGCCCTTCCCCTAGGATATCTGGGATAGCTTTCCATTTGACTCATAGCTAGTAGTGGTTCCTTTTAATTGCAAGAAGAATTATTTTATATTGCATCGCATGAATTGCATATGGCACTGACACACAGAACTGGAAAAATCCAATGGCCTATGTGCAGTAAAACGAGAGGAGAGACAGCTAAAGAGGAGAGAAAACAGCAGGGATGAAGTGAAGGTAAGGAAGGGATACTTTAAACAATATTGAGTAGTTTCACCAAGCTGCTCCAGCTATTGTTGAAAAGGAGAAAATAATAAACCATTAAACTCATCATGATGTTATTTTATTTTGTACTGCATGTTTTTGGACAAAGGTGACCCAAACTTCTTCTGAGTTACAGTAACATAGCTCAGAATAAGATAACCATTCATGCTGGTGCAGAAAGCAGCACGATGAAAATCATAGTGAAAGAATGCTGGAGTGTTTCTTATTAGTTAATATTAAATTTATTGGTAAGGGAATTTCGTTAACAAAAAAAACAAAACCCTCTCTCTTCAGCAACATAACAGTGCCAAACAGAGTGAATCTAGTGTAGTAAAATACCAACCCATTAGGAAAAATATCATCTCCTGAGCTTTATGGCTACAGCAATTGAGAATTAGTACCATTAATTAGCTCAAGCTATTTGTTTTACAAATTACAGTTGCATGTCTAATCCTGGTAACTTTCTGTCCCTAAGGAGTTACTGTAGCAAAGAGCTCCACAGTAGAAGCAAAGATTGAATGGACTTAACTTCTAGGAGCATCTGAGAAAAAAAGCGCAAACTGTTATTCTTATTTCACTCCACTGCCTTTTTTCAGTCTGAGATGAAGAAAGCAGAACTTCACATCTGTCTTCTCTAAGCCATTAATTCTTTTCCTTTATTTCTACTGCATTCAGTCTTTTTTTTCTTCATTGTGACTTTTTTCCCCCTTACTTGTAGTATTCAAGCGCTTTTGCAGTCCTTTAATCATTCCCAGTGGTTCAATCCAGCCCCTGTCTTTATAGTTTCTGTCTTCAACTCAATTTTACCAGTCGAAAGGTTTGTCTCAAGGAAGCTGCACTACTGATTTGCATGAGACTGTCACTCAGTATTCCATTCCTTGTGACTATTAATGTCCTGGTTTACATCTTGACTTCCAAAAAGGGGTTTAGTATTGCCTTTAGATCACCTTTAGTAATCTCCATTGTCGTGGTTTTACCCCAGCTGGCAGCTGAGCACCACGCAGCCGCTGGTTCACTCCCTCCCCATTGGGATGGGGGAGAGAATTGGAAGAGTTAAAGTGAGAAAACTCGTGGGTTGAGATAAAGACAGTTTAATAGGTAAAGCAAAAGCCGCGCGCACAAGCAAAGCAAAGCAAGGAATTCATTCACCACTTCCCATGGGCAGGCAGGTGTTCAGCCATCTCCAGGAGAGCAGGGCTCTGTCACGCATAACGGTTACTTGGGAAGACAAACGCCATTGCTCCGAACGCCGTCGCCCCCCCCCCCCTTCCCCCAAGCTCCTTATAAACTGAGCGTGACGTCATATAGTATGGAATATCCCTTTGGTCAGTTGGGGTCACCTGTTCTGTCTGTGTCTCCTCCCAACTTCTTGTCCACCCCCAGCCATCCCACTGGCAGGGCAGTGCAAGAAGCAGAAAAGGCCTTGGCCCCGTGTAAACACTGCTCAACAATAAGTCCATAGAACAAAAACATCTCTATATTATCAATGCTGTCTCCAGCACAAATCCAAAACATATCCCCACACTAGCTACTATGAAGAAAAATCAATCCTCTCAGCTGAAACCAGGACATCCATCTAAGATAATTCTCATAGCTCCTGTTACAAGCAAGGGAGATCTAGTCAACAGAATCCTACACTGCTTCTGCTGACCAACTTTGGGAAGTGCAGAATTGCACAGGGAGACTGTGCACTCTCCATCCTTGGAGATATTCAAAACCCAGCTGAACATGGTCCTAGGCAATCTGCTGTAGCTGACTGCTTTGAGCAGAGGGATTGGACTAAATGATCTCCAGAGCTACCTGCCAACCTCAATGTTTCTGTGATAACAATTACTTAGAAGATTTTTCAATAGTCCTTTGTGTATGATCTTGCCAAAGGCCCTTTGCAAACCAAAATGCCTGATACTACAGAGCTTCTTCTGACACTTTCCTGGTATGTTTGAAGAATTTTAAAGTCTCTCATGCATGCTGAGGAAGCCACTCATTACTTGCCAGCATTTTTGTGGTGCTTGTCTGCCTGTGAGCTCTTAATCTAGGCAAATGTGAAATAATTCCTCCACAGTGAAAAAGAACTCAGCTAGCTTGAATTAGCTGTGTTTTGAAATGGGATATGAGCACCCAGAACAGGTATTATGGATCAGCTGATGTGTCACTGATTGTATGTGTAAAGGTTGAACAACTAACAAGTTAGCATTGCCGTTAGAGAATGAAACTGAGCACATTATGTTACACTTTTTAATGTATTTGTTTTTCACTGTTCAATGATTATTTCAACCAATAAGCTAGGTAGAATCCTGGGATTTGCTGGCTTTTTAGTTCCCAGAATCTCTCTTCAATGTAGAAGCTAAAAAAAATTAAAATGCATTCAAGAGTATAACAGAGATGGAATGATGGAATATTTGTAGTGACAATATGCTGGAAATAAAGTCTAATGGAAAAGATATAGTATCAAGACCCCGAAAATTTAGGTCTTATTTTCAGTTTGCCACTGACTTGTCTGACCTTTAAGTTTCACATAATCATAGAATTTGCTTTCCCTTAGGGTTCTTTCTACATCTCTTAAGACTATGTATTTTATTTCATAATCATCCAAAGTATGAATTCTCTCACTCTTTCCCTGAAGCCTTTAGCATTACTGGATAGGATGTTGGATTGGAGGAATATCTTATGTGGTCCAAATATCTTTAATCAGAAACAAATCACCATCCTGGCTTCAACTCTCTCCCATTAATCATAGAATCATAGAATGGGTTGGGTTGGAAGGGACCTTAAAGCTCATCTAGTTCCAACCTCCCCTGCCATGGGCAGGAACACCTTCCACAACAAAACTTGTTCCAATACAGCCTCTTGCTTTGACAAAGGAGTGTGTAATATTTCTTTTGCAATTCTGCGTAAGGAAATCACCAAGTTCCCTGGATACATCAGGAAAAGAAATTATTTCACAGAGGAATAGTAATATTTTTAAGCTGATTTTGAGCTGCTTTTGGCTAGTGAATGCCTTGCCTTGAAGTCAACTTGAAAGTGATTTTGTTCTTGTTGATAAATTCTTTACTATCATACAAAAGTCCACAGAACATGAGCGAACATCTGAAATCTTGGACATCTATTGAACAGAGACAACACTCCGCATCCTTTTCAGTAACAATATATCTTAGCCACATACTGATGTATCTGAACTGTATGTTTCTAGGGAAAAATTTCAATATTGTTATATACTCATGGAAAGGATCAGGTAAGGAAAGTGAAAGCCCTGACAGAATTACATCTGGACAAGGGAAACAAGAAACTTCTATAAGTACGTCAGTGATAAAAGGAAAGCTGGGGAAAATGTGAGGCCTCTCTGGAAAGAAATGGGAGACCTGGTTACCCAGGATATGGAGAAGGCTGAGGTACTCAATGACTTTTTTGCCTCAGTCTTCACCAGCAAGGACTCTAGCCATAACACCCAAGTCACAGAAAGCAAAAGCTGCAACTGCGAGAATGAAGAACCGCCCACTGTAGAGGAAGATCAGGTTCAAAACCATCTAAGGTATCTGAAGGTCCACAAGTCCATGGGACCTGATGAGATGCATCCATGGGTCTTGAGGGAACTGGTATATGAAGTTGCTAAGCCACTTTCCACCACAGTTGCGAAGTCGTGGCGGTCCGGTGAAGTTCCACTGACTGGAAAAGGGGAAGCATAACCCCCATTTTTAAAAAAGGAAAAAAAGGAAGACCTGGGAAACTATAGGCCGGTCAGTCTCACCTCTGTGCCTGGCAAGATCATGGAGCAGATTCTCCTGGAAGCTATGCTCAGGCATATGGAAAATAAGGAGGTGATTGGTGACAGCCAACACGGCTTCACTAGGGGCAGTTTGTGCTTGACTAAATTGGTGGCCTTCTATGACGGAGTTAAAGCATTGGTGGGTAAGGGGAGAACAACTAATGTCATCTACCTGGACTTGTGCAAAGCATTTGACACTGTCCCTCATAACATCCTTATCTCTAAATTGGAGAGACATGGATTTGATGGATGGACCATGCGGTGGATAAGGAATTGGCTGGATGGTTGCACTCAAAGAGTTGTGGTCAATGACTTGATGTCCAAGTGGAGACCAGCAACAAGTGGTGTTCCTCAGGGGTCGGTACTGGGACCAGCACTGTTTAACACCTTTGTCAACAACATCGATAGTGGGATTGAGTGCGCCCTCAGCAAGTTTGCCAATCTGTGTGGTGTGGTCTACACGCTGGAGGGAAGGGATGCCATCCAGAGGAACCTTGGCAGGCCGGAGAGGTGGGCCCATACAAACCTCATGAAGTTCAACATGGGTCAGGGCAATCCCAAGCACAGCTACAGGCTGGGTGGAGAATGGATTGAGAACAGCCTTGAGAAGAAGGACTTGCAGGTGTTGATTGATGAAAAGCTCAACATGACCTGTCAATGTGCGCTGGCAGCCCGGAAAGTCAACCATATGCTGAGCTGCATCAAAAGAAGTGTGACCAGCAGGTCGAGGGAGGGCACTCTCCCCCTCTGCTCTCATGACACCCCACTGGAGTAGTACATTCAGCTCTGGGGCCCCCAACATAAGAAGGACCCATGGACCTGTTGGAACTGGTCCAGAGGAGGCCACAAAGATGCTCACAGGGCTGGAGCACCTCTCCTGTGAAGACAGGCTGAGAGAGTTGGGCTTGTTCAGCCTGGAGAAGAGGAGGCTCCAGGGAGTCCTCATAGCAGCCTTCCAGTACCTAAAGGAGGCCTACAAGAGATCTAGAGAGGAACTTTTTACAAGGTGCCTTCCACCCCATTCTATGATCATAGCTTCCATCCCAGATGGCTAAATATAAAAATGACCTTTCACCTGATGTGCCCAATGACAAGTGGATCATTGTGTATGGGCATGTGATAAATGAATGTAAAGACAGGAGTCTTCTCTGTGATATTAATATATTACATCTATGTTGAAAGTAGACGGTATTTCTTAAGGGGCTTTAAGATATCTCAGCCGAAATGTGCAAACAAGAGTTTAAGCTTTGTATCAAAGATCAGCCATGGTGTTTGCATCTCTAAGTGGCACCCTGGGAATCTGAAACAGATGGCCACACCACTTCCTTGGTGTTGAAAATGACACACTCTTCATTGTTTTAGACCACCTAGACCCTGATGAAATTTTGACCTTGATTCTGAAAGAAGACCTATTTCTATAGACATATTCCCTATTTTATTTTGCATTTCTTTAAATATCTTTACAAAATATTCATATCTTTTAATACTTATTATTCTTCTCATTATATAGAAGAACTTGTGGTTTTAATCTGTTCTTGGGCAGATTTAATATTATAGCAGTAACTGAGATGTGAATGAATAAGAAACAATTGTTCACGGCTTGGATTTCTGAGTATTTGTTAAATGTTAAAACTTCAAAGCACAGTTAACAAGGTTTCTTTGGCACTTACTGGTTTTAAAAATACTGTTTTTATAGAATCATTCCAATACTTTTAACATGTTCTTTTTTTAAAATATCTTGAAAACAGAAAGTATCAGGATATTTTTTTGACTTTAAACCCAAGGCTATCTCTGTAAACAAAATATTTTGTTTATTCTGGAAGGTTTGTGGGAAATACCATTTTATGACAAATGTATTTGACAAAAGGCATATACAGTCAAATCGCTGAAATATGCCTGCAGACAAAAACTCAGCTAAGATTAATTTCCTGTTTCGATCTGAGATGTATCAGAGAAGGACTTTGTGCTATCACATGCAGGACGTCTGCCACAGAATAATGCCATTTATGGTTAAAAATGTTACTCAAAAGGTATGTTACTTGGTGGCAGGAACATTGCCATGGGTTTGGTGCTTGCCTAGCAGAAAGGGACCCTGATTCTGAATAAATTTTCTTCATAGTTCTGTTTTACTGATGCAAAAATGGTCATGCTGGTGAAAATAAGCCACAGCTTATTCATGGTGTTGCTAAATAATAGTGTGAGAATACTCTGAATTATAGATTGATAGGTCATATATATTTATGTTTTCAAGTCAGACAGGATCATTGTGATCCAAGTTGTTTTCTTGTATAACACAAGCCATAATACTTAGATTCAGTTATTTCTGTTCCCAAGAATGTGCGTTACCGATCTCTTGTCTTAATGTAAAGGTGAACGAGTCAATTGCATCTCTGCATGTGGTTAATTATTTTCCCTGTTGAATATTTGGGTTTTTATTTATAATCTGAATTTTTCTTGTTTCAAATAACAGCTCCTGCATTCTACTATTTCATTGGATCTTGTGTTCTGCAGGATACCAAGCTGTCATCTATGAGCAATCTTTTCTCCTACCAATGAAGAAATCTTAACACATACTTGTAGACCTTAATCAAGTTACTTGCTAATCTCCTCTTCAACATGTCCAATGAGTTTCACACTCTAAGGAAGCTGAATTACTGTTTTCTAAGCCCTTTCTAATAATCTAATTTATCTTTCTTGCAGGATGTATTTTAGAAGGGTTTTCACTGACGCCACACATTATCTTTGTATTACTAATAGCTCTTTGCTGTCTGACATCTTCAGTGATTATATTTATCACCATATTGCAGTCTGACTTGAAGAACTGTGGTAAATAGCCTACTGAAGATCAGGGCAAAGCAGATGTGCTCTGCACTTCAGGTTAATTTCCCCAATCCTGTATTAGCACGTGCTCTGAACACATTTATGATACATTAAATATGTCCTCACACACTTCAACTTAGTAATCTTCATGACAGTCCTTGAGGTAGGGCAATACTGCTACCCATTTTTACTAAGACAGAACAGAGATACAAGCAAACTAAAAATGGGCCCTAATCCTTGAAAGGCATTTAAGTATGTAACAGACATCATATTTGAAAATTTAATATACAAGACTCAGGCAAGTCTACAGTGGAGAATTGCCACATGTCTCTCAGACTCAACCCACAGTGCTACATAATCATGAAAGGGAAAGACCATGGGTGATCAGAGCAGTAACGGATGCTACTGTCCATCACACAAAAACATTCCTCAGCTGTGGGATTCAGGAGCCCTCTTTGTTTTCTGTGGGTGCATGTCTCGACCACACTATGACTTCATGTGCGGGCTGGGCCAGCGCACACATTGCCCCATTTTCCTGTGCCCTCTTTGGTCTCTTGGGTGCCTTCAGTTCCTGGGAAGCAAACATTGCACCATGGACTAGGAGAGAATCATGGTATAATTGGGGTAAATAAGAACAGGGATCTCAGTATGTCTCCATACAAGAGTTTAGACTCGCCTAAATCCTCCACAAAGAGGTGGTCTGAAAACCCACATGGAAGAGAAGTAGAGTTTGAAGGGACCATACTGTACCATTTCCCACCTCCCATCTCTTACCAGGAAGTTGCTGCATTGCAAATTCATTTTTCCTGTGTGTTTCCAGTCTCTGAGCCACCCATATCACTCAAAATTCTAATGCTTTTGGTGATTCCCAGAGTCCTCTCTAACAGAATGGCCTGGGGACTTCTTGATAGCAGACCTCTGAGGAGCTCGTTCCTTTAATGCTTTTGGGTGTACTGTCCTGATACTCTCTTCTCTGAACTCCATTCCATTCCCTGAAGCAGTCCTACTCAGTTTTCAGGTTTACAGTAGCAGACTCAAACATTTGTAACAATGTGATTAAAACAGCCAAATGCTATTTCCATTTTTGATAAGGACGTTTGAACTGACATAGGGTATGTAGCTAAGACACTCAGATGGTACAATTCAGGTTTCATCCTTTGAAGGTTTGGTTCAATGAGTTATATTCATTCTAAACAGAGGTAATTTAAAATGGGTACAGTAACATCACAGATGCTTTGGTCATATTGAACTCTACTATTTATTTCAGAAATTCATTGGAAGTTTAAAAAAACTCCAAAGATTCTTCAAACCAATATGTGAGTATTTTGAGCCTGAAGCAAGGATTCAGACTTGAAAAAATATTGCATAAATTGCTTAATTAAGTTTTTTCGTTTAGCTATTGTTTCTACTTCTGTTGGAACAATCATGAAGCACTGATGAGCTTGCAGAAGATTGTTTAGACTAGTTCAAGGTCATAAAACAAGAGTCAGGTGGGGGAGTCATAGTGGGGGAATGTGCAATGAGTATCACAGTGAACATGACGTTAGGCAAATTAAGCTAGCAAATTGCATCCAAGGAGAAACTGCCACCAGTTAAAATAGACTGATTCTGGAGTAAATGTCGCTTTGAGAAAGGAGTGAGCAGAGATCTACCCAGTGCCCATAGGTTTCCTTATCTTCTAATTGGTAGAGGAAAATCACATACAAACCTACACACACACATATCTGTGATCTAACAATAGCTTTACCCCTCTTCAGTAAATTCCTTTATTTTATTTAAAGCCAAAATAAAAAGTATGTCGAAATATTTTATTTTTCTTTGGCACAGAAAATGTCAGAGTAACATCTAGAGTGTATACATATGAAATGTCACATAGCTCTGAGTCCACAGTGAGGACGGAAGGACTGAAAAATCGTCACGTCCCTGGGTGCAAAGGCAATGAGGAACAGTTCAATCTCCAGTATGACTGTGAGACCTAAAGAAACCAGAATTAGAGTTCTTCAGGAAGGGCCTCTCCCTATTCTGAAAGCATCACTTCCAAATCTGAGGAAACAATTGAATTTATTGGGACTTTTTGGAAAGATTTAGCAAGAAAGAAGTAATCTGCATGTTAGAGTTTGACATTCTAAACAGTTGAAAATGCAGTATTTTTTTGGTTATTTTGTTCTACCCATTTTGTTTGGAGAAAGAAAAAACTTTCTTTTGAAGAGTTGTGAAGTATCATTTAAAATTATATTATTTTAACTTGATTTTTAAAAAAATATAACTTAGCAAGAGAATAAAAATTTTTTATTTGTTTTATATAAAATATTTTAAGTGGATGTGAGATACATTATTTTGTTAATTCAGGCAAGAAAGTAAACAAAATAAACTTTCAAATTTTTTTCTCTTTTTTTTTAAATTTACAATCCAAGTTTATTTTTTGTTTGCAAAATTTAAATATATCTACAGTTTGCTACTATGGCACAAACATAAGATCTTCTGACAATTAAAACACTCATGATCTTATGAATATATCTGCAGATAATTAAGTCTACTTCCTTAGAAGCCTGAAAGTTGTTGTTGCTTGGGTTTTCATTTGCCAACAACTTGCAGTGTATATTGAAATTTGGTGTGGTTTTGAAAACTGTATCTGAACTCCAATATGATTTCTATATATTCTCATTTTTGACCAATTTTCTTCTCCACCTAAATGTGTAGAAGGTCATTGATCTCAGTGACTGATCACTCTTTCTCATGAAGCTAGTGAGGCTTCAAAAAAAAGAGCAAAATCTTTAATTTCCCA
Source organism: Balearica regulorum gibbericeps (assembly GCF_011004875.1). Taxonomy (NCBI): domain Eukaryota; kingdom Metazoa; phylum Chordata; class Aves; order Gruiformes; family Gruidae; genus Balearica; species Balearica regulorum. The sequence goes on from NC_046185.1 coordinate 3,532,841, forward strand.
AATGACTTATTTATTTTCCATCTGGTTCTAAAAATTCCAGCCCAAGCATGTAATTTTTGTTAATACTAATACGTGCATAAAAGCACATTCCCTTACTGGATAATGTCTTTACAGAGATTTTGTTCTAATGTTATACGCATTTAATTTTGCTTTTGCTTAAGTCATCCCAGGGGACATGGGATGTGTTTAAGGTCGGTATATGATCTAAAAAGCAAGAGGCTAATTTTCTTCTGAACTGTGACCTTAACAAACATGCCTCTCTGTTACTGCGCAACAGTTAGACTTCTAGGGGTAAACACGCATTTTCCGCAACATAAATTAATTTAACATAATGATTAGGAATTTTCAGAATAATTTATATATTAACATATTAAAAAAATAGCACTAAACAACTAATTCTGATTTTTAAACAAGGAGTCTATATTTAGCTGGTAATAAGATATTACAATGCTCTTGTCAGTGGTGATGATCTCATCTTAGCTGTGCAGTAAGCAGACTGTTAAATGATTTACAAATAGCAGCAAATCTACAAGGCCTGTCTGGTAAAAACAGAAGAAAGGGATGATGAAAGCTTTAGGGTTCAATTCTCCATGGTCTCTGAGATATGATGATAATTCAATATAGTACAAATTACTATTCAAATTCATTAGCATCAAACTAAGCAATATGCAATCACAGCCAAGTTCACAATTAGCATTAATGATATTCTCAAAGTGGGGAGAAAAAATTGAGGATTGAGTTTTACACTACAGACAAGATAATACAAGGAAAATAATGCCAGGGATTAGTGTCTAAGATGGGAATTTATTTCCGGCATGTTTAAAAGTCCCAGAGCATGAGGAGTCTGAAGTTAACGTACAGATGGGACATTTCTATCTGCAGATATTCACGTCCAGCTTCTCCCAGTTTCACGTGGTCCTCAGTAGATACAGTCTAAGTGGAACTGAGGAAAAGCTGGGATTCCTCTAAATTACTTTTGCCTTGCCTTATAGTCCAGATCCTCACCACACCTTTGTCAGGAGCTTTCTGGAGAATTAAATATTCAATTTCTGGATGTACCTGTGTATCTGCTCTGACTGTAGGGAGACTCTGACACAATTTCTCATAGACTAAACAGTGAAATTTAGATAGCTGCAGCTGGTGAAAAACATTCCTCTTTCAGAGTCAGCATTCATTAAAAACTTATTCATAGGTTTTTGAGATGCAACAGATTATTGCAACCATGTAGTTTAGCTTCCTCCATTACAGGAAAAATGTTACCCTTCAGAATGGGTAATACTGGGGCTGGAACACCTCCCCTGTGAGGACAGGCTGAGAAATTTGGGGTTGTTTAGCATTGAGGAGGCTCTGGGGACACCTTATTAGTAGTCTTCCATACATAACTGACAGTTGGACTTGATGATCTTAGAGGTCTTTTCCAACCTTAAAGATTCTATGATTCTATGATTATGGGCACCTACAGGAAAGATGGGGAGGGCCTCTTTATCAGGGAGTGTAGTGACAGGACAAGGGGTAACAGTTTTAAACTGAAAGAGGGTAGAATTAGATTAGATATTAGGAAAAAATCCTTCCCTGTGAGGGTGGTGAGGCACTGGAACAGGTTGCCCAGAGAAGCTGTGGATGCCCCATCCCTGGCAGTGTTCAAGGCCAGGTTGGATGGGTCTTTGGGCAACCTGGTCTAGTGGAGGGTGTCCCTGCCCATGGCAGGGGGGTTGGAACTAGATGATCTTCGAGGTCCCTTCCAACCCTAACCATTCTATGATTGTATGATTCTACGATGAAGAACAGCACAAAGTCACAAGAAGCAATACAAACCCCTGTATTCCTCTACTGCAATGCATAAATTCTCATCAAATGTCATTTAACTAAAGATTTGCATAACTGCAGTAGATGTTCATTTAATTCAATACTGTTGTTTGTACATTAAATTACTAACGGTGTGACACTGTATTTATGCTTTGCAGTGTCATGGTAAACCCAGATACTTCACAACTAACACTGTAAGTATTTCTTTGCCCTTCTCTTGGAGAGACCACTGTTGAGTTCACTGAAGATACTCCCTTTATTGAATGGCATTACTGGTGAATGGCAGCTGCCCTCTTTGCTGTACAAGAGATGGCAAAACCTTGCCATGTCACCATGGGATAGCTTATTGGAAAATTACTTTTACATTAATTAATGTAAGACTTTAGTCTGGAAGGAGAATCTTCTAAGAATATTATGCTTTTTAAAGCAATGCAAATCTTCCACTTTCATTGCTGAAGAGAGTAGAAATCTTTACAGAACTTTTAATAACATTTGATATGACTCCTGGATGCAATCAAGACACTAGCTGTATGTTTCCTACTCTGGCATATAACGTGTCTTTTATGGTGTCACAATCTGACTTTCCTTTTCATTGCAAAAAAACCCCAAACAGCAATCAAAACCAAGAAACACTGTGGCATGCAACTGGATGTGTATGGGTTGTTTTTTGTCTTTTAATCATTAATAGATGGCTTAAATTATTTAAGAGATTACAAAAAGAGTAAAAAGAAGAATTCCTGGGTGAACAGCTCTCTCAAATGTAGAATTACTATGGACATCTACAATCAACTACTAGGAAAATTCTTAAGACTCACGGTATAGAGCATTTATTTCTGACAAATCCAAGCTAATGTGTAATTTTAATTTTAAAAACCTACTATTACATAATTTTGAAAATGCCAAACACTGGGGGTTTTTTTCAGTGCTCCCATCTGGGAACTGATTGTTTTGGGAAAAGTTTCTTAGTTACAAGGCAGATTTTTTATCTCTAGTATGTCAAAACACTTGTGATGGCAAAACAAATAACTTATCCCAATGATTCTATCCATCTTCGTGGCTTCTTGCTAAGAAGATGAGCTGAGAAATCAATTTTCTGGGCATGTTTTTCAGATTTATTCACCCTCGCCCACTTCCTTTAGTAAAATGCTCACCTCTGTTTAGGATGGACTGAATCACCCTCTAGGAATGTCATTTTTTATCTCAATATGCCTTGGACCTAGACAGCAGTTTAATATTCATAGAAAATCATAGAAATCCAATAGTAGAAATTTAGATTCATAGATGCAGCTCTCTGGAGGAGAACTCAAAAGACCATCTCTTCCATATTTTTGACCTAAGGCAGGGTCAAAATTTATCTAAATCATTTTTGACATATGATTGACTATCCCATTCTTAAAACCTGCAGTGAGGTCAGAAGGAGATTTCACGCTCACAAAACCGTGCATAGTGTAGTGGGTAACTATCCTTGCTGGTTGAAAGTTTTTTTCCTGATGTCTAACCTAACAAGCATTCATTGAACCAAATAATTGTCTGCTGAAACTGCAACCAGAATCCCGGTACAATGACAATCTTCGTTATGCAGATAGAAGAGAAACTTGACTGAACCCACTATGGCCTGAGATGTGCCCTGGATTTTCAGATGTACGCTGTACTTCCAGTACAGGACAATTTACTGAGAAGGAAGCAGGAAAAAGATGGATATCTTTTATCTATCTGAAATGTTTACTTATGTATTTTTCTTATCTATTAAGCGACACAACTGTCAATCTAGTGTTCCTATGGAAGCATGATAATCTAGATTATATTCTCTGAATGTCTTCCTTCTTTTCCATATTAAATTAGTGCTGTCACTAACACCAGCAGCACTTGAAAAACAAACAGCATCTCTCATTTATACTTGGCACTGGTGAGTCCACACCTCAAATAACGTGTTCAGTTTGGGGCCCTATCACAGAACAAAACCACTGACCACCAGAGATGAAACCAAACTAACTACAATTTATCACAAGAAACAAATGTCTGTACAGTTCTCAAAGAGGTTCAGATGCCACCAGAGCTGTCTCACACTTAGCTACAGAACAACAGCAAAACCAAGTACGGGCAGCACTACTGCAAGAGTGACCTAGAAACTTTTAGGGTTTAAGGGGGGCGGGGGGGCCTGGAAGGGGAGGATCTGTCACTCACCAGTTAAAGTGGTGGGCTCTCAAATTCGAGGACTATCCATGGTAGGTGTCCCTTGCCATAGGGAGGACCTTATGTCACAGACCTGCTGCTCCAAGGAGGACTCCAAGGAGTCAGATCAGGGCTTGTGGTCATACATGGTAACTCACTAGAAACATCTTCGGACTGAGGTGCCTCATTGACTGAGAACATTGTCCAGCAACTGGAGGGGTGTCGCCTGTAGACTGAGGTATACACATGGCAGTGGTCTCTAGGGATTGATGTGGCTCAGTCGTTGGTAATTTTCCAGTGTTGTTGGGGGTGGGTGTACCTGCCACAGGCCCCTCACTACAAGAAAGACATTGAGGTGCTGGAGTGTGTCCAGAGAAGGGCAACGAAGCTGGTGAAGGGTCTGGAGCACAAGTCTGAGGAGGAGTGGCTGAGGGAACTGGGGTTGTTTAGCCTGGAGAAAAGGAGGCTGAGGGGAGACCTGATCGCTCTCTACAACTACCTGAAAGGAGGTTGTAGCCAGATGCGGGTTGGTCTCTTCTCCCAAGTGATAGGACAAGAGGAAATGGCCTCAAATTGTTCCAGGGCAGGTTTAGATTGGATATTAGGAAAAATTTCTTCACCAAAAGGGTTGTCAATCATTGGAACAGCCTGCCCAGGGAAGTGGTTGAGTCACCATCCCTGAAGGTATTTAAAAGGCATGTAGATGTGGTGCTTAGGGACATGGTTTAGTGGTTGGACTTGGCGGTGTTCAGTTTACGGTTGGACTCGACGATCTTAAAGGTCTTTTCCAACCTAAATAATTATATGATTCTGTGATTCTGTTTCCTCAGAAATTTCTAGCTGTGGACCTGTGGAGGTTGCTAGTCTAACAGCTTACTTGAAGTGGGAATATTGCCAGCACTAGGTAAAGACAAAAGTGATTTTATCTAGTCAAGCCTTGAAAATCTTCAAGGATGGATTTTCCATGGCCTGTTCAGATGCCCTGCTGTGTTGGTTTTGTGTGGCAAGGTTTTGGTAGCGGGGGGGGGCTACAGGGGTGGCTTCTGTGAGAAGCTTCTAGCAGCTTCTAGCAGAAGCCACCCCTGTAGCCATCCCCCGCTACCAAAACCTTGCCACGCAAAACCAACACACCTGCTTCAGCACTATTGACCTTCCTGGGAAAGAGGTTTCTTTCTAATATCTATTCTGAACCTCCCAATTTGTAATTGGGAGTTACTGTCCCTTGTTTTACCTTCTGTCACTTACAAGAGAGTTTGGCTCCATTGCCTCTTCAACTGCCTCTCTGGTGGCTGAAGGCTGCAATTACATTCCCTCTTTATGCCCTTCCTTCCACTTCTCCTTATAAGACATAAGCCCCAGGCCCTTGACCATCCTAGTAGCTTTCTTTCTGTCCCTCTTCAGTTTTTTAACATCCTTCTTGACAGGGGAGTGAAAACTCAGATTTATTCCATCTGTGACATCCTTAGTGCAAAGCAGAGGGGAATAAGGTTTTCCATCAATCTGCTGGTCCCATTCCTCTTACCATAGCCAAACATACAGTTTGCATTACTTAGAAAACAGAATGTTGACTTCTAGTCAGCCTCATGCCTACCAGGTCCTTTGCAGCACAGCTGCTACTCAGCCAGTCAGGTCCCGGACTGTGCTGATACCTGGGTTATTATACAATATTTCACTCTTTCCTGAACTCCGTGAGGTTTCTGATGGCCTTCTCACAAGGTATCTCTGGATTAAAGCTCTGCATTACAGCAAGTCAGGCACGTACCCTAATTTATTTAACATTATCTGTGAATTTGCTGGGGTTACATTCTGCATCATTACCCACATAACTGATGCAGATATTTAACAATAATCATAATCATCCCTTGGTTACTCTGCTTCTTACCTGCCAACACTGGGATATTAGGCTATTAGTTACTTCCTCTCATGCCCATTGGTCCAGCCAACTTGCAACCTGTCTTCCAGTCTTCCTTTCCACGTGTTGTGGTTTAGCCCGGATGGCAGCTAAAAGCACCACACAGCTGTTTGCTCTCTCCCCCGCAGTGGGATGGGAGAGATAATCGGAAAAAAGCAAAACTCATGGGTTGAGATAAAGACAGTTTAATAGGACAGAAAAGGAAGATAATAATAAAATAATTATAATAATAATAGAATATACAAAACAAGTGATGCACAGCACAGTTGCTCACCACCCACCAACCAATACCCAGCTAGTTCCCAAGCTGCAGCACCCCCTGGCCAACTTCCCTCAGTTTATGTATAGAGCATGACGTCACATGGTATGCAATATTCCTTTGTCCAGTTTAGGTCAGCTGTCCTGGCTGTGTCCACTCCCAGCTTCCTGTGCACCACCAGACTACTCGCTGGTGGGGCAGTATGAAAAGCTGAAAAATCCATGACTGCTTAGCAATAACTAAAACATGAGTGTGTTATCAACATTATTCTCCTCCTAAATCCAAACCACAGCATTAAACCAGGTACTAGGAAGAAAATTAACTCCATCCCAGTCAAAACCAAGACACCATGCCATGCTTCCAAAGGAAAATACTGGGGGAGGTGGTATTAGAAGTCTTAGGAAATTAAAGTATGTATAACCACCATTCAAAGAGTTACTTTCACATCTGCAGAAGAAAACTGAGATCTTCAGTAACTTTGGTAAATCCATTTGCCACTGCTCCTGGTTACCATTTTCTCCTTCATGTGCTTGGACATGGATTCAAAGAGTATTTGCTTTATCATATTTCCAGTGTTGGAGGTAAGACAGACCAGCTTCCAGTTCCATGATTCCTCCATCTTCACTTCCTTAAAGATGGGTGCGATGTTAGATTGTTTCCAGTGGTCAAGGACTTCTTCCAATTATAGCAACTTTCCACCAATTATAGACAATAGCCTCACAACTACATTGAAAACATTTTCAGCACTCTTGGGTCTATCCCATCCAGCCCCATGGATCTGCATGCATACACTTTCTCTGTGTAGTTTCTAAACTATTGCTTGCCAGTGGTGGCTCCTTCCCAAACTTCATCTAGCCTTTGGCCTTCTTATATTGTACTTCAGGTTCTAAACTCTGCTCTGATATTTCTTTTTTACTATCTGTCCTTGTTTTCACTTCCATACTGTGTCTCTGTGTTTAAGGTCATTGAGAAGTGTCTTGCTTAGCCACAATGGTCTTCTGCTGAAATTCCCAAACTTCCTGAATAATGGCACATTTGTTCCTCAGTTTTCTTTGCAAATTGACTACCTCTCTTGCCTTTTCCCCTATTGAAGTTTCTTAGGGAATTGTGCCCAGGAATTCCCTAAGCAAATTGTAATCTGCTGTCCTAAAGTCACTCCTGGTTCTTCTGCTTACCTTCCCAGTCTTCCACTACATCAACTCAACCATCTCATGTTCACCGTTGTGGCCACATTTGCCACCAATTCTTCTGTGTTTATGAGCAGCAGCTTGAAGACAGCATTACCCCTGGTTGGCCCCTCTAACATTTGTATGAATAAACTCTGACCAACTCCATCTAGAAACTCCCTGTGCTGTTCTCATAATGCTACACTGCCTTTCTATCAGATGAATGGATGGGTGAAAAACCCCTCATTGAAGGCAGGAAGCAACATGCCAGCTCTTCCAGTTCAGAAGCTGCCTGGGTTTCACAGCTGTTTTCTATAGAAATGAAAGTCTTTGTGCTTAAAGCATTCCAGTCTCTGCTTACTTCAAGTGTCTCATAAAATTTGAGATAGACAAAATAATCAGAATAACAGTAGAATAATTATTTCCTTCTGACTTTACTTCATTCACCTTCTTATAATTTTCTTATAGTAAAAAATATAGCATTTCAGCATTATTCTTTACCCATATGTACAGAGACTGTGAATCAATGGGTGTGAGGAGGCCTATTCACACACATGCAATTAAATTTTTCCTCCTCTGCCTTTCTCGATTTTTCTGTTTCAGACTATGAATTTGCTTTCCTTAAATTTAATGTCCTTATTTCACTGTATCTCCCTTACCTTTGGAAGAATCTATATTCATCTGGTATTTAAACTAAGACAGACAACAAAATGACAAAAGTCATTGGAAACTTCACATATATGATATATATGCAAACTGGGCTGCATATATGCCATGATGTAACACTGGTGTGTCTCTGTTGACTTCAGTGAAGATCTGATTTATTCTAGAAAAGATGGAAGAGGCTCCAAATCTTTGACTACTGCATTAAGTCCACAGGAACTCTTGTCTCACTACTGGAGGTATAACAATCTGTAGAACAGTCAACAGTAAAATTATTTCATTAACATCTCAAGGAGCCATCCGCCAAGGAGAAGAATCTTCAGTCTTCATACACCTAAGCTCAGAAGTTATGGTATTATTCCTGTCTGATTTCTAGAATGAAAGATAAGTAGCAATAAAAGCACATTCGTTATCACATAAATTATTTTTTTAAAAAATCATGATATGCTCTAATTACTACCCTTCTATCTGTCCTTACTTGCACTTTTGCTTGAGGCTTTTGGCAGATGAAATCAAGTGAACTGAGAAGTATATTTTAGCTAACAAGCTTCCTAGTCTAAAAATTCCTCTTGAGTGCATGATTCAAGCAAATTAGAAGACAGAGAGAGAGAAGGAGAAAAAGCAAATGGAAGACGATTGCCTTGCTAATTTAATACTTTTGGTACACAATTAGTACATATCAGACTAGTCGATAGGAGACTGCCCTGCAGGTCAGGCTTTTGCAGAGCAATGTGCTTTGAATGGCTCGTTGAACTGTCGGTAGGGTCTGCCCACATGCTGGGGAAGCACTCCACACAGTTTGCACCTGACAGCTTGCCAGAGATTAGCTGTCAGGAAAGTGCCACTCGGAATTTCCTCTTTCTGTGATGGCTTCTATTATCTGGTAAACAGCAGCCAAAATGTGTTATTCTATAACCCTCTCTCACCCTCAAAATGATGTTCCAGGTTAGTGGGTTGGCAGGCTGGATGCTGAACAAAGCTTATTCGTTCCTTCTGTTTTGGGTAGGTATGGAATAATAAATAAAATAATTAAATAAATAAATTTTAAAAAGCACAACTCCAGAATTTTGTGCATCCTTGCAGTAGAGTAGAAAAATTGATGAATGGCTGCTAGAAGCACATCCTCACATCTTTCAGGCTAGAGACAGTAGGCTGGACAGTGAAATCCCGTGTGGAATTGAAAACAGCTGGTTGATGTGACTTGCTGCTGTGCTCAAAGTTCAACTACTACTTAGATTTGGGGTCAGAAGAGAATCTGAGTGTTCCCTCCAGGCTAAATTGGCAGGCATGATTGTTTGTTTGCTTTTATGTCTTCCTCTGCAGGCAGTGCATTGTCAGCTTTCAGTAATCACCTTTTTTTCTCTTGAATTGTCTAATTGATTAACAGAATTAAGTTGTCACAGCAATTTATTCTTTAGCCTGAAGTTTGCTGCTTCTGCTTCAAGTCTAAAAAAGGGAACATGCAGAAAGTCTTATCTTCTCCCTACCTGACATTCTAATAAAAGATTTTCCCTTACCCTACACATTCAACTTTACTGTGATATGGTGCTGTAGACCCCTAATACACTCATGGACATATAGATGTCTTTTTATCTCAAAATGAATTACACTGCTAAAATTAGTTGAAAGAAATTCTGCAGTGCTGAAGTCTACATCTGAACCAGTCAAATTCAGTTGTTTTTATGGAGCCAGTGGATAGGAACAGACATGGCACATCTGATCTATTTTAGTTGTCTACTTTAGTCAGGTATATTACGTCCCTGAAGTGCCTGTTTCTTTCTGTTGATTCCTTTAATTCTGGAGAACAAACAAACAAACAAACAAACCTGGTTTTGTAGCTCAGAAGTATGCAATTTTATTTAAGCAGGAAAAAAAATCCCATTCCTAATGACTTTACAAGTAGTTTTGCCTTATTGACAACTTACTCTGTTGATTTATTTTTCATATATGGCAATAATAGCTTCAGACTTTCAGCAGCTGCTGGGTTGAAATATTCTATAGAGCAGAGCATTCTGGAAAAAAATAGAAGCTCCATGTTTTTCTTAGCCAGCTTCTGAACCATATTGAATCCCTTGTTTCCCCAAAGATATTGGTGTTTCATCAAATACAGTATCAGGGTGAAAGGGATGATGTAGGAAAAGTAGATGGAAAGGCTTCAGATAATTTCTTTCTAATATCATGGACACATCTAAACTTTGAGCACTAAAAGCAAGATCATCAGTAGCCAGAAAATAATGTTTCTGGTGCTTGAAGGTGGATTTGGGGGACTAAAGTATTTAAATACATGATACTAAAGTAAGTTATTGCAATGAGAAAATACATAATAATAAATTAAAAAAATAAAAAAACCCAAACAAAACCAACAAAAAATCAACCCCACCAACAACCCATAAATGAAAGAAACCTCACTTTTTTATCATAGAACCATAGAATGGTTTGGGTTGGAAGACACCTCAAAGATCATCTAGTTCCAACCCCCCTGCCATGGGCAGGAAACAGCAAAGATGCAGAGTGAAAAAATAGTTGGGTAATACCTCTCTTTTAGAAGAAAACATTGAAAGTAATATGCCACTACTTACTTTGGGAAATCATTTTTCAGAAAATATCAATAGATTGATTTTTCTTAAATTACTTTGGTAGCAGGAAGACATCTGGTTACTGGGAAAAATCTCATTATAAGAAAATCACCTAATTTAAGCACAAGTGTAATGAAGAACAGAATAACCATGACAGAGATCTACCTGATTTTTACAGTTAGAATTAAAAGTATTCTCCCCTGTAGCTTTTTGTATGTCAGATAGGTAAGATATGTGATGTCATGGAATGCTAACAATTGTTTCTAGAAGCACCTGAGACCTACTGTACATACCACCTACCCTATCAGTAGCTCAGTCCACAAAAGGATAATAAAGAAATAAATTACTGCTCCGGAAGTTGATCGTGATGTATTTCTCCTGACTTTAGAGGAAAAGAACCCCACCACCAACAGCAACAACAACAAAAAAAGCCCCTGCAGTTTAACATCATAGGAAGAATTTTTTCCAGGTTGAAGGCATACGACCCACTTTCTGATCTCCAACTGGAGGCACAAAAAAAAGCAAGGTATGTACCTCCAACTGGAGGCACAAAAAAAAAAGCAAGGTATGTACCATAACCTTACATAACTAAACAAACCTAACTGTTTCCCAAATATCAGAGTCTTGAAGAAGTTACTTGTCTGTATGATGGATATAGCTGCAGAAAACTCATCTTTGTTTTATCAGTACATTATTCTCATTATTATTTTCTGGTCTGAAACTGTAATCCTGAAGGCATTTGCTTGGATAAGAAATTATCTTCAGTTGGAGATACTATCTGAAATTCTGGGCAAAAGATCTTAAATTGGAACAGAAACACTTCAGAATGACTGAATGCTGTACTTCCTCAGTCAGTGGGAAACATGAGAATCTTTCAGTGCCTTTTTTGCTATGCTAGTCCCATCAAAGACACCGGAAAGATAATAATGCTGGTACCCAAATTGAAGAGATGGATGGAGTTCACACTCTGTCTGAAGTCTTTCAGACTTCTCTAAATTTCTTTACATTACACATTAAAAAAAAAAAAAAAAAAAAAAAAAAAAAGAAAAATCAGAAGCACAACAAATCAGCAGTCTTCTGAAAATCCTCAATATGACCTTCAAACACCCAGTTGATAGATTGCTATTTTTGGCAAAGAGGTATTCTGTCACTTCAATAAGCTTTGTTTAGGCACCTAGGAAATTACTCAGTATGTTTTTGGAGTGTCATAATGACCCAAAAGATATACTAGACAGAGCAAGTGAAATGGTAGGTTTAAGCCTGCCCATTTCCAAAGTGAGATTCAGCACACAGGCTTAAATGAGTACAGTAATGACTTGGAAAAATAACCAAACAAAAAAAGTAATTAGAAAAAAATAATAGAAGAAATCCATTAAATTGTAGCAGAAATTACCACAGAAAATTCATCGATGTCAAAAATTTGCATGAAACAAAAGCACGTCTGATAAACTCATTAAATACAAAACCACCAGTTCAGAATCATCAAAACAGCCACTGCCCTAAGTTGTAGGCCATGGGAGATTGTTCTGGGAAGAATCACCATGCATTTCTGCTATCCTCACAGTTTTTATGGGCATGCATTATTGACTACTGTCAGCAACAGAAAAAGTGTCTAGACAGACCTCTGCTCTAACTTACTAGAGATGTCACTAAGTTTGAGAATGAAGTCTCATGGGTAGGGCATAGTGATCAGCAGATAGGGATTGAGTTCCCTCTTAGAGTCTCTGCTTGCGATTCAGTTTGTCTACGCATATCTGTGGTGTCTAAGTCCAAAGTGATTTAAGTATCAGTGCAATAACTCACACATACGTGTCTAAAACTATTAGAGAACACATGAGACTTCGACGTGGGTCTGGCAGATATGGCAAAGGAACTACAGTGAATGAATGTCCAGACTGAGCAGGGCTGGAGGCCTGGTAAGATATCCCAAGGGATCTCACTAGTGGCTAGGTGCTCATGTGTTGGACTTAAACCACTACTAAAAATAGCCAATAAAGACTAAAGAAAATTGCACTTACCATTAAATAAATACCTACTGATTTGTGAGCTGACTTAATCTTTAGGTTACATTGACTGTATTGACTAGATCTCCATCTGCTGTAATGGAATGTTGTATACCTCACATGGATGGAGGTAACCACATACACATCTACATTTAGATGTCTTAAAATGGAATTGCATCCCACCATAGGGTCTCAAGTCCTCTTCCTAATCATAGGTGTTTAGTGCTATTCTAGACAGCAGGCTGTCGACGATGTCTCCACAGGGCCAGTAAACACGACAGTGGACCCACAAGAAAGTCACTCCTTTCTGGAGCAGTGGCTGGAGGTCAAGTGGGACACCTTAGCATGCTTCAAATAATAGCAACAGGTTAGCTGTGAGTCTTCCATGGTCCCTGGCTCTTAGAAATGCTTGTCCTGTTTTTTTTCCAGCTTTTGTCTTTTTAGATTATTTGCCTTTATGAGAAAAAAAAAAAAAAAAATCTATTATGTGTTAGATCACAGTATATGTCACAATGAAACTTTGTTTTTTGGGTGGATCTGTGTGTCCTAACGTAATAGAAATTTTAAATAACATTCAGTGAATGAGACAATGCAAGGGATCTGAAACAGAAAGTGACTGTAATTCTTAGTCAATGTGTCATAAAAATATATTTTATAATATGTTATTATAATTATTACATTATTATAAAACATTATAATAGATGAATAATTGACACAGAAGGAAGAAGGTGAACTCTCCAATTTCTGATCAATAAGAACAGACTTAGAAAGAAGGTGAGAAAAGAAATCTTCAATATTACTAATTTTCACCACTGCCTATAGAAATGTGCAAGACTCAAAATGGGGACCTTTGAGTATTTCTAAACCTGCAGAGTCTCTGAAAGGAGGATGCTTTGAGGACATCTTCATGCTGTAACAAAACTTTAACCTCAAAGGATTTTTTTGATCTTTAGCTTGGGAGGAAAGACTTCCAACTAATTTATGATGACATTAGAGGATAACAAAATGCACACTAATGAATTCTCTTTAGCCTTTGGGCTGTAGCTATGTTTTACTGTCTCCAGGAAAATAAAAGGGAATGCATGGAAATATTCAGCATTTGTATTTTAATTGCCCCTGAGGATGTTAACTGTTTTGCAAAGAATGCAACATCTAATGGTATGAGAAAAAAAAAAAGGAGTAATGTTTCTAAGTTAAGTCCTTATAAGAGGCAAAGTCCAACAGCAGCAGTGAAGTCCCTACACACAGAAGACAATGGCACTAATTTGATTTATTACCATTTAGAGTAACACATGGGAAATGTTGAGTCCTGGGCAGGACAATTGGGAACGAAGGATGGGATTTGAATGGTGGGACAGAGCCTCTTTTCATGTGGAAGAATCTTGTGGATTGCGGCAGTTTTACAGGGCTTCTTGGATAAATTAAATAATAACTTTACACAAATGAAAAGATTTGAAAGGGAATCTGACATGATAAGATTCTTTTGGACTTGGGAGACGACCTGTATCCTTCATGCTCCCTATAATGCAAGTTATAGGTAATAAGTAAGGAATAGTCTTGCACTATCTTAAACCTATTTGCTAGTTGGGTTTTAAAGGTTTGCCTTTGACCTTTCTTCAAGGCATCATATATATCCTGAAGGATTATTCTGTGTTAAAAGATAGCCATTTGTTTAAACAGAGCTTTTATGATTTAAAGCTCTACTGGTACTATGCCCCATAATCTTCCCTGTCATCAAGTATATGCTGTTATAATTAAAGTATTTACATACAGTAGTAAGCACTGGAAATCAGTTAAAAAGGAGTGTGAAAGAGAAAAGATTCCACATTTCAGTTTACTTCCTCCAGCTCCAATAGCAAGCTTGTCTAAGAACACAACTTCAGACAGAGATAAAAATCTTCCTGTTTAACCAGTTTCTATTTCTTTTAATAGAGATGGAACGTATTAGTAGAGGTGGAATGGATTTTCCCTTTCCTTTAATACAGTGGAACAGATTATCATAATCTGGAGGCCAGACCAGACTCCAAACCACAACAAAGTAGAGCTCGACATTTTCCTTACCCTTCCTGCAATTTAGGAAAAGTTGGAAGTGCAATTGGGGTCTTGACTAGTCAAGCCGCCTTGCTGATATGTTAGCAGTTCATAAGGACAGAGCTTAGGGTCCAAGATAATCTCGTTGATCCGTATAAACCAGACTTTGGCATTTCACAAAGTTCTCTCCAATTTGCCAATTTCATTACCATGTGTCTCCAGCTAAACGAGTACTGTTGTGGGAAATACTTCCACAGCCATCATATATTTCCCTTGGTTCCCAAGCCGCAGCAAAGTGGTCTTTGGTGTTGAGAGCATGCAACAAGAATCACTCTGTGTTTTTAAAGATTCTGAGTCTAGATCGTGTTATTTTACCATAACATGTAATTATTGTTGTCTCTGAATCATGAAGCTCCAAAGACCTTAAACTACATTATGATCTGAATCTCACTAAACATCCGTCCTCCAACACATTGATCAAACAACTGGACTACAAGGCAGTTTATTTCCACTGCAGAAAGCAAAAACCACTATGGTTTAATATAATCAAGCAAATATGAGACCTATATAGAATTAAAGGGGAGGGAAGGAAAAAAACCTAAAAGTGCTGCAAACTTGAAAAATCTGTTTAAATATTTGGCCCAAAATTCATAATATCATAAAAATAGTTTGATAAATATTTCTTTAGTGAAATGTGGACACTTATGTGGAGTAATTATAAAGAAGTATTAATGTATCTGAGTGAATGTATTGTTGCACATGTGTATGGTTTTACACTTGAATAAGCATATATTCATTTTGAGATCACTAAGGTGCACTCACTCCAAATGTAAAACAGGACAAGTTGTCCACCTCCCTGCAGATCCACAAGAACACTTCAGGAAAAAACCTTTTCACCCCAAATACTATATTTTGAGTGAGTCTATGATCCTTTGAAGACTCATTTCTGATATTACTCGTGAGAAATATGGGCTGACTCGCTAGAACATAATAACTTGCTGTATATATGGGTTAACAGCATTACTTCATGGGCTGAAGAGGCACAACTGGATGTCACAATGATCCATGGCATTGGGGAAAAGTTCCCTGTATGGGCTAACCAGTATGGAAACTTTCTCCCTGTTATGGAAATTGCTGACATTTGGTTATTATTTGGCAGACAAGGCAGGGAATGGAGGACAACACAAAGGGCAAGTGAAAAGAAAAAATAAAGTACTGAAACAGATCTGAAAGAAATGTCATGTTCTCTTTGCTAGGTTATTTGATTAAGGGCTAATCTCTCTGAACACAAAGACCCAGGGAGGCCGGCGAATCCTTGTAACCTAATCAGTGAATCTGCTCCTTGTAGATGAGTTGGCCAAAGAAACACCTTCTCAGGAATGCTCTGCACACTGGAGGGGTTATTGCCTGAAGGGGGTTAGGACTTATTATGGGATGCAGAGGGAGAAAGGATTTGGAGATCGTTTAAAAGTTATTACAGGAGGTTTTAAGGAGATTGCGGGAATGTGCAAGACTGCTGATCTGAAGTTTAGCAGAAGGACCAAAGGCAGGGGAAGAGAGGGATCACGATGGATCAGCAAGGAAAAAAGAGTGGGAAAATAGTGGGAAAAGGGTAATGGGTAAACAGGCTGCTGGTCAGTACGTTTGTCTGGCTAAGCCCTTCACATGGTCACCATAATCTCTCCTATCTTCTTCCTAAATCGTATTGTTATCTCCTACGCTGGTGAAATCACTATTCTGAGCCAGCGTATCAATGTGGTGAGCTGGGAGCAGGGTAGGAGGTCTGGTCCTTGCTGCCAGACTGGGGCCACCAGCCTCAGGGGCTTGAGAGTCCTGGTACAAGCCTCAGGGAAGGAATGCAACCTAGGGGCTAGCTGCTGGAGAAACCTATGCTCTGTGTGTGTATTTCTGTAGTAACTTTGGTCCCGGTTAACTGGGGAGGAGGGAGACAATGGGGTTGTCTGCACTGTTATTGTTTATGTGAGTGCTGTGTGTGTGTACAGGGTGCTGGTAAAGGTTCTGCTCTCTGTCTGTGTTGATGTTTGTGTCTGGTTGTGTGTGTATTTTCTGTGTGTGTTTGTGTGTGTGTGTCCCTACTGGGAATACGCGTTCAGCGTTGCTGCTGGCTGGGCCTGGGGACGTAGAACCACAGCAGCCTCACAACTGGGAGCAAAGAAACCTACTGGGTCCTGAATCCCACTTAATTTGGCAACCTTTAACATGCACAGCATCACAAAGTACAGGAGACATGGTGGCTACACAGATGATCGACCCAAGGTACACACTCATTGCATGTGTATCACAACCTCATGATATACTGACTGCTGTCACGTGGCCTCACGTGTTCAGGCGTTGAAGGTGCTCGTTGCTTTTTGTTGCAGAACTCAGCAAGATCAAAGGTCAAATCTTCCGTAGGCAGACAATATTGCAGCAACTGTACCGCTTACCCCATGGATACAAGGCACGACGGCAAGTAGAAAAGTAGCCTGCTGTTTTCAGACCAGCATTTATAGGTGCTGTATATCATCCTTTGTCTATTATCCACTTTTTGCTTTACTGTCCCCCCTGTTTTATTACTGTATCTTTGATGTTGTATGAAATCAATTTTGCAAGGCTTTAAAAGGCAGTTAAAAGGTGAAACATAATTGATTTTTTCTCCCTCTATAAAGGCAAGTAACTGGACAATACACTTCCTTAGTAATGATCATTACATTCTGGGAGTGTTAATGCCATTCCTTTGCCTACATTTAATATGATTATCTAATTGGTTTTCATTTACATTTGGTAATAAAAAACAGTCTAAATATTTTTCATAAAATTTCCATCCTGCTGGTTGACCTTTCTGCTGACTTTCAGAAGCTCTTGCCCCACAATAAACAAGGGAACATGGCAGAAATATAGATGGCTTGTTTTACCCTTGACGTCGTTTTTTATTTTGCCATGTAAAAAAGCTCTTGTGCATTGCTTTGCCCCCTCTACCTTCCTCTGTAAAGGGCTTGTATTTTTTTTTCTGCAGGAACACTTCCAGAATAAAGTCTTTTTTGCTAAAGTTGCATGTTTTGATGTTAACATGCCTAATCTTGGTTGTCAGCAATTTTCCAGGCTCATATTGAGGCTGAATTTGCTTTCACCTGACTTTACTATCTACAAGCTGAATACTTAATCTGAGCCAGTTGTCTAAACTTCCTGCGTATTTTTTAGAGAGATGTCAGCTCTGCCTCAGAATGGGATGAAGCACCTTTTGGTGCTGAATCTGTCAGTCCAGCAGCTACAGAGGGAGTCTAGCTCACTAACTTAGACCAGGCACATTACTCATAGGCAGTTACAATAAATGAAAAAAATCCCTTTCCTGACACATAGCCCTAACAGTAACAGCTGCAACTTATCCAAGTTCATTCAAAGCAATTTCGGTGCCCTGCAAGGAGGTGGGAGTGCAGCCATGTTGCATTTGGGAACCCATAATATGCACAGAAGCATTACAGTACATGAAAAGCAGGGTCTATGTGATGTGGTGCCTACAGGGAGAGAGACTGGGCTTGGCTCATCCCTTCCAATTCTGCAGTCCTAATTAAGTTGTGTGAGCATTTGATGGGGCATACAAACGGAGTCTGTGTCCTCCGTTCAGATCTGAGTGACTGGCCAACCAAAAGCCAACATGCTAACCTGGGAGCCAACAGACACGGCGAAAGCTGACTTGCTATCTGTTTCCCCTGCCTCAAATACATTTTCAGATGAATAATTATAGAAATCTGACATTGTTCTTTTTCTTATAAAGGGACGACTTCTAAATAAAGGGATGACTTAATCACTAAGAGTCTAACACAAACCCGCATCCCAGTCCACATTAAAAATCTCTTTACAATCTCTCTGTGTTTTAAAGTAATAACACTTTCAAAGTTCACCTGAATAATGATGTGCTTGGTAGCTATTCAGTGTCTGTTTAGAGCTGATTGTGATGGCAAGATGTGCACCAGATTATAAGGAAGCAGTTTTCCAGTACTCCAAGTTGGTGTCATTTTAACCAGGACATCCGGTTCCAGATGGTGTTTGCACAAATAAGTTAAGTGGGATGTAGCTGACTTTTTCAAGTGACACCTGGACACCTTCTGTTAGCTTCAAGTGAGTGTGTGGCATTGAAAAAAAGTTATTTTTTATGCTAATAGAAAGTTATTTTATCTTTGAGGGCAGTGCTCACAGAGCAACAGGTACGCAAGATGATTTTTTTTTTTTTTCTCCTAGGTAGAATATCCAAAAGTTTCAATTATTCTCTAATGGAAGAGACTTTTTTTCTTCAGGAAGTTGAAGAGGCAAAACATGTAGCTGCATTGCAATAGCTCTGTTTGGAGGGGAAATGTAGGTCATTCAGTTGGCTGAAGCTTTTGAAGTCACATAAATTTCAGCAGTGATGGGGCACTGCACTTTGTAGACTCTAAATATAACCTTGTGCCTCAGCATGCTTTGAAGACAATGGAGAGGAAAAGGCATGTGAGAACATGATTCTTTTGACCCATTTAGACATCTGCATGAAGATAAAATGGATCTGCCCTCAAAGCACCTAATTCTTTCCACTGACTATAACAGAAGCCTAAACAAAGTTTAACTTCTTTGTATCACCAGATGAACCACAAATAACCACTAGAGAAACGCATCTCCCCATTGTGTCTTCACATGCACGGGCTTCTACTGGGCCTTTCAGTGAATACAGAATTAGAGATGGGCTGAGCCACAAGCCTTGGATGCAAACTTCCATGTATCTAGGATGCACTAGGGCTTTGGGGGTTAGATTAATCCCTGCTCGCTTCGTATTATTCAAGAATAAAATGGTTGAGTTTCAGGCTCTAAACAGACACAGACATAGCATAGGGCAGGGGAGACAAAAGCTGAAGGCCTGAATGACAGCTCATTCTCACAGCTTATTGGCCTTAACTAAATGCCAAGCAGATTTGCTTTAAGATTTTGAAATCTTGCTTCTTTGTCTTGAGTAGGATGCTTTCTAGTAATGTGCGCTCTGGGGCCAGGCAATTCACAGTGTTATTGCTGTTTGCTGAAAACATGCATTTTTCCTCAGATCTCATAATTGAAATTCAAGCTGCACATGATGCAATTTGACATTAATTTCAGTTATTTATGTCTGAGGTTTGCCCCATCCAACAAGAGCCGACACTAAAGAAGAGCACTGGAAATGGAAATACGCAGTGCCATTAGATGCAAGGCTTGATTTGTAAATCACTTAGATAGCAATAAAACTGGGGATGGAAATAAAAGTGGCAAAGCTCAGCTTTCTAAATGCTAAATAATTCAAGGGGGAAAGGGTGAGGGGAAAAAAAGGTAAAGAGCAAGAGCTTTGTGTATGAAAACAATGGCATATGAGCAAATCAGAAATTTCAAGCTCTCACTAAATGTAATTTCAGTCAATTAAAGCATAACATCAAAATTGCAGGCTGCTAAAATCTGGGATGAAGCATGTCAAGGCTGTGTGCATTTCTAAAAGATTTACAGCAAAACCTGAATCTAAGAAAGATATTCTCTGAAATGGTGCCACAGGGCTCTTTACCGAGCAGACAACTATTTTATAAAACTGGGCTGTAGGGAGTCAGACCCAGCAAAATTCAAGATGAAAATGGGTTTTTTTTATTATTTATTTTTATGTTTGCGAAGTTAACAGTGAAAGTAAGTTAGCCAGAGTAACAAATTCCTGATGAAAGAGGGAATATTTTTTGTCACATGAATTTTACAAGTTTGGAGTTGAGGGGTTTGGTGGTGTTACTTTCTTTTTGTTCTACAGATTGACTGTAGTCCAATGAAAGGCTCCTGATTTTAGCATGAGAACTGCTGAATGAAATTTTGTGGGTTTTATCTAGCAAGATGCTATTTCAATACAGGGTGGAGAGGAGAAGGGAGGGTGGGCAAGAAGCAAAATGTAGACCAGATGCAACCAAGTAGATCTCATCATCTGCTCCCCTGCCCTTTCCCCAGGAGAGATTGGAACAAGCATCAAATGATGCCCTAATAGCAAAACATTTCCTCCAGTGCTCACAGTCTCATACAAAACTGAGGAGTATCATTATCACAAGATTTTAATGAAATAAAGGCTTGAGAATGGAGGTAAAAAATGTACAAGTTACCCAACAGTGATCCTGTTCCTGCTATTGTGGCCCATCCTGGAGGGCTCTGAAACTTTGCCTGATTTTTAACAACAGTTCTAGTCATAATAGTTTCTTTTGAATTGCAGATTCAATAATCTGTACCACATGGGAGCTCATCTAACTCTGAATGCCACAGAATTATGTTATGGCATAAAAGGGACAAGTGAGGAACTGGTCATGGAGACACACCTATGATACGAGTAGGACAGAGAAAGGAAATATGTTTGGATGGCATCTTGATAATTCCTTCAGCTATATCATGATTCTTGTTTTCAGTAGGGTATAGATGTTGCACACAACATTGCTGAGATTCCTAAGGAAAGTAGCTCCAAAGACTACAGATGGAACTGAACACATTATGGTATTTTTTGAATGGGGTCTGTCTTGTACCTGCCATTAGCAAGCCTTCTGAGCACTTCTTTTATTTTAAGTAGACAGTGAAATAATATTTATCATTTGTTCTACAGTAACAGATAAAATCTGCAAAAGAAAAAAAATAAAATCTTATTGTTCTCCCAACTCCTGACTTCTTGAGTCCTCTAATGTGATCAGGGAACAAATACCGTACACACAAATGTGAAGGGATGGATAGTCTCCTAAGTAGCCTAGTACGGTAGTCATCATCTTATCCATCTCAACACCAATATCTGATGTAGTCCTCAGAACTCCCTCTACAATAAATGGAGAAAAATAGACCCATCAAGTGTGACTCATCTCTTCCCAAAACAGACATATAAGTCAGAAGACTTGTACCCCAAAGTCCTGTTCTTTCTGCTTTGTCTGTGAGATGATTCAGCTCTGATGGAAACATCAATGCACTAGAAACAGAAAGTGAAGAAAGATGTGTTTTCAGAATTGTAGTAAACAGAGGAAACTAAAGATAGGAGAAAGAGAAGGATCCAAGCACTGAAACATCAAGCCATTTGTCCTGGGTCTCAAAAGACAAATATATCTTCACCCCAAAGTTTTTACAGTGGAAAAACTATTGAGTACCATGTCCCTCTCCAGGTATGTTTTACAATTATACAAGAAAGCCTCGGAGACACTGAGAAATGAAAGACCAAGTGAAATTCAGAACTACTGTTTTCAGGCTGGATTTTATCTTGAAGGCTGCTGCTTCTACCTGAGATCTGAAGAAAGGGGTTTAAAAGCACCTGTGGTTTTTTTTCAAGGATATCATAAAAGGTATTTCCTGTTTCTACCGACCTTGCTTCACCTCTATTCACAGCTACAAAAAGACCAGTATTGCACCTGAAGTAGGAAGCATCAGGACAGTTGTTTTTCCTTGCAATATCTTTGTCACCTTTCCTCTTCAAAAATAATGATATCTGAAGGTGAATATTCTGATTAAAAAAATGGGGAAGGTGACAACTCTGCTGTTACTGATGCTGCTTGTCATGAAATGTGAAAATGTTTGCCTCAGACCATTTTGAATAGGGTCATTATAATTAAGGGCACAGCCAAACCTGAAATTATGCTTGCACTGGGAAAAAACAAATATGCTCTAAATGCTTGTGTTTATTTGGTCATTTAATGGCTTACACCTCAGCACCCCAAACATTTCTCGGGGAAAAACCCTGAAGAAACGAGAGGAAATGTTCTGTCCCTCTCTATGCATTTCCCAATTGTTTTCTTTGTCCAATTCATAGGTTGTAAACAGCTTGGGAGGTTACGATTTCCAGAAAGCTCTAGGGAAATTAGCCACATAAGCCCTTCTTCATTCAGAAAGGTTAATTCAGTCACATTCCTGTTCTAGCTGAAAGCTCCTTTCCTGAAGCCATTACAGATCTGTTGTGTTCAGTACTTGGTCGAGCACTGATCTGGCACCTAGGAACACAACAGATTTTGTAAAAACATATGCAAGATCTGTGGATAACTGTCTTGTGTTTTTCTCAGACTAGGAAATTTCTTTTAATTTATTTACTTATGTAATTACCTATTTTTTATGTATGTACATCTCTGGTTATGTTCAGATTCTTAAAGTTACTGTATTGGTACAGACTGATGCTAGATAGTGCTTACTGGCTGAATCTTGCAGGAATTTTCTTGGAGGTGGCTGCACTACGTATCAAGTTTCTTCTGGCATTCAATAGTTTGTCATTGTAGGGATGCTCTTCCATCCAAGATTATTGACAAGCTCTTCTTTTCCTGTATTTATTTTTTATTTTACCTAATCCTTGGGGAAAAAAAAAAAAAAAAAAAAAAAAAAGAAAGTATTTATGGCTTAGGTATTTATTTTTACAAACCTCTACTACTGAAATAAATTTCAGAATATTAACTCTAAGAATTTGTCATCTGCTTGTGCATTGAGTAAACATAATATTACCTGGGTACACTTTCAAAGCATTAACAAAATGTTAAAGTCCTTTTTATTTTATTTATTTATTTTTTTAAAAAAGGTTAAATAATATGCATTTCCAATTTCTCCTAGCAACAAACAACTGCCAAATAGTACAACCAGAATATAATATCTTCAACTGTTTCACTATAAAATGTAGTAGCCTTCAGAGCAGGGGAGGATATATCTCACTGACTGATAGAATCAGAATGCCTGAAGTCATTTATTGTCTGAAACACACACACATCTTCCAAGCCAGTTAAAATATGTAAACTTCAGTGAAGAAAACAGCTACACTAAATAAAACTTCTCAGCTCTGCCAAGGTCAATAGCACCAGAAAAAGGCCCCTGGAGCTCAGGAAGCAGAGCAGACAGAGCTGTATTATATCATATTCTCCCACACTGACAACTACCTTACACTGTGAATGATAGACATAAATTGGAGCTATTTGTTGAGCAAGTCTGCTTCTCAGTCTGAATAAAGGAAGGGGCAAGTTGATTTCTGGAAGTAGCAGTTTTGGTCTGTCTATTTCTGAGGGAACAAATAAAACAAAGTGAATTCATTTCTTATATTAGTTGAGAAAACCTTCAGATGACTTTGGAAAGAATGGGGAAAATGAAGAAATGACTCAAGGGAAGAAATGGACAAGTAAAGAACCAACACATTGTAGAAAAATGAAAAATCCAACTGGCTCCACATGGAATTTATTATCTTGTGACACTATGAATAACAAATTTTGGAGCACCCAGCAGATTGTTTCAGATGTTGTTTGTGAATGAGGAAGGACAGTTTTGTGCTTCAGTTTTGATCTTCCAAAACCTCGTTAAGATGGAGGAGCAATGTTTTCACAGGCAACTGTGAGCAGCCAGAATTTCCCAAATAACTTTGACCAAATTGTGCCACAGAATTGTAAGTCTCCATCGACACTATTTATATATTAATATCAAGGTAACTAGGCAGCGATGACTTACCAAATTTTTTTTACTGTCAACATGTATTGGTTTTCATTCACTAGTGAGCAGTGTATCTGGAATAAGTTCTCAAAATGGTGGATGAAGCATTCAACCAGAAATTAAATTAATAATTTCATTCTTTTTCTCTTTATCTTCTTTTTTTTTTTTTTTTTTTTTTTTTTTTTTTTTTGGAGAGAGAGAGAGAGAGAGAAAGGTAATTAGAAATGTTCAAAGTTCCTGGAACAGGTTAAAAAAACAGAGCTAATGAACTTGGTTTTTAACTGAAAGGAAAAATAAATGATTGACAGCATAAAATATCTGGAACTGCTGGAATAGGAATTAATGATATCCCTCAAACCAGGACTGATTAAACATCATTTCTTGGTTTCTCTGTCTAAATACTGCATGGGCATTAAGTTTCTCCTTTACAATGTTAATTTGATGTCTTGACAAGGGAGAAAAATGACTTAAAATGTGTAAAAGCTACTGATGGTTATTACTTTAATGCATTATGACTTGAAAAATATTAATCTAATGGGAGATAAGCATAGGTGCTTCTGACTAAATGGGATACATGTCCATCGTCCACTGCTATAGTCTACAGAGTGGAGGGAGTAGCAAATAGCTGACACAAAGGTATAAGAGAGAAAAGAAATTAACACAGTGCTAATGACCAACAGAAACTCATGAAATAGCACATGACCTCTCTCACATTCTCTCCTTTACCAGTGAAAAGCCTTTTTAATTTCTTTTCATTTGCATTATTGCAAAATCAACCAGATGCAATACGAATGTATTTCTTTTCTTCTCCTTTCTTTTCACCTAAATCTCCCCACAAATATCTTTACTTCCTGTAAGACATAGCACATTCGGAGCAGAAGACATGGCTAGGTGGCCTGATTCAATATAGTATTTCCACTGTGCAATCCCAGTTTGCATAAAATAATTAAGAAAACTGGGATGAGAAATGGACTGGCACCATGATGGAACTCGCAGGCTGGAATACATTAGTTTACTGATCAGCAGTGAACAAGCAGAGCACATGTGGTCTTTAAAAAAGACTGACAGCCAGAGGGAAACAAGCAATGTCACATTTTAGATGTCTCTAAGGATTTTCCAGGACATCATATAAATATTTTTGATGAATGGATTATTTACTGATGATCTAAAGCATGCCAGACACAATTCCATTTATGTAGCATTGTATCACCTTGCAATTTTTAATGTAATTATCTTCACAGCATCTTTCTGATCCTGCATAGTACTATTATTTTTATTCTATTAATAAAGACAAACTCTAAAAGACTAATAGCTAGATACATGAAATGACCTGGGAGATTATCTGCTGCCAAACTGCCATTTTACATACCTGAAACTGGAATTACAAGTCTCATCAGTTATGATTTGCCACTGAGTAACCCTGAAAACTTTTAAAGTTTTCAAAACCACAAGGAGCAGGATACAGCTTTTCTCAGTTAAGAGGTGTACTGAGCAGGAAGTCTGCATCCGAGCTGGTTGCCCAAATTGTTTTTATAATGAATGGAATAGCACATTTAGACTGTGATTCCTTTGATTTACTTCAAAAATTTTATGATGAAGAGTCTTGTTTAGGAAAATCTTCTTGACAATAGCTCTTTTGTTACCCAAAGACTCAATACAACAGGCTCATCTGAGGTGGCTGAAGTTAGGCAAAAGGAGCAGGTTTCACCCAGGTTTCATGTTCCTCCAGAGACAGTCTCTGGGTCTACAATGTCTGTGCAGGTCCAGAATTACCTGAATGCTGTGAGCATTTAATTTCCGTTAGTCCTCTCAAGACTAATCATCCATTTCCATCTCTAGTTTTTAGATCCCAACATCTGGGTACTCTTCAGATTAAAAAAACTTAAGGGACATTATGCAAAATAACACTGAAAGATGAGCTGATATTGTTTATTTGCCTTCATTTAATATTCCAGCAGTCATTCCCTCAGCTCAGGAGAGACCTGGGCTTCAGTCCCTCTACCACACATAGTCGTCAGGAAAGTTAATAGTTTCCAGAGTTTTGTTCCAGCTCTGCTGAGAGCAGACCTACTACTTTAATAAGCTGCCCATGCTAGGTCCACTGCAGTGGACTTTTTGCCTGGCAAACAGACAAACAGCACTTGGATGTTAGGTTGGAAGACAGGCTATCATCGTAAACATCCAGTCACTGATTTTGAAAATGGAAATTGAATCTGGTAATGGAAAGCGATCCTGGTGATTTGTCTTTGAAGGAGAGTCTTGCTGATTTCCTCATTCCTCTCTATTTGCATATTAGCCCTTCTTTGGAGGTGGAAACAACTTTTTTATATTAATAGAAGTCATATAATGAACTGCTTGCAGGAACCCATTGGGTGTGGGGAAATTAAAAAAAAAAAAAAAGTGTAGCAGATATGAACATAAGATACATGGGAACATCCTGAATCATTTGAGTCCAGTCCTCTGCTGTGGAAAACAACATGTTTTAAGACTCTTTTCAATAGTGATTTTTCAACTACATTTATATTTGCAATAATTATATTTTATGACTCAGAATGTATACAGAAGGACCTGCCAGTTACAGAAAAAATTAGCAAAGTGTATACTGTATAACTATACTGATCAGTGGAAAGGCCCTAGTTCCCCCCAAAACCACTCAGAAATCCAGACTGCATGGGAACAAATTTAAAGAACATAAGCTACTTAAACTTGGAAAGCAGATAAGAGAATTACTAGGAAGCACTTAGTGGTCCCAATGTTCTTAACCTAGGGAAGGTTGTTTCCTTTGGAGACTCATTTTGCTTCTGGTGAATCCTCACTGGAAAGTAGAAATGAACAGCAGGAACTGCAATGTAGACTATCTGCTTTCACAGTGCTTTAACTGCAATATCCCAGATCTCCCACATCAAGATCAATGGAAGTTTTGCCAACAACTCCTGTGAAACTAGAGACAAGCCCTACCACAAGATGAAACCCTGTTTTGGTACTAAGTTTAGATAGTTCTTGAATGTAAGTCCCAATAAGGAAATAATGAATTGGAAGACTGTCACATAATTACGTGGGCAATGTGAAACCCAGGCGAATAACAGTGTATGTGTTCTTGGACAACTTGTACATGGCTTAAAGAAGATGTAAAGATCTGAGTGCTGTAAAACACATGCTATGAATCATCCAGAAAAGTCGTCTGCTGTACAGGAGTGGGTGGATTTGCTAGTGTGTTCCCACCCGTTCATACCCAAATGCTTCCTCCCCATCCAAAGCTGTAGAACGTCACTGAAGAACCTGTACTTTAAACCTCCTCTCCTGCATCATCTCTATGATGCTGCATGACTCCCACAGCTGCATTTAGGATCCATACTGCCAAAACACTTCAGCTAATTCCCCGCTGGTGGGTGGTTTTCAGGAGAAATGTCAGTCTTATGAGACACATTTCATTTTCCAAGAAGGTTTCATCTCCCCATTTTCAAAATAATATGAATTCTCAACTGGAGGAAATTCTCCTAATTACCTTGCATTACTTCACAGAAAAGGCAATAATAAAAAAAAAATCTTCTCTCACCGTGCCCAATACTTCCATGAAAAATAATGGAGAAAAGGTTTTTCGCCCTAAGTGAGAAGGTAGTATCCCAAATTTGAAGGAAAATTAGGACATCTCCTAGAATGCTGAGGCCAAGGAATGTCCTAACCCAAGAGTCCTTAGGACCAAGAAAAATCCTCTGTAAGATCTGAGAACTCAATCTAAAACTGGTGTTTCTTGAATTTTTTGTTTCCAAGTTCCCTGGTGGGATGCATGGGAGCCCCAGGAGCTCCTTCTGAAAAGTAAGACTTCCCTAAGACTCTGACAAGGTCTGATACCTTTCTGGTAGAAACTGGTTGGAATGGATCTGTTTACATGAAACACGGTGTTTGTTGGATAGGACTTTCTGCGGGGAAAAAAACCCAAACTTCTCCAGTTGTGTGGAACTGTTCAAAGAAAATCTCAGACGTGTGGGAAGACAGAGCTTTCTTCTCTCCAAAATGTACAAAAAGTGGCACGAATGCACAGCCACACACAAACCTGTGTTCAACTGTATTAGCAGACACCAAAATACGAGTTTGGGGTTCCATTTATCAGGGCAGCTTTGGTTCTGCCTCTGTCTGTAATTCATTTTTGAAATAAATTCTGCTTTATTTGGCCTGATTGCATCTTGGGAAAGGGATAATCATCCAGGTGAGCTTGCTCTTTCATGAATGCATTTTGCTTCACATTCAGACTAATTGCTTAGTCTCTGCAGAAATTCAGGGTTTTTTTTTATATTGTCAGGGATCAATTGACTAGAAAGAAAGAGTTGAGCATGTTGTCACTCCTACCTATAAAATCCAGATGTTGTGGCATTAATTTTGTCTTCTGGAGTTTTAGGGGATGGGACAGCTTTCATTAAGAGTAGAAGGGACGAGGTGAGGTGGTTTTGTGTTCCCATTTTAGAGGGAAATAATCCTGTATGCAACATTAACAAGCACACAAAATGAGAATAATTAATCTCAGATGGATAGAGACAAGCCTGATTTGATAGCTCGATGCATACAGCTTTTTCTCTTTTTTTCTGAAGAAATTTATACGATCCTTTCTTTATTATGTGCATTGCAGCAGCATTTTGTAGTTCTCAGCATTATGCTGATCAGGCTAGAGCTGGCAGGGAAAACAGAGATGCAGAGCTCAGTTCAATTGCCTAAATATCTGCATTCAGTGTGATTTGAGATGCCCCAAGGTACTCGAAACATTCACATGGGTGTGGCAGATATGACAAAGGTCCTATAGGAAGTGCACATATTTTTGGGACTGGAACTGGAGCTGGAGCTGGAACTGCAAGCCACTACCCTAGAGTACTCCAGATGGCTCTATATACCTGTCCTTAGGTACTAATATGAAACAATATATTAGAAAATTGTATTATTTTATAATTATAGAGTTCAAAATAAATTCATAAATTAAATTTAATGTAAAATTACATATGTTATATAAAATAATTTTTACTGTGCCCAAACAGGTTTGCTCACAATTATCCCAGAGACCCGTGGCAGAACCAAGAGCAGTGCCCAGTTCTTCCTGAGAGCAGCCTGGAAAGTTCTCCATCCCCACCTCATCCTATGCTGTTCTACAGATGTCCAGGGACAGATAACACTAGTTTAAATAGATGCTGCCTCTGTTAAAAAAAAAAGTCAAGCAGAGGTGGCTAGTGAATTCAGTGTGATATTTTTTCAGTGTTACCATGGAAATTTCTAGGGAATTTGTTATAAAGCATGTGTGGAGGAACTAAGCCTGGGAGCTGCTAGGTAAGGCATATAAAATGCATAATTCTTCAGCGAACTCGATGTGGCCAAAGTTACAGCGGATGGCTTCTCTGCTGTCCTGCTGTGCTCAGTTCCGAGCGTGACAGAATTACAGCCTAGCACAGCTCCGTGTTTCCAAACACCTCCGTCTAGACTCGAGTCTGAACAAAAGCTAATTGATGGTTTGAGCAGTGAAAGGGTTTACAGTAACTTTCAGTTAAAACTTCTAAGTCTTTAAATTACAGAGGCGGGGAGGAGGGAGTGTCAAGGGAAGCAGAATCTGGTGCCATGTGTGTCGTGGGGGGGAGGATGGAGAGGAAGCCAGCTCTAGAGATGCAGAGCTGTCTCCTCCAAGTGAAAGCCGTGTATCTTGCTGTCATCTCTTCCAGCTGGAAAATCCTGGGGGTGAATTCACAGTTCTGTAATTGTAATGTCCCATTACTTATGATGGTCTTGGTGAGGGGACAAATAAATAAAAAATGACACCTTCCCCATCTGCAATGTTCTTATTTTAAAGGGTCACTTGACACCAGTTGTTCAGTAGCAAAAACACATCAACAATTAGATACAAAAGTACTGCAGGCACTGGGAACAAAAGCAAGTTGAACGCTGCCATTAAGCTGCAAATGCAGTGGATTTCAATGCAGCTCAACATGAGCCAGCAGTGTGCATTTGCAGCCCAGAAAGCCAACTGCATCCTGGGCTGCATCACAAGAGGTGTGACCAGCAGGTCGAGGGAGGTGATCCTGCCCCTCTACTCTGCTCTCGTGAGACCCCCCCTGGAGTACTGCGTCCAGCTCTGGGGGCCCCAGTACAGGAGAGACATGGAGCTGTTGGAGTGAGTCCAGAGGAGGCCACGAAGCTGATCAGAGGGCTGGAGCACCTCTCCTATGAGGACAGGCTGAGAGAGTTGGGGTTGTTCAGCCTGGAGAAGAGAAGGCTGCAGGGAGATCTGATTGCTGCTTACCAGTACCTGAAGGGTCCTACAGGAAAGATGGTGAGGGACTGTTTACAAGGGCGTGGAGTGACAGGACAAGGGGTAATGGGTTTAATCTGAAGGAGGGTCGATTTAGATTAGATGTTAGAAAGAAATTCTTCCCTGGGAGGGTGATAAGACACTGGAACAGGTTGCCCAGAGAGGTTGTGGCTGCCTCTGGCTCCCTGGAAGTGTTCCAGGCCAGGTTGGATGGGGCTTTGGGCAACCTGGTCTGGTGGAGGGTGTCCCTGCCCATGGCAGGGGGGTTTGAACTAGGTGATCTTCAAGGTCCCTTCCAACCCAATCCATTCTGTAATTCTATAATTCTATGATTTATCTGGCTTGCCCAAGGTCCCATGGATTATTTGTGGCAGGGCCAGAAGATGCAGCCACAGCTCAGAATCCCAGTGTTTTCTCAGATAATTTGAACTATTGATTCAATGCCTGTCTGTTAACTTTTCGATCATCCTGCTCACAGTGCTTAGCATAGGATGAAAAACCAAGGTATATCCTTGTAGATGCTCTAAGAAACTTAATCTGAGGTCATTTACTTACTGTGCTCCAAATGCTAGACTCTTCTTTGCACTTGTGTTCATGCCCTGGTGTATGCCACACAGCTCCCAGCATAGGAATGTTCCAGACTTGAGTTGGAGGGGGAACATCAGGCTGTACCCACTGCGGTGTGGCCACTTAACTGAGTGTCTAAAGCTTTCCGGCACTGCTCATCTCCTTCCCCAAGCCAGCCACTCTAGCAGAAGTATAACCCAACAGACTGTGTGCCTCCTCCTCCAATCCTGCCCCTGATAACTTCTCAGCTTTTATTTGAAAATCAAATTCAGGTGTAGTCATTGTGACCATAAAGTATGTTTTGAAAACCTGACCAGTGGGTACCCAGTGTAGAAACATCTGTGTTTCCAGAGAGGCTGAAATATTATCCAGAAAATAAAACTACTGTGTATCTCCTCACTGGTACTGAATTGATGACTGAGAGTGAGACATTCAGTGTCAAATTCTTAAGTATTTCATTGCCCAGTCAAGTGATTAAGGGAAGACCAAAAATGTCAGACAATAAAGCAAGGGCCAATTCAGGTCACTCTGATTCCTGTCCAGGAATTGGGTCTTAAACAGGTTATGGTCAGCTGGGGAGTCGAGGTGGGATTCAGTTTTCGATTTCAGAACTGCAGATTAACTTTCAAAGCTTTCTGAATTTTTGGTTTAATCCTAGTTTTATATGTCAAGCCATTGGATCAATGTATTGTGAAATTTTGTGCAGAAAGATTCATTCCAGTTGTAACCTCCAGCGTAAAAGGTAGACAGCAAGAAATGTCAAGTTCTCTTACTGCCCTAGTTTGGATGAAACATTACAAATAGCTGGGGTTTTCTTCACCCTGTTTAGCTAGCAGCAGAGGAAGAGAATGTTTCTCCATTGTCTGTTCCTGGCAAAGCAGAATTTATTTTGGATGACATTATACTCAGATCTGTTCCAAGGAAATATTATGGATATGTGCTCACCTTATTGGTCAGCAAAGGGGAATGCACAGTGAAATACCACTGAAATTTTATATAACCTATTTACTGAGTGAAGAATAAGCACAGATCTATTTTGCATAATCCTCTGTGCAAGAAATCTTTGAATAAAAAAACATTTGAATATAAATTATTCTGAGCCCTACCTATTGCTATTGTTTAGAGCAGCACTTTCACCTGCTTGCAATGAGAAAGAGCATTAATACTAACAAATTCATGGCTGATAATTTTTCTCTGTCTTTTGGACATTTCATTTTCCCTTTCAGTCCTTGTTTTCACAGGAAAGCAGGATAATTATGCTGGTGACTGCTTTTATTCTAATATGAAACTGTCGTCTTTTTTTTTTTTTTTTTTTCCCCAGCTTGGTTTGTGTCATTTAGGAAAGAGTTTAAAGAGAAATGAAAAATAGAGAATTATTCTGACTTCAGAATAAGAGTGTTTACACAAGTCTGTGGTTTAGAATTACTGATTCCGATGTTTTCATAATAGAGTAGCCAGTCTAGTTTTATGTGCCCAATTTAGGTGTGTTGGATAGGAGTCTCATGTCCCTGAATATCTAATGGAGAAAGATTATTTCCTCCAGAGGGCACATTCAGAACATTAGCTAAGCTCAAATGTCAGTTTAAGTGATATAAACATCTTGTATCTGAATGATGTTACTCTGTGACTGTCACCCACAGGCTTACCACATATGGTCCTTAAACTCTCTAGTCACTGGTTAAGAGACTGATGAAATCTTTGACCATCTTCTCATCCATGCATGTTCCCATAGCACTTGACACCCCATCATCCACACCCTACATTGCTTTTCGTAAATACTAAGCCAGGCTTGAGACCATTTTCATCATCCATGAGCTATTTAATAAAATTGATCCTGGATACCTATAGCAGTATTTAAAACAGTAGGGACGACCTTATCAAATACCTTCATTGGAATACAACCTATGTGATGTTCACCCAAGTATAGTAACTCAAACTTTCTTGGTCTAATAATGTGACAATATTGACTTTTTTCTTGGTGTCATCAAAGACTGCCATGCTCAGGACTAGTATGACTCTTCTTCAAGATGAGGATCTATTTTTCATATCTTTTCCCAGAGATACAACTCTGTGGGAACTCAGTAATTGTGGTTTGTTTCTTCAGGGTTGCATGGTGGTGGTAGCAAACACATGAAACTCATCATATTCTTCTCCAAATAAAACATGCACCTCTGGGACCCTTCCCTCTCACACATAAACGAACAAAAATCAGTACAAAGAAAGCCTATACAAAACAGAACATTCTCCTTTCATTACTTGTTGCTGCAGGAAGAGGTCCAGAGAAGATATAGCACCTGAGCTATGGTAGTAATCTGACTTCATCATCTTTGAAGAGAGGTGCAGATGTCAGATTTGTGAAACTTCAGAACTGTAACTGCATAAGTACTAGATTAGACAAAATATTAACCCACCCTGGGGTTCCTGTCTCTGACAATGGGCAGTAATGTATATTTATAGGAAATTGTAATACTAAGAGGAAGTGAGCTGTCTGAACATGCACATACTCATTGAATAATAAGAACTAATAAAAGAAGAAAAGATCAAACCTGGTAAAACTCACAAGGTCTCAACGCAGGTGCTCGGACAACCATGGAAATTGGCATCCTGCTGGAAACTACTTAAAGCATGCCAACAAAACTCTTGCTGTATGCAGAGCAGCTATTGCATTCCTACACAATACTGCAGGAGGAAACCTTAATGTATTACAGAAAGTACAGTCTGGCTGGGTCAGTCAGGAGACAGGAGAGAATGAGAACATGGCCAGCTGTATTACAATTCCCAAGAGATCGTGTACCACTGCTTTGAAGCCAAGACGTTAAAACATCAGCCAAAGGGAATTTTTGTGCATTTTCCATACAGAGATCAAAATGTTATCCATGTGGGTCTGTGTGGCAGATCCAACTAGTAATTGATTATTTTGCTTCTAAAATCAATTGATACTTGCTGCCACAGGGCTTGAACTATGTGCGTTATGCAAATTGAGGAGGCTTGGCATTCCTCAGGCTACATGAAGTCTCTGAAGGACTGAATTCATATTGACCTCCAAAGTGAGCTCATTTAGTGAAAAAGTGGGGTCCTAATCTCCCGATCCATCCATCAGTACCGCTACTGTGACCAGGGGAAGTCTGAAGGCCAGATGTGATTTCATGCAAGTTGGACAGGGGCTTCTTCCAGATATGAGAATTAAGCTGGACGTTTCTAGCCTAAGACCTCTCCAATAGCTCTTTCCAAGAGCTATGCAGCTAATCAGAATTTTGCAACAGATTTCTCAGAAATAATTGCATGGGGTAGGCAGCTAGTTTGTTCAATGAAGGAAATGTTACCAAAGTCCTCTCACCGGTGCATTAAATATTTAGTGTCTTCTCCCGCTTTGCTCCACTGTACCAACAATTTAATCTCCCATTCTCTATTCATACAACAATTTAGCTGGATTAAGAGAATTTGACTGACATCTAATGCAAATACAACTGTATCAAATAGATTTCTTGGCCACTTCAGCACGTGTACTCAAAAGCTGCTGGAATATAAAGTCTGAAAATATTTGTAAGCAAATGTTTTTATATATGGAAGAAAGAACCTACCATTAATATTTCACATTACAAAATGAATATAGCAAATATAAACATTTATTACTTAACCATTTCTTCTGAGTGGAGAGATAATGACATGTTTATAAAACATCTTTGATAAAGGACATTTCAAGGTATTTTGCAAGCAAAATTATACAAAATAACCACACATCCTAATGCTGTTTGGCGTTCAACATGTATATACACTGCCAGCTCTTAGCTCAGGAAATGAAGATGTTGTGCCCAATTGCATATTCAGGGTAGATGTATATGCACTACTTTCTGGGGACTAAATCTGTGGGGCCTGGTTATTACGACTGAATTTGATGGAATGAACATAATTTTACTGCCTGTTCATGGTTCCCTTTTTTCTTTACGATGTTGAAAACTAAATTAAACTTTGTGGCATTTTCTTTTCACTTCTCTTTCTTTTCATTTCAAAGAAATTTCTTCTTTTTTTTTTAAGCATTTGGTGAAAATGATTGACTATTGCTGGCAAAGGAACAATGTTTGTATCCTACTCCTGTTGCCTCTTTAGAAATAGTTCTTCTTTTCTTTATCCCCATGGCAAAACAGTAATTTAGATCACTGAAATCATAACAGCGATATTTTCCCCTTCCAAAGAACTCGAGCTTAAAAATGCTTTCAGATAAGACTGAGGTCAAAGAGAGAGTATTTGGTAGAATATTTGCATGAAAAAGTTTGCATGGGGAATATACTACTCAACTTCAAAGCGCTGCGGTGCAGATATTGTTTTGGAAACACTTAAAAGGTTCTCAGAAACCTGGTTGTTTTTTGGTTTTCAAGCTCAAGTTTCATGACTAGCATACTGTGTTACTTTCAAAATATCCAGCTCTCTGGGAACAATGAGAGGCTCATATGAACCCCTGCCATGGCTGAAGTTTTGAAAGATCTACCGTTTTCTCCAGTGGTCCCAGTGTCTGCACGTCCTCAAAGTGCTGGTGAAAGATGCCCCATATGTCACTTTGCAGCTTGGCTTATTGGGAAATCTTCCTTGTCCCTACTCAGAGCACTAACTTCTGATTCCCAGCTCACCAGTTTTCCTCAGAAATACAGGCTGTTTCTAGTTTGAGAAATAATTCAGACCAGCAGTAGCGGATCTGCACTGAAGAACATCTGTTTTTAAAGACCTTGTATTCATACTATACATACCTCAGGGTTTTTTGCTTAATACTAGATCTAACCCAGTGGTGTGGCCTGCGTGCCCATTTACAGCTTGATTGGTTTGGGTGAACCCCAAACTTCTTCTGGTCTAGTTTCTTCCAAACTGAGTTCAGTTTGTGGTCTGCCAAGCTCTGTGATAGAAACCAAATGATGACCCATGTGGATTATTGCGAGATCTTTCCTTCAGCTTCTCTCTGGATTAAAACTAAATCACTGATGTAAGAACATAGATTACTGTGATGACATCAAACCTCTCCTCTACTCTGTACACAAATATTTTGCTCTGTACCAAGTGGTTCAAGAGGTCTATGCCATTGTCTCCAAGACGCTTTATAGCCCAAATCAAAGCTGACTACCTATCTATATGTGTGACCTAGAAGTTATATGCAAGTCTGAAGGAGCAGCCATAGTTAGGCAGGCTGAATGTTGTTATGTTCAAAATTTTGCTTATGGGCAGAGAGAAAGTACACCTTACATATACATTAAGTAAAAGCAAGAATTTATCATTAGTATAATTTAAATCTTAACAGTCTAATTCAAGAATCATCATTAGTCTAGATCTAATTATTACAGAAAAACAAAGATAATAATGTGAGTAAAGTACTTAATGTACAGAGAAAGTCACAATAATAGAATCATAAAATCCTAGAATATCTCGAGTTGGAAGAAACCCATAAGGATCATCGAGTCCAACTTCCTGCTCCTCAGAGGACTACCTAAAACTAACCCATATGACTAAGAGCATCATCCAGATGCTCCTTGAACTCTGACAGGCTTCGTGCCATAACCATTCCCTGGGGAGCCTGTTCCAGTGACCAACCACCTCTCAG
This sequence comes from Balearica regulorum gibbericeps, assembly GCF_011004875.1. NCBI lineage: Eukaryota > Metazoa > Chordata > Aves > Gruiformes > Gruidae > Balearica > Balearica regulorum. The sequence goes on from NC_046185.1 coordinate 3,569,301, forward strand.
TGAAGAACCTTTTCGTAACGTCCAGTCTGAACTTCCCCTGACACAGCTTCATTCCATTTCCTCATGTCCTATTGCTGGTCATCAGAGAAAGGAGATCAGCACCTCCCCCTCCACTGCCCCCTTGAGGAAGTTGTAGACTGTGATGAGGTCACCCCTCAGCCTTCTTTTCTCCAAACTGAACAACCAGAGTGACCTCAGCCACTCCTCCTAAGTCTTGCCCTCAAGACCTTTCACCATCTTGGTTGCCCTCCTCTGGCCACACTCTAATAGTTTGATGTCCTGTATTGAGGCACCCAAACAGCACACAGGACTTGAGGTGGGACCACACCAGTGTCGCGGAGAGTGGGACAATCATCTCCCTAGACAGGCTAGCTATGCTGTGCTTGATGGACCCCAGGACAGGGTTGGCCCTTTTGGTTGCCAGGGCACACTGTTGACTCATATTCAACTTGCCATCAATCCAGACCCCCAGATCTCTTTCCGTGGGGCTGCTCTCCAGCTTCTAATCCTCCATTTTGGATGTATAACCAGGATTACCTCATCCCAGGTGCAGAATCCTGCACTTGCTCTTGTTAAATTTCAGCAGGTCGGTGATTGCCCAGCTATCTAGTCTATTCAGATTGCTCTGTAAGGCCTTTCTACCCTTGAGGGAGTCCACAGCTCCTCCTAGGTTAGAATCGTTGGCAATCATCTTACTTAATGCACATTCGATTCCTTCATCCAGATCATTTATAAAAACATTAAAGAGCATTGGCCCTAAAATTGAGCCTTGGGGAACCCCACAGGTGACTGGACACCAGCCTGATGTAGCCCCATATATTAAAACTCTTTGAGCCCAACCTGTCAGTCAATTGTTCATCCACTGTATTATGGACTTGTCTAGCTGTGTGATGGACATTTTATCCAGAAGCATACTGTGAAACACAATGTCAAAAGCTTTGCTAAAATCCAAAAAAACCCACATCTACTGGCTTCTCTTGGTCAACTAGATGGATGACCTTGTAATAAAAGGAAATAAAGTTAGTTAGACTAGCAGAAATATAATTAAAATTGTTAATTCACACACTTCTTTTAGCTTCTAACCCTTTTCCTGGCACTATGCTAACCCTTTCACTTCTCCTCTGGAGCACTGTCAATAACTCTGGAGTCAATAACTCTCAACCTGTAACAGCAGACATCTCTATTTCAAGAATTAATCTCATAAGAGAAGAGGCAGCCCTTTCTAGAAAAACCAATAAGACAGAGCAATTAAATTTCCCAGGAACTACAGTCCATCACAACTCCTCACCATAAACTGTGATGAGGTGGACAGTTTTACAAAAGCACAGTAATGGTAGAAAAATGTATCAGTCACCCAATAGGTTGTAGCATGTCTTTTCTTCAGTGTGTCTTTTTGAAACAAACTCAGAGTAGTGCATACGGGTGGAGCAAGAATAAGATCATAATAAAGTAAAACACTGCAATGGATGGTTGTTTTCTTGAGGATACCTTCAGAAAGAGACCAACCGACACATGATAAATGTGAATGGTAGCATGTAATGCATGGCTAGATGACTAAATGTCTATTTGAGATAGGTCTGAATTATTCAAAGAAGCAGGATTGTCCAGGTGTACGTTCATGCACGAGAGAAGCATGATAAGCAGTCATGCTTAATAAAGTGTCTCACTATCACCTTAAATTCAAAAATATATTCACACTGGCAAGAATCTAGTATATCAGATTATGAGGAGGCATTTATTGAATAGTGCACAAATTTCTGCTCTTTTTTATTTATTTTCTATTTCACTTTGTGAGGAAGAGATAGAAGAGCAAACAGTTCAATTTTGCTGATCAATGGATATACAGGAGGTGAACACACAGCTCTCATCAAGGAATTCAAAAGGTTAAGAAGGGAAAGTGAACAGCACATATGGGAGTTTATATACCCCCCGGGGCAGCAATAAAAATAAGAGTCATTCAACAGTCAGATAGTGTTAGTAGATCTTACTTCCATCATTAGTATGAGATCACATGATATTTCCATTTTATTTTTTAGATTTTAATTTTGGTCTAACACAGGAAAGGACCACTTTATGAAATTTTGAACAGGTTGAAAAAAAAAAAAAAAAAGGAAACAGTTTCTTGGTGAGAGGTAGGGATCTCTGCGTACAAAAAAATACATCCAAAAAAAGGGACTTGAGAGAAAAGTGAAAGAAAGAAAAAGTGATCAGGAGAAAAACAGAGGTTATCTTTTTGAGAAAAGATGAAATGAATAGTCCTTACCTTGGAATATATTTTAACATAGACTTGAAAGAAACTGTATCCACATTTCCAGGTCTGGCAACTATTCACGTTCTCACATGTGAGCAATAGCTTAACTGTTTAGCAAGATCATGACCTGAATATGTGTAATCATTCAAAAGGACTCAATTGAAAGGGGAATATACCAGAGACAGATAAAAATTATTTTGGCAATATTAGAAAAAAAAAATCATGCATTAGAAATAGGAATCTGGAACAACTGAATTAGTTTATAACAGAGAAAATGTCATCTAAATTTTGGGAATTGTTCCCAGCTGGTAAGATCTGACAGACTATAAAACATCTTCACTGGAGAAGCAGTGGCAGTGTTACCACTTGGGAAACTTAAATAGAAGAGGACCTGCTCTGGGGAGCAACAGGGAGGTGATAGGAAAGCAGCAGCCTGACCTAAAAGGTCTTTTTCTATCTTGCGGAACTATGGCTCTATGTAATAGACTTTCCAGCTTCTCAAAAGCAAAGCACGAGCTGAATCAATCTCAAAATGCACTAACAATAGGGATGGAAAAATGCTGAAACCACATTTCAAGGTGATATGAGTAGGAATGACAAAACGGGAAGCATGCTGGGAGTCAACTTCACGAACTGAAATACAGACCATAAAATGAGCAGTTGGTCTGCACAGCCATCTTCTTCTGTGCTGCCGTAGGTACAGAGAACAATATTAGCAACATCAGCATGACAGTATGTTTAGCTCAATATACCTTCTTCCATCATGATGATGATGATGATGATGATGATGATGATGATAATAATAAACAACTGTAAAGCTTAACAAGGTGTTTCACCCAATTATGCCACCTGTTCCTCAAGGCAGCCTGAGCTATCTTCACAATGAATGGCACACTGTGTCAGCCGGACTGAGCAGTATGTACTGGAGCATAACCATCTTGCTGCTTTGCAGGCAAATTTGACTTAATTTTTGACTTCAGAAATTGAGTTCAAACTGCAGGAAGATAACACCAGAAGCAGCAGGTGCTGCGTGCTGAGAGGACTGAGAGGCTTGTGAGGTATCTGGGAAGTGTCTGAGTTGAGTTTTGGATGTTTCAATGTTGTCAGAATCATGGTGGTAGAGACCAGCCAAAGGCTGTCTTACTTCACCAGGGCTAGCCTGGGATGAGTGGAGGTAGCCACTCAGTGCTTGCTATTAGAGCAGCTGCTGTCCAGGTGAAGACCTGCAAAGACTGTATCATGCATCCTGGGTGGAGGACAGTAGAAGCTTCACTGTGCAAGGTGTGCTCTGGTGGAGCCACTCAGGCAGCAGCTAGATAATTATTCGAGCCTGTGCAAGAGTCACGAAATGGCAGAATCACAGGATCACAGAACAATAGGAGTTAGAAAGTACCTCTGGAGATCATCTAGTCCAAGCACCCCTGCTAAAGCAGGATCACCTAGAGCAGGTTGCACAGGATTGCATCCAGGCAGGTTTAGAATATCTCCAGAGAAGGAGACTCCACAACCTCTCTGGGCAGCCTGTTCCAGTGCTCGGTCACCCTCACAGTGAAGAAGTTTTTCCTCATATGCAGGTGGAATTTCCTCTGTTCCAGTTTGTGCCTGTGGTCCCTTGTCCTGTCACTGGGCACCATAGAGAAGTCTGGCCCCTTCTTCTAGACATCCACCCTTTAGATATTTATAAGCATTGATAAGATTCTCTCTCAGTCATCTCTTCTCCAGGCTAAACAGACCCAGATCTCTCAGCCTTCCCTCCTACGAGAGATGCTCCAGTTCCCAAATCATCCTCATAGCCCTTTGATGGACTTTCTCCAGTAGTTCCCTGTCTGTCTTGAACTGAGGAGCCCAGAACTGGACACAGAACTCCAGATGTGGCCTCACTAGGGCAGAGTAGAGGAGGAGGATAACCTCCCTCAACCTGCTGGCCACGCTCTTCTTAATGCACCTCAGGATGCCGTTGACCTTCTAGGCCACAAGGGCACACTGCTGGTCATGGAGGTCACTGCTTCCCAGCAGGTCAACTCCTAACCTGTATTGGTGCATGGAGTTATTCCTCCCTAGATGCAGGATCCTACACTTGCCCTTGTTGAACTTCATTAGGTTCCTCTCCACCCAACTATCTAGCCTGTCCAGGTCTCACTGAATGGCAGCGCAGCCTTCTGGTGTGTCAGCCACTCCTCCCAGTTTTGTATCATCAGCAAACTTGCTGAGGGTACGCTCTGTCCCTTCATCCAGGTCATTGATGATGTCAAACAAGACTGGACCCAGTACTGACCCCTGGGGCACATGACTACCTACAGGCCTCCAGCTGGACTCTGCACCACTTATCACGACTCTCTGAGCTCTGCCATTCAGCCAGTTCTCAATCCACCTCACTGTCCACTCATCCAAGCCACACTTCCTAATCTTACCTATGAGGATGTTATGGAACGCAGTGTCAAAAGCCTTACTGAAGTCAAGGTACACAACAGTCACTGCTCTCCCGTCATCTACGCAGCCAGTCATGCCTTCATAGAAGGCCATCACATTGGTCAGGCATGATTTCCCCTTGGTGAATCCACGTTGATCACTCCCAATAACCTTCTCCTCCACATGCTTATTGATGACTCCCAGAATAAGCAGTTCCATCACTTTTCCAGGGATGGAGGTGAGGCTGCCTGGCCTGTAGTTTCCCAGGTCCTCCTTCTTGCCTTTTTTGAAGACCAGAGTGACACTGGCTTTCCTTCAGTCCTCAGGCACCTCTCCTGTTCTCCATGACCTTTATCCATGATGGAGAGTGGCTAAGCAATAACATCTGCCAGCTCCCTCAGCACTTGTAGATGTATCCCATCAAGGCCCATGGATTTGTGGGTGTCGAATTTGCCTAAATCATCTCTAATCCAATCCTCCTCAACCAAGGGAAAGTCTTCCTTTCTCCAGACTTTCTGTCTTCCCTCCAGGGTCTGGGATTCCTGAGGGCTGGCCTTAGCAGTAAAGACTGAAACAAAGAAGGTATTCAGTAATCCCACCTTCTCTGTATCCTCTGTCACCAAGGCACCCACCTCATTCAGCAGCAGGAGCAGGCCCACATTTTTCCTAGTCTTCCTTTTGCTGCTGATGTACTTGAAGAAGCTTTTCTTGGTGTCCTTGACATTCCTTGCCAGATTTAATTCCAAGTGGGCCTTAGCCTTCCTCATTGCATCCCTACATACTCTGACCACATTCCTACATTCCTCCCAAGTGGTCAGTTCCTTTTTCCACATTCTGTAAACTTCCTTTTTCCCTTTGAGTTTTTCCAGAAGCTCCTTGCTCATCCATACAGGTCTCCTGCCTCCTTTATTTGATATCTTAATCTTCAGGATGCACCAATCTTGAGGTTGGAGAAAGCAGTGCTTGAATATTGACCAGCTCTCTTGGACTCCTTTACCTTCTAGAGCTGTAACCCATGGGATTGTCCCAAGAAGGTCTTTGAAGAGGCCAAAGTGAGCTCTCCTGAAGTTCAGGGTTGTAATCCTACTTAGTGCCCTGCTCCTTCCACGCAGGATCCTGAACTCCACCATCTCATGGTCACTGCAGCCAAGGCTGCCCCCAACCTTCACATCCTTAATCAGTCCTTCTTTCTTTGTTAGCATAAGGTCCAGCAGCACCACTCTCCTTGTGGGCTTCTCCATCACCTGTGTCAAAAAGTTATCATCAATGCTGTGCAGGAACCTCCTGGACTGTGTGTGCCTGGCTGTGTTGCCTTTCCAGCAAATATCAGGGATGTTGAAGTTCCCCATGAGGACCAGGGATTGTGATCATGACTCTACTTCCAGCTGCCTGTAGAAAGCCTCATTGACTTCCTTTTCCTGATCAAGTGGCCTGTAGTAAACACCCACAACAGTGTCACCCATATTAGCCTGACCCTTAATTCTTACTCATAAGCTCTCGACTCGGTCTTCATCCACCCCTAGGCAGACCTCAATACATTCCAGTTGCTCTCTCACATAAAGAGCAACTCCACCACCTCGTCTTGCTGGCCTGTCTTTCCTAAAAAGTACTAGGGCCCTGTGCCACTGACCTCCAAAGACTATCAAAGAGCTTCAACAGTGAACACACAGCACTTTGGAGAAGGGCATGCCATGATCTCTGGTGACCTGTGGGAATGGGACATCACCTCATTCCCCTTGCTCGTATGTACCAACCAGCAACAGGTATGAAGCCTTGGAAGTGAACAAAGCCAAAGAACAAAAGAACGGTTGGATGAGTTTGGATGTGTATCCATCCAGCACTAGATACTGTCTCCGACATGCCTAGAGTGAATATTGAGGAGAAAACATGAGAGCAGGAGGAGCATTCCAAGGATCTCTTCCCACCCTGCAGTAAGTTGCAGATTCTGGACTTCCTAAGACAGTTTTTGTATCTTCTGATGTAATAGACATGATTAATTTTCCCCCATTGATCTATCCACTGCTTTTTGAATCTATAAAAAGTCTTAAAATTTACAGTATCCTGTAGTGAGGAATTGCATAAGTTCTGATCATACTGTATGAAAAAAAAAAAAAAAAAGATGTTTTGCTTGGTATCTCCTCATTTTATTTAATACATTGTGTTCTACAGAAAACATACACTGCAATTACCTTCTACATGCTGCTAGTATCTGTACAGACTTTTTCACTGCCTCCTTCAATCATTTGTTTTCCTAGTTAAAAATCACCAGTCTACTTAGTTGTTCATCCTATGAGAGCTTTTGCATACTTTCATTCATTCCTGCTCACCCTACTCTATACCTTTGGTAGTTAGAGCTTCACTGAACATAAGGGAAACCAGGATGGATGCTGGCTTGCAAAGGCCATTGGAGTTTGGGTGTGATGTTGGAAGTTACTCTAGTCCTCATAATCCATGTTCATACACACTAAATCACTCACTAAATCAACACTGACATAAAACCAAAGTGGGAAGTGCAGAAGGACAGAAGAGAAATACAAGGATTTGACTACCTTCTTGTCACTGCCTCAGAAGTGTGGCAGAGCAGAATGCTTTTTCAAGCAACATTGATCAATCTGTTTACATTCCTCAGAGGTCGTTGAAAGGGAAAAACCACAAGAACTTCATTACTGAGAGAAACTGGAGATCTGCCTTTGCTGTTTCCTCAAGACTATGGCCCCTTTCTATTTGTGCTGTGTACCACCTCCTGGACCTGGGTTATGCCAGTTTCTCTCTCAGGATATATGATGTGTATTATATTCTTGGAAGACTTCTGATAGAGGGTTTTCTTTTTATCCAACAGCAAAAGTTGTTTCCAGTTTCGTAAACTTTTCTGAGAACACCTGGTCCCTCCTCCTGCAATCTTTGGACACAGTTAAAACACAAGCTACACAGGGGAATTCAATCTTCTGCATGCTGTAGGAATTCAGAATAGACATATTTGATCATGTTCAATGTAAAAAGAAATGCATTGTTCAGTGTTTTTCAAAAACTACCATTTGTATTTGTTCAGATGTGGAGGCAAACTAAAGAGGAGAAAACACAGCTATATTTCAAGTTCAGCTGCAAAATTTGTGTTGCCTTTGCTAACAAAGGGGCAGAAATACAGCTTGTGTTCATTCCGTAATTCCTGTTGTTATCTGAATAGACGCCAAAGACTAAGAGTATAATGCCGGTCCTGTTAAAAGCTCCTATCTTCTTCAGTATAAATTGAACTTGTCTCTCTAAATATTTTAGAAGACATAACTTTTTCTTTAATTTCTCTTCATCTTTCTCTTCATTATTTTTCTACTGGGACCAAATGCCAGATTTGTTAGAAATTATTACTTTCCCTATGGGTCACCTCTAAGCTTTTTTATCGTGTACTTTTTCCTTATTCTGACAGAATATGAGGCATTATCAGATATGCCCTCTGCTTATTGAGTTCTGCCTGATACTATAATTGTAATATACATGAGCTAGTACTTCATGCTTACATAGTGACTTACATTCAAAGATCTAATAGTAATTCAGAAAGAGGTATAAAGTATTAATGACCTGTATAAAAGAAGGGGAAATATAAAATGAAGAGAAGAGAGGAAAAGGAAGTAAATTGTCAATGTTATTTTATTTTGGCTCTTAGAAGAGAATATTTCAGTTCAGAGGAAAAGAAAATAAAAAATATAATTTCATTTTTAATGAAAAAAAAAGGAATTTTAAACTTGAAGAACTTTTATGAAAATTTTAATTTCATCCTGATTGAAAGCCTGCAACCATCTGTATTTATACATATCACCCAGTTCATTCACAAAGCAACATTGCCAGACAGACAGTGTTATTCTTCAGGCTTCAGAGATTTTGAAAACTAAGTATGTCAGAGAATGTGCTAAGTCATACATTAAATTTGAGGAAAAAGCTGAACAAAGAATGTAGGACTCCTGAATACAAAAATCAGTCTTCTATCCATGTTACATACAAGCTGACACATACATTGTTTGCTGCAGCCCCAAGAGATAATTGAAGCAGAACAAAACTGGGAAGCTGACTCTGGAATGTTGCTACTTACAGTCTATTAGTTGGTATCTATCTCCTTTGGAAAAAAAAAAAAAAAAAAAAGGTACTTAAACATTTATTTGTAATACAAAATAAAGCAAAATATCTGAAATATTAATATCGACTCTTAAAATCTCTCTGGAAGTCCTTAGGTAAAGAGAAGACTATGTTTACAAAATATTGTAATTGTTTTATTACAGACTGCAAATACCATTCTGGAGGGCAAAAAAATTTAAAATAACGGTCCATCAATCTATTTTTCATCATGTAGGATTTTTCCTTCATTTGGACTCAAAATTTAAGGCATGGTTGACAATGCAAATATCTTTCACTGCAAAAATATGTTGATATATAAAGCCATTGATTGATAAGATGCGGCTTTTTCTACACACTCTTACCATAGAGATGAAAATGTTTAGTACCACACAAGGTATTATTGAGGTGCTTTTGACAGCATTTCACACCTCATTTGCTGCCAAAGTTATTACATTTTAGTCAATGGTCAAAGAGTAAATTGACTCTAAAGGGCTCCTTTAAAGCACTGAGGCATGAGATTAGAACAATTTGGAAATTATCTTGATCTTTACTTCATCTTGTGCTAAAAGTAGAGGTGCCCACCTCTTCTAGCTACCTTTCTGCTTATTTAAAAGGAAACATTTAAGGTTAATATAAGCCTTGAAATGATTGCCATTTGTATGTGGCTTCTGGCAGTTGAATTATTTGGAAGGGTACCTTTGAAAAAGCAACTGTTTGAATGTAGATTGGCTGTAACTACTTCAATGACGAAAAAACTTGGCCAATCTGCAATGAAGGTTGATGAGCAATGCCGAGTGCCTTTCCCAAGGATGGAATTAGCAAAACTCAAACAACTTTCCATAATGGTGAAAACTGAGTTCAAGGAGACACATCCTGAAGACCGTCCTGTTAGCACCATTATCTGATGTGCACATAACATATACTCTCACCTTTTTATACCTATGTAAAATACTGTTGTGCTCTCGTAGCTCACTTCACAGGAAGAACATCGTCTTTGTTCTTCTCTTCATCTATTATGTTTCACATCATCATTCCTGCACTACATCATCATTAAACCACTTCATTAATTGCAAGTTCCATGCATGGCTTAGCCATTGCAAACAGACCACCAGGATTTGATAGCCTGTTTCTATAAATACATTAATAACGAAAGGAGGGCTAAGGACAATCTCCATCCTTTCTTAGGTACAGGAGGAAATGTAATTGACAAAGGATGAGGAAAAAGTTGAGGTACTTAATGTTTTCTTTGCCTCAGTCTTTAGCAGTAAGATCAGTTATTCTCCAGGTACCCAGTCCTGAGGGGAAGACAGGGATGGGGAACAGAATGAAGCTCCCATAATCCAAGTGATCTCCTACACCACTTTTAGACACATGCAAGTCTATGGGACCAGATGGGATCCCCCCAAGGGTGCTGAGGGAGCTGGCGGAAGTGCTCACCAAGCCACTTTCTGGCATTTCTCAGCAGTCCTGGCTAACCGGAGAGATCCTGATTGACTGAGGTTAGCCAGTGTGACATCCATCTACAAGAAGGGCTGGAAGGAGGATCTGGGGAACTACAGGCCTGTCAGCCTGACCTTGGTGACAGAGAAGGTTATGGAGCAGATCATCCTGAGTGCTATCACATGTTGCATACAGGACAACCAGGTGATCAGGCCCAGTCAGCGTGGGTTGATGAAAGGCAGGCTTGACTAACCTGATCTCTTTCTATGACAAGGTGGCCCACTCAGTGGATGAGGGAAAGGCTGTGGATATTTTCTACCTAGGCTTCAGTAAAGCCTTTGACACCATTTCCCCCAGCATTCTCCTGGAGAATCTGGCTGCGCATGGCTTGGATGGGTGTACAGTTCGCTGGGTAAAAAAATTGGCTGGATGGCCAGGCCCAAAGAATTGTGGTGAATGGAGTTGCATCCAGTTGGTGGCCAGTGAAAAGTGGTGTTCCCCAGGGCTCAGTACTGGGGCCAGTTCTGTTTAATATCTTCATCAATGACCTCGACAAGGGGATCGAGTGCACCCTCAGTAAGTTTGCAGATGACACCAAGCTGGGTGGGAGTGTTGATCTGCTTGAGGGTAGGAAGGCTCTACAGAGGGATCTGGACAGGCTGGATCCATGGGCCGAGACCAACTGTATGAAGTTCCACAAGGCTCAGTGCTGGGTCCTGCACTTGGGTCACAACAACCTCAGGCAATGCTACAGTGGCTGGAAAGCTGCCTGGCGGAAAAGGACCTGGGTGTGTTGGTCGACAGCTGGCTGAATGTGAGCCAGCAGTGTGCCCAGGTGGCCAAGAAGGCCAACAGCATCCTGGCTTGTATCAGAAATCGTGTGGCCAGCAGGACCAGGGCAGTGATTGTCCCCCAGAACTCAGCACTGGTGAGGCCTCACCTCGAGTGTTGTGTTCAGTTCTGGGCCCCTCACTACAAGAAGGACATTGAGGTGCTGGAGTATGTCCAAAGAAGGGCAACTAAGCTGGTGAAGGATCTAGAGCACAAGTCTTGTGAGGTGCAGCTGAGGCAACTGGGATGTTTAGCCTGGAGAAGAGGAGGCTGAGGGGACACCTGATCGCTCTCTACAACTACCTGAAAGGAGGCAGTAGCCAGGTGGGTGTTGGTCTCTTCTCCCAAGTAACAAGTGATAGGACAAGAGGAAATGGCCTCAAATTGTGCCAGGGGAGGTTTAGGTTGGATATTAGGAAAAATTTCTTCACTGAAAGGGTTGTCAATCATTGGAACGGCTGCCCAGGGAAATGGTTGAGTCACCATCCCTGGAGGTATTTAAAAGACACGTAAATGTGGCACTAAGGGATATGGTTTAGTGTTGAGCTTGGTAATGCTAGGTTAATGGTTGGACTTGATGATTTTAAAGGTCTTTTCCAACCTAAACACTTCCATTCTATTCTGTTCTGTTCTATCCAAGGCAGTGCTAGAATGAAGCAGTCAGTATCCCTCAAAGTACATATGTGCTTCTTCCCTTCAATCGTAAACATGCATAAATCTCCCAGATCACTTAATCTCAGAAACTCAGTACTGAGTTGTTTCAGATAATGCTACAAGCATTCAAAATTGCAGCTTCTAACGGAAGTATTTTCAGATCATTTACATTAGCTACTTCCAGGTCTGGGGGTAAAAATAAAATTTATTTCAACAGGATTCTTAAAGTTCAGGTTTGAATGCATCTAGACTGAAAAATGCAAAGGGCATAATTTATCTTTAGGCATCCACAATACATATGCTGTGTATTTAGGTGCTACGGGATGGAAGTGAAAGTCTTACATCTCTCTGCTACCTCATCATTTTCTGAAAGACTCACTGTTGTCTTCACAGTGAGGACATGCAGCAGCATCAGCCTGGCTCCCATAAATTGAGGAAGACATATTAGTTTAAACTATATACACAAGGGGATAATTAGGCCTCCAGTCTTCTTGCCTGTCTCCCTGCAGATATTTTGTATTTCCTGGAGGAATTCCTACAAGTCAGGGCATTTTATTTCAGCAGTGACAAACTCCCCAATCAAATCACTTAGCCTCTGGGAAGTTGTCACAACACCTAACCTGTTTTCATGAATCGGTGTTACCTAAAAAAAAAGAGCTCTGAAGTGGCTAAAAATAGGCAGAGTACACCATTTGTCATCTTCTTTGTAATGCTGATTTGGCATTTGAGGACACGCTTGGTTCATATACAATCCCAAGCCACTTTCTATGAAACACATTTCTGTGCCTGATGGTTTATAAATGGCAAAATGTCTTTGATTTATTCCTTAAAAGCTTCCCAGTTGAACTATTCGTTCTCTTCCTTGGCACCAAGAAACCATTGGAAAAGCATGGTTGTTGAAAAAAAAATAAATATTAAAACCCCCTTTTTTTGACTCTGTAACAAAGTTGCAGGAAACTCTTTAGTTAAATCAATTGCCTGTAATCAGAGTAGTACTTCTAACTGTGCCTAAATCATATTTGATTGGGGCTATTGTGTTAGCTCTTGCCATGAACTGTATTTCATTGCATCTGAATTATTCTAAGTGATCCTCTAATCCTCTCTCTTTCCTTCGATTCAAAGATGAATGTCTTAGCTTTACACTACTGTATTATCAAAACCTCTTCTCTAGACTAATGTGTTAGCAAGAGTCATTTTTCATTGAATGTTAGGCCTGACAAAGAATTATTATTCTAATGTGTTGGGGAGATTAGCTCATTTTCACTCAAATTCTGCCTTCCCATTCATCACTCTCCTGCTGTTGGGACTTCCAAAATGATTTATTCAGGCAGTGAATGTATGGTGGAGGAGAGCTGAAAATACACAAATGGCATGGGAAATGCCATTCCTTTCCACTCCGCTTCGCTAAACACAACTCATGAGTTGACAGTATGTCTCTTCCTTTGAACTGCTATGAACTGTGACCTTAGGAAAGTCACTCTTTTTAATCCATCTCATCTTTGCTGGTAGCATCTCCCTAATACATATAAAATAGACCCTCTCTTCGGTATCAGGTCAATCAAACCCATCTTTTTATTGCCTTATGTTTCTAGCATCAGCTGATACCGTACTCTCTTCTAATTAGGTTTCAATTTACTCAGGGCTATCACAGAGCTTGAAATATGGGTCTGTTTATCCCATGAATCATCTGGACAACAATGCCATGAGCCTGTTAAAACTATGAATAAAACTAATATATTTATGATGACTTAGAATGGCTAACAGAAATCCTTATGTCATATTTAGTTGCCCTGGTCAATGATACTATATGCAAATTGATACAGTGAAAATCTAGCAGATGGGACTCTTGTCTGACAAGGCGCTCAGGACTACAAACCTTATCATGAAGTCAAATAGAAAATAAGTCATTCAGGATGAGGGAGGAGCATAAGAAAAAAGGGGAAAGGTTGACATGGCATGAACTAAAGTGACAAAACAGACAATGGGAAGAGGACATGAGTTAACTCAAGAGAAGACTGAGGTAGTCTGAACTGCAAAAAGCTTGGGAGGTTAAGATGAAACCAGTGAAGGAATCTAAAAAGCATCTTAAGATTCGGTGAACTTTGGGCAGCAAACAAGGTGGAAGTTTTTAGTAGTTGTTCAAAAAAGGGTTATATAAGGAAGGAGGACTGGCAAAAGAGTAGAAAGTCTTTCTTACAATGCGTAGCCCTTGAAATTTTGTCATGGGACACAGCTTATATGCAAATCAAGAAATTTCTTTTTATCTGTCCATTGATAGTCTAAATGAAATATTATTTAATAAAAATATTTTATTAGTTCACAGTATAAATGTATGCCTCAGGTGTTGATCTGTCTGTTATAATTCAGTACTTACCTTGGTGGTGGAATCTGTGCTATTTAGGCTTTATTTCAACTAACCAAGTGTAGATGTCTCTATAAGGTGACACCAATCATGTCCTAAACTGTATTTACTCTACTGACTAGACTCTTACTGACTATAAAGGGAGCCCAAGGTGACTTGTTCAAGTCTGTGCTATCAGGGACTTCATTTAAATGAATGAATCTGGCCCCTGAAGTAAGAGATGAATCCCACTCCTGCTTGTACTAGAGCTCTTTCATCATCATCTTGGAAATTCTGATATTCTTCACACAGTAGCTGAGCCACCTTTTCCTGCATCAAACTTACTCAGATTCTCATGCTTTGGAATGGGCTGTAAAGCCTACCTTCCTGCTGCTCAGTTGCTTCTTACTTGCTTTCGAACTTGCCATCTGCCCTACCTCTTGGTCCACTGGTTTAGATGCAATGTTGTCACCTTTCATTAAGGAGTTTGTCTCTGAGAGGACAAGGTATTCCCAAATTAATTTTGAAGAAAAGACTCCTTTAGAACAACTCTTTATTGCTATTTCCCAACTTTGTTCTCCATTACTAATTCTGGTGACCTGCTCATCATAACCTGCTTGCTTCCCTGCATTAGGTGGAAAGCCCTGCCAACAAAAGCCCATAATCAGCATGTTAGTACCCGCAAATATTTCTTCTTGAGTCACAGACTGACGTGGAGGTATTTTTAAAAGATTGACCAGATATTGCTTTAAAACCCACATCACTGTAGTATAACTTCAAACTTGCACATACTTTGAGAGTTGTTAGCCTAGTTCACTTCCAGAGGTTCTTTACAACCTAAATAGAATAACTAATAATTCTATATCTCTGTGGTAAGGACAAAAAGGACAAAAAACCATAGATGAGCATTTCTCAGGAAATTACAGAATCTAGTCATCTAAGAGCTACAGAGGAATTCTTAATGAGCATAAAGGTACCTTCCCTTTCAGCAAGCACTTTTTGAGATTTGTGCATTAATTTCTGTATTCACTATTAGACTGTCATCAGTTTTCTTCCAACAGCTCTTCATTTACCTTTGGACCTCATTGCCACCAGCTATCATCAGAGTGTATATAATGTTCCCTAATATTTTCTGTAGAGCGAGAAGAGAGGATTTGAGTTGTTCCAATATCCAGAAGAGTGTTCATGAAGACAATCTCTTCTTCTTGAATATTTACATCTTGGAAAAAGTTAGCACAAGCATGGTAGTCAGCACAGGACAAAAATGTATAGGGCATTGCAGTACTTGAGCTCTTCGCCTGCTAAATGATAGACCAACGCACAACATGGGTGAGCTCCCTTGTTCACTAGATAGTGCTCCGACACTCAGATCCAGTTTTTCTGGGTCTTCCTAGGACATTCAACTCTGTTGTTGATGAGGCTGTTTCTATGTCTGACAATGTAATCACAAAGTTCCTGTGGGCTATATGTGCTCATTCCTTACTGCAGCACAAGCAGTGCCCATAGCATGCCAAAGGACTCTTCCACATAGATGTTCACCAACATCAGCTTTAGCAATTTCTCTCAGTTTATCCTCTTTAGGTGAGCTCACTAGTGAAGATAGGTAAAATGTAGCTTTCAATCATTATATACCATGCAAAATTTTGGTTTCTCTCCTAATACAATAAGGCCTGGGCATGCAGACAAGTGTCTCCTCTAAGCCTCAAGTAGTGTCCCACTCTGACCCTAATGTAAAATGATCATTTTGTGTGTTTTACCTATTTGAAGTGCCTGAAATAATGTGAGGTATGTCACAACTCACCAGAAAAACATTATTATAGCATGACACAAATGATTATAGCATACTCATGATACTGCATGCTGGGGTATTAAAGGATGTGAGGTGATACAATCAATAGTTTGCCTGAAGGAAGAATATGTCTGACACTTCATGTCCTCTTTACATATGGACCCTATACAAATGGACTATGGTTAAATGTTGTAAATGACATATTCAACCTGGAATATATTTCTTTTATTCCAGTTATGACTAAGGACTAAGCCAAGATATTAAGTGCCAGGCTGGGATTTCATCATGTTCTCCCCAGAAAAACAGTGCAACCTCCCTTCTGCTGGATATAGAATGAAAAATACATCAACTCCACTACACATCATCATGACAAAAAATTCCATCAACTAGGCCTTGAAACAATATGAATCTAGGCTACTTCTAATGGCTCAACCTGAGGCTCTGCTGAGAACTCTGCTTTACAGGAGTGAAAACAGGAGCGAGATCCATTTTACCATGACCTGAACAGAAACCTCAATATCTCCTGACCCTCAGTAAAAAAAAAAATTAATCAGGCACTGAGGGGTCCTACGGGACATTCCTCATCTGCAACATATTTCCTTTCATTCTGCCTCATTCTTGTCTCTTCCTGCCCCACCCCCAACATGGGGCCAAAGAAAACTAAATCTTTGCAATGACAACATGCATCATGGCAGCTGGAAAAGTCCCTATCAGTTCAGATAGCATTCCCTGCCGGCTGAGAGAAAATGGAGGAGTTTACAGATTGAGTGTTTGTGGCAGGGATATTTTCCTTCTCCTTGCCTAGATTCAGCTGATTAGACCAGAGCACAAACAGAAGAAAGGGAGCACATATAGCCTGACCTTGTCATCCTAAGTGGTTGTGGCATTTCCAAGAATGCTCACCCCACTCCTGTTCTTCATTTCTAGCTGCTTTAGCTTTGTCTCACAAAAGGTTTCTGCAACAGTAAACAAACAAAAGAAGAAATCCTATGGGAGAACCCTCTCCAATAACCACACTGCTCCCCAACAACCCTATGCAGTCCTGTTTTCATTGCTAGCTTCTCTTAACAAAATAAATAATTATTTCACTAACTAGTAGAAATGTTCCTACTTGCTGAAAAAAAAAAAAGGCCATGATCATGTAATGGCTACAGCTTATGACCCTGCACCTAAACCCACAGTCAGTTAGAGAGCAGAGCTGAGATCACAGATCACAAGGTGTCATGGCAGGCTCTGAAGGCAGACAGCTGTAATGATATCAAATATTGGCTATTTAATTGCAGCAAGATGGGAAGACTTGATCATGTAGAGAAAGAAAAACAGAGCAAGAAGTTCTGGTCACCCTTCCAGTTGTTACGTGGTTTTCAGGGAATTAAGCCCTTCACCAGAATCTCACTTTTGCCACCTTTCAAATAAGTATCTTAAACAGCAATATTGTGGGATTCATTAAATCTATATCCTCTGTGACTCTCACGGATCACACAGAGCAATACACTGCCACAGAAATAATTCCCATGTTTTACTGGAAATACTACTCTAATTTCTATTTTTGCTTAGGTAGTTAGAAACTTATAGTCTCTGGTTCTCTTCCTCCAGGGAAGAAACTTGAGGGCCTCAACATTGGTTTCTGGTGCTATTTGAAATGCCTTGGTGTATCCTGCCTGACATACATGTGCTAACCCAACGCAGCACAGGTCTCCTGCAGTTTCCATACTATAGCTACTAGCAGATACCTCAAATAACTGAGGGCCATTAAATTGCCTCTAGACATTTCTGTGTAGGTATCCGGATGAGGACCAGGGCCTGTGAATGCGAGGCTGCTCCTGTCTGTCTGTAGCAGGCCTTACCCACTCAGTCTCCCTGGTCAGGTGGCCTGTAGCAGACCCCCACTACAATGTCCCCTGTCCCTGCTCTCCCTTTAATCCTGACCCATAAGCTCTTAGTCAGCTCCTCATCCATCCCCAGGCGGAGGTCCATGCACTCCAGCTGGTCATTGACATGGAAGGCGACACTCTTCATCTCCCCTGCCCGTCCTTTCTAAAGAGGCTGTGTCTTTCCACTCCAACACTCCAGTCAAAGGAGCCATCCCACCACATCTCCGTGATGCCCTGCAGGCATGTGCACATGTCTAACTCCTTTTGTTTATTCCCCATTCTACGTGTGTTTGCATAGAGGTGTTTAAGTTGAGCCCCCGATGAAGCTGACTGACCGGCCAGAATGGCTGGAATTCCTTTGAGGTATTTCGCTGATGTTTCCCTGTTGGCTCCTATTACCCCAGGAGCCCCTGCCTCATCTCCGTAAGACTTCAAGTGTGCTGCATGTATCCAGCATGTCTCTGCACAACCGGCTGAGGGCCCTTACTAGCACCCCGTCCCTCTGACCTTGGCATGTCATCCCACAGCTTGTCACAGCCAAGCCTGATATTATCCCCCTCCCCCTTCAAGCCTAGTTTAAAGCTCTGTCAATGAACTCCACAAGTTCCTGAGCAAAGACCCTCTTCCTCCTTTGAGATAGGTGAACCCCATCTGACTCCAGCAAGCCTGGTGCTGTGTAGGCCATCCCATTATTGAAAAACCCAGAATTGTGGCAATGATACCAGCCACAGAGCCATGTATTGATAGACTGGGTCCATCTGTTTCTTCCGCTGTAGCTGCCAGCAACTGGAAGGAGAGAAGAAAAAATAACCTGTGCAACAGATTCCCTTACCAACTGTCACAAGGTCCTGAAGTCTCTTTTGACCTGAGTGGCTGCATGTTTTCCTGGGAGCTCTGTCTGGGTTGCCACATCCCTTCTGGTGAGTGCAGAGGACAGAGTTTTCTGCTGGGTGGCTAAGCTCCTTCTGAGAGGGTGATGACCACCAGTGGCTTGAGCTGGTTGGGTGACTACACCCTCCCGCGTGAATCGGCGCTCCACGCCCTGGCTGATGTGCCACGCTCTGTTTGCACACTCACGCTCCCCAGGCTGCTTTTTATAGGCGTGCGGGTGGGCGCCGTTGCCCTGTCTCTTTGGAGGAGTTTGCACAGCACTCAGTAGTCAGTGTACTAGAGACCCACTGTTGTAGCCTATTGGTAAGACCACTCCTCAGGCCCTGCACACTAGTCTCAACTCTCACAATAACATCTATTTGCTCTCCCATCCCAGTCTTGATTGTTTAAATGCTTCCCCACTGAGCATACAATATGTAAAGTCATAACTCAGATCTTAATCAAGCTCAAGGACATCAATGGAAATAATTGGACTGACTTAAGTATCTAGTTCTTGTGATTGATGTACTGAGTGCAGGGCTGGGAGACCTGGGCTGCATTCTTGAAATTACTTAGAGATTTAACTCCCTGCTCTCCACTGATGTTAAAAGGAGAATTTTTTATTTCTCAGGGAGTCCTCAGTGGATCTGCCTTTAGGGTTGTCACCTAAGCACAGCCCTGGAAATGCTGCTGTCCTTTCTGTCATACATGAGCTCCCCCACCTGTGCAACAGGTTACCTACACCAAACAAATTAAGAAATCTCAGTTCAAATGGTTTATTTTATGCTTAGTTGTTGGGGATTTTTTCTTTCTTCTCATCACAAATGGTGATTCAATTGTCTCAAAGGTATTCTACATTTGGAATGATGTGCTTTAGTAAGATTTGTAATATGGTATTTGGCTCATTGGGGAGTAATTCTGCAAGGGTTTCACATTCAACTTCGTGATGTCTGAATTTCTGATGAGACAAGGGTCACTTGTGGCATTTCTGCTCCCTAAGTATGTATGTGAATTGCAAATGCATACCCAGTCAAAGTAATGCAAGTCCCACTTAAAATTCCTTGTTCTTGTATTTTTTTATCAGTTAAGCTGGAATATGAGCTGAAAGTGGCATCAGCTCATAGCGAACGGGTTCAACACTTCAAGATAATACTTTTACAGCATTTACCACATTATTTTCCCTGAGGCACTCTCAAATGATCCATGACTTTATAATGTATGTAAAGTGGTTTGAATACATACACAGAGCAAACCACTATTGCTGCCTTGTTATTAAATTTGGGTTAATATTACCATAACTGCTTGTATTAGTATTATTAGTAGTAGATGATAGGGCTTATTATGAAAAAATTGTTACAAGTTGTAGTAATTGTTAAAACTGCTCCCATAAGATACTTTATTCATCTGTCCATTTATCCTAGGTCACATAATGTTCCAAGTCATCAGCAGGTTTGGGGTTTTGTTTTCTGCCAAGAAAAAAAAAAAGAAGAAGAAAAAAAAAGATATCGCTTATTCACAGTTTGGTGAATAATAAAGATGCTGAGGTGTTATAGAAGACTTTAGCCAAACACAGATGTTAAACTTTCTCCTACACACACATACCTTTGCATTTTTATGCTCCCATAGAGTTGGAAAACAGCAGTCTCAAACATTTTCAGAGGGAGGGGGATGTCAGATAAGATGAAAGAAGTGATTTAGGCCCAAACACCTCTTGCAGTGAGTAAACCCGTATTAAAAGTTTAATTTCAATTGTGTCAGTTCCCATTTCTCACCACCATTTAATTCCTAATGCTGTTCAATTTGCCACCACTATGCTCCCGATATTTATTATTTTTTTCATCATTGTGTTTTTATACCAACCATGAAAATATAAGTTTGGTTCAGAGATTGCTTGTCACTTGTCTTACAGAGAACAATCTCTCCATTGCTGTGCTTTGATTAGTTCTGATGAGACTTAGGCTGGAGGGAAGAAACACCACTAACATCCATTGCAGGATACTAGATTTATATTTGTCCAGGATCGTGAGTTAACTTAAGAGTGATTTTGGTAACCAGTATCAAAATGTGGGAGGTGCAACCAGGTGGAGGAACTCCTCTGCTCAGTGACAGAGCTCTGGGAGGAGGTGAGCAGGTTGAGGGGTATCAGGGAGAGCAAGAGAGAGATAGACTACTGGAACCGCACCCTACCTTCCCTGGGACAGGCCCAGCAGGCAGGCAGGACACATGGTATGGAGGATTCCCTGTCCTTTCTCCACCTGGCTGAACTCAGTGACTTAAGGGATAGGGGACAATGGCGACAAGTTCCTGCCCGGTGCAGCAGACACATCTGCCCTGTGACTCCCTCATCATCCCAGGTGCCCTTGCCTAACAGGTACAAGGCTCTGCAAGTGGAACTGAATGCTAAAGGAGGACGATCGTTCATCTAGCTTGGAGGTGTTGCTGAAGTCAAGTCAGCTTATGCTGTGCATCAAAACTGCTTCCATGAAGAAAAAAAGACAGGTCATTGTCATAGGAGACTGACTCCCTTCTGAAGGGAACAGAAGGCCCAATATGCCGACCAGATCTACTTCTCAGGGAAGCCTGCTGTCTCCCTGGGGCTCGGGTTAAAGACATGAAGAGAAAGCTTCCTGCCCTAGTACGGCTCTCAGATTACTAGCCATTGCTGATTTTTCTGGTAGGCACCGATGAAGTTGCAACAAGAAGTCTGAGGGCAATCGAGAGACACTTTAGGGTCTTGGGACAACTGGTTAAGGGATCAGGAGCACAAGCAGTGTTTGTTCTCCTCTATCCTTCCAGTTGCAAGGAATGATGAAGGGAGAAACGGGAAGAGCCAGCAGATCAATATCTGGCTCCAAGCCTGGTGTCAGCATCAGGATTTTTGGTTTTTTTGATCACAGGTTGGTCTATATGACACCAGGCCTGCTGGTGATGCACGGGGTACACCTGTCTCAAAATGGGAAAAGGATCTTTGCACAGGAGTTATCAGGGGTCATTGAAAGAGCTTTAAACTAGATTTGAAGGGAGAAGGGGATAAAACCAGGCTTGCTAGAGATAAGCCTGAGGGTGGCACACCAATGTTTGTGAGTGTTGTGGTTTAACCCCAGCCAGTAATTGAGCACCATGCAGCTGCTCACTCACTCCTCCACCCCAAAGGGAATGAAAAAAAAAACAACTTGTGGATTGAGATGAAGTCTTTTTTTGTCTATGCATGTGAGTTTGTATGTTATCTTCCACATAATACCACAAAGTATTTTTTTGTTGCATATTAGTTTGAATGTAAATTTCTGTGCTGATCTTACAAATTGGTAGTAATTTAGAGAAAGAGCAAAGGAGAGAAAATGAAAGAGAACTTAAGAGGAAGAAAAAAAGGAAGGGGAGGAGGGGGAGGAGAAGGAAGAGAAGAAGACAGGAAGGCAGGAAGGGAAGAACTTTCATAATGAAATTCTTCAGTAATTTACTTCTGAAATAATTTTTCCTTCCAAAATTTACTTAAAGACTTAGCAACTATAAACCAACACTAAACCCAGATGCTTCTATTGGAGTCCAAAAAAAACCACCAGAAAGCACATTTTTGGGCCTATTTAACAGCAAAGTCTTTTAATTTCATAGGTCTATTTCAATATAGTTCCCCCTTTTCCTATATTTTCAACTTGACTGGGGAATTAAAAACATCTGCATTCCTTGAACTATATAAAATTTTGAGGTTCCCAGACAGAATAATAACAGCCTATTTCTTATGTCTTACCTCTCAATATAGAGTCTGTAAATTAAAATGTCAGAGATATCTGGAAATATTGACAGCTAGGGCCTGGGAAAGTGTTCGTTTTCACTCCAGGTGCAAGAGGATTCCATTTTGCCTCAATACAACTGGAGCAGGTATTACTGTCCTGGTGCCTAGCTTTGTTTCAGCAAATCTCAGCCATCTAGAAGAAACATTTCATGGTACCTCCATCACTACATGATAAATTGTAGGAAGGTTTTAAGCTTCTATAGAATTTTTTGCGGAGAGTAAAACAATACTCTCTGACCTGTTTTAATTTCCCTTCCCCATTTGTATGGCTGATACATGCCTACCTTGTCACTTTAGAAAGTACTGTATTTTCTGCCCCAGTGCCATTTTAACATTCTTAATCCCAGCAAAATCAATGACTGTCCAACAGACTCTACATCAGGGAGAACTTGAAACCTCTATTTGTTTGTTATAAACCAATAGTCTGGAAATCATAAGAGCTACAAATAAGGATTGATGTGCTGTGCAGTCTGGCACAAAAAGAAAAATGGCCTTGTATCAGTAAGGGGAAAACATGGGGTGAAACAGAGCAGCAGAGGAGACACTTTTCAGAGAACTGGGACTGGAAACGTAATGTTGTATCCCTACCACCTTGTTGCATTGGCTTGGAGCTATGGCCATTCAAAATTTTGCTAATGAGATTTTATGATATTTTTTTTTTTCTAGTTATCCACAAATATGAAAGAGATATGGGGGAAAGTTTCTTTTTTAGTAAAATATGTTTACTTAAAAAAATACAATAGTTCAATGTCTAGCTCTTGCAGAAAGTGGTTCCTAAGCTTTAGCTGTGTCTCCTTTTCTTATCTAATCGATCATAGGAAAACAGTCTTTCCTGTGAGATTTCCAGGAAGAGGACTCTCACCTAATAATAGACTAGGTAGGTTTTGTGATATTGGGTTAGCATACCAAAGATTCCTACTTGTCCATAAAAGCACTGTGTTATGCTGATAGACTACCTATTTTAGATATCAGTTCTCCTTCAAACATACGGAAGGTTTTAATAATGCAGTGAGTTCTTGTGTCAGTAGTCCAGGTTGAACTCCAGGACATATAATCCCTCCCATATACACTTGCAGAATTTGGATGTTCTAGATCCTCACAGCAAGGCTGGAGATCCAGAAGCAACAGGTTTCCATGAGATTCTTCCTTGTATCTCATGTTTTGCCCATACTTGAGGTATAAGAGGAAGTGCTAGTCTTTGGTATTTCACCTCTTTTTTTGCCATACTGTCTCTGTCAGAAATATTTGCAGGGAAGTGAAAATTGAAAAAAGAAAATACTGCCTATTATCCTGATTCACCTGAAGATGAAGAAGGAGTTCTTAATATGGGAAAACCAGGAATTTACCCCAATGAGCCCTTTCACATGAAATCAGGGTTTAGGAAGTGTTGCAATTATCGAGCATGGAGGTGTGAACTGCCCTGGTGCTAAGGACTCCAGGGTGCTAAAGCACTCAGCTATGAAGGCTGCAGAGGTGAACAGAGGCAGAGCTGGTCATGGCGATCTCATTTCTGTGCTGGAGGGGAAGGTTATTTAGTATTTAATATTAAGGAGAAGCACCCAGAAAGGGGAAAAGCCAAAACTTTGTGGGAAAACATAAAGTGTCTGCATCTTCTACCATGGCAGCTAAGAAAAAGAAAAAAAAAGACCTCTCTGCTCTAGTACATAGAAATCTAACAGTAGAATAGTAGAATTACAAATACAACAGGTATCTCATTTTCATAGATTTATCCTCCATAAATACTTCACCAGAAGAGCTCGGTGTCTTCAGGACCTGACATGATCAGACCTGGGGCTGGAGACCTGGTTGGAAAACCCCTTTATGCAGCAAAGACAAAATATAGTGAGGGATTTCCAATCAACTTGAAAATGTTCTTCATGGACAATGCCTGCCCTCCACAGCCCTGTTTTGTAAGATTATTGCAAGGATCTGTAAATAAAGCCATGCCAGTTTTGACTTTTAAACACATTCTTATGTTTAAAACACACGCTCATACACACATACCATTGGGCATGAGGCCATGAATCTTGTTTAGTGGGTGGTTATAGTTGTATGTAAAGAGTGGAGATTAAATTAAGCATTGCAGGAAGGTAGTGCATCTTTTCTGGGCAATTACACATACCTTGTATAATCTAATGAGCTGTTACTGGGCCCTAATGGAACATTTAAAGAGAGTTATTGTATTTTTTCACAGTTTGCTGGATTGGAGAAGTTAATTGATTTACCAGGGAAAATGCCTCTCCCTTTCCCTAGACCCCCACCTTCTTTTAAAAAACATACAGGAAAATAAACGCAGCAAGGAGAAAGACTAGAATAAGTAGTAATTGAGTACAACATCATTAAAAAAATATTAGTTCCACGATATCTTCCCTGGTAGCAATCCACAGTGATATTAATAATACTCAGTTCTGCAATAGCACTGTAAATCCATAGATTCCAAAGTGCTTTGCAAGGAGGAAAGTACAGAGCATTTCCTTCTTTCAGTCTGTCTTTAAAAAAATATTAAAAAGGTCACTGCAATATTCAACTACAATGATCCCAAAGCTTTTTTATTACGCTGCTACTGGAGGACTTATTTAAACCCCGGAATATTTTCAAGCAGCATTTAAAGATGCTATGGAAGTACATTTTCCCAATTATTTTGTGCATCACGTGTACAAAGTAAGGAGATTCAGGGTTTTTTGCGAGCAGGATTTGGCCTCAGATAAATAAACGTCACCACTGGCTTTCAGTAACCTCTCACACCACAGATTAATAATATGCTGTTAGGCTAGGTATAAGCTAGGTCTAAGCTTTTCTTGAGTTAATGGAGGAAACAAGAGCTGGACCCTAATGTGAATTGTACTTAATCTCTGCAGTCAAAACTGCTCTGTTTCTAGGAAACTTCATCAGGATGATAATTTCAGTCTAGTGTTTTCTGTGGTGGCTTCCGAACATCCAGATGGGATTCAGGGTATCCCAGGGGTCTGCTGAGCCTGAAGGCATCCTCTCTTAGTACAGACAATACAAACCTGTGTGGTGTCACTATGGCTTTACTCCTGTTTTGTCAACAGATAAAGGAATTCACATTCAAAGTTATCAGCTAAGTACATGTGGTGGATTGACCTTGGCTGGACACTAGATGCCCAAGAAGCCGCTCTATCACTCCCCTCCTCAGCAGCAAATAAGATGGAAAAAAGCTCATGGCTCAAAATAAAGGCAGTTCAATAAAGCAAAAGCAAAATTTGCACACGGAAACAAAGGAAAAATAAAAGACTTATACATTTATTCTCTACTTCCCATCAGCAGATGATGTCCAGCCACTTCCGGGGAAGCAGGGCCTCAGTATGCATACTAGTTGCTCTGGAAGCCAAACATCATAAATAACAAATGCCTCCCTTCCTCCTCCTTTCTCATAGCTTTTATTGCTGAGCAGACATCATATGGTATGGAATATCCCTTTGGTCACTTTGGGTCAGCTGTCCTGGCTGTGTCTCCTCCCAAGATCTTACCCACCCCCAGCCTACTGGTGACGGGTGGAATGTTGTAGAGACAGCCTTGATGTGTGCCAGCCCTGATCAGCAGCAGCCAAAACACCGGTGTGTTATCAACACCTACCAATACACAGCACAGCACTATGAGGGCTCCTGTGGGGAAAATTAACTCCATCTCAGCCAGACTTAATACAGTACTTTTTTTTCTTGTCTTTTCTTTCTTTTTCCTGATAATGATTCCATTAAATCAGTCAGACAAAGGCCAACAGCAGAGAAGTGTGACAGCTTTCAAACAGACTGCTGCAAAGGTGATCTCTGAGCTGCCGAAATGCAAAGAACAGTTGGGATCACTCCGGACTAGTGTTAGTGGCTCTACAGAGAAACACTTCCTGGAGGGGCTGCCAGCACCTTAAAGCAAGTCTAGAAAATAGAAAGTGGATGCCAATGATAGATATATTCTTTAGAAAAATGTTGTCCCTGCGAAGCACTGAATGTCTGAGCTGGAAACCAGCGGGTGAAGTGACTCATTTCTTTGCCATTTCTTTTCACTATGCAGGTTAAAGCAAAGAGGCGTTTCCAATGAGACACCTTAGAGGTTGAAATGCTGAGTTTGAAGTAACTTTGCTCCTTTACAGCAGGCAGAATGAGAATTGTTTCTGGGAAGGGTGGGAGAATATCCTTCTCTCTGTCCTCACAGCAACCTTGATTTTGCTACTTCCCTTTCCACATCAAATTCCTATAAGAAATTGTGAAGATTGTTAAAGCACAGGAAATTACCATTTCCTATAGGAAATTATAATTCTGCCTATAATAAAGCAGCCTGTCTTGTATTTTAAAGTGATATTTTAAGTTGCTGGTAACTTTGTTTAACTTTTTCATTTGACAAACATTTCTCTTACAACATATCTACCTTCAATATTCCAAGAAATTTTTAAAATAACTGTTCATGTATTTCTGAGACACTTGTTCATGTCAAGAAAAGCCTCTGTTTGCCTGAAAGAGTACAACACCATCACGCTATGATATTTGACCCATGTGAACATAAAAGAACATTAATTGAAAATGCTCTGAAGGACATAATTTCAAACAGTTTAGCTCTATACAGTCTTTACATATTCTGTCCTGGTTTTGATTTTATGGTTCATCCAGGATCACTACAGAGTGGCTGGATTTATCTGAACATGACCCTGCAAGGTTTCCTTTCACCTTCCCACCTATTGCAGGCTGGTATCAGGGGACACTAATGACCATGCTTCTCATGTTCTCTTGACATCCATCCTTCCATACTCCCATGAAATAACAGGGAAAAGACACAGAAAGGAGGAAACTCTGTAATGTAAGTGTAAAAGAAACAAGGAAGAGATAGATTGGGAAGAATAAAACTGAATACACCCAACAGTAGATTAAAACAGAGAATTTGCTGATACACAAAGAGGACTAGAGAATATCAGGCTGGGGTTGATGATGAAGGAGATGGTTAGCTGGGTGGATAGATGGGTGGCGAAATGGAAGCGGAGCCAGTTTTGGAAAGGATACATTGCAAATGACAGGTCCAACAGGAGCTACAGTATCAGGGTGAAATAGTGACTGGTAGGACAGAAGGGACTAAGCTAGATAAAAGGGTGAGGAATGACAGGGAAGTAGGGGAATGAAAACTGAATGGGAAGGGAAAAAAACAGAATGAGCAGAGGGAGAGATTAAGCATTGATATGGAAATGGGGGTTGCATGTAGCACGGAAATGTGAGAAAGATAAGGACCTGAGCCAGGAAGCAGGGGTCAGGACTAGTTAAGAAAATACGAGGAGTCAGCTAAGAAACCTCTCCAAGCAATGCTGAAACTGAAGAGCAGGAAGTTTGGGAGTGAAAAATTAGATAAGGGCAGAAGCAAATGAGACTCATTGGATTAAGTGGTAGAATTTGCAGCTATTGAGACCTGTTCTCCTTCAGGGATAAGAAAGGACCCCAAATAGTCCAGTGCCATGCTTTCCTCCCTGGCCAAATATGTGAAAGTATTTCCCCTCACTTGTGTGCTGCTTCCCAATGCCTGGCAATTAGCTCCGTCCATCTGCTAGTACAAGTGGCAGAGCCTGGTGCATTATCCCTGCAGTCAAGAGATGATGGACCGAGGAGGGTCATGACAGGTGTTCCATGTGCTTGATTGATTGTATTTCTGAATTTGCTTAAAAAACAAAATAGGAAATCATATTTTAAAAACACATTAAATTACTATAAATAAGGTAACCCTGTCAGTCATACCATAGACATCTTAACAAGATGGATCTTGTTGGGTGACGCTGCTAGGGATACCCATGCAATCGACACACGTTCCTTGAATATAACTTCATTTTTGTTCTGTGCAGAATTTTTGTCCAGTGGGCATTTCAGGAGTTTGGTTATTTGGATATTTCCAGATGTTCATCAGCATGGCTAGATAACCAGGTGAATAGCCACTGCATGAACACATTACATCCAGCTCAGCCGGGATGCATCAAGTTCACTCTTTGTGTGCAACTCAGTGAACATCCACAGATTCCTTTCTCAGACAGAAATGCAGTGCCTCCATCCGTTCCTCAATACACAAGACCAATCAAGCCTGGAGTTCCATAAAGGATATTTTTCTTTATCCCATACAGTTGTCTTATCCTCAAATCAACTCTATTCATTGCATTAACTGAGGCAGCAGTCCTTTGAAAATGGAAAACATGAAGTGAAGACTATATCATACTGCATACAGACTGCAAAGGTAAGATAAAGTATAATAAGCAACCTTAGATTAATTCAGACATTTTCAAACTTGGGGGTTCTAATTTTATAACTTTAAAAATGTTACTTTACTATTGATTTTTTTGTTTGAGGGGCGTGGTTTGTTTTTTTTCCAGATTGTTTGTTTTGTTTCATTTTCTCCCTGTGTAGAATATATGGAGATAGAGCTGCAGTGCTGGGTGTGTATGTCAGTAGTTCATAGAAACAGTGCCATCTACTGACATAATAACAAGTCATCTTTTCCTTCAATTACTTAGGACCAATAAAGCCACCGTTGATGGACCCCTCTGAGGATTTTTTGACTATCTGATTCTCAGGAACAGACTACAAACTTCAGGGACTGGGAGTCTGTTGGGACAAGATGACTATTCCACCTGAATCTTCTCTTGTCCATGGAGATCCCTGACTCAGCTTCCCAAACTTCAGTCCTGCTTCATGTTAACCTTTTCAATCTCTTTCCTTTCTGGGTCTATATCCAAGCTTTCATTTGTTTCAAAAGTCTCTGGAGACATATCTCAGCCTCCACTGGCTACTGAATTAAAAAAAAGGAGATTGCTTCTGCAATTATGGCCAAACCGTTACTCTGTACAGTTGTTTGTTTTGGTTTTGTCCTTGCTGGTGAGATTTTTATTTGCCAGAAAGCAGGGAAAGAGGAGACAGAAATAGACCATAACCTAATAATGCTAGCTCCTTCAGCTCTGAGGACAGAAGTATATAGTCTCAGTGACAATTTCCACCTCTGCCTGGCCAATATTTTTTCATCTGCCAGCAAAAGTGAAGTCAGTTCACAAGCTGGTAACTCAAGGTGATGCCAGCCTTACTATATGGCTGCTGCCTGCAAGAACAATTTTTCACTGTGATAATTCAATCAAAGCTTGCATCAGCATCCACCAATCAGGATGTTTGCATTCTTCTGCTGTTTGAGTACTTTCTGCAGAGTGTTGGAGAAGGACCCAATTCTTCCACATGGAGGAAAAATGAACAGGAAGATGCTACAACGTCGCTGAGTGCAGGCACTGAATAGAGAAACGTGCCAGAACTGTCCGCATCACTGACCCCTGACTTGCCACACAAATGAGCATGCATTTTCATAAGCAATAAAAATGTGATTAAAAATCAGCAATGTATTAAACTCACATTGAAATCCTCAGGAATGCTGCTGCCATTGGGCAAAGAGGAAAATACTATAACAAGATACCAGTAGTTAAAAGTCAATTAAGCATGCCTATTAGTTATCCAATATCAGCACTGAGTTCTGTAAATAAAAAATATTAATTGCTATAGGCCCTGTTGTTAACTGCCAAATAAATCCATAAATATTTCTTACAACATTCAATGATAGTTAAGTATGCAATTCATGTATTTACTTTGTTAAAAAAAAAAAAAAAAAAAAGGCTTCTGATTACCTTAAGCTTGAAAAGCATTATAGAAAAAACAAATTCCATTGTGTTCTTGTCATTCATTTGGGGTCTGATTTGAAATAATTATATTTCCTGGACCTGAACTAGCATTTGTCTATTATTGAAACCTAGTTTGATTTCTCCCCTCACTCCCACCCTGCACCTCTTCTTTTTTTAACTCACCCTCTATGGAATGATTCATTCTCTGCTAATTAAAACTGGAGAATTCTGTATGGTATAATTGCCTGTGTGTATCTTTGGTGACTTTTAAATGTGACCTTTCATTTTGCATGTCTAACTTGGAACACCTTAACAAGATCTTATTTTCTTAGGGCTACCGCATGGTACCTTCAGAAACCAAACTCCTTTATTACTTCTCTGTCTGAATTCCCCATCTTACAAATGGAGGCATACAAAATCATGAATGTCTTTTAGAAATCCTGGCTTCATTGATACTTAACAAACAATGTCAATCCTTCTAAACAAATGCTCTCATTTCCCATGGCAGTAGAGATTCAGCAGTTCATTAAACAGCAGTGGTGAATGCCCAGCCCTTTGAAAATCAGGCCATATATTTTAGGTGACTACATATAAATTTCAGAACCATTTAAGGAAATTTGTTCTCCTCGTTGAAAAAGCGGTCTTTAGGACTGGTAGCACAGTGCTAATGAACTAGATCTGGAAAGGCTTGAATTGTTTCTACCAGGACTTTGGACTGTAAGAAAACAAACCTTTAAGAAAACCAACCTTTAAGAAAACCAACCTTTAAGAAAACCCAGTGATGCTGATCATAGCAATGTCTCCTTTTTCAACCTTTTTAACCCAGACATTTGCAAAGTCTGCAAGATATTATGCCTTTTCTTTAATTGGGGAAAATGAAAAACACAAAAGCTAAAGGATTTATGCAAGATGACTCAAGGAATCCTACACAAGGTACTACTTGCTTTGAAGATAAGTGGCAAGCCTGAGCAAACCACCTAGACTCCCTCTGTTATCAATACCCCTCAAGGGAGAGGATCCTCAGTCTAAGGCAAGTGTCCAAGGTAGATAAAATGAGATGTTTGTCATTCCCTTAGCTGCATTTAAACTAAGGACTTTCCAAGGCCTGTCCTCCAGCCCTGATATCCACTAAAATAGTCTTACTATAGGCACCCTATTAAACTCTCCAGTTCTTCAACATGGTGGCCCCATTGAAACTACCCATTAGCCCTGGACTGGGCTAATTTTTCAGCTGTGCCTTGCTGTTATTTAGGAGACTCTGAGGTAGATGAGACCCAAAGGTTGCCAAGGACTGTTCAGATAGTTTAACAGTGTCACCTCCTGGGGTCTGTGCACACACACTGTTAGATTTACACAGCCTTGGTGTCCAGACCAGCACGATCCCTAAGACTTTCAAAATCTGAAATCCTCTTAGGCTACAGTGACAACAGAAAGCTAAGAACCATGTTACTGGGCATAAATTTGTATGTCTTGACTGCTCGAAATGTTAGAAGGTTTTTGAGCACTGCCTAGCTAACTGGACTGCCTTTAGATAAAAAAGTAGAATCAAGATCAATTATAAGGACAAACTCCATTTCAGAAGGATTGGGGTACTATCCACAGGTCTAAGTGCATGGTTACTTTACACAGAAGATGCTGTTTCATTACTCAAAGCTATGACAGATTTTGTAATTATGTCTATTGCATCTCTTTAGCCTATTTAATTTTTAAGCAGATTAGCAGTCCAATGCTGTAATATGCTGAAATGACAGTATGTATGATTTTCATTTACACTTGTGAGTTTGCAAATCTAAAGCTAGGGTGGATTTCATGGTCTCACAAGATCTCTGGCCTAACAAAAACAGAACAAAAAAACCCAAAACAAAACAGTGAAATCTGTCTGTGGGACTGATGGAACGTGCTCAGTGCTGATGGTTTGAGATTACTTCATTTTGGAGAGATGACTCTATTAAAGTTGGTATTATCTTCTTTACATAATTTATAAGGAAGAAAACATATTTAATGTCATGGGTACATCTGCAATTCCCAAAAACCAGGTTAAATTAATCCATAGCTTAGACAGATTGTTTCCTTTATGCTGTAGTTTATTTATCTCTAAATGATTCTGACAGCTTCTGTGTAGACATCCATTTCTACCTTATTCAGAGAACAAATGACAGGTTTGAAGGGCTTTGTATGGTACGCAGTATAAGAGAAGGACAAGAAAAGGCAGAGGCATTGTCATTCCTGAAAAACAATAATTCAGAGCAGTCTCTGTATGAATTATCAGACTGCCATGATGTGGCGCTCACCAGCTCTTCAAAACCTAAAGGTGAGAAGAGCAACTGTACAGCTAATGTCTTGGTGATTTAGGGAGCTGTGTCTTAACGGAGGTGTGTTAGGTGCCTGCCTAGCTCATTCACTTCTTTAGTATTGGGCACGAGCAGTGAGTTATTATGGACTTTGCCTGTGGTCTTTCCCAATATATTTATTCTCTACTCATTGGCATTTATCATCCCATTGACTTTTCCTTCCCTTTAGAAAGATCTTTTATGAGCAATTTGTACGTATGCATATACATATTTTGCTCATAAAATTAGGAAGACGGACTACCAGTATGTGTTAAACCTGACTTTGCACTCACTGAAATCAGTATTTTCTTCACTGGAGGGTATGTATACCAAATGCCAGATTACCCCAGTAAAATCCACTAGTGAAATTAGACTGTGTCTGACTGGGAGTCATGCTGCTAAGGGAAGTTAGAAATGCTGCAGTCATTCACAGATCTTGTTGAAGATTTAGGCCTTTATTTCTTTCTTCTGTAATTGAATTTCTTTCAGTTTTAGACATACCCAAGAGATTCCTAACAAGTGCAAACAGGACTGCTGATAGCATCGCATGATATATATGTTTTCTGTCAGGATAATAAAAGAAAAATTACTGTGTTAGTTAGTTAATTTCTCGTCAAACATCCTATCTCACCTTTAATTGAAAATGAAGATATGTTCACACATATCTGGAGTAATTAAAACCCTATGGCTTTTTCCTTATCTAATTAATGAAGAAAGTGAAAATCAGAAATTGCAAATTGGGCATAAAAACAAACAAAATTTAATCAGGGGTTTTGTGAGTGTGTGTGTGCGAGTATGCGTGTGCAGATCATAAAATATAAGACAATTTGTTTAAAGGGAAATTTTAATAACTGCATGCAGGTGTTTGAACTATAATTAAATTTGTGAATTAAAAAGTTGCCATTTTTTAACAGATATGTTACAAAAAGGAAAGTCAGTTGCAGAAACAACACAAAAACCCCAAAATACCAGTGTTTGGCAGCATTTGACCTTTGAGAGGAGTCCAATCAATTATAGTCATTGTTTCACTTTTCCTGATTTAGATAGATGCATTATTTTACCATGATGACATTTACTTCACTTTTACATGTTTCTCAGTCCTCCTGAAGGCAACAAGACTAAAATATATGCAAAAAATAATCCATTAAATACTTCCCTGAAGAAGAATTTAAGCTTGTGCTGAAATTTTTTTTCCATCATTTTGGAAAACATTTCTCAGGCAAGCAGCAGAAACAGGCACATATTTATGTATTAAGGAATTCATACGCTTTTTTGTTTTTGCTACTTAAGATGCAGAAGTTTTGGTTGTGCTCCTTTCAGCACTGCAATGCTAGACTAGTATGCATGTTGTAGTATCACTGTATTGTTATAATTAGTGACTGTAACATGTATATTTATATATGTGTGTGTATATATATACACATATGTGTGTCTGTGTATATATAAAGACATATACTGTGTAAAACTGTGCCTTCAGGCCCTGTGGAATTTATATCTTTTTTGAGCTTCACTTACAGTAAGAGAAAATGCAGTGCAGAAGAGGAAATCCACGCCCTAATGCACTGCAGTCCAACTTCACAAAGATAGCAAAGTGCTTGCATTCATTCAGAAACCATTCTAAACTGATTATTTATGTTCCATCCATTGTCAAGGAATTGTAATTGTCATCAGTTGTCCCACCCGTCAGACACCCTTGTTGGTATGAGATAGGTCATTCTTTCTGGTGACCTATTGACTACAGTTTCAGTTCCAGCATATCCCTATTGACTACAGAAGGAGCCAGGATGACTATCTTGGGCTAGAAGCTTACATTTTAGGTGCTAAATTTGGGTAAGAAGAGTCCCCAGAATGAACATTTCTCTGAGTCTTGAACATCCAACCAGAGAAGACACAGCGGAGTAAAAGAAAGCCTTGTTATCTTTTCTTGTTGAGAGCCCTGATATGCAAGGAGTCAATCAATTGCTCAAATGCAAACACTGAACTTCTCATTTAAGGTCTAATACTTTCCCCAATCGAAGAGCTTTCCTGTCTATAAATTTTCCCACTGTCTCTCATTGAAGAAAATAGATCCTTTCAAAGAGTAAGTAAAAGAGTATTCATTATAAATAGTCTCCATGTGTGAAATATTGCAGCAGAGGTATAATTACAGTACCTTTTTTAGATCAATTACATTATTATATCATCCCAGAGGTGTTCAGATACCATGGTGATGAGTGTGGGACTGATTATTTCAGTATATTTTGAGATAGATAATAATATATTTGTATTGCAATTTTCATACTAAAGGAGTCCCATGAGCTTCATGTGATAACATATCCCATCTCCTACCTAGATACTGGCATTTTTGGTGCAAATGGGAGAATGTAAATGAATCAATCCATTAGTACTGCTTTTTGAGGAACTGCTGGACTTTCTCAAACAACCAGTCTGACATTCTCAGATGACCACTCACCAGAATAAGGCTTTCTTGCTTTTGGAGATCTTGGGAAAACAGAGCGCTCAAGGACCTTCATATCACCTAAAGACATGAAAGAGATTCTCCTTGGAAAGTGAGACCCTATTAATTAAGCGTGATCCCAGCAACTGCATAACACTATCCGCAGGATCATGGAGCAGGAGAAAGGCCAGAGTCTGTCTGTAAGAGGTGCACAGGGAAGCAAATCTCACGTTCAGTACACGATGCTTGATGGGCTTGGAAAAATGAAAGCTGAAGAGGATTCAGGGAGTGGATCAAATCTAGGCATCATACTTGACGATACCTAGAGAAAGAGTTTGGAGAAAAGATGTTACTTCTCCAAGCAGCTGGGAGAAGTAACAGTAGGAACAAACAACTTTAAGGAGTTGTGGATCAAAGAAGTAATAAAGGTGTGGAGTTCTTCATTGTACCATATTATAATATTCATAAGAAAGAATTCAATTGTCTTAGAGAAAATCATCAACAATGGAACTTGATCATTCTGGACCTATCTAAGCTGTTTCCAGTATACAGCTTGTATACAGATACTTTATTTTAAAGCATAGGACTAGGGGTACTTAATGCCAGTTGATTACAGTGATATAAAATTGTCCCGTATTACCTTAGAACTTATCCTGAAAGGGATAGGAAAGTAATAAATAAGAGAGAGAAGAGGCTACTGGAGAGCTTTGCATGGAAGTTGACAGTTGATCAGACTTAGCCAAGTGTCAGTGTACATTTGACAAGAAGAATTTGGGCTGGATGTAATTGTAAAGTCAGTCTAGAGAAAGCAGAAGAACAATGGAAGTCACCATTCAGCTTTTGAGCATAGGAGGCACTGACTTTTTAATTGTTGATTCAAAATCAGGACAGTTTTTAAGGAAAGAATTGGGTAAGCCTCTCTCAGAAGTGGAGATGAGGACTGGATTCAAATCCACTAGAGCAATCTCCAACTAATTTGAGGGGAGATTTGGAGCAGAACTTGACAAAATACAGGCAAATCCACAATTCTATCACTCTGGTAGAGAAAGATTCTTTACAGAGCTGCACCATCATCTATCATTAATGCCAACATCTGGCTACTGGTGATCTAAACAGTCAAGAATTATTTCATGTGATTTAAACAAAATCGCAACATACGTCACATAGATCAGGGAAAAATTTCCAAAATACATCTGGCCGCTTCTTCTCCATTGCAGCTTTAGCTGACAGCAATATTTAACAGAATAAATGCTCTGTGCATTACAATTTTCTTCCAAGAAATAGAGTTAAAAACTTCCATTTTTAATTCTCTTTTCTAAATTGGATCAATTAAAAAGACAGAAGAGAGACAGTAACTTCAAATATCAATAAGTTTTTCAAAGACTGATATTGACAGAAGCTGAATATTGCATTTTAACGTAAACACATTAGGCCAATTTATTTTTTCCAAAAGAGAATTAAAAATATAACAACACAATATGCATGCAGAAAACCTCATAATTACATATGAAAATAATATTAAAGCACAAGGGTTTTGCTTCATGCAAACTGATTTACCTCTATTGACTCTACAGATTCATACCATTTCTATTAGTACCTTTCTCAGTGCATTGCAGATATTAAACCCAACAAATATAACAACAAAAACCCCATCTGTAAGCAAATAAGGGGGAAAATATTCCAAGAACTTGATAAAACTATTTTTCGAATCAGTGCTATATTCTCATCTGAAACACAAAATTCAGCTCTATACATCCAATCTCAGCATGAGATCTACCAGAAATAGAAGAGAGCTAACTAAAAAATGTTAGAGTCCTGAGAGATTTTCACTCCTGTGAGGAGTGGCTGAATAGCAGCAAGAAGAGCAACTGCAAAGAAAACATGGGGAAGTCAACAAAAATCTGTGGAGAAGGGAAATTCCTCCATTGCTTTTTATTTTGTGTAAGTAAGAAGAGATATGGTAGTGCTGCTTGAAATTAAGGATGAAATATTTAAATTTTTAATCCAAAACTATAGAATCACGGAATCATAGAACATCCTGAGTTGGAAGGGACCAACAAGGATCATCGAGTTTAACTCCTGACACCACACAGGGCAACCTAAAAGTTAAACCATATATCTCAGAAGATTATCCAAACATTTCTTGAACATCAACTTGCCTGGGGTCATGATCACTTCCCTGGGGAGCTTGTTCCAGTGCCTGACCACCCTTTCAGTAAAGAAATTTTTCCGAATATCCAATCTGAACTTCCCCTGTTGCAGCTTGAATCCATTCCCTTGTGTCCTATCACTGGACACCAGAGCCAAGAGATCAACACCTCCCTCTCTGTTTCCCCTCATAAGGAAGCTGCAGACAGCCACAAATTCACTCCTCAGTCTCCTCTTCACTAAGCTGAGCAAACCTACTTCACCAGCCGATCCTCATAAGTCATGCCCTCTGGATCTTTCACCATCTTTACTGCCTTTCTTCGGACACATTCTAGTGTTTTTGTATCCTTCTTACATTGTGGAGCTCAAAACTGCACTCAGCACTCAAGGTGAGACTGCACCAATGGTGACTATAGGGGGACAATCACTTTTTTGACCAGTTAGCTATACCATGCTTAATGCACCCCAGGATACAGTTGATCCTTTCGGCTGCCAGGGCACACTGTTTACTCACATTGAGTTTATCATCAACCGTAACTCCCAGATCCCTTTCTGTAGGGCTGCAGTCCAGCCTTTTGACTCCCAATCTATACGTACG
This sequence comes from Balearica regulorum gibbericeps, assembly GCF_011004875.1. Classification (NCBI taxonomy): domain Eukaryota; kingdom Metazoa; phylum Chordata; class Aves; order Gruiformes; family Gruidae; genus Balearica; species Balearica regulorum. Next base: position 3,606,803 of record NC_046185.1, read on the forward strand.
TCCAGGATTATACCATCCCACGTGCAGAATCTGGCATTTCTCCTTGTTGAATTTCATAAGGTTGGTGATTGCCCAGTGCTCTAACCTATCGAGAACTCTGTAAGGCTTCTCTATCCTCAAGGGAATCAGTAGCCTCTCCTAATTTAGTGTTGTTTACAAATTCATTGTGCGCTCAACTCTTCATTGGTTATTGATAAAAATATTAAAGATTAAATACCACGAAATTAGAAAGCTTTTGATGGTAGGCTGTGCAAATGTGTGTGTCTTCACACCAAAATTGGACTTGATGGAATTGTTCATGGAGGAGGATGCTGATGGCTATCCAGATAAAACCTGCTTTCCAGTGCTTATAACTGCAGAATTTCAGCTGTTTTAATTGGGGATGTATCTCTCTTGACTTTAGGCATCAAGAAGCTAGGCGTTTATACTTATCCAGTAAGCTCCTTTTATATCGCGTAAAGAGAGAACAGCACTCCCAGATGGTGATCCATCTCAAACAGCATAGCCACCTAAGTTGGAGAGTGCCCTTGCACCTCTACCAAGGCTACAGAGAGTTTAGGGGAATAATTTAGACTGTCTATTGGAATTTTACCTACTGCAGAAAGTGGGCTTAATCCTATCCCAGCAACAAGGTGTTCTGTATCAGACAACTGATTTACACTGGATGATTTCATTCATTGCAGTGTAAGACTGTGGAAATGTATTTTTCTCACAGTTGCACTACACCAGTGATCTCTCCTTCAGTAAGCTCTGTTCATTCTATGAATTGCAGCTGTGATTTGAAATCCAGCAATGATAATGCTGGACTTTGTTTCAGAGAAATGCCCTATATTCTATAATATTATAATTTGATTATATTATCTACCTGAAAATGTACCCTACTTTTTATACACTAAACAGAGTCAGGAAATATCTTTTCAAGCCCTTACAGAGTACCTTGTCCCATTTCAGTGCCTCACTGGAAGATCACAATCTGCTACTTCTCTCACTCTCCCACTTAAATGAAGTGTCAAAGAATTTTCTATAGTATTAGATTTATTGTCTGTACATTTCCCAAAGTCAGAGTGAGATTATGAAGGTGACCTTCATTCTTCAGCTGGACCAATAGGATAGTGGCTGAAAGGGGTCATAGAGGATCTCCAATTCAAGGTCTTACTCAAACCATGGTCAGCTACGAGATCAGAGCAGGTTGCTCAGTGCTTTGAGTGATTGCACTTTGAAAACCTCCAATGGAGACCACAGAACCTCTTTGAGCAACTTGTTCCTCTGCTTGACTGTCCTCCACGTGGAAAAATTTTTCTTCTTATATCCACACTGTTTGGTTTTGTTTTTGTTTTTTAATGTTGGAGCACTTGGATTTGAAATATAATGTTTCAAATAAGTAACCACAGCTTAACAAGTTTCTGAATGTTAGTTGAGCCTGGATAACTGATTAAGCACACTCCTCAGTCCTTGTAAAAAGTGTGATGACTTACTGTATCTTGATTCTCTCTCACTGAAGTTCAAATTAATGTGTTTTATTTCATATTTGTTGGATGCGAAGAATGTGCATGTGGTCAGTTCACTGCAGCTAAGCTGACAACTGCTGACTGTTTAAACCCCCATAACGGTGTTTTATCTGGGTCAAACAAAATTATACATGAATGATTTGTACATTGAGGATTTATGTAGATAAGAAAGTTTCCTGGATCATATCTGCAACGAAACTTCTACCTAGTTCACACTGTCTACTCCCAGTACTTGCTCTCCATGCTGTGTGAATGGTTAACACAGACAAAGGGATGTGTTCGAGGTTTTTTTCTTGATTTGATGAGCAAGTCTTCTGAAACAGAGACAAGGATTATGGCAAATACCTAGCAACTAATAAACACTATACTGTCTTAATCTCATATGAGTTCATTATTTTTCTTGTTAAGCCTACTTACATTTGAGACCTCAAATCAGTATCCCAACTTACTTGACAAAGCACTTAAATGCATGCTTATCTGTTTATTCAAGCCCTACAGCTTGTAAGCAAATGCTTACATCCTTCAAAGACCATGGCTGGAAAAGCAAAGGCTCTTGTGTTATTTCTTTGCAAACAGATATATTTTATCGAGGATACTCCATACTGGCCTTAAAACTGGAAATGCAACAGGAGTTTTAGTGGTGAGAATCTACACACCTGTATATATGCACATATTCATATCTTACTATGTATTATTATATCTTTATGGCAATTTAAAATGTTTAGAGCCCAGAGGCCAACATATAGACTATTGAAAGAAATAGGAGATTACTGAAACATCAATAAATATGAGAGTTATCTGTGATATATATATACCACACAGTGTAATAAGCTTTTAATTTTGCACTCTGAAGTGTAAAACTTTTACCCAAGAAGACTGGTTATAATAAAAATTCAAAAGCAGTGGCAAGCAAAATATCAATGGATATTTTCAACTTTCAGAGCCCAGAGGCAAGCGCATGCTATTTTCAGGCAAAAAGGGAATTCAGCATTTAGATTGTCTGCCTGGTTACTGCCTCCTCTGAGCTTCGAGATAATGGCCATGCCATCAGGCAGGCTGTGAACTAGTGTGACTTCATGCCCTGATCTGGTATGGAAAATCCTATGTTCCAGACATTTGAACATTACATTTGATACTACAATACATATTCCTTGAAGCTCAGGAATTAGGAACCACATCTGAAGCTGAAAGATATTAAAAGAAAATTAAGCTGGTGAGAAGTTTTAACAATTTAATCAACATCTTTAAAAGTGAAATTTTGTCCTCACAATTCTGATAGTGTAGAAGAGCTGGCAGAGGTCCTACTTCATCTCTGTTCTCATCTAGAAATAACTTGATTACTGTAGGGGAAGAAGACAGCGCTTCCAACCCCCTCTCCCCTCTCTAAAAGCCTGTTTGTAAGGCAGGGACATGGACAAAGAGTTAAACTGACCTTTCTTTTTCTCTCATCCTCTGCAATCCCAACAAGTGGAGCCCCAAGCTGCCTGTTAGACACAGGGCTCTGTCTCTGCTCCCCCACTTAATTCTGTTTTCCCTGTTCCTGCAGGATATGCTGTCTCTGAATACCAAAGCGGGTCCAGTGGGTACCTAATCACATGATGACACATCCAAACACTTGCAGTTTCTGCAGAAAGCAAGAGAAGCTTACTTTAGCATTGCATACCTGTATTTTTTTTTTCTTAGAGAAGGGTAAGGCTGCATTCTCACTCAAGTCTCTGACACTCTGGATTTCACTGGAGCTATGCAGATCTTAATCAGCTTTAAAACTACCCCCTTGTAAATGGCTTTTCCATATATACCCTGGCTCAGCATGGGTATTGCAACCGATAACTTGCTCCTGGAGCTTTGCATTCATTGAACCCTAGCACTTGGGGTTAGTAAATATGGTGATCTTGCTCTGTCCACAGACTTCTGTCTCACAACACCATCAAAAAAGACATTTCAGTTTGGGTATCCATTTGCTTAATTTTTCATTTCTCCTGTCTCCCTACTGTGTGTATGTTTGGACCTTCTGGGAATGGCAAGCAGTAGCCCCCACTAGCTTACCTCCACAAAGAACACCCCCCCTTATTTCCTTGCCAGGCACTAAGGACACTTTGAAAGAGGCAGGACTTGGTCACAGAAACAGTATTCCACTTCTTCATGGCCACTCCTATGTCCCCCAAATCCTCTTCCACCACTGCAGAAATCCAGGAAGTGGTCTGTGAGGTGGTAAGTTTTAAAGGTTAAAAAAAGAGAAAGGACCTAAAAGTCAGAAGCAGAAATCCTATCTCAATGCCAGCCTGAGATTTAGACCAGCAAGCAAGGTAGAACAGGAGATATTACATTGCTGCAGATTTTGTTCTACTTTTCTAGAAAATAAACATAAAATAGAAGCCACAGAATCATACACTCATAGAATCATAGAATGGTTTGGGTTGGAAGAGACCTTTAAAGATAGAATAACTGAATTATAGAATCATTTTTTAGAAAAGACCCTTAAGATCATCAAGTCCAACTGTTAACCTAGCACTGCCAAGTCCAACACTAAACCATGTCCCTAAGCACCATGTCCACACACCTTTTAAATACCTCCAGGGATGGTGACTCAACCACTTCCCTGGGCAGCCTGTTGCAATGACTGATGACCCTTTCAGTGAAGAATTTTTTTCTAATATCCAATCTAAACCTTCCCTAGCACAACTTGAGGCCATTTCCTCTCATCCTACCACTTGTTTACTTGGGAGAAGAGACTGATACACCCGTGTCTACAACCTCCTTTCAGGTAGTTGTAGAGAGTGATAAGGTCTCCCCTGAGCTTCCTTTTCTCTAGGCTAAACATCTGGAGTTCCCTCAACTGCTCCTCATAAGACTTGTGCTCTAGACCCTTCACCAGCTTCATTGCTCTTCTTTGGATGTGAAGATCATCTAGTTCCAACCTCCCTGCCATGGCGAGAGACATCTCCTACTAGACCAGATTGTTCAAAGCCCAATCCAGCCTGGCCTTGAACACTTCCAGGGTTGGCTATCCACAACTTCTCTGGCCATCCTGTTCCAGTGTCTTACCAAACTTCATCGTAAAAAATTTCTTCCTTATGTCCAATCTAAACCTACCTTCTTTCAGTTTAAAACCTTTGCCCCTTGTCCTGTCACTACAGGCTTTGGTAAAAAGTCCTCCAAGCAGAGATCAAATTTACTGTATCTTTAGTGCTTAACTAGAATAACTCATTATTACCGACAGTAGCAGCATAGTGGCAATACAGAAGAACCCCACTGCTCCTTCCCAGACAAACTGCGGTCCAGTTGTGCTGCATGCTAGCGAACATTTAGTAATTAAAGATACCCAAAAAAACATGGCCAGGTGAAATAAAAAACTTTACTATTATTAACTCAACTTCACATTCAGGAAATTGAGTCACACAACAGACAACTACATTTCTTTGAAGTCATTCATACATTCCTTGAATGGGCTAGACACAACCCCTCCCTTGAGGACCTATCTGATATCTTAGTAGCCAGGTCCACTTTCCCATCAACTGTGAGCTACAGGTTGAATTTTTCTTACTTTTCTGATTTTCCTAATATCCTCATTTTCCCTGCTTACCAGATCTGCACAGATCCATCTGACATCCCTGTCCTTTGTTCAGCTTGCCTTTCCCTTACTCTGATACTGAATCACTGATTATTTGTGAACATCTTTAAGGAAGATGCATCTGAGGTTTGTGTTCCTGCCAAGAACTAGCCTAAGGGCTTGGACAGTGAAAGAAGAGTCAAGGAAAATACATGAAAGTAGCCATCACATACAGGAAAAAATCCCACTGCTTAAATCAGAACTTTCGACTGGAAGATGTAACCCATTTAAACCCTTATTTTCTGGTGGCTAAAAGAATAAAATAGAAAAAACTTTGATAAAAGTTTTATGTCTCTTGTCATTTTCAGTCAAACTTCACATTGCTTTCTGAAGAGATCATAAGTGACAAAAAAGTTTGGGTTGGACCTTGGATTTAAAATTATATGTAATGCTGGTCAATGTATGTAATGAAATTCTGTGTATACCAAGAGCATACAAAAATGTTGTCATATTCTACACAACAATTTCTTGACAAATATTATCCCAAAGTTGCTTACAAGGCTAATGAATGCAATTTCAAGGTTAAAAAAATATATAAAAGGGAAGGATGAGATTGAAAAGAAAGGAAAGAAACAGGACAAGTGCTGATGAAAAGAATTTGAAAGGAATTACAGATAAGCAGATCCAGCACCCCCCATTTCTATAGCTACATGGTTTGTTTTAAGGTTGTTGAGAGATGCAGCAAGCAGAATGAGGATACATACTTTTTCAGTGTTTTCTAAAAGTTACTGGTTAACTTTTTTCTTTCCTGGAACTGTTTACCGTTTTCAAGGTTGTAAGGAGAACTGATTTTACAGGCAGAGAGATAAGAAAAATATTTGTAATAACACTCCATAAACCCTCTATAAAATGATTCAAAAGGCAAGGCAGGCATCTAAAGAGCAACTGCAGACAGAAACTTTGTAATGTGACTTCATACCACCTCTTCATCCTCCATGGAGGAGCGAGGAGGCTGTTCACCTCAGGGGTGGATGGTAAACTCCAGGGAGCTTTTCATTTCCCCTCTTCCCACACACAGCATCCTTCATTTCCCATTAGAAGAAAAGTCAAAGGTGCAGGCTAGAAAAGGAGCTTTAGCAGTGCTATACCAGGCCCTCCAATCTTAAATAAGTGGGGAACTATTTCTAAACACTGCCTCAGACTGTCTCTTGGACTCAACAGTTTTGAATATTTTTTATGCACATCTGAGACAAGATTAATCTCCTTTCCACATCGATATGGCAGTCTGGAGAGTCTGTTCTTCTCTACTGTAGCCACTACGCCTGATTTGCTCCTAGGATAGTCAAGGGACACAAACTGTCCTAATACTAGAGTAATACCAGGAGTTCTGGGGAAGACTGAGGATGCACCCAAACTAATCTCCAGGTACATTTAGCTGCTGATTTTTAGAAAGTGAATATAAGGATAGGACATTCATAGAGTGATCCTTCTCCAGCAAACTTTCCCAGTTCTTTTAACAACTTTCAGAGTAATTTTATTATTTTTTTAATCCAAGCAGTTATCTTAATAAATACTTACCAATTCTGTTGCTTTTTTCCTTCATACACAAGTGTAGCTCAAACTGGAGAGGCCAGAGAATCTGTACTTTATTTTCTGAAAATATCCACAGGAAAGGAGAAGTTTGATGTGTGGCATCTGGTCCAGCACAGAGTGGCCATTCTTTCCCTTCCCATCACAACGAGCCATTAATTGCTTCCTTGCTCCTAGGCAATTCAGAGGTCACTTAGGGGCAACATAATCTAGACATGCCCTTGGAGTATTAGAGAAGGTTAAATATCTCCCTTTATAATTATTTTAAAAAGTATTATTCAATAGAGATTTATCCATGCATTCATATTTCAATTAATTATGTTAACAAAGTCAAAGGTTAAGGCTAATAAAGGTTAACAGGTTTTAGTTAAATAACATGAATTAAGGTAATATCAAGGGCTCCCATATTAGTCTCTCTCCTCAGTATCAGAATTTAAGCTAGAACAATTCTCAGGTGTTAAGTACTTTCGTATAAGAGGCAGATTAACTGTGTGCTTTTTGCATGTTGGGGGGAGTGTTAGAGTTTTTATCATCAGTTATGTTCTCTGACCTATTGAATGAGCTCAATTGTAATAAAATATATTTCTATCCTACAATAAAAAATGGAGCTAGAGCTCGTGGTAAGCCTAGGGAGAGACAAGTGAGAGCAATGGATAGGAAATGGGAAGAAAGGAACAGGACAAAAAAGGAAGAAAAAAGATGGGGTTTACCTTTCTTTTACACAATCTGATCTTTTCCCTCTTCCTAGTGGATCATGGCTAATTCTCTCTCTCAGCTTTCATGGTATACACATTCCATTGCCCACTGCTTGTCTGCCATTAAAAGTCTGACTTTCCCTTAGTATTATTATTTGAAAGTAGCAATCATTAGCTCCTTCAAGTGCTCAGAACATAGAATCCTGCCTTTGTTTGGCACTGAAATTAAAGCAATGCCTGAAACGTCAAATAATCTTGATTTTCATAACATTTTAGTCTTTTTCTATAATACTTTTTATTGTGTTTGGGATAGACTTGTGAAAGTCCTGAGCCTTTGTGATGGTCTGTTTCAACATATGACTTCCTTATGGCTACAATCTCCTGTCCCTGGTGCAAAACCTGATCTAATATCCTGCTCTGTGAACATCTTCAGGATTAGACATACCTAAAGTTGATTTCTGTAGATTCAAATGACATCAGGTATATGACCGTTGATGAATGTGGTGCGTTAATCTTGGCTGGCTGCCACTCTCTCACCCCAACTCCTCAACATCACAGGGGAAAAAAATAAGATGAAAAATCTTGTTGGTCAAGATAAAAACAGGGAGATCACTTGCCAATACTGTCATGGGTAAAACATACTTGACTTGGGAAAGATTAATTTATTGCGAATTAAAACTAGAGTAGGATAGTGACTAAAAACATCTTCCTCCCACTTCTCCTGCTTCCTAGGGTCAACTTCACTCCTTCCTCCCCAAGTCTTTATTTCCCGACTCATGAGAAATGGGCAATTGTGGTCAGTTCACCTCTGCTGTTCTTTCCTCTTCATGCTCTTCCCCTGCTCCAGTGTGGGGTGTCTCCCGTGGAAAATAATCCTTCATGAACTTCTTCAAGGTTGGTCCTTCCCATGGGCTGCAGTTCTTCAAGAACTGTTCCAGCATGGGTGTTCTCCATTTAGTACAGTCCTTCAGGAACAGGCTGCTCCAGCATGGGTCCCCCACAGGGTCACCGGTCCTGTCAGAAATCCTGCTCCTGCATGGGCTCCTCTCCACAGGACACAGCTCCTGCCCAGAACCTGCTCCTTTGTGGCCTCTCCATGGGCTGCAGCTTCCATCAGGCCATATCCACCTACTCCTGCACAGGTTCCCCATGGGCTACAGGGCAGATATTTGCTCCATTATGGTTCTCCATGGGTTGCAGGGGTCCGACCTGCATCACAATGCATGGGCTACAGACGATTCTCTGATCTGGTGCCTGGAGCACCTCACCCCTCACTTCACTGACCTTAGCATCTGCAGGATTGTTTCTCTCACATTTTTCTCACTCCTTTCCCTCACAGCTGCTGTGCAGCGTTGTTACCTTTTCTTAAGTATGTTATCACTAGGGGCCACCAGGTTGCACAGGATTATGTCCAGGTGGGTTTTGAATATCTTCAGAGAAGGAGACTCCACAGCCTCACTGGGCAGCCTGTTCCAGTGCTCTGTAATCCTCAGAGTGAAGAAGCTTTTCCTCGTATTGAGATGGAACTTCCCGTGTTCCAGTTTGTGCCCATTGCCCCTTGTCCTGTCACTGGGCACCACTGAGAAGAGTCTGGCCCCATCCTCTTGACAGCCACCCTTCAGATATTTATAAGCTTTGATGAGATCCCCTCTCAGTCTTCTCTAGGCTAAATGGACCCAGCTCTCTCAGCCTTTCCTCATATGAGAGATGCTCCAGTCCCCTCATCATCTTTATAGCCCTCTGCTGGACTCTCTCCAGTAGTTCTTTGTCTTTCTTGAACTGGGGAGCCCACAACTGGACACAATATTCCAGATGTGGCCTCACCAGAGCAGAGCAGAGGGGGGAGGACAACCTCCCTTGACCTGCTGGCCACGCTTTTCTTAATGCACCCCAGGACACCATTGGCCTTCTTGGCCACAAGGGCACATTGCTGGCTCATGGTTAACTTCTTGTCTACCAGGACTCCCATGTGGTTCTCCATACAGCAAGTTAGTAGATTAAATAATAAAGGGAATGAACTCTTATAGAAATGTATACCTTAAAAAGAGAGACTATAAAGCCTAGGATCCTTCAGTTTAGAATGGACAAAGCAGAGAAGGAAAATGATTCAACTTAACAAAATCATAAAGATGGCAGATAGATAGGCTAAATGTAACAAATCCCACAATGCTAGCATTGGGAACACTCAAGAAAACAAGGCAAACTAGGTAAAACAAAGTACTTTTTTTGTACAATGGATAGTGAAATTCTGCAGTTTGTTGCCACAGAACAGAGGCAGATAGGATCAGAAGTTCAAAAATGAAATTAAACAAATTGATGGACAGCAGGTCCATAAATGGATACTAAAAAGATTAGGCAGAGACAGACCCTCTAGCATTGCTAATACATCATTCTCAGAGAGTACAAGGGGAACGAATGACAAAAAGTAGCCAGACATATGTGCTCTTCCTAGATATCAACTCCTATTGCCCCGTCCAGAGAATATGGGGCTAGACAGGCTATTGATGTGAGCCAGAAGATGCTCTTGGGTGCATCTGCATTGGCATTGCATCACTCGGGCACCTGCAGCTGTACCTCTGAGCCAAAAAATCTGGGTTGAACTTCATCCTTTTAGGCAAGCCCTGAGTGCTAAAAGGCCAGAAACTCAAAAGACTGGAAAAGTAGCCTGAGTCACAAAGGTATAATCACAGAAGGAGAACATGAATATTTTGTGATAGGAAAAGGGAAAGAATCAGTCCCTGATGAGCCCTCTCTTTGAGCTCACATAAGAAGAAATTGACCTAGCCAGAAACACAGGCAAAGAGAGCAACAGAAACATCATCATGTTTTTTTTTTTTTCCAGATGAAGAAATACTGCTTTGTCTCCACTAGACAGAGGAGGACAGTGTTGAGCCCCAAGCTGGCTCCAGTCTGCAATGTCTGCACAGAGCAGGGAAGTATGCATAGATACCAGTGTGGCTGCATGAGCATTGAGAAGCATTTCTGCTATTAAATCTTTCCTCCCTAGCAGACTAATTAATTCATTAATTAAAGTCAGTCATGGAGCTTAAACAGACCCTGCCAGTTTAAGGGCTTCTACAATACACTTTTTCAACCAGTGAAGAGACAGTCCTAAAAATACAGGGAAAACCAAAATGAAATCCAAGTCAATGTAGAGTAGAGCTGTGCAGGAAACCATGTTATTGACACATGACTCTGCTGTCAGAGATATATGTCCATGTCCACTTTCCTCATAGTTGTCCTGGTTTGAACTCTGTCCAAATCTGGCAACAGTAAGAGAATGGGAATCACCTTTCTTTTGCAATCCCAAACTTTTCCTTCCTCACTTTCATCTAAGCTTTTTTTTGATATAAAACAAAGTAAACTTTCTGGCACTAGTAATTTCTCATTTTCAACTGAACTATATGTTTTAGCATTATAAGCAAATACATAAAGTATCTGGCAACTGTATCTAAAAGTGTGGATATATAACATCTGCATCTCCTTACATCTTTGTTTGTAAAACCCAAAATAATTTTTCTCTCTCCCTAGCGTAAGCATTATGTGCCTGTCAGAACTCTTGACATCATGGGCTATAAAAGTCTAATTTCAGAATGAGTTCTTAGTAAAAACTTTTTTAACACAGTGTATTAAACAAATTATTCCCACAAATTTTACTCAGAAGAAAAAAATAAGAGGTTTGGAACATGATTTTGATGAATTCTGAAATATGATTACAGTAGATGAGTAAAAAGAGGGTCTACATAAAACCTATAGCTACAAGAGACCAGCCTGTGAGTATATCACATGCTGAAGGAAATTCAAGGAACAGGCAGGAAAATCAGAAGGATCCAGGGTGTCGTATGAAGTGATGCTAGTTTATCAGTCCTTACGAGGTGCTCACGAAAACCCCTGTGAAACCAGGGCAACTCTATTCACTGACTAAAGTTGTCTGTGAAATGCAATGGGGAAAGAAATATTTCCTTGAATGGTCATTTCAGCTTCAAGTATTTATGAGATTACTAACTCTGGATGACCAAGAAGTTCACTTTGCCCAATAGCCAGTGCTTTTCAGTAAAGGTATTAATTTCTCCTAATGTACAGAATTATAAAATAATTTGAGTTGCACTGACTTCTGGACATCACTGGACCAGTCCTCTATTGAAAGCATGATTAAGATTGCTCAAAGCCTCATCAGCTCAGTTTTGAAAATCCCCAAGGAAGGTGCCATCACAGCCTTCTGGGACTCTGTTCCAATATTTGACTATATACTTTGTAGAGAATTTTTCCCTTATAACAAATAGAAATTGCTCCTGCGACCACTTGTATCTGTTACTGTGCTGGTTTTTGCTGGGATGGAGTTAATTTTCTTCACAGTAGCTGGTATGGGGCTATGTTTTGGATTTGTGCTGAAAACAGTGTGGATAACACAAAGATGTTTTCATTATTGCTGAGCAGTGCTTACACAGAGTCAAGACCTTTTCTGCTTCTTACCCCACCAGCGAGTGGGCTGGGGGTGCACAAGAAGTTTAGCCTGGAGAAAAGGAGGCTGAGGGGAGACCTTATCTCTTGTTACAACTACCTGAAAGGAGGTCGTAGCCAGGGTGTTGGTCTCTTCTCCCAAGTAACAAGTGATAAGACAAGAAGAAAAGACGTCAAGTTGTGCCAGGGGAAGTTTAGATTGGATATTGGGAAAAATTTCTTCACCAAAAGGGTTATCCATCATTGGAACAGGCTGCCCAGGAAAGTGATTGAGTCACCATCCCTGAAGGTATTTAAAAGATGTGTAGATGTCGTGCTTCGGGACATGGTTTAGTGGTTGGGCTTGGCAGTGCTAGGTTAACGGTTGGGCTTGATGATCTTAAAGGTCTTTTCCAACCAAAACAATTCTATGATCCTATGATTCTAAGTTGGGAGGAGGACACAGCCAGGACAACAGACCCCAACTGACCAAAGGGACATTCCATACGATATGATGTCATGCTCAGCATATAAAGCTTGGGGAAGAGGAAGGAAGAGAGGGACATTCGGAGTGATGATGTTTGTCTTCTCAAGTAACCGTTACGCGTGATGGAGCCCTGCTTTCCTGGAGTTGGCTGAACACCTCCCTGCTGATGGGAAGTGGGGAATGAATTCCTTGTTTTGCTTTGCTTGCTGGTGCGGCTTTTGCTTTACGTATTAAACTGTCCATCTCAACCCAGGAGTTTTCTCCCTTTTACCATTCTGATTCTCTCCCCCATCCCACCAGGGGTGAGTAAGCGAGCAATCGTCTGGTGCTTAGTTGCCAGCCGGGGTTAAACTACAACAGTTACTTCCAGTTCTTTCATAGTATATCTCTGAGAAGTCTGGCTCTATCCTTTCCGTAACCATGCATTAGACAATTGAAGACTAAACCCAGGTCTCAGCTCCCCTCATGCATGCCATCCCCTGACCATCTTGGTTACTTGCAGCTGGAGTCATTACAATTTTGCTGATATTTCTTTTTTTATTGGGAGGCCCCCAACCAGACAAAATACTCCATATATAGTGTCAAAAGTGGTGAATAAAAGTGACTAATCACTTCGCTGGATCTACTGGCTAATCTTGTGGTAATGCTGCCCCAGATGTTGTTTGCACCCATCACCACAAGAGCACACCAGTGACTCACATTCAGTTCTTTATCCATCACATTGCTTAACAGCTTGGGAGTCCTTAGACTAGTCTACAGCAGCATGGAGAGAAAAGTCTCAACCAGATGAACATCAGCCCAAGTTTGCCATCAAGACATTTCTTCTAGCAACCCTGAAAACCCTTAGGCCCTTATTAAAATGTTGCTTTAGCCCAAGCTCAATCACTCTCCGTAGAAGGAGAACATGAGCTCATTTTGTACCTTGGCATGGACCAAATTTCCTAACAGTACATTACAAATATGTCCAAGGGGATGGCTGGACGAAAAGCTGAAACACTGATGGGCTTGCTTACAGTTTGGTGTTGTAACTGCTCAGTCCAGTGCCCCTTCATTTACCAGTTCACTGAAATAACTTCACTTAAGAGAAAATCCACCTACATTCTCTTCCTCCAAGCACAGCATAGCTCAGCTCATCCTCTGAGTCCAAGTAGAAAAGATGTTTCCAAGCAAGTGTGATTGAACAGAAACCGTTGCATGTCAGTAGCATGAATTCCCTGAACTTTAGCCCCAAAGGGAGGTGAGGAAAAGTGTGTGTCAAAGAGAGAATGATCCCGGACATATTCTGCATACTGTAGCACCTTTTTTTTTCTTTTTTTTCCTTTTTTTTTTTTTTTTTTTCTCCTTAGCATTTGCAGGAACATGAAAGTGAATTGCTGCGTTTGTTCAAATGGCACGGAATCTAAAAGCAATTTGTGGTGACAAGGTCACAAGGGACAAAGTGGAGGCTTTTTATAACTCTGCAGAGGGCTGGTGAGCATATCTATATTGTATATACACAGGGAGAAATATGAAATATTTTACTGTTAATGATACAGCCACAGCAAAAAAAAAATAGATTCAGCTCTACAGAGGGTAATGTGTGAAACGATACTGAATTTTCTAGGCAACCTAACTATTTCCAGGCTTGTTAAAAGGGAGCAAGAGCAGCAAAGGAAGAACACAGAATTTATAAGAGCAGAACAAGACACATGAGAAAAGATTCATGCCTGATTGAATCATAGATTCTAAATCAGACAGAAGACAGACAGCAGAAGGACTACCCACAAACACTTTAATGATTTTTAATACTTATTAAAAGATGCCACATTTGTTTTAAATGTTAATAATAACAATTTGCATACACATTTGTTCACTCTTAAAATAGAGTGGCTGAAAGTCCATTAAGATCTACAGAATGATTCATAATTATTTCTCAGAGGTTTTTGTCAGACATCTCTTTAGTTAAGAATACACTGCACAAACAGAATAGACTGCTGCAGCTGAGCTAGGACAGAGGTGAAATCTGGAGGAACTACGCTAAAATGGCATCCTAATTTCTCATGTCCTTTGCAAAGCAGAAACCAGACTTCACTTAGTGTTTTCTTTAGCAATGCACTCCAGAGATTCCAGGTCAAAAATGGTACCACTTTACTTCAGGAAGAAAAAGCTTTTAGTGAATACAACAGCATCCACATTGTTCCAATACATATGGGTATCACAAGCCTGAATTTTCGCATACTCCTCTTTCCTCAGAACAGCTCCCCATGTAGTGACCATTAGGCCAGTTACTGTTACCAATCAACAATTAAATGGCTGTATTTCCTGGGGATGCTAATTAGTAGTTGCAGCTTGACTCTCAGATATTTATAAAGGTGATCATAGTTATAAATCAGACTCTTTGGAACCATGTTCATTGTGTTGTTAATTTGCCCTTCATATGTAAATTGTACAGAAGATTGGGCTATACCTCAGTTTTTATTTTAAGTCTGCACACCATGCAGCACAGTTGTATGCTGGGTTGTGTCTAATTCTTCAATTTTATAGCAGCATATGGTCTTAAAGTATTCTCATTGACTGTTATCACCTTCTTCTAGGAATCTTTGCAGAGTCCAAACCCAGCTGAAAATATATGAAAATATATGCTGAAACCCAACAAAATCCAGATCATATCTTGTGATAAGAGATTAAATTCTTATCTCTGGATGGGTAAAGTCCCTGCAGTGGAGGAAGGTGTCTCAGAGGAAAGAAAACTAAAGATGCAGGGGGGAAAGCCAATTCAATGATTATGACACACTGACATATGATTTGCTGAGACTGAAGATCCAAAAAAACCAGAGATGCTGTTCCTTACATATTCTCTGGAGACTGTCAGGAACAAGCAAATACCACAGTCATCTACTACGATCTATTAGGGACAATAATCCACTTGGGGGTTCAGACACCCACTTTGTAGTGTGGGAAGGTGTTAATAGTAATGAAGAGAGACCAGACATGTTCAGAAAAGTTTGTAACCCATCTGTGGTATAGAGAAGAGAACTTCAGTAGGTGTAAATCAGCTAAGCATGACTGAAACCTCCACCAGCTACAAATCTGGCCCAGTGATTCCACTTCTGATTCATTAACACAAACTGGGAAGTTTGAAGGCTTTGTTTTGAAGCTGTGTCAGTAAGAACAGGTAGTAATTTTATCTGATGCTCTGCAATTATTGACTAATTTTAGATGAGAAAAGGCTTTTAGAGTAGATATGAGTGCCATTATTTTGCATGGAGTTTTACTAATTTTGAAGTTTGGAAAGGCACTAAGGCTTCAGCATATTGGAAGTTTATTTTTAAAAGTGCTTCAAAGTATATGATTCCTCCTCCTCAGAACAGGATGAATTAAATGAAGATCCTGTTGGGGATCCATCATTAGAATCTCTTAGAGGGAATAGTGAGTGCAATACATCATTGATCCCTAATGCTGCAATATTTGCATCCACAAAATATTCTAATATGAGGCAGGGGAGCTTTCAGATATTGTAGAACCTGGATATTTCATTCACTGAAATGAAGAAATAGCGATGTCCATTAAATGAATGAGAAGTAAGATATTTACCATCCATTCTTTTTCTCTGGTCGTAGACTAACAGATAACAAGGAAAGGTAAGAAATTATCAGCAGGCAAATAAACTGAAAATAGATCATCCCCTCTCTGGAACAGAAAGGTTGAGATTTTGCCAGTTCCTGTTTGTTAAGGTCCTGACCTGGTCAGGAGCTAAATCAACACAACCCTACTTGAAAAACTCCAAAAATATCCAAAAAACATTTCTCAGAACTGGGTCCTGATGTAAAGCTAAGCTGTTCTGATATTAGATGCACCAACCCTGCTGACACTTCACAGTTATAACAGTATCTTAGATATCCTCTGTTTGCCAAACTTGCTGGTTTTTTGGGAGAGTCATAGAATTATGGAGTGGTTTGGGTTGGAAAGGACCTTCAAATATCATCTAGTCTAATTCCCCCTGCCATGGGCAGGGACATCTCCCTCTAGACGAGGTTGCCCAAAGCCCCATCCAACCTGATCTTGAACACTTCCAATGATGGGGCATCCACAACTTCTCTGGGCAACCTGCTTCAGTGTCTCATCATCCTCAGCATAAAATATTTCTTCCTTATGTCCCATCTAAACCTATACTCTTTCAGTGTAAAACCATTGCACCTTGTCCTGTCATTACAGACTAGTAACACGTCTCTGTCCATCTTTCTTATAAGCCTTTGTTACACACTGAAAGGCCAAAATAAGGTCTCCTTGGAACAAAGAGTAGTTCAGAGAAGCTCTCTGTTATTTATAGGGCTGGAATCTTAACGTTGGGGTTTTTTCCTAAGTTCTTAAACTCATATTTGAGCTTTTGTGGATCCTGCACTGACTCCTTATGTTAATTAGAAAATGAGAGTCCTATTTCCTTCCTATTACTTTGGTTAATGGTTTTGGGGTTTTTGTTGTTTTTTTTTTCTTCTGCAACATTTGAACTTTGGCTTTTGGGTTGCAAGAAGGCAAGGGAAAGTACACATTATGTCATCTGCATGCAACAGATGTTGATTTTAAAAGGGAAATGAGTAGGTTCTGATAGAATGGGTCTTTGGAGGTAGGGATGAACCATGATTTAGCTGCTGCCTGAAATTCCTGTTCTGGAGCAGGCTGCAGGCCTAAGAGGAGTTCAGAAATTATTCCTTAGTGCAAATTATAGCACTATTTTCTTACAAGATATGATCATTTGGTGCCTAATTTAATCTTTCCCATCCTGGTAAGTATGGTCCAGACCATGAAGTTGGTACTTGATTTGGAAGGGCAAATCAATTTAAACAGTCTTGCAGTGGATGACAGCTGCAATTCATGTGCAACTTTCAAGTGTTTGGAGTATTTGGAAGAGCAAAGTTACAAAGGTCTCATTTTGTATGAAAAAATCCATGAGCATATGCTGTTGTAGCTTTTTGAGTTTGACTGTCTACAACATCACTCTGAACTAATATGCAGCTGATTGTTTTGTCTGTACATGCAATTATATACATGTCAAGTTTTTGAAACGTTCATTTATCATCCGAGTAATAAAATACATTTCTTACCTGCCAGGAATATGTACTCAAGAACATTTGGTTTCTGTGGCTTTTAGGTTGTCCAGCACACATATGAAATAGGGAAATGCAGTTTCTATAATATTTGTTAAGACAGATTTCTCTCTAAAGAGAGCAGATGGTCACTTCCCTCTGGTGCTGATACTGCTTTTGACTAAGTTTTTCAACTATGCTCACACATACACTGAAAAGACACACAATACAGTCAAGTTACTCAAAGATCAGAGGTGCTGCTGTGCTCCAGCTGAAGTTGGGTAAGTGGTTATCCACTTCACTCCAGCAAACTGCCCCTCAATGATTTTTAATTGCACAGTTTTCTGACCTGGGCCTTTTTGACAGAACTGGTTAGAGACTGATGCCTTGAGAATTTACACAGGCAGACCTGAAGGTGCAATAATTTCTAACAGAGGAGCAGAACTTTAAGAAAGATGGTGTTAAGAAAGTGGTATGGAAGGAGGGATACAACCTCTTAACCAGGATCAGGCAGGACAATATGACTGATCATAGTCTACCTTCTCACTGAGACACACCACCCAGCTAGCAGCACTCATTGTCCCTCATCTCAACATGGAACCAGCCATCTCAAAGTGAAGGGAGCATTTAAAGTCTTGGTATCTTCACAACTCCTATGTGCCTAATTGCTAGGACCGCTGAAGTCAAGGAGCCAGTGAAAGCCACAGAAATCAGTCTCTAGGGCTGTCAGACACAATGGAAAGGTTGATCTCACTGCTTTTAATTACGGTGTAGATTTCTAACCTGAACCTTCATCTCTCTTCTACAGCCCGTGGAATGAAACAGGTCTGTTGAGGGTGCAGTCAGTCTAATCTATTTTATGTATCTATTTTAGGATGACATGAATCATGCCTTAAACTTCACTAAGTTGATTGACTCACTCTCCATTCACTATAAGGAAAGCTTTGTGGGGGGACATAGTTCACATATAGACACCTACACTGTAAATATCTACATTTCAGTGCATGACTCCTCCATCTGGTTATGAAATCAATAAGAAATAGTCACTACCTAATGAAACCTCTCTCGCAGGTATTATGACCTCTTTTTAATTCTGCCTATATCACAAACCTGGATCAGGCAAACTAAGGGTAATAAGGGCTCCACAGGATTCTCTTTGCCTCTGAACTAGAGAGACAGAGAAATCTTCAGTTTGCACTCACATCTTTTACACAACTTTTGTGTCATTCCCATGTCTGTAGACTTATACCTTCTTTCCTTTCAGTTACTTCTTTTCCAGATGGAATACTCATAGTCTGCTCCAGTATTCCTCAGATCCAAGTTGTTCTTGAGATTTTATCATCTTATTGCTCTGCTCTGAACCTTTCCTAGTTTTAATACAAATGGAATTACACACAGTTATTTCTAAAATAATTTGCCTGTTGTCCCTACTTTCCTTTAGTCTATTCTTTTGGAGATTTGTTTGCAATGCCTACTTGCATGTAGCCCATGAGGTAATTTTTTCAGAAAGTGGCAAAAAGGCACTGGTGAAGGGTATAGAGCACAGGTCTTATGAGGCGGGGCTGAGGGAACTGGGGTTGTTTAGCCTGGAGAAAAGGAGGCTGAGGGGAGACCTGATCGCTCTCTACAACTACCTGAAAGGAGGTTGTAGCCAGGTGGGGGTTGGTCTCTTCTCCCAAGTAACAAGCGATAGGACAAGAGGAAAAGGCCTCAAATTGTGCCAGGGGTGGTTTAGATTGGATATTGGGAAAAATTTCTTCACTGAAAGGGTTGTCAATCATTGGAACGGCTGCCCAGGGAAATGGTTGGGTCACCATCCCTGGAGGTATTTAAAAGATGGGTAGATGTGGCACTAAGGGATATGGCTTAGTGGTTGGACTTGGCAGTGCTTGGTTAACGATTGGACTTGATGATCTTAAAGGTCTTTTCCAACTAAAACATTCTATGATTCTATGAAAATATATCCATGGCATCGAGCTCTTAAATCACCAATTCTTCACCAGGCACAGGTTCTGGGATGACAGGTTCCAAAGCTATTGAACTTTCTCCATGAGAATAAAAAAGAGGAAGCTAAGGGAAAAAAATAAGGGGACAAGCTCATCTAAACACCCCTGATGTATATATGTGGTGAACCAGTGAAACTGGGGGGGGGTTGTTGTGATTGAAGAAAGGATCACCATGTACCCTGGAGAGGATTTCCTCATTGGAAATGGTTAAAAGGGTGCAGAGGGAGTTAGGCTATCTACTGCCCTCTTAGGATCCAGGACTCAATGGGAGTCAGAGCCAAGTTCCAACTGTTTCCTGGTTTTGGCTGGGATAGCGTTAATTTTCTTCATAATAACTAGTATGGGGCTATGATTTGTGCTGAAAACAGTGTTGATAACACAGGGATGTTTTTGTTACTGCTGAGCAGTGCTTACACAAGGCTGTGGGATACTGGACTTGTCCAGGCTTGTTGGTGCCGAATACAGGGCCATTATGAGCCAGCAGAAGGGGCCCTGGGGGAGTCCAGCTTGGGCGAGAGCAGGGATTGAGCAACTTGCTTATCTTGCACTGATAAGCGCTGGACCTGAACAGGGGCAGGAGATGAGCGATTTGTTCATCTTAACAAGATGTGGCACCTGACGGGTCTGCTCCTCAATCAACTAAGTGATGCCTGGGGTGAGGGGGAGCCTTCACAGCTCGACATTACTTTGGTAAAACTAAACAGACCACCGCTCCTCTGTACTGAATGCCTTTGTTCTCCACCACTTCCCCCCCCCAGCCCCGATCAACCGCACAGCAAACCTTGTTAAGGGCCAATCGGCACACAATACCTGACTTAGTCCCACCTCGCCAAAAGTATAAATGTGGCATTCAGAATCCTCTTTTTTGAGGATGAGAACTCCAACTATCCGGACGGGTCGACAGGCCTGGACCTCTCTCCTCCCCAAGCAGGGACGCCTCTTTGGTAAGACTTGCGCCTCCAATTACCCCGGGAAAACTATCATTAACAAAAGTGCTGAACTATTAACTTGAGCTCAAAATTGTTGCAGTAAGTGCATTTATCAACGGCAATTCTGAACTTTTTATACCTGTTGCCATGGGCAGGGACACCCTCCACTAGACCACGTTGCCCAAAGCCCCATCCAACCTGGCCTGGAACACTTCCAGGGAGGGGGCTGCCACAACCTCTCTGGGCAACCTGTTCCAGTGCCTCACCACCCTCACAGTCAAGAATTTCTTTCTAACATCTAATCTAAATCAACCCTCCTTCAGCTTAAACCCATTACCCCTTGTCCTGTCACTACACTCCCTGATAAACAGTCACTCCCCATCTTTCCCATAGGCCCCTTCAGGTACTGGTAAGCTGCAATTAGATCTCCTGGGAGCCTTCTCTTCTCCAGGCTGAACAATCCCAACTCTCTCAGCCTGTCCTCATAGTAGAGGTGCTCCATCCCTCTGATCAGCTTTGTGGCCTCCTCTGGACTCGCTCCAACAGCTCCATGTCTCTCTTCTACTGGGGCCTCCAGAGCCGAACACAGTACTCCAGGTGGGGTCTCACCAGAGTGGAGTAGAGGGGCAGGATCCCCTCCCTGGACCTGCTAGTCACACTTCTTTTGATGCAGCCTAGGACATGTTTGGCTTTCTGCGCTGCAAAATGAATTCCTTGGTTTGCTTTCCTTGCACATGTGGCTTTTGCTTTACCTATTAGACTGTCTTTATCTCAACTTATTTGTTTTCTCACTTTCACTCTTCAGATTCTCTCCCTCATCCCACCAGGGGGAGGAAGTGAGCAAGTGGCTGCATTGGGGCTCAGCTGCCGGCTGGGGCAAAACCATGACAGCCCTTTTTTGTGCCCAGCGTGGGGCTTGAAGGGTTCAAGATAACGACAGATGTGATTGCAATGTGCCAGGTCGACTTTATAGCTGTTTTCACTGTTTAGCTATTAATTGGCAGGCTCCTGTGCTTGCCACAGGGCTTGCCTGCCTTACTGTAGAGTCTAGTGCTCGTTAGTGGTTGCTTTTTGCTTTCACTGCATGCTGTAGTGCTGCACTGCTTATCATCTTACCCTGCTGCGCCTGGGAACACTTTGATAACAGCAATGGCGATGTGCCTGGGCTGGCAGATGGCCAGGGCACCACTGCTGTTTCTGTGCTGCTGTCCTGGACAGGCTGGGACACCAGTGTGAACTCAAGTCAAAGGGACTGTGACCTGTGGATGAGTCCACGTGGGCGCAGGACACCCACAAGCATCTGTAGCTGTGAATAAGTCCACACCAGAGCAGGTACATCTTGAAGCATCTGTGTCTGGGATTAGTGCCACAGCAGGTATACCTCTGAAGGGATTGTGGCCCGAGGATAAGTCCACGCAGAAGAAGGTACACCTCAAAGCATCTGTGGCTGTGGATAAGTCCATACTGCAACAGGTACACCTTGAAGCATCGGTAGCTGTGCATGAGGTCATGCTGGAGCACCTCAAAGCGTGTGGCCATGGATGAGCCCACAACAGAGCAGGTACTCCCCTGGAGGGACTGCAGCTGTGGGTAAGGTCATGTTGGAGTAGGTTTACTTCTGAAGGGGCTGTCGCTGTGGGTTAAGGTCATGCTGGAGCAGGTGTATCTCTGAAGGCATTGTGACCCATGGCGAAGGCCACACTGGAACAGGTGCACCTTGAAGTGACTGTAGCTGTGGATAAGACTATGCCACAGCAGGTTTACCCCTGCAGAGACTGCAGCTCATACATAAGGATCCACTTGGAGCAGGTACACCCCTAAGGGACTGCAGTCTGTGGATAAGTCCAAGCCAAAGCAGGGGCACGGGGAGAAATTTGTTGCAATGTTAAACCTGATGGTCTGGTCCAAAGGGATCAGGGGTGGAGATTGTAATGGATATATCTAAATTGTTGTAACTCGTGATTTGACTTGCATGTTATAGGAATTACTGTAGCAGGAACCCCTTGTTGCTAGCCATGTTAGGAGCAAGGGGAGGAGTTCATTGCAATGTTAAACCCTATAACCTGGCCTGTGTCTGCAGGAGAGTAAAAATCAGGTCATTTTTAGAATAGAAGGAGAGCCTTTAAATGAAGAATCACAGAATCACAGAACGGTAGGGGTTGGAAGGGACCTCTGGAGATCACCTAGTCCAATCCCCCCCCTAAAGCAGGATCACCTAAAGCATGTGGCACAGGATTGCATCCAGATGGGTTTTGAATATCTCCAGAGAAGGAGACTCCACAACCTCTCTGGGCAGCCTGTTCCAGTGCTCTGTCACCCTCAAATTGAAGAAGCTTTTTCTCATATTGAGATGGAACTTCCTCTGTTCCAGTTTGTACCCATTGCCCCTTGTCCTGTCGCTGAGCACCACTGAAAAGAATCTGTCCCCATCCTCTTAGCATCCATGCTTTAGATATTTATAAGTATTTATGAGATCCTCTCTGAGTCTTCTCTTCAGGCTAAACAGGCCCAGTCTGAAATATAGTACAGTATTCTACACCTACATACCACTTTCATGCAAGCAGTAGGAACTTTACAGTTGCTCCCACTTTTGAATGGCACATGCCTCTCCCTCTCTGCTGCAGCCCTGCAGTCTCTGGCATGCCTCTCACATGGCTTTTTCCTGTGTTTGCAGGAGAGTGACACAAAATAGAAGACATAATGGCTTGTGAAGGACATGCCAGACTACTTTCTGACATATCAGAAAGTAGTGAGCTGATTATATTTTAAAAGTTTTCATGCCTTCCTGCAGACTTCATGAACACAAACATTGGGGGGTTAAACAAAAAAAAGGTGGTGGGTGGTGTTTAACATGAAAACGCAGTGGCGTGGCTGGCCACTGCATCCTTTTTTTTCCCTGCGGCATTATGCTCACCATTTCCAGCACTGCAGTCTCAGCACCAAACCTGTTGCACACATCCTGGTAGAAGACAGAATGCCCTCCTGAAAGGTAGTTGACTATTAGAAGATGTACAGACCTCCAGGAAAAATAGTTCATTCTGTTAGAAGACATATAACACTCCAGAGAAGGTAGTTACAGAGAAAAGACGGCAACACACACGAATCTGTGGCCTAAGGGTGTTTCCTGACAGACTGAAATGTGGAGAAACTTTATTCTATGTTGGATTGGATGATGTGGACATTGGTTTTAAGTAAAAAAAAAATCAGAACAATGAACAGGGCTTTGGAGTGGGAGTTTTAGGACAAGTCGAACAGTGCCAAACCAAAGAAAGAGAAGGACAGGGTGGGATATGCGATGTGGATTTGGGGGATGTTTGGGAGCTTTTTTTTAATCCTCTTCTGTGCTGTCAGACAAAAATGTTTCTGTAACTGTTTGACTTGTTACACACTCTGGCAAGCAAGGAATAGGCAGAGACTTACCCTATCTGGTTTCTCCTCACTGAATGGACCCTGTGTTGATTACAACCCCATTCATTTCCCCCAGACCATTTCTGCAGTGCACTCAGCATCTTCCCAGAGCTATTTATATCAGAAATAGTGTGGCCAGCAGGACTAGGGAAGCGATCATTCCCCCTGTACTTGGCACTGCTGAGGCCACCCTTTGAGCACTGCATTCAATTTTGGGCCCCTCACCACAAGAAGGACATTGAGGTGCTGGAGCATGTCCAAAGAAGGGCAATGAAGGTTGTGAAGAGTGTAGAGCACAGGTCTTATGAGGAGTGGCTGAGGGAACTGGGGTTGTTTAGCCTGGAGAAAAGGAGGCTGAGGGGAGACCTGATTGCTTTCTACAACTACCTGAAAGGAGGTTGTAGCCAGATGCGGGTTGGTCTCTTCTCCCAAGTAACAAGTGATAGGACAAGAGGAAGTGGCCTCAGGTTGTGCCATGGGAGGTTTAGATTGGATATTAGGAAAAAATTCTTCACCTAAAGGGTTGTCAATCATTGGAACAGCCTGCCCAGGGAAGTGGTTGAGTCACCATCCCTGGAGGTATTTAAAAGACACGTAGATGTGGTGCTTAGGGACATGGTTTAGTGGTGGACTTGGCAGTGTGAGGTTAACGGTTGGGCTTGATGATCTTAAAGGTCTTTTCGAACCAAAACAATTCTACGTCCATGGTTTGGACCTGACACCCATCCCAGCTGATGGCAAAGGAATGCAAACTGAGGGTACCTGCATTCAGTGCTGGGTGGGTGCTGTACCAAAACTTTCCCATATAATAAGGGAGTCTCCTGCCTCAGTATCTAAATTATTTCTGTCCCACTTACACACATCTAAACAATTCTCTCCTTTCTTCTCTTGCTTTCTTTAATCACCCCCTCTGTGATTCTGTTTTTCTCCAATCCATTCATGCCTCTTCCTCCTTCTTCTAAGAGCGTAGCACCACCAAACTATTGGACAAGCCACTGGAAAAATAGTCCTTTCTGGTTTTCTAGTAGGAGTTACATGGGAAGTGCACTTCCAACCTCACAGGTGTTCATGTAGGGATTGTTGGGACTTACCGACTACTCGGTGGAAATGGAGTACCTGGCAGCTTTCTTCTGCTCATGGGGAGCTAAGAAATTATCTGAATGTAAGTAATTTTCAGTGGACTTTCAGGTAAAAGTCACAAATCTGAAACACCAGCAAGTGCCCTGCCAACTTCCAAGCCCCTACACAAATTGAAAAAACCTGTTAACAGAGAAGAAAACCTTTTTATTTTTTTTTTTTAATGTTGAAAAAATAATGCATTTTCCTCTATCCTCCTTGCTGAAAATTGTTATCATATTCCTAGGTGAAAATCTAAAAAAACAACAAAAGTCAACCAGACAGAACATCTCAGCTTGAGGCAAAGATCTGGGGAAGTAAAAAAAAAAACAGTACCAAGCCATTTCAGGTTGAGGCAGAGACCTGGGGTAGGAAAAAAGGAAAAAAAAAAAAAGAAAAAAGAAAAAAGAAAGTCACATTAAATACAGAAACCATAGAAAGATACTAAGAAACTCAAATGCAGTACATGTTGTAATGTGTTGAATGACCTTAAGCATCTGTTTCCTATAAATTGATCCATTAAACTCCTCTCAAATGTGCCTAGCATACAGCCTTTGATTTCTCTAATTAGCCTGCCCTAAATAAATATTTAAAAGTTATGAAATTTTCAGTTACCCAAATTTATAAAGCAAAAAGCAAACCCTTGTTTTCAAAAACATAGAAAAAACACCCCAAGTGGAATATATAACAGCTCTGACTAAATTATAGAGAAACCTGGGACCAGCACAGAGCTATTTGAAGCAAGCTGGCACTTTATTCAAGATGCAAGTCAAATTACTGGAGGAAAATGTATTTATGGGAAAGGAAATCAGAAAATTTCCATTAGGAATTAAGAGCACAGAATTAATAGCAGGGATAAGTAATGTCTCTTTGGTTTCATTTGCTTAGCAAGGAGCAGCAGCTTCTATTTTATTCCATCACAGCAGGGTCATTAATAGCGACTTTTTAATTCTACTTAGATTTCTTTTAGCCTGTTGAGACATCCTAGGGATTCTTAGCTATTTTCAAAATTATTTTGACTAATTGCATTAGGTCTCATGTTGGAATCTTAAATATATTGTAAATAACTGGCTTTTTCATGTAAGGGTATAACACACTCCTGTTTCCAGACCTTATCTAATGACACTTGGTTGTTGATGTTTTATTAATAACAGCAGCTGCAGCAGCAATTCACTGATTCATAATCATTTCAAGGGAGATACTTGATGCATACTACCTGAGAGTTCTGCTTCATCTCTTGGAAGATGCCAGCATTGTCAGTTAACATATGACAACTCTCACACCTTGATCTACGCCCTCTCTTGTGTTGCCAGTGCCCAGGCACAGAGGACAGCTCTATGCAGAGAGATTCAAAGCCTCCTCACAATCCATTTCAGCCTCACACTGACACAGTCTGGATGGGTCATCACAAGGTAGGTCTGCCATCCAACTCTCACAGGAGAAACTGCCTTCTCTTTGTCCCAGAGTGAATCCATTGGACTGGAGATACAGCGAAGCTTCCAGCTAGCAATAAGATCAGAAGTCACATGAGCTCAGGATGCCCAAATCTGCTCTGATATTTCCTCCTCTTTCAGAAGGAATAAGTTTTCTTATTTACCTTCAGAATAGCAGAGGACAACAATCACTTTCTTTCTCTGTTTCCCTCGCATTTTTTTATGATGCTTTTGGCATAGCTGCCCTGATAAGCACAGCATCCCGAGATAGGATGTAGATACGTAGCACAAAGTACAAGTTGGGTTTTCACTGCACCTAAGTCACCCATGCTTTTCTGAAATGCATTGAAGAACATTGATGGTCACCATCATGAGCTATACATTGGAAAGGGACTTGTTAGTCTGTGACTGACTCACAGGGATGTTTTCTGTTGTAATAGTCCAAGTGCACGTGCAAAAACAAAAAGTACATTGCAACAAAGTCTGTTAAACACTAGAATACACAACATCTCTGCATATGCATGGCATACCTACATACGACCCTGTCCTGAATCTTTCTTTCTCCTGAAATTTTATGAATGGGGAAAACTGCCAATGCAATTAAAACTTTGGCTCCTGTGTCATTCTTGTTCCTTTTCCAAGGGGCAAACCGCTAGGCTAATCAGAATTCTGCCTGCTACCGCTATTGAAAACATAATTTCATAAACAAGTCTCCTTCCCAGGAGAAAGGAGAAAAGGCTGATGGGCTGCAGATATGTAAGGTCATCTCAATCAGCATTCCAGTGCATATGGGAAGCAGTGATCTTTTCAATAAGTCAAGGACTTTGAAAACTGCTTTACCATGCACCGGGAAGTGAATAGCATTTGCAGCACAGATGCCTTGGCCAGTCAGAATAAAATGAAAATATTTCTGTAAATGCATTCCAGCTAAGCTTAAAAGCTCATTTCAGAAAGTCCTGCTGGTTAAACAAAAGTGGAAATTCCTGACTTTCTGATCCTCTGAGTTGGTACTATTTAAAACAATTGGAGAACTTGACTTTTATTTCAGGCAGTGATCAGTCTCATTGGTGCTCAGGTTGGGAGAAAGGATCACATTTATTACGGAAGAACATGCAAGGTTTTTTGAGCTTTGTCTAGCTGCAAAATCTTCTTACTCATCATGCATCTTGTTATAAAGTTCTGGTTGGCTCTTTCATCAGTCACAGATTCCAATTATGTGTATGCTAAGGATCTTCATGTTACATTGCTTCCAGTCACTCAGAGGTTCAGACCTAAAAGGCAGAGCTGTAATGCTTTAAGAGGCCTGAGTGAATGTGGAAAAACTGGGTGATTTACCTTTGGACGTCAGCACGTCCTGCACCTAGTTCAGGCACTGTGCATTGAAAGGTGAAGTTTCTCAGTTCAAATATGAAACAGGAAAAAAAAATTAAACTTTGCAAGGAAATGAGTCTGACTGCTCCTCATTAACTAAGCTTCAGCTCAGCCAAAATGCCTTGTACCTGCAGCAAACAGGGTAGTTGGGAAATTCTCTTTTACCTGTGACTGCAATAAAATAAATTAAATCACTTTCAGGAACACCTTTGCAATTGGATACCCTGTGTAACACCTTCATGAGAGAAGCCAGTGAAGGACCATTTTGATACACCTGAATAGAGTGTATGATCACCTCCCACAGCAGCTGCCAAACTCCACGGCTGCTTTGCTGCTACCTTGCCTGTTACCTGGCCTAAGAAATTGCATTACTAGCTTTTACTCATCTCTGCAAATCCAAAGACTAATGTACCAAGTGCCTGTGCCCAGGCTCTGGTAGTGGGGGCTGCAGGGCGGCCTGTGTGGGGAGAGGCCGGGGCTGCCCCGTGCCGCACACAGCCGGTTCCAGCCGGTCCCAGCCGGCTCCAACGGCCCCAGCGCAGGACACAGCTGAGCCCCTCAGCCAAGCTGGGGGCGCCAGGGGGAAAACAGGTTTCAGCAAGGGCCAAAGGTGGCACAGGCAGAGGAGGAGGAAGCCGAGGAGGAAGCAGCAGCAGAGGGACCCCGAGGCCGGAGGAGGAGGAAGAGGAGGAGGGCAGGAGGTGCTGCAGGCCCCGAGCAGGGATCCCCTGCAGCCCTGGAGAGACCCCGCTGGAGCAGAGACCCAGCCTGCAGCCCGGGGAGGGCCCCACGCCGCAGCAGGGGGGTATTTCCTGCAGGAGCTGCGGCCGTGGAGAGGCCAGGCGGGAGCAGGTTGTCCCTGAAGGACTGCAGCCCGGGGAAGGGCCCGCGCTGGAGCAGGGAGACGTGTGAGGAGGGAGGAGCGGCCGAGAGGGGCTGGGGTGGACCCACCGCAACCCCCATCCCCACCCCTGCGCCCCTCGGGGAGAGAGGAGTCGGGGGTGAGGGGGTAACAGTGGCAATGGGGTAAAAAGAATGGTGGGTAGGGGGAAGGTGTTTTAGTTTTTGTCTTTCTCTTCACTGTCCAACTCTCCAACTTTTGATTATTTGAGGAAGCAAAGTGATGGAGCGACTCAATAGGGGTCTTAGCAGCCCACCAAGGTTGCCCTACTGCAACTTGTTTTGAGAAATAATCTCTTTAGTATCACTAAGGTTGCATTCATTACAAAGAGATTCACATCTTTATTCTAGTGGCAAATAGCTGGAGTTTCATTGCAGTCAGCGGAGACTGAGGAAGATCCAACTTTATAAAATAATGGTTTTGTCTCATTAAGGACTTGAATGTCGTCTTGTTGCCATTGACATATCAGTTGTCAGTCCTTGGTCTGTGAGGCCCAAAGGGTCTGAAGTGGTCACAGAGATGTTCTAAAACTTAGAGGGGAAGGTTGTCGTTCCACTGCCTTCAGTTGGCTTTGGATCAAATTCCCCTTTACATATTTACATCTCCCCAGAGATGCCCATTGTCTTCCCAGGTTATGTGCTGTATCTAGTAAAATGTTGTCTTGCTTGAGGCACCACAACATAAATAACAATACTAATTTCATGGAGCCTTAGGGAAGTGAAGAATTATGCCAAAAAGCATCAAGGCTTTTAGGGAAAGCAAGACTAATAAATGCATTTCATATTGCATAATTAATGCTGGCCTTGAGCAAGAAAGTTTGGTCAAATTCTAAATTTTCCTGCTATATAAAAGGCACTGAAGTTGCAGCTGGTAGAGCTTTTCAACTCCTACTTTCCAAGGCTAGAGAGGAATCTCAGACATGAACCTGTTGACATATTTCTAGCAGCTGTAATTGATGACTGTGGCTCCCTCTTCTACACTGCTCCTTCAAAGCAATCTGCTGTAATAGATGTGCTGCTGAAAGCACAGACCTCTGATGATGTATTACTTACCCACTAAAGGTTGTCACGAGAGGGCACTGGAAAAAGAAATACTTTTGTAGTTCTCTAAAATAACCATATTCAGTTTGGGTTCAGAAAGTCATTTGATAGCGTTCTTTCCCCTTCTTTATATATTTTTTGTTTAAAAGAGACAGCATTAGCAGCTGCCTTAAAAAAAAAAAAAAAAAAAAAAAAAAAAACAAACCACAAAGCTTTCCTATGAAATGGATTATAGGACATGTTTTGCCATTTAACTATATGCTCAATGTGCTGTTTTTGCCTCTTTCCAGAACTTGGAGACAACACAGTAATATTCTAGTCCCAATGAGTGGGCTAGTTTAAATGTTAAGACAGCAGCTTCTGCTAATAAACTTCAAATGCCCATCTTTGTCAAAGCAGTTTTTGGTTGCATAGCATCATGGGGAAAAAAAAAAACAAAAAACAAAACACAAAAATCCACAAAAAAACCAATCCCAGACCAGAGACAGCAAATATCACCTTTCAATGAAACACCTAGTTTTATAGATGTGGGAATTCAGCAATGGATGTCAATATTCTATTTCAGCATTTTAGTATTTTTACAGTGACAAGGGAAGGCAAATCTCAGGCCTCTTTTAAGCCTAGTTTTTTCCTCCCTCTCTCACACCGTAAGTCTACGTCCAACAATTACTTCAACCCAGCTTCCATAACTGGTTAAAGGATTTGAACCTGATCTTTTAACTCAGGTCCAACTTTCATGCACATGGTTAAGAAAAATGGTATGAGGGTTCAGCGTAACCACAGAGCTACACTGTGAGATATGCCAAGTTCATCTCTTCCCAAACAGTGTGGATGCTTTTATCCTGCAGTACAGGCAGCCTGAAAAACAGCAGTAAGGACAGCAAGGCAGAGAGCATGGGGACACACAGCACATTACTATCAAACCCATCCTGAAATCTCTGCACCTCACCACATGGACCTGTTCTTAGAGCCCCCACAGATGCATTGGTGTTTGGTTGAAGATACATCTTAAAATTGATAATGATGTGCCCATGTGTCTGTCTGTGTCCTCACATGGTGGGCAGCAGGTCACAGACTTTATCACTTGAACAGCAACTTTCTTGGCAAGCTGGTCCGTGAATCTACAGCATCATCTCAGAAAACTGCCACGAATCTCAGCAACTGTAGAGCAAAGTGTATGTTTCCTCATCTTTGTGAAGAGCAACTCTCCCTAATGTTGTCAACTCCCTAGCTATCACAGCATTGAGTAGATGCAGAGACAATATGCCGCAGTACTGGAGCAGAGCTGAGAGTGTATTCCCACAGGATTTCCCACATAGTCTGAAACACTCTAAGCAATGGAAATTCCTTTGGATAGAAAAGAATAATAGTCTGACAGTGTTCTCTTCTGAGAACTATCCTCCTATTCAGCCCTCAGCAATTTGTTTTCAGGTGTCTTTCTTTCAATGTGGAGCAAAGACTATTCTCTTCAATAAATATTTAGATGATGTTACAAAAAATATCAGGGCTTTTTTGATTTTTTTTTTTTTTTAATAAGTGAGAAATCACTAACAAGTTCATCTGTTATTAGAAGTTAGCCAGCCAGCTAACTGTTTGGGTTTTTCTGGTGGGTTGGTGAGGTTTTTTTCCAAATAATAGCATACTAGCTCTGGAACTTTTACAACTTAGATCTTATAATTAGATTTCAATATAATTACTAAAAAAATAATTCAGACGTTATTCTGGAGTAACTGCTGGAAATCAATGAGGTATACAGATGTTGCTATATTTCCAATTTACATAGCTGTTTAACT
Source organism: Balearica regulorum gibbericeps (assembly GCF_011004875.1). NCBI lineage: Eukaryota > Metazoa > Chordata > Aves > Gruiformes > Gruidae > Balearica > Balearica regulorum. The sequence goes on from NC_046185.1 coordinate 3,638,133, forward strand.
CTTTGAAGGTGAATTTCTAATGTGCATAAACCACTTTAGTCAGAACTGAGAAAAAAATGAAAAATACAGCACACTGAGGATGAACATAAACTTAATGCATTAGCATTATTGCATTGATTGGGTGCAATTATTAATCAATTCTGAGAGATGTCATCTGAGGTATGGACATGACAGCAATGCCACATACAAATATCAGCTTAATGTCATGACTAGTGATATTATCATATGAGAAGTACCTATTACACAGTACAGCAAAATGAGAATCTTGACCCCTCTCCCAGAGGTGATAAACAGCTCACAGGGAATACATACAGCAAGTAAGGGTTTGCATACCACAGCCACATGAACAAACAAAACTCCATTGTGACCAGTGGGTATTTACCTAATATAATAAATACTTATGACATCTTTGTTTTAACATGCTCTGGTCAGATCTGTCATTATCTCAACCTTTCGAGCCCCACGTTGGGTGCCAAAAAGGACTGTCGTGGTTTAGCCCCAGCCAGCAGCTGAGCACCATGCAGCCACTCACTCACCCCTCTCCCCGCACCGGTGGGATGGGGAGGAGAATTGGGAGACAAAAACAAAACTTGTGGGTTGGGATAAGGACAGTTTACTTGGCCAGCAAAGGAAGAGGGAAATAATGATGACAGTACGTATAAGGACTGACGTGGTTTAGCCCCAGCCGCTCGCTCATGCCTCCCCCGGCGGGATGGGGAGGAGAACGGAAAAACAACGGCAAAGCCTCGAGGGTTGGGATAAGGGCAGTTTACTGGGACAGCAAGGGAGAGGGAGAACAATCAACAACAGTGCTGATAACAGATAGTAACAATGGTGATAACAGAGAACGATTTTACCGATCCGACGACCGACCGACCGGACGCTCGACCCGTCCCGGAGCCACGCCGACACGCCGAACCCGCCCCTCCCCGCCTGGCCCCCTTTTATGGGGAGCATGATGTCACATGGTATGGAATAGCCCCCGGCCAGCTTGGCTCACCTGTCCTGGCTCCTTGGGAAATTAACTCTATCCTTGCCAGAACCAGGACATTATCCACCCCTTATTCCATACCATCTACGTCATGCCCAGATTATTTTACAGAACTCATTGCCTTACTCTATGGGCTATTGCTCTAAAATGTCTGTCAAGTTCATTTAGTCCAGGGTTCTGGGTTCCATCTGCCATTACAGTCTCTCAGAGCAGGAGCAATGGTGCGTGCAGCTGGATTGTTGCACGCTGCATCCGGAGTCTTCACAGCCGGTGTATCTGGTATGGTCCATGCTCACAGTCTGGATGCCAAAGATGTGATTTTTCGATGAAGTTTCTGGGCACCAGTTGAAGGCAGTTCTAGTTCCATCATCGTGGCACTTTGCTCAGTTTCAAAGTCCATCCTTCATTAGTTTTGGGTGATTCTTATGGTCATACCATTGATACAGTATATCGCTATTAATATCATGCAATTTAATTTATTGGCTATTTTCACCCAAAATCAAATCCCCTTGGGGTACACACCGGACTTCCCCATCTTTTCTCATCACCCACCAAGTGCACCCTGGTCCCTGAGCAAAAGCAATCCCGCAGATGGGCTTGCCTTTGCTTGAAGCAGGGATAACCCAAACTGTTTTACCCAACATATTTTTCATGTGCACTACAGGAACTTTATCTCCTTCTACTGGGCGTGGGAATTTTGACTGGGCAGGGCCAGCTCGATTGGCAGATCCCCTAGTGTTAACTAACCAGGTGGCCTTTGCTAAATGCGTATCCCAGTGTTTGAGAGTCCCACCACCCATTGCCCTCAGGGTGGTTTTTAGCAGCCCATTACACCTTTCAACTTTCCCAGAGGCTGGCGCATGATAGGGGATGTGATACACCCACTCAATACCATGCTCTTTGGCCCAGGTGTCTATGAGGTTGTTCCGAAAATGAGTCCCGTTGTCCGACTCAATTCTCTCTGGGGTGCCATGTCGCCACAGGACTTGCTTTTCAAGACCCAGAATAGTGTTCCGGGCAGTGGCATGGGGCACAGGATATGTTTCTAGCCACCCAGTGGTTGCTTCCACCATTGTGAGGACATAACGCTTGCCTTGGCGGGTTTGTGGGAGCGTGATGTAGTCGATTTGCCATGCTTCCCCATATTTATATTTCAGCCATCGGCCTCCATACCACAGAGGCTTTACCCGCTTGGCTTGCTTGATTGCAGCGCATGTTTCACATTGATGGATGACCTGTGAGATGGCGTCCATGCTCAAGTCCACCCCTCGATCACGGGCCCATCTATATGTCGCATCTCTTCCTTGATGACCTGAAGTGTCATGGGCCCACCGAGCTAGAAATAATTCACCCTTACGCTGCCAGTCCAAATCCACCTGAGCCACTTCAATCTTGGTGGCCTGATCTACCTGCTGGTTGTTCTGATGTTCCTCAGTGGCCCGACTCTTGGGTACGTGGGCATCTACATGACGTACCTTTACAATCAGCTTCTCTAGCCGGGCAGCAATATCTTGCCACAGTGGGGCAGCCCAGATGGGTTTGCCTCTACGCTGCCAGTTGCTCCGCTTCCACTGCTGTAACCACCCCCACAGGGCATTGGCCACCATCCATGAGTCAGTGTAGAGGTACAGCGTTGGCCACTTTTCTCTTTCAGCAATATCTAAAGCCAGCTGGATGGCTTTCACCTCTGCAAACTGGCTCGATTCACCTTCTCCTTCAGCAGCTTCTGCAACTCGCCGTGTAGGACTCCATACAGCGGCCTTCCACCTTCGATGCTTTCCCACAATGCGACAGGACCCATCAGTGAAGAGGGCATATGGTTTCTCATCTTCTGGTAGTTTATTATACGGTGGGGCTTCTTCAGCACGTGTCACCTCCTCCTCTGATGACATTCTGAAATCTTTGCCTTCTGGCCAGTCTGTGATCACTTCCAGAATCCCTGGACGATTGGGGCTTCCTATTCTAGCCCGTTGTGTGATCAGCGCAACCCACTTACTCCACGTAGCATCGGTTGCATGATGTGTAGAAGGAGCCCTCTCTTTGAACATCCAACCCAGCACTGGGAGTCGGGGTGCCAAGAGGAGCTGTGCTTCAGTGCCAATCACCTCTGAAGCAGCTCGAACCCCTTCGTAGGCTGCCAATATCTCCTTTTCTGTTGGAGTGTAGCGGGCCTCGGATCCTCTATATCCCCGGCTCCAAAACCCCAGGGGTCGACCTCGAGTCTCCCCTGGTGCTTTCTGCCAGAGACTCCAGGTAGGGCCATTCTCCCCGGCTGCGGTGTACAGCACATTTTTTACATCTGGTCCTGCCCGGACTGGCCCAAGAGCTACAGCATGAACTATTTCTTGTTTAATCTGTTCGAAAGCTTGTCGTTGCTCAGGGCCCCATTTAAAATCATTCTTCTTCCGGGTTACATGGTAGAGAGGGCTTACTATCAAACTGTAATTCGGAATGTGCATTCGCCAGAAACCCACAACACCTAAGAAGGCCTGTGTCTCCTTTTTGTTGGTTGGTGGGGACATGGCTGCTATTTTGTTGATAATATCCATTGGGATTTGACGCCGCCCATCATGCCACCTTATGCCTAAAAATTGGATTTCCTGCGCAGGCCCCTTCACCTTACTTCGTTTTATGGCAAAGCCAGCCTGCAGCAGGATTTGGATTATTTTCTTCCCTTTCTCAGAAACTTCCTCTGCTGAGTTGCCCCATACAATGATGTCATCAATGTATTGCAGGTGCTCTGGGGCTTCACCCTTTTCCAGTGCAGTCTGGATCAGTCCATGGCAAATTGTGGGGCTGTGTTTCCACCCCTGGGGCAGTCGATTCCAGGTGTACTGGACGCCCCTCCAAGTGAAGGCAAACTGCGGCCTGCACTCTGCTGCCAAAGGGATCGAGAAAAATGCATTAGCTATATCAATTGTGGCATACCACTTGGCTGCCTTTGACTCCAGTTCATATTGAAGTTCCAGCATATCCGGCACAGCAGCGCTCATGGGTGGTGTGACTTCATTCAGGCCACGATAGTCTACCGTCAGCCTCCACTCGCCATTGGACTTCCGCACTGGCCATATGGGACTGTTAAAGGGTGAGTGGGTTCTGCTGATCACTCCCTGACCCTCCAGTTGATGAATTAGTTTGTGGATGGGAACCAGGGAGTCTCTGTTGGTGCGGTATTGCCGCCGGTGCACAGTTGTAGTAGCAATCGGCACCTGTTGCTCTTCAACCTTCAGCAACCCTACAACAGAAGGGTCCTCCGAGAGACCAGGCAAACTAGACAATGGTTCAATTTCCTCCGCTTCTAAGGCAGCTATTCCAAAAGCCCACCTGTAACCTTTTGGGTCTTTGAAATACCCTTTCCGGAGGTAGTCTATGCCCAGGATGCATGGAGCCTCTGGCCCAGTCACAATGGGGTGCTTTTGCCACTCATTCCCAGTTAGACTTACTTCAGCCTCCAACAGAGTCAACTGTTGGGATCCCCCTGTCACACCAGAAATAGATATTGGTTCCACCCCTTCATAGTTCGATGGCATTAGGGTACACTGTGCACCCGTGTCCACTAGGGCCTTGTACTCTTGTGGGTTCGATGTGCCAGGCCATCGGATCCACACAGTCCAATAAACCCTATTGTCCCTTTCCTCCACCTGGCTGGAGGCAGGGCCCCTCTAGTCCTGCTCGTCATAGTCACTACTCACGTCTTGCAAAAAGGACTTAGAGGTCCCTTCAAGAGGATCAGAAGTGCGATCTGGCCTTTCACTTGGTCTGGGGGGCTGCCCGGTGGAAACTGGAGCAGCATTCTTTCTGGAAGAGTCCCTTCTTACAGCTGTCTTGCCTTGTAGCTCATGTACGCGTGCCCGCAGGGTTGAGGTGGGCTTCCCATCCCATTTCCTCATGTCTTCTCCGTGGTCACGCAGGAAAAACCACAGGATACCTCGTGGTGTGTATGCTCTATATCCCCTCTCTGGAGCAGAAAAACGCTTACTCCTAACAGCTGAAATGCGGGTCTGTACAGGTGGGGAGTAAGATATATCCTCTTTGAGTTGCCGGACATCCTGAGACAGTTTCTCCACAGCCGAGACTAGGGAGGAGGAAAGGCTCTCTTCATACTGCCGGAGCCGGCCAGCCACTTCGTCCACCGTGGGTGCCTCTTCACTTTTCCAGTCGATTACTGCCAGTGAGTTGGCGTACGAAGATGGTGCACTTCGCACAAATTTTCGCCACATGGGTCGGGTACAGTGGACTTCATCAGGGTCTGTGGGCAACTGTGCATTGTCCGGATCATAATAAACCATCTCCCGCACAGCTAATTCCCTCAGATATTGAATACCTCTCTCCATAGTGGTCCACTTGCCTGGCCGACATACGACATCTTCACTGAAAGGATACCTTTCCCTCACACTTGACAGGAGGCGCCTCCAGAGGCTAAGGGCCTGTGCCTTCTTCCCAATTGCTTTGTCAATGCCCCCTTCCCTAGACAAGGATCCTAGCTGCTTGGCCTCCCTGCCCTCCAGTTCCAGGCTACTGGCCCCATTATCCCAGCAGCGGAGCAGCCAGGTAATAATATGCTCCCCTGGAAGGCGGCTGAAATCTTTCCGCATATCTCGCAGCTCACTCAGGGACAGGGATCGAGTAATCACTTCTGGTTCTGGCTCTTCTTCTTGTTCTCGTGATGGCCCTGGTTCATCATCATCTTTCACTAAGCGAACTGATTTCCTTGTGTATTTCTTTTTGTGTATAGGGGCAACTGATACTGGTGTGGGTTGATCTTTTGGCTCGACTACAGTGCCTGTTGCGGGGGTTTGGGTAGCTGCAGTGCCTGTCGCAGGGGTTTGGGTAGCTGCAGTGCCTGTCGCAGGGGCCTGGGCAGCTGCAGTGCCTGTCGCAGGGGCCTGGGCAGCTGCAGTGCCTGTGGGTCCGCTCTCTCCCTCTGGATGGTGCTGTCTACTATCCAGCAGTGTTTGATAGATTGTGGCCAGGGCCCAGCACAGCGCAGTAAGTTGTGTCTCCTTAGAATCCCCACAGCATTTTCCTTTCAAATATTCTACCATTTTATCAGGGTCTTGCAATTGTTCAGGAGTGAAGCTCCAAACCATTGGGGGTGAAAAGGTCTCTAGATACCCACCCATACTCTCCCACATGCCATGCCAGCCCTGACCATTCAGCCTTGGGGAAGATCCCTGGGTGGTACTCTTGAAAAGATTTTTGCTAACCCTGAACAGGAGTGGGAAAGCATTCAGGAGACCTAGCAATATACAAAGGTGGTGATACTCAATGCCATTTCTCACCCAGTGACCTGACCCAACCACCAGACACTCAGAGCAGTCCCAGAGCTGTTCCACTCCTCCCTGACTAGCCCCCTTTTATGCTGAGCATGATGTCATATGGTATGGAATACCCCTTTGGCTAATTTGGGTCACCTGTCCTGGCTGCATCCTGTCCCAGCTTCTTGTCAAAATTAACTCTGTCCTAGACGAAAAGCAGGACAGTAGACGTTTAGGAAAATCTGCAAAAGGCTCCAGTGATTTATATCAGCTGAGGAGGTAAAAAAATTGGAGTCTTGCAGTGTGGCAATTATTAATCTCAAATTGAGTATGCCTGAAATATGTTGATTCATGGACTCAGTATCCTGTGGCACAGAAGAAGCCTCTGGCTCTGACAAATTTGAATCAAGAATGGAAAAGCATGTTAAATGAAGGATAATGAGTGGCTACTGCTGAAAAATGAAGTCTGAAACCTGCATTTAGAAGGAAATTATTTGGAAAGGTGAATCTGTGCTACACAGTCAAAGTAGCCATGCATGTTGAAAACATTCTTGGAAGAACTTAATGCTCCACTCTACTTAGTCTTTATTTTTCCCTCTGGGGATTTTTTGATCTTGAGATTGGCTGGTGGAGTACTACAATGGAGACTATCAATCACAGTCACTTCAGAAACAATGCAGGATTTTTTTGCTATGCAATTGTGAAAGTTAACCAAATATTAATTACTTCATACCTCCTTGAAATGTATCTATCTGTGTGTACTTTGGCTGTACCTCAAATACTTTGCTTAAAAAGAAAGTGAAATATTGAAGCTGCAGACAAGAACTGTTGCAATACATGCAGACATATGACTCTTCCTCTGAGAATATGTTGTGTGACAAGATACAAATGGGTTCCATACCTCTTACAGCTTTTCACTGTGTAAGACACATTGTTCCTTTTTTTTTTTTTTCTGTACAATGGGAACAGCACAGATATAAAAGGAGTTAATTAATACTTATAAATCTTCCATTTAGCAATAAGGAAATTAAGAAGCTATAAGCTAGTGTTTGATCTCTGTGCCTGATGAGCTGAGAATGTTGTTTCCCCACCAATGAAGAAGCTCTGCTAGCTAGAGAAAAAACAAGAACTTCACAATCTCTTATCTCATAAACACAAGGTTTGGACATCTGTGACCACAAATCGAGCAATAGCTCCAACAGCAACAGCTCCTCTCCTTATACTTCAGAGGTTATAAAATATAAAGATTGCAAGAAATTCAGTAATTTATCCTCCTCTGTTCATTTAGATTGGATTCATTCAGTGCCCTTCATCTTGAGGAAGCAGAGTTGGACTAGACTTTTTTCTTTTTTCTCCTACCAAACCAAATCCAGAAAGGAGTGGAAGTTGATATGTAATGGGAGTCATCCAGTGCCTGCAAAGGAGGTTGCAGAAAATAGAAGATATAGATTAAATCTACCCGTTACTGAAAGAAAACAGAAGATATGGATTAAATCTACCTGTTACTGAAAGAACATGTGCTCAGATCTCTGTCAAATTGCAAGGAAACTAATCTGTGATCTCTATCATGTTATCCACAGAAAAAATATTTCCCAAATTTAGATTTGACAAATAATTCAACCCTTCCCTCCTGTCAATGCATAGTAAATGTCAATATCCTACAAGCATCTTATGGTACAACATTACAACTCCAGCTTTTGGATTACAAGTTTAGCTGCTCTGAATTGTGTTGGCTAAGATGCATTGTGATTTTGCCTTCTTTTTGCCCTTTGTCTTTTGACATCAGTGTTCTTTAACTGGATGAATGCAGATCACTACAACCCAAAAAAATCACTCTTTGACTAATATTATGTAGCCTAAGTCTCTGGAACCAGCATCGAATGTTGGTAAAATAAGTAAAAGTACTTAAGAAAGAGAAGAGTGTGTGGATAATGAAGTGATGCAAAGCAATCTTGATATAGTGACTATCAAGGAGGAGATGGGACTTCTCTGGATCTTCCCCTCTTTTCCATTCAAGTGAGGGGAATAGACATAATTCCTAGTCATTCAAGTACAAGAGAGCAGCATCTCTACTCTGGAAGAAACACTTATTTCCAGTACAGAAGTCAATGGACAGAGAAATGCAAGGGCAGATCTGAATTCAGGTGGGAGAGGACTGAAAAACATGTTGTATACCTGATTTTACTCAGAAAGATGACAAATAAGAGAGGACAGAGTGACAGAATATGCTTGTGAATGTTATATAGAAGGCAGACAATGGTAGTTCGTTGTTCCTTCTTCAGCACATGTAACAGGAAAATTTCCAGGAAACAGCTGGAAAATCTGGAACTGATTAAATATGGTTTTTATCTGATGCACTACTGAGTTGTGAATTTCATTGTATAAGATATTGTCAATATGATCTGCTTATCAAGACTCAGGAAGCATCTGGGACACTCTTGGTATCCATGTATATATTTTATTTTATAACATTGCATGTTAATAGAATGCAAAGGTTTGGGTTTTGGTTTTTTTTTTTGGTCAGAGATATAAAGGGTGAAGTTGAATTGTAGCTAGTGTATTGAACACACTCAAATATGGAGGAAAAGCTTCTATCATTCACTTGGTTGGACCAAAATTTGAGGCAAGATATTTGAACAGCTAGATTAATCTAATCCTGCACAATGATTTGCATGTTTCACATAGCCCTTTATATACCTTAAGTAAATTTTGCAAGATATTGTTCTCCTGCTTTGCATAATGTGATAGTGATTCTGAAACTTCCAGAGATTATTTTCTTGTGAGATTTGACAAATCTATATTCTAGCTTGTCTTTTTCAGCTTGGAAGAGTAACACAATAAAATTAAATTTACACTAGATACTACCATGAACCCAATAAGAATAATATTACTATAACTTTACCAGGGAAGGCACTCAGTTTAGTTATAAAGGTAGCATAAAATACTAGAAGAAAGGAGAGATGGGAGTTTTCTCCAAGACAGATGTCATTTTGTTTTGTTTTGGTTTGGTTTTTTTTGTTTTTCGTTACTGCTTCACAACCCTATGCTTAAGGATAAATACTTGTCAGTGCAACATATCAGATGTGCCCAGTTTAAACCATTCAGCATGTTCCTAAATTAATATTATCACTTTTCTATAGATTTTCCTTCTCTTTGGACAAGATAGTTCAGCTATATACAAAACCCTCTAAAATCACCCAAAGACCTAACAACTATGTAATAACAACAATCGTAATTTGCCACAATTTTTTCAATATTTTTTGAATTGCTAGGAAAAACCCTCTATCTCGAGTGATATCCCTTCAATCAGAACTGTGTTTTGACACTTTTATTACATAACATCTCTGGATGCTTAATAATGTTCTCCATTTAAGTGATGCAAAGAAACATAACTAAGTTTTAAGAACGTTTATTTAGGGAAGAAAAAGATTCAATATCTTCTGAAAGTACCTTTATGTCTAGGATGTTAGATGTGAATTGCGTTACTGTTTTTACTATGATTTGTTCCAGCTTAAGGACATGGACCCATCTAATAGGCTAGAAAAGGAAGACCTGATGCTAAAGAAAATATTTTTGCTGATGAATTCTAAGTTCTACCCATTTAGAGTTATATGTGCAGTCTAAGAAAGTTTCTAAGTTCTATCTGCATTGACTGCAGATAGAGATGAACATTTCCAGATGGCAGCTCATTCCAGTCTCAGGCAAGGTGTCTGTCTCTCCTCACTGACTCTAAAGAGAGCTTGAAGGTAGGGTTTAATGTGGATGTTTTCTGTGTGGGCATCACCTTTTAAACTAGTTACTCTGTGTTCCTTTTTATAGTTGAGGAGGGATAGTCATAAAGTCATTAAAGTGTAGATGCAATTTATCTTATCTCTCACAGGAGATGCCTACATTTGGTCAGAGGAATCGCTGTCTCACGCTGTAGACTACATCAGTGTCCTGTGCCCTCCTACGTAGCTTCCCATCTTGTCCACGGGGATGTGGATACCCAAAGGTCCCGGTCATACCTGCTTGTTCTGTGCAGATGCCTTGGATACAGTATGGCATTTCCAGTGGCATTAGATATCCGTGTGCTCAGTGAAGCTGATCCCATCTAGTAGAATTCAGGTGGAGATTAAGGCACCTAAATTTAAGAGTCTACTTGTGTACTATGAGTTTAAGGTCCTGTTGTAATAAATGACATTATAGCCAAGAGAGTCCAGGGGCAGCTCAGCTCTCCTAAAAGTAGACAGTCACTGACTGGTCACCTGCACTGTTTTCTTGGCTTGCTTGATGCATTGACACAGTTTCTGAGGGAGTGGAATGATGCTTTAAGATGTATTTGCATTTCCCTCTTACTTACCACTAAGGCAGGCCTCACCAGTTGAGAAGCACTCCCTAAATTATCCAAGACATGCCAGCCTCTCTGAAGTTACTCCAACTTATTTCTACCAGGCAGCCCTGGGGAAAATCATTTGCAAAATGAGAAGGTTGAAAGCATCATCAGAGTCCCTGGGTAATTCTGACTGAAGGGGCTGCCCAAGAATTTATATAAATAGGCAACTGGCCTGTTAGTTCAAGGATGGTACTCAGGATAACAGTCATAGGTCTTCCTAAGTGTAGACACAGTCTGTGCAGAGCATACATAAATTAGAAGTATCAGATGAGCACAGAGAATTATGTGTTTTGGACAAGTTCAATTCAATGCTTTAGCCCAAACCTGAGGCACCAACAGGACGAGCAGCTAATCAGGTTACCCTGAAGGCCACCAAGGAGCATTGTGAGATCAATTGGCACATCATTTTAATGCTCACTGGAGGAAAAGAGAGTCAGTAAATTATGGATTCCTGTGCTGCCTGGGACATAGCACATTGCTGCTAATAAACATGTTATGGTGTGAAATACGGTATGGCATGCGAATAATAATAACTTGGAGCAGAAGAAAGGCTATAAAAAGAGGAAAGTTGTTGTGGGAGAAGTGAGTTTAAAACCTAAGTTTTCTTTTTTTGAATGAACTTTTTTCAGGTAGATAAATGGATGCCATGCATTTGAACGAGTAGACATTTATGTCTCAAAGAGAGAGCACTTTCCTGAGGCTAACATAGACCATTATCATAAACAGCCACACTCTGGTAATATCATGCAGCATAGAGCCTTATACTATGATTCTTGAATACAACCTATCAATACGGGTTTAAGGTGGAAGATATATTTTTAAATGGAAAGGCATACAATCTGCGTTTAAGGGCGCAGAATGATACTGAAATTCACAGTCTTTGGAAATTATACTTACCAATACTGTTTAAAACTAGCAACGTGCATTTAACTTCCATTTACCTGGTATTGCTTCAATTTTCTTGTTGTTGCTATCCATTCAGTGCACTGGCTTTTGCTGCATTCTATTAAAGTGTGCTCTAACATCAAGTATTCTTTCTTTCTGAATGTACTCAAAGGCCATGATTAAACCATATCCTAAATCCTTTAAAGCTAAATGGCATCTGTCTATTTATGCCAGGAATAATACTCAGAAAGAATAAAAGACTACCAGGTTTGTTTATTAAACCTATTCAATATGGATTTTGAGTACCACAAGGATTATGGACATATTCGGATTTCGTTTCATGTAATCTGTTAAAAAATCAGAATCCTACGACTCCAAAGAAAACTATTCCAGCAATATTTTATCTGATTTATTCTTGTAGCAGCATAAATCTTAGAAATATATAATAACTTAGGTTCCAGAAGACCTCATGATGTCATCTGTTCCAACTCAAAAGGCAAAGCAGGGTTGGTTAGTATTAGGTCAGGATGCTTGGGACCTGTATTATATTCAAAGCAACAATCCTGTTATGAAGTATGTAAATAATAATCTATAACGAATAGCTAAAATGGGTACATTTTAATGTAGATTTTGTTGTATCAGCATTTTCAAATGGAATATTGTTCTATCAGAAAATTTTGAACCTGTTTTATTCACTTTCTCTTTTTTAACTGAAGAGATGATGAAAGCAAAAAAGAAAATGAAGAAAAGGAAAAAAAAAGCAACTTTGAGAAAAGGAATGGTTGAATGCCTATATTTTCTTGGGAGTCAATGAAAGTATCTATGCAGATAATTTGTCTCTTCTGGGGCAGTTATCTGATGATATACATCTAGCTTAGGTGTTCAGACAAAGGCAAATTCCTGCTACTACAGCTCAAGATTAGTCAAAAGAAATGTTGTGGAATATGAACTTAGAACAAATGCCAGGTTATCAGCCCTTCTCAGCAGTATTCTTCTACACTATTAGTGATCTTATTTCACATCTGTAATTCTCTGAATGATGCAGTGCTACTGACACATAGACAGTTGCAGTAGAAACAGAATTTGTAATCGTTGCCTGAATTTGGCATAGATTTCTGTAAAGGGGGGGACAAAAAAAAAGTAACTTTCACTTCTGTGCCCAAGAGAACACACAAAATGACAGAGGGAGTCAGCTGGAAAAGTCAATGATAAGAATGATGAATTCTTTCCCTAAGTATCACATGTTCCAAGCACTCAATTAAGCTATTAGCTAGCAAATGTGGAACAACTAATTGTAATTACCCTTGCTAAAGGCTTAGAATCTGTTTGCAGAATTCAGTGCCATGGGCTTCACTGCACTGATGACTGTATTTAGCCTATTTAGAGGAAAAATACATGCTGGAATTTAAGATCAATATTAATATTACTTATTTTCATATATGCCTAAATAAACAAAATCATAGAATGCCCCAAGGAAAATTGTTCAGAATCTAATAGGCAAGAAACCGATAAAAATATACCATGATTCTTTAAAAGAATATATAGAATATATACAAACATATATATACAAAATATGTATATATGTAATATAATACATGAGATGTAATTATATAACATATAAATTTATACCATAAATTATATTAAATATGTATACTTACATATAACACATACATATTTTATATGTAATTATATAATATATAAAATATATACACATATATATTACTTACAAAAAAATCCTGCTTTTTTTAACTCTCTGCTACAATATTTCAGAAACTGTATTGAAGATGTATCAGGTGAGACAGAAAGCTGATCTAGTTCTGATTAATTTTGGCAAAAGTTCTGACCAAACTTTTTCATGTATTTCCTTCAAGCAGGAAGGTCTTGTCTGTTTGTCTGGCTTAAATGGTGATGTGACTACAATGTTTCAGAAACCAGGCTGAATTTTCCGGAGTTTGTCTGGGCATCCTGTATCCTCACAGTTTGTTCTCCAGGATGTTCCAAACTACAAGAGGAAAATGATCACTTGCTATCCAGCTGTCTAAGACTTTCTACTGCAGTGGCGAAGGAAAAATCATACTCCCTACTGCAGAATGGTGCATTGAGACTGCTTCATTTAGTTATTGACCAAAACAGGAACAAAAATAATGGGAAACTTTTCAAATTGTTTGTTATATATTTGACCTGATACTTGGATGGAGCATAATGAGGAAGACCTATGCAGCAGGGTGTGCTTGAACCCATTCTCATTTCCTATTTGAGTTCCTTTCCACTTTTCCAGCATCATGGAGGGAACATAAAAATAGTAAGTTAGGGGAATATTGCATTTCCATGGGAAAAATTAATTTCTAATTCCAGCAATTCCCTATTCTGATTTATGAATCAGGATGGAGGAAGAACAGAGGGAAGGGAAAGGAATTACTAACTGACTGTAATTATTGCATTTTCAGTCAATGCAAAAGTTGCACTCCTGATAGTGTTCCTCACCAGCAGTATTCACTAAAAAAGAAGTGTCTTTAAAGCAAGATTTCCTGGAGATTAAAAAAAAATAATTCTGTACATATCTGAGCATCTAAGGCATTTTGAGGTGAACTAGGAACTGAAAAGAATGTTTAATTCAGTGGTCAAATGAGTATCTGAATATAAAATATATCCAAGAAGAAATCTCTGAACATTTTGACAGAAGAATTACCAGGTGCTAGTTTGCTAAAATTTATCCTAGATTTGCAAGTTTTGAGTAGTAAAGTAGGAGTGGTTCCTCCATCATCCATGGTCTTTCTCAGCCAGGTATTGCTGTCATCTGGAGCAAAATTGATTGCCCATGTTTTCTACAAGCTTATTATCACTCTGTGCATGTGTGTGTTTGGACTTTGGGACAAATTTTACAACAGAAAGTTTAACTAGAAGAGAATAACTGGAATTATGCCATTTGTAAAGAGATTTGCAGAAATCTGAAGAAAAGCTGCGGACCTCTTATGTGCCACTGAAAACATTCCAATGACTTGCATCTCCAACAGCAATGTCAAATAAAATTAAGTCCTTAAGCCACATGTACCAGTAAGTGCCTGACCAATCCCTTCATGAGAATTCCCATCTTTTCCAGGGCTGTTTCCAGGGCACCCTTAGAAGAAGAAACATGCAAAGAAACTTGGATATCTGAGATCATTCTACTACCTTAGGAAGAAGAAATGATGGATGGACATCTCACATACAACAACTTTTCATGCTCAAACAGTCCCTTGCTAATTTGCTTTGGCACGATGGAGACGTACTGAAGTGGGCTGCATTAATCACAGTTTTGAATTATCTGGCAATATCCATAAAATGTTATAAATAATAGCCAAACAACTAGGCCTTGATATATTGCCTGAAATCCAGACAAAGTGACTTGTTCTCTGCTAAAATCCAGGCTCTTATTGCCTCATAAATTGGGGCGTTCATGTCTTCTGTGTAATTTACTGACTATCTAAAAATGAATGATAGAATAACACCAACCTGTGACTGCCGTCTGTGGGCCCAGTTCTGCAGCCCCTCTCATGGCAAAGCTGCCATGGAAGGCCATGATTAAGTATTACAGGAGAAGACTCCAGTACTACTAAAATAAGATTTATTTTTATATGGCTGGTTTGAAATACATACGTTTGGCAGTGCCAAGCCTATTATTTTCCCCATTAAAGGAATATCATTGTTTATGGAGTGCTTAAATCCAGGGCATTATGTTTATGATATCCACCCTGCCCTCCACAACAAGAATCAGCTGCAATGAGACAGAGAAGACAGGGCAAAGGCATTTCTAGGATATATCCTGGGCAGTCAACCTTTGTTTCTTATGTGATCAGCTCACAGTGTCCTCCTCCTTTTAGAACCCTTGATGAAACTACTGCGGGGTGGAAAGAGCTAGTAACCAGTCTTTGTCAAAATCAAACAAGGGTGTGCTGTAGTCCTCTGCTGGGTCTGTCGGTGAACATTGTGTATTTTTTCTGTTGGCTAGTTAAAAATGGAGCATACTTAATATGCTCATGTACAATGCCAGATTAGAGATACTTTGGAGACCAACATCAGAATTCAAAATCACCTTGGTGAACTGGTGTGAGAAAGAAAGTAATTCAGTAAGGACAAGAGCAAAACAATACAATTGAGTTTGGACTTATTCTGACCTTATCTGAACCACAAAAGTATTAAGTCTGTAGTCCAGTTTGGTCATCTGGATCCCTTACAATTAATGATGAATACTGACTCCTCAAGAAAGTGAATCAACCATTCCATTTAAGATACCTGTTGTAGGAATGAATAGTATTACCCTTTGAGATAAGTCTCTCCAGGATGACCACTGAGACCAACAAGCACGTTGCACTGTACTAGATGCTGGATTCTAGCTACTCTAGAGCTGATGATAGTTAGAGTGAATCTTTTCCTTTGTTTTGTAAGTTAGGGGATATTAAGTAAGGGGCAGCAGTTTGTCAGCAAAGGATTTGGGGATTAAAGTGGATCAAGAGCTTAACAGGCATCAGAGTGTCGTGCTGTCACAAGGAAGGGAGGACATCGGAGCTAGTCCATTCCATTCTACTTAGTGCTGGAAAGCTGTCAGTTGAACATCTGTATTTATTTCTGGGCACTGTATTTTAATAAAAATGTAGATCAACAGGAGAGGGGCCAGAAGACAGTACTAGGAGTGATCTGAAGTCTACAATTCATGGCCTTTAAGGGAACATAGAGAGAGCTGGAATTGGGTTTGCTAAAAATGGGGAGAACCGAGAGAAAAAACATGACAACAAAAATTTAGTTAGACCTAAATAAAATCTTTCAGTTAGTGAGGATGGTTAAGTACCGGGGAAGATTGCATATAATGTGGTTGAATCTTGCTCACTGGTGGTTTTGATAAGTTGGACGTCTACATATTGTTTAGCTATGGGTGATAGCATTTCAAGTGGTGAAACAGTTCAGTGAGGCTTCACCTTTTTTAAATTGAATATCTTCTTTTTAGGGGGGGTGAGAAAGAGTTTGTCTTATACTGTGTTGCCGAAGTGGTCTATCAATCCAAACGAATAAGGATGTGTTTGTAACTGAAAGTTCATTTATTATTTTGAACCTTTTACCTTCATTCTGCTTGCTTCTTTCCTTGCATACAGGAGTGCGTACACTAGTGTTTAACCTCCTTGTGTTTGCTATTCAGATCACCTTCCAGTTAACAAAATTCACAGAAGCCACAGTCTGCAGGCTGAACAATGCTGGACTACACGACCCCCCTGAAGTGCCTTTTAGACCTGCCTTACTGCAAGGTCACATCCAGTAAAAAAGCACAAGAGTCTCCTTCAATCAGTGGCATCACACAGGTTCTTGAAGTTTGTCACATGCTTAAGGACTTCGCTCAATAGGAGACTAAAACCACAATAATTGAGTGATGAATCAGGCTTCACATTTGATCTGTATATATAAAAAAGGTGAATGTAAAATTCCCTTCTCATGCCAAAAAAATGGCTGTTTCTGAACCTTTATGGCATTTTTAATCCCTCTAAATATTTCATCTTTATAGATTGTATTATTTATATATTACAATCCCTGTCATCCCCTCAAGCTGTGTCAGGACACTATTTCTCCCTGTACAAAATAAATTGCTTATAAAATTTTTCTTCAGGGGAACTCAGACACAAATAGTAATGTGCACTCCTAAGTCACAGATAACAGGCTGATAAATTGTTGTCCTTAGCACCTGTTTTGAATTTCTTGCCCTGAAGGATATGCATTCCTGTGCATAATACAAGGTGGCTCGTTACAAAACATAGACTACTTTAGGAGTTATCTCATCTAACTTTGGACAACTAATTCTGGTGTGCCTAGCCTAAATTAGTTAGCTAGGTTTCCCAAATACTCAGAGGAGAAAGACAAGTACTTCCAGCAGGTGTTTTAGCCCAGCTGATCTGAATTATCATCTGGAGATGCCTGACAGAGCTCACAACCAAGTTAGATATCTTTATTTCCTTAAGTGTGGTGGGAATGCATCCAAATCTTAAAGAAAGACTGTTTCCTAGCTTTGTCAGATGGTTAGGCATGTAGGAGTTAGTGGTAATGTTATGGTTTCACAGAAAGCTGCCGCCAGACCACTCATTTTAATGGAACCATGTGAATTTATCACCTAAGGAATCTGGATCTATTAGCCTTCTTCTTCCGTGTCTTCATCTTTCTGGATCTCATGCATCAGCTCATGTATCTACTTCATGAAAAACCAATAATTTCTTAATTGTGGTTCTCCACAAATCAGGAAATTCCAACAATAAGGCTAGAACAGCACCCTTAATTCTGCTGTTTCAATCTTCCTGACTGATTTTCTTCCACAATCATCAACATTGGCCAGACATATTTGACAGAGGGGCCAAAATCGCAAATCTAGGTCCTTCGAAAATCATGGGAAAGGTGAAGAGAAGAGAGATCCTATCAATGCGCCTACTGAGAAAAGATGGAATATCTGATCATCCTGAATTACAGAATCCTTACAGAGAAGGGGCTTTATAAACATCCCAAACATCAGAAAAAGACTTAATCAGCCCTTATCTTATGCTTTATTAGGTAACCAAGAATCTAGGACCCAAATCAAGTAGAAAATAAGCTTCAACAACTTCACTGCTTTAGGCATAGCCTGTTTATGCATGTTTTCCACGTTTGTCCATGTATATAAATAACATTAATTCATTTTGGAGTGAATGTGGCATTGTATACGGAGGTGCAGTTTCAGGCTTTGGCATGCTTTGAGATGTGAAAATTGCCTCTCTCTGAAAAATATTTTCAAGGAATTGGAATGCTGAGGCATGTTAAATCATGAAGGACAGATTAAAGCTGAATATCAGCATGGAAAGGATGATAGAGTGAGGACCAGAAAGAGAGACCACAAGATAAGAGAATAAAAAATTATTTCCTGCTGTTGTCATTGCTGAATTACCTTGATCATGAGTGTGTAAAGCATGTAAAATCTTAAGAAACAGGTTACCAAGCTGGGGTGGTTAGGTGCTTCTGACTGATATGGCCTCTGACACTTCTCAGTTATGTTACTTCATCCAGTCATTTTAGCCTTGAATCCCTTTTGCCACTCAAAACTGTATCTCACAATCTTACCCATCTCATGTTCACTGTAAAACTCCATCTCAGCCAGAGTTCACCACAGCCATACTTCTTGTGCTTTTTGCTCATGCAGCATTAAGTACAAAGTCCTGGGCAAAGTCCCAAACCTTGAGATTCACTAACTATTGAAATGGATGCCTTTGGCATTTGAGTCTGAATAGCTACTGGGATGGGGTTTTTTGGACTGCTGGCTTTTGAAAAGTTTAAGAGTTTAGAAATGTAAGAAGCTGATAAAAATTCATTGTCTCTTAACCATTGTTTTCTTCCAGCCACCTAGAAAATAATTGTCTCCCAGTCTTTCTTTTGAAGTTACTGGTGTTCGCAATTAAAACTTCTACTCCCTTCCCTGCCACCCAAATAACATTAATTCCTTTTTACTGGAGAAATTCTATAATACTACTTAAAACAAATACCCAAAACCCAAAAAGTAGCTGAGGTGATCAGTTACTCTTTTGCAGAGTCAGTAGAAGAAGACAGTTTGGTCTGAATGTCCTTCATTTATTTAATTCTATTTGGGAACCAAAAGGGAGCCCTGAGATATCCCAAAGACCACTGAAAGTAAAGACTTACTTACAAAAAAAAATATTCTAGTGTAATGAAGACCATCTTCTGGACTCCTCTGGAGAGGTCAACTGATACGCAACTGATTTGTAAAGAAAATGTGGATTAACACACCAGAGTCCCTTGGGAGCAGGGGTATGTTGGAAAGGAATTATGTAATATTCAAGGCTGGGAGAATCCTGTCTCAGATGCATAAAGATAAGGCAGTGGATAGTTGGATGTTGTCATAGGAGCGTGTTGAATCAGTAGAAGGAAGAGGCACCCTTCAAAAGCTATACTGCTGGCCAACAGCTTCAAGTGGTCTACCAAACAGCAAGAGCATGCATATAAAGCATGAAATATAGGCAATACATATCAGTAGCCAGTGTGGGCATTGCACAGGACACATACCTCATAGTTCACTGGATGGCTTTTAGGTGTTTCTGAAGTCCTCCTTCCCCAGACAGAGCAAAACCAACCACAGCCCTGATCCAACCCCACATCCTGTGGAAATGGAGGGGAGCCTGGCAGTGGAGGTAATGCAAAAGACTGATAGGCAGACCTTGGAGATCTCACAAGCAAACACACAAAATCTACAAGTTGTACTGTTGCAATCATGCTGTAGTAGCTGCATCTCATCAGCCTGAATCTTATGCCCTGGAATCCTTTCCCATTATTGTCAATTGGCAGAATGGAGTTTCCCTACTTAGAGTATTTGAAAGGGATTTTTCCAAAGTAGAGTCAATAACCACCATCATTACTTTCTCCTCTGACTGCCAAAAGTGGAAATTGGTTTGTTTAATCACTGAAATTACACTCTGTGATAATATAGTATTTTTTTAGATTTAAATATATTATTTATTAATTTTAATAAACACTGCAGCTTTTCTTATCAGTACTTCTTTCATTTCTTCACTGATTTTTAAAATGCAAGGGTCAAGTGAGGCCTGAAGGCCAGGTTTTCAATTACTGTTGAGTTATATAATGTAGAAGTATTAACTAGGAATTAAGAAATGTAGATTACTTAATTATGTGTTTGAATAGCTTTTGCTTTGGGACATTTTAACTGATGTCTCTGTCATCTTTCATGAGATTTACTCAACAAATATTGATATTCAAGTCCAGGCTGGATGGGGCTTTGGGCAACCTGGTCTAGTGGAGGATGTCCCTGCTCATGGCAGGGGGGTTGGAACTACATTAAACCGTTCTATGATTCTATGATTCTGTGTACGGCTACAAACAACCAATCATAGACTCTCATTCAACATATGAAGTCACCCCCCTGGCAAAAAAAAAAGACCCTTCCACTTATGTGTTAGCATCGTAGAATCATAGAATGGTTTGGGTTGACAGGAACCTTCAAATATTGTCTAGTTCCACCCCTCCCTGCCATCGGCAGAGATATTTTTCACTAACTCAGGTTGTTCAAAGCCCTGTCAAACCTGACGTTGACACTTCCAGGGATGGGGCATCCACAACTTCTCTGGGCAGTTTGTTCCAGTATCTCGTCACCCTCATCATAAAATATTTTGTCCTTATATCTAATCAAAATCTTCCCTCTTTTTGTTTAAAACTGTTACTTCTTGTCCTGTCACTAGATGTTATGGTAAAGAGTCTCTTATGTTGAAAACCTTTCTATATTGAAAGCCTGCAATAAGGTCTCCCTGGAACCTTCACTTCTGCAGGCTACAAACCCAATTGTCTCAACTTTTCTTCATAGGACATCTGTTGCAGCTGGATGGGGCCATCCGGTCAATTCCTTACCCATTGAATAGTCCATCTGTCAAACCCATATCTCTCCAATATAATGACAAGGATGTTTTGTGAGACTGTATCTGTACCTTACAGATGTCAAGGTAGATGAAATTGATTGCTCTTCCCTGTAGATGCCATGACATAGTCAGGAACAATTTGTCCTTTGGCTGTCTCTACTTTCTCTCCCTATTGTCTGGAAATTGTGATTATTTAAATTTTATATATTTTCTCAATATTCATCAACATTCATCAACCGAGGGATGTGAGGTGTAAATTTGTTATTACTTCATTCAGGTATTTATATGAAAAAATGTATATGGTAGTTCCTTTGGTTTGGCTTCGGTTTTCTTATTTTATGAAAGAAAAAACTATTTATTTTGGGACAATGTACGTTTTTTGGAAAACAACTCTTTCACCACTTCATTTGATTGAATTTTTTCCTTTTAATTAGCTTCCAACTGAAATGTGAACATTTAGTTGCTAGAAAGCAAACAACAGAGCTCTTAATTTTCAGCTTTTTAGTGGAAAACATTTCACAATTAGTTGTAGTGCTGTCATGCTGCCTCTGTTCATAAAATTGTTTCTTTCTCTTAATTCCAAGGATTGCATTTGCAAATAAAACTGTGTGAGAACTGCTCAACTGGATCAGTCAGCAGTCCCTTTTGCCCAATATTCAGTCTCTGAAAGGAGAATGTAACAGATGTTGATGGAAATAGTATCAGAAACAAGGCAAGTATAGATTAATATTACCCTATGTATGTCAGAGATTTAGACCTGCCCAAGAAGTTGATTGCATCTGCATTATCATACTTCACAACTGCCAATATACATTTTCTCTGTGAATTTGTCCTAACCCTTTTTGAGTCTACGTATACAATTGCCTTCCATAACAGCCTCTGATGATGAATTCCATGACTGAATTATACATTTTGTGTAAAACTATGTAAATTATTCATTTTATGTAAAACTTTGTAAAATTCTTTTATTTATTTCAAGTCTACTGCCTGATCACTTAGGAATTTATGCCAAAGTTAGGTACAAACTTGCACAGAAAAGAAAAGGAACTATGTTCATCTACATGCAGAAAAGCCTGTTCATTTTTGCTGTTGCCAGTTCTGCAATGGGATTTCCTGTGAGTATGTGTACAGCTGCTGTGCACGAAATGCATTTAAAATTACTCTCTTATGTCATGCTTTCTCACCCACTCTTGTGTCTCAATGTCATTCTTCATCGTTCTCAGAGTATTCCAGGAAATGTAGAAACGATCTATTAAGCTCTATAACCTACCTTTTGGGGACAAAATACATTTGCTCCAATAGCCAAGTATTTCTCACGTTCAGCAGTGTTTTGCCCATCAGCCTTCATTATCCTGTGGTTGATGTCATATAGCTCCATCATATGGGTTTGGGCTAGATGATCTTTAAATTCCTATCCAGACCATTCTGTGATTCTGTGTTATTCTTGCAATGTAAATGGTCTCAATATTCATTTTCTCTACCCTTCCAAGTTGCTATCAGTGTGGTTTTTAGTCAGCATAGTTCACCCTGTTTGCCTGAACAGACAAAATATCACTGATCTGCTTATGCACCTTTATGTCATCATGGTGAGGATGCATCAGGCTTGCTATGCACGTGGAGCAGTGCTGCTTACAGGAAGATTTCATTAGATGAACTGACATCCTGGTGACTCTAGAAGACTTGTAAATATTGGAAATGTCTGGAGATTGCTTGACACCCCTGAGACTTGCTTAGCCTTCCCTATTGGACTTGTGAATGTTATTTGCAATATCCAAAATTTGAAGGAAATTTTAGCCATACATTATTGTTTAACTTTATAGTTCAATTTTAAGTACATGGTTATGCAACTACAGAAAGGCAAATATGACATTCCTAATGCTCAGGATTAGCCAGTCAGTCTGCTGTAAAATAGAAGCAGCTAGGGAACTGTTTTGACTTACGATTTTTGGTAAATGGTTCATAAACCAACAAAGTGCCAAAGGTTTCTTCTGGACTTGTTGATCCTGAAGGGATCCCTTGATGTCTGCTAAGAGTTCAGTTTATGGAACAATTTCTGTCTAACCATGGACATTAACACATCTATCTCTTCCATTAGGCTGTCTACAAAATATTTAAGAATATAATGTTTCTGACTTCTGCTTCTCTGTTAACTTTGCCTAAAATTGGCCCATAGTGTGTATAAACAATAATGTTACTTACAGGCTACTTTGACACTGAGCTCCTGCTCCATGTCCAGACAGTATAAATTAGGAATCTGAGTTGGTATAGTTGGCCTGGGTTTAAATTTAATGGGAATAACTGCTGTGCAAATCTTTTCTCACATCACACAATTGAAGCTATGTTACTACATGAGTAACAGCACTAAAAACTATTCTTCCCCACTGAAATCCATACCCCAAAGCTGGATAGCTTTATGTGGAAAGGATGGCTTGGGAACCTTACACACATAGGTCGAAAAGATGAAAAGGAGCAGGAAAATCAGCCAGGAACAAAATTGACAAGACAATTTTTCAGCAGAAAGTGCAATTTAATCTAAACATTTCAAAGTAATGTGCCCTGTTTCAGTGGCATTTTTAACATGAAAATGATAAAATGAACCATCATCACTTCATCTTTTAGTTTTGACAAAGTCAAAATGTTTTCTTTTCAATAAAGGAGAACCACTCCTTTAATTTCCCTTTAAATAAATCTTAACATTGCCATTGTATGTAGTCCTTTCTATTGAGCAGAAAATACTGAATAAAATATACTGTACACTAATGAAACATAGCTGATGATACTAAACAATAGTTCTTATGTCATGGGGAAAATATATCTTTTTTTCCCTTTTTTAAGAACTCAAACTTTGCCATGTTGAAATTCTGGAGAAAAAGGCATGGGTTTTTGATCTGCTTTTGGTTCTAGATAGGTGTGAACCAGCATGCTTCTGGAGAATGTTAGGCAGCAGAAGCAGGACTCGGCATAATGACCAAGGTATCAAGGCTAACATTTGTCTGTTCCTTGTGAGCCTTCATGAATTTGTGGTTCTCGTGGGTCTTTTTCTATCATGTCTTACATGTGATCCTTGAGAAAGTCTTCCGTCTTGTAGAAAGCAAGCCTGAAATCACAGACACCAGTGGTGCATCTCCCTGGAGTGTGCCAGGCTGCAAATTGTTAGCATGATATCTGAGCAGCTGCCTTGTTAGCAGGATGTGGCAAGAAATGTGGCACGCTAAGAGTATTTAAAACTTCCTCCAAGATTATTCTTTCAAGGGTTATAGATACAGCCAGTGAGACTGGAAAACACATTCTCTTTATCTAAGGTCCTTTGAAATCAGCAATGCCTTTTCATGAACTTAGCTGCCTTCAGCTCAGGCTTAGCCAAATAAAAGGTGTTCCTCTTTCCACAGAAGGAGCAGAAGGCTCAATCATTAGCACTAGCAGGTTAATGCAACATGATCCAGGCTCCTCTGCTTCTCTGCAGAAAGTGAAGAGCAGAGACATTTCACCCAAGTCTTTTCAATGTGCACCAGCCCTCTCCTTCTACCCTTGTTTATACAAATAAATAGTCGATGTAATCAACGTGTGACCCCTACTAAAATGTTCCCAGCAGTTTAAAGAGTAAAATTATGCAGCAAAGACTTGTTTTGCTGGCTGTGTTTGAACAGCAATCCGTGTCTTTAAAAATAAAATAATGCACCCTCAGGCTGTTTATCTGAACATGATTGGAGCCAGGGGATTTGTATGGGTACCCAGAGTTATAAATAAATGCACTGAGTTCTCAATGCATGTCAGATTTTGTAGTCATATAACAGATCCCAGAGCTCTTAGATAAGAGGGATGTTCTGATAACGTGGGCTCTCACTGTATTTTCAATTTTGTCCTCATTATTTTTAGACAAAATCCAAAGGAGACAATTGCAATAAATGTGATGAAAAGTCCGTTGAGATATTACAGTGAAAACAACCTCTGAGTAGGCTGGGCATTTAACTAATGCTGCAAGAGATAATTGCCAAGAATCAGCTGGGTGAGAAGTTGGGCATAATTGCTGGGAAATACAAGTATTTTAAGAGGATTGACAGTGCTGGAGTGCATAGTTCTGCTTTCACGATATGCAGACCTTGCCTTGCAGTCTCAGAGCTTCCTGGCCAGCTGCCACAAATAAGTGTTATCATGAAAGATACTTTTTTATATATTTTCACTTAAGAAGAAGAAAAGTGAATAGCTGACTCTGCTGTTTTAAACCTACCAGTACATGTTGGATATAAATGCATATTGGAAGCAGGGATGCAAGGCTGAGCTCACAGGATTGATGATTGTTTTGGAGATGAGTCTTTCAGGATGGTGGAGACACAGCTATGAAATCTCCTACTAAAGTATCTAAAGCTCTTGTGACTAAGGCAGGTAGCATTGAGTGTCCTTGATCATGTTGCTTAGCTGCTCTGGGGTTCTCTTCTCCTGTCATGGAGAGAATTGAATGCCTCCCCAGTGCAGAAGAGTAATGCCTTCCAAAGCTGTGAGGACACTTCTGTATTTTATTTTTTTAGGTGATGCCATCTGAAGGCAACAAACAGTTGGGAGAAAACAATTACTGCAAGTTCCTCTTCTGAGGAACTTCAGACACTTAGCTTTCTGTTTGTTTATTGACCGCAAAAAGATACTTGGAAGAGAAAAACAGATGAGAAAATACCATATTTATCACCCCACTGGAAGCAGAAGCATTGTAATGTAGTATCAAACCCAAGAAAGTCTTGAAGTAGTCTTCTCTGATTAAACTACTGGGTGGGCCAGGATCACACACCCCATCTACTTCAGTATGGGAGATCCTTTATGGCATTGTTTTGACTAATACCCAGCCTGCTTTTTCATCCAATTCAAAGCAGTATGGAAGAGGAATTTTAACAGGGCATTAACCTATTAAAGAGGCAGAAATATGCATAAATGCCTGTTGAGAGGCACTTAGTCCTGGGTAAGCAGGTAACTGAGCTGGGCAGAGTGCATGGGACACAGCAAGAGGAAAGGTCTAATGCTCTCCCTGAGCAGGGAGACTGAAGGCCTGACTGCATTACCTTGTGGGAGGCTGCCTTGAAGGACAAAGGAGTCCAGGTGAGCTGGTCGATCTCTTTGGTCAATCTTCAAAATGCAGAAGCAGTCCAGACCGATGTGAGAGAAGACTGGCATAGCAGAAACTGGGCAAGTAACTCTTTGCGGAACATAAACACAGAAAAGAAGCAGGTGAGAGGTGGAAAAGAGGACATGCTACTAGGGAGGAACATAATAACAACACCTAAGACTGGGCTGGAATAAGAAAAGTCAAAGTTTGATGACAGCTGAGACATCCTTGAAGATTTTAAAACTTCACTGCACAAGCAACTTGATGCACATTTCATGACAACCCTGCTTTGAGCAGGAGGTTAGGTTAGAGAACTCAAGAGGTCCCTTTCAACTGAAAGTTCTCTGTGATGGTTCTGTGATGTTAAGACTACTTTGCCACATCCTGCTTATGAATGGAAATCCAAAAATGGATGTTCAAATTTTAACATTTCCTCTTGTAACACCAAATTAGGTCTTGAAAATATTTTACTCCTTGTAGGAAGGTACCAAAAAAATGAATCTTGCATTGAAATCTCAGTCAGAAGTAATAAGCATTGTAAGGAAAGGAAAGAGATATACCAGTAGGACACCTGTATCTTCATGATTTTCAAGTAGATAGAGTATTGGCAGGAAGAAAGAACATATCAAAACCTGACCAGAGGAACAAGTCATCTGTGCTAGGTGAGCATGGGGCCAAGACTACTTCTGAGATGGGTGCCACTTATGCACTTATATGCCATCCACCCTGTGCTAAGTGAGCACCTCAGTTCTCTTAGCAGTCAGTGCCTTGATGTTGCCCTCTGCAAATGACTACCAGTCCTGCAGCATTTTCTCTGACTTCAGCTCTTCCAAAGAACAGTCTATGTACTTGGCCATAGGTGCACCCATAGGAATGGAGTGTGTACACAAGCTACGGAGTTCCTGTTGTTTGCATCCCCTTCTTCTTCAATGCTAGTTAACGAAACTCCATGTCAGTGGTTGCTCTGGGTTTTGTGAGCTTGTGGGGACACCACAAAATGAACTATACATTCAAATGATGCAAGGGAGTGTCATGTTTTATGTACCCTCTCCAGGGAATAGAAGAGGGACTGTGATACTTTCAATCATTTCTCTTTGTCCGCAAAATAATCAGAAAGCTTTTCCCTTTAGCATTGCATTCATCTTATATTAGGTATCCATCTTTCAGTTCATTGGTGAACTGTGCTATTATGAGGAGGAAAAAGATGAGCTTTTTCAGTAATCAGTAGGAAGGAAGAAGACGTGGATACACACAGACACACATATGCTGTCCTGGGGTGACTCTGTCTGGAGGCCAGGTGCCCACCGCTCTATCACTGCCCTCCGCAGCTGGACAGGGGAGAGAAAATATAACAAAAGGCTCCTGGGTCGAGATAAGGACAGGGAGAGATCACTCGCCAATTACTGTCACAGGCAAAACAGACTAAACTTGGGGAAATTAATTTAATTTATTACAAATCAAATCAGAGTAGGATAATGAGAAATAAAACGTAATCTTAAAACCATTTTCCCCCTCACCCCTCTCTTCTTGTGGGGCTTAACTTCACTCCTGATTTCTCTACCTCCTCCCCCTGAGCAGCACAGGGGGACGGGGAATGGGGGTTGTGGTCAGTTCATCACGCGGTGTCTCTGCCGCTCCTTCCTCCTCAGGGGGAGGACTCCTCACACTCTGCCCCTGCTCCAGCGTGGGGTCCCTCCCATGGGAGGCAGTCCTCCATGAACTTCTCCAACATGAGTCCTTCCCACAGGCTGCAGTTCTTCATGAACTGCTCCAGCATGAGTGCCTTCCACAGGGTGCAGACTTTCAGGAACAGACTGCTCCAGCGTGGGTCCCCCATGGGGTCACAAGTCCCGCCAGCAAACATGCTCCAGTGCAGGCTCCTCTCTCCATGCATCCACAAGTCCTGCTGGGTCCATGGGAACCTGCTCCAGCACAGGCTTCCCACAGGGTCACAGCCTCCTTCGGGCACATCCACCTGCTCCGGCATGCTGTCCTCCTCGGGCTGAAGATGGATATCTGCCCCACCATGGGCTGCAGGGGGACAGCCTGCCTCACCATGGTCTTCTCCACGGGCTGCAGTGGGATCTTGCTCCAGCACCTGGAGCACCTCCTCCCCCTCCTTCTGCACTGACCTTGGTGTCTGCAGAGTTGTTCCTCTCGCATCTTCTCACTCCTCTCTCCAGCTGCAGTTCTGCAGTTCCCCCCCCCACCCCCACCCCATCATGCATACATGCCTTGGCCATCGGCGGGTCCATCATGGAGCCGGCTGGCATTGGCTCCGTTGGACATAGGGGAAGCTTCTGGCAGCTTCTCACAGAAGCCACCCCCTGGAGCTCCACCCCACCCCGCTACTAAAACACCACACAAAACCAATGCACATGCAAAGCTCTGGGAGGGAGAAACAATTCACAGTGAAGACCATTTGCTCATCCATCTATGTTTGCTAGGTAATTTAGGCCTTGAAAGCAGTACAGTTAGCACACTGAAACAGCATTATTTGTTACCGTTCAAGGTGAATAATGTGGCCTTCTAAGGCCAGGTCATTATCTCTCTGAGCCTGCTTGTGGCAAGGTAGAGGAGAGAAATATAGTGTCTATCTAAGAAGACCAATATTTTCAATTCAGATGTGTTTTGTATGAAACAGAAGCTCAGTATTTTATGGCATATGGCATCATTTCCAGCATGTCTTTTATGCTATTTGCTTGGGGCTGGCAGAAAAACTAATGCTGTTGCGCCAAACCCCTAGAATTTGACAAGTTAATCACAGCAACAATTACACTTTTCCATATCAATCATAGGATATCCACCAAGGATAACAGGCAATAGCAAAAACAAAGGAGTCCAATATAAGCAAGTCAGAGCCAGGATGATGATGTTAGAGCTGAGCTTTCCATTGTTCAGAAGGACATATTCAAACTGTCTGAATTCAGTCTAAGCAGGATTCATCCACACTAAATTCAGATGCCTACAGTGTAGATGTCTATGCTAAACCAAGTTATCTGAGATTCTGCTGTAGCTGGAGGACATTGAGTCAATGGAATGGCAGGAGTTTAGGGTACAATTCCTCTGATTCAGTGTGTAGGTACCTACATTAGGAAGACTTGAATTACACACTAAAATCTGTTGATTCCATTGACTACAGACTCAATTAAGGTAGCTAAATAAAAGCATCCAGTGCTATTGGAGGTGCCCTAGTGTATCGCTTTTGGAGTTCATTTGGCAGTCTAGAAGAGCCAGGGTCTCCCAAAGGTCTGGTGTCCTATCTGTCTGATGTCTCAGGAACCTTAAAGCGTTTCATAATAACAATAAAGCATATTTGTTAAATGTCAGAGCCTGCCCAACTGATTTAAGTCCCAGCTCCTCACTAGCTTAGGGTGATTTGTTCAGATGTAGACAGGTTTTGATAACTCTTCAGATGGATTCCACCATCTTACTCACCAGAGGCATTCTGACATCTAATGTCAGGGCATGGCTGTAATATTCATATCTCCCACTTCCCACAGTGATGGCAATTTCACTTAAAGCTATCACAGAAGAAAAACACTTGAAACATGTAAGTTAAAAGGTCATTTAATAAGCATGATGTTTATTTTGTTATTAGCTATGGGGCCAAGTTGACAAAATTAGTATTCTTAAATAGTTTTAATAAAATGCCTACCATTCTCTCCCATTCATTCCCTCCCTTCTACAGGGATTCAAAGTGTTTCTGCCTTCAGTAGCAGACAGCCTTATTTACTCATCACTTTCCTATTTTGTCATTGTTGTCACCGTGCTTAAGTTAAATGGCAATTCAAATATGGCCCAAAGTAGTCCTGACCAATGAGATTTTGACCTTTTCCTTGGTGGATTATAAATAGGAACTGTTTCCCTCTTTGCTAGATAATCCTGCCAACAGCAGAATTATCATTCTTGCACGCAAGTAAGGATAAAAGATCTAGAAAAAGTCAGAGGTCCCTCTGTTCCTCACATTCCTTTTATACTAGAAAACAACGGAGAGACTGAACCAGGATCATGACTGTGTCATTGAATAAATCATAATACAGATTCAGAAGAGAAAAAAAATCTTACTATAGAAGCAATACTATGTTAGGTACTTAATAACTATGAAGTGCTTGACTATTGTCCTTGGCATTCCTTTACAATAGGGCTACTGTAAAATTTATTTTCATGAAAAACAACCAATAAACAAAATAAGTAAATATGATAAGAGTTTTGAAGCTATTCCAAACATTGCAGGAGTTATCTGCAATCTTTAGGTGCTTTGCTCCCAAGAAAAATCGTCTCTCCCTGGAGACAATGGAACAGTTACTCTCTATCTTCACTGATACACATGCTACTACTATAAGCCCATCTTACTGTAAGCTACATCAAGCCCATCTTACTCTCCCAGAATATTTCCCTTCACCAGTCGTCTTCGGCCTTTAAGTCTGGCTCTGTGTCCGGGCTATTTCCTTTTCTTGTGTCCTAATACCTAGTTCTTAACCCCCGTTCCTTCATCTCCCTCTGCTGGAATATAACTTCTAATGCTGTACATTTCTATCTAAAGACTTATAATTTGACTGTGCTTGACAATTCATCATCTGAGAATGACAGGCAAATCTCTGACAGAGGTGACCCTCTAGATTTCAAGTCCTCCCTCAAAAGAGTGGAGGAACTAAATTGTCTAAATCAAATCAGATCTATGTAAATCAGATCATCTTGATATCATTTATTTCTTAACAGAGATGCATTAGGAGTAGTATTCCATAATCCTTTTCTTAGGAAAAGATGATTTAATTGAGTATGGCAAAAGTTTTACAGAAAGCTAAATAGAGGTTCCCAAATTGAGAAATCATAATTCTGTGTGACACTAGTTGTGCCCTGACTGGAATTAAATATCTTAGCACTCGAGCTATTCAAGTTCAGCTTCTGAGGCTGTGTCATGTGCTGGCAAGGTGCTGATTATTAATTCCTGTTCCCAGCTGTCAGAAAAACTAAGCCAGCAAGAATCTGCTGCTGTGGACATGGTTGATTTTCTTGAGATTTAACTGCATGCTCAAATATTGAATAATACCACAGAGGACTGCTTGGTTTACAGTAAATCACTGTCAGAGACCACCTTAGAACCGTTTCTGTAGCTGTTTCAGTGCTGAATCCTCCTTCATATGTGATACCTGCTTTGTGTGTTTCAGTCCTATGACAATTTTGATGTGTGGTTTGTAATATCAGGAATTTTAACTATTTTACCCCACAATTATGTCTCCATAGAAATGTATTTATTATTGCAATAGAGTTGGATTCAGCCTTAAAACTGGGTAATTTGGGATTTTGGGGCAAGCCAAACTATCATCCTAGCTTCACAACTACCATTTCAATGCTCTATTGAGGTGGAAAAGGGCTGAAAAAAGCCTGTGTCATTTTGCCCCCCTTCCACAGAGCGTGCACTGCATACAAAAATTCACTTTGCATTCAGCACAAACATGTCACTCTGAAAGGACTGTGTCAGCAGCCTTAATTGCTTGGCTGGTGCCACAAGACTGATGGATTGTAGGCTCCTGCATTTCTAGAGGAAGGATGAGAACAGATGGGATTTTGCCAATTTAAACTTCTGTACATGTTTAATGTCCTATTTATCTCTTCCAGTGAGCCTGAAATGGTAATAAATGAACTAGATTTTTACTGGAATCTGTTAATGTCATGAGAAGTGTTTGTGAAGAACAAAAAGCTCTATTAGCCTACATTGACCTGCAAATAAACAACAGGCTGTAAGGAGTGGTTACCCACTTTCTAATTTGCTTAATGGCCTTTTAATGAGCGAGCTTATGGCTGTACAGTAAATACACTGGTCTAGCACCCTAGAGGCCTCTATTCATGCTATTTCCTGAAACTTTGAGACACCTCCTATTGTTTCAGTTCCTCTATTTTTCACTCAGATGAGACAGTTCATCCAACCAACCCTTGAACTATTTTAGGGGCTGGAATACAACTATCAGTACTAAGACATTCTTGTTACAAGGCTAAGAACCTCAGTGGCCCATTCATCTACTTACCAGGTCAAATTTCCCTATCTAAATCTGAATCTGAATCTGAATCTAAATCTAAATCTAAGTCTAAATCTAAATCTAAGTCTAAATCTAATGAGTTTCTGTACCTAAAGTGTATTTCACACTTCATATAGAAATGCAGCCTATTTTTTGCTGCTGCAGAGATTATGATTTACTAGGACTCAGAGCTGTAAAAAACATAATGTAATGGAATCATTGTTGTCTGGGAAAACAAGCAGAGCAGGCTACACACACCAGGAAGACAAGGAGGGAAACAGTTTGGGTTACTTTTAAATTTGCAAGCTGAATCTGCAACATATTTCAAATTTAGTATGGATACCTCCTGACAGTAAGATGTTTGTTTATTCTAGCTTAAATCCTTTGGGCATGGAAATCAAAACAGAATTATCTTTCTGTTACTACTGAGTAAGAAATTCATGGGAAACTACCCTCCTGTTTGGTCTATAGGAACATCTTCAAGAATCACAACCTCAATTACTTCTGAGAAGGAAGAATAACAGGGGGAAACAGCTTTACATTAGTTTTCAAAACTGAAAAAAATTGGATGAATTCCAGATTGAATTTTAAGTGATAGAAATATCTTCAACATTGGACATGTTTGTAAGCAAAGTGTAGCATATCTCGTAGGTTTTAGGGCTTTATGAAAGAATTACTGCTCCTAGTGCACAGCTTTTATGCACTATAGACACACACAGAGACACGTAAATTACACCATTGGTCTCTTCTACTGAAAGTCACGGATTTTGCAGCATTATCTACTTTTTAACTAAAGTAAGAGCAGCAGCTTTTGAATCCCTGAAAAACAAAGCCCCTTTTAGATGCCTTGATTTAGTAATGAAAATTGGAAAATTTTGGCTCAAATAATTTAAGACCATACAGTCAAACAGCAACACCTTCAGGAGTGGGTAAACGTCCAAAATTCCCCAGTTTAGTCCTCCCTCCTCCGCACAACTGAAGAGTATTAAAAAATAGCATTCAAATTACCTCAACAGGTCATTTGTTCCCCCAGGCCTTACTGAGCACCTTTGTTAATGATTTAGTGCCTGAACACTAAACCAAATACCCTTAGCAAGAGCAAAAAGTCTGCAAATAAATTAAAGAATAGCAAGTTCCAGTTAGTCTCCAAATAGAGTCTATGATTAAATGGTTTCTATTTAAGCAGCAGCAATACCAAACTCTTTTATGCAAAATTGTAAAGGCTAATAGATTCAACAGGCTTTAAACTAAAGAGAGAACAGGAAGAAAGGAAGTGTTTTCTCAGCTTAGATAAAATGACTTGTATTTCAAACGTCGATGTACAAAATACACTTATCCTTTTTCTTTTGCTTTCAGAACAAGGTAAGTAGTAAAGTATTCGCACATATATGCTAATGATAAGGACAAAAAAAAAAAGAGTAAAAAGAGGTAAAAGTATTACTAAACAATAGAGATGTTGATCTAGAGGTCACTGATTTAATCTACTTGAAAGATTTTTATAAACCGAATTCCAGTTTATAGGTAGGTACAATCTTTCTGGGAAAGGTAACACTGGAAGGAGAGGTAGAAGGATCACAGGATATGAACAGTGGTATTTAAAATATCACAAAATGACACCTTCACAGTGAAAACTGTTGAGGAAAGAAACTGGAAAGAGGAACATAAAAGAAAGCTTTGAGCTTCTCTCTTTGAAGAGCTTGGAGAAAAGGGGGCTGCATTATGTCTACTCCAACATTTACAAGGTCTAGAACTGATGGTGTGCTTTCAAATGAATCTGGAGTCAGTGGAATCTCAGTGACTGCTGAGATTTTTTTTGTCGTTGTTTGTATTATTTTTTACAAGTTTTTATAATCTAGAAATGCAGATTTTTGTAGGAATTGTTATTCTTAAATGTCAGACATAGGACAATTTGGACAAGTAGAACTTGTGCAATCCATGGAGCTGATACTTTAGTCCAAGCAGAACTCAGAACTGATGTAGTCCACTGACACTGTACAACCAAGATACACAATGGCTTAGACATCAGTTCTTCAGGTGTGAAAATTTATCAAAAATGTTTTTCAAATCAAACCAGACGTACCAGTCAGAGATCACATACTTAGATTACTTATGTAACGTGGGTCTCTATCCAACAACCTGTGCTTGGAAAACTATTAACACACAGAATATTATTCAGACATAGATTATTCCCATTTAGCTTTCAGTACCTAACTAAATCACCTAGTGAGCAGGGATAGTGATCTGTGCTCCACCTAATTTCAAAGGAGAAGAATCTACACTTCAGAGTGATCTGTATCTTGGATAGCTTCAGCTGCCCATGGGAATTATCCAAGTCTATCTCCACTAACTGGAAAGGAAACAAAGAGGAAGAAATCCTAAGGCTAGGCAAGATAAACCATAAATGTACACAGAAATAAAGGCTTCAACATTTCCTTAGTAGTGTGTTATATCATCTGAAGCACATGATTAATTTCTGTTTACTGTTTGTCTTCAAATTCCAGATTTTGGACCTTGTGAGATAGGGCATAATGCATTCAGTGTAAACCAGGAGCTCAGAGTATGCAAGAGGACTAACTCAAAGGTCAGGTTAGCACCTTACGGACAGTAATATCTTAGCCAGCAAAGTGAATAGGTTTCTAAGCTGAAGCCATTCAGCAGCAAAGATAACCAGTGCAATTAGAGCCACAGCAGTACAGCAAAGTCCATTTATGCATGTATACATCCAGTGATCCTGACTGCTAAAAGTGGAGAGATTTTAGGAATAACTCAGGAAATTCTGTCATCTGAGGAATGTCATCGCAGTCATTGGAACAGGGATTCTAGTCTTAAGATATCAAGAATTAAAATAGATAAAAATATATATAGCATTGCCATTAATGGAAAGTGTCCACTGAAATATATTTTACATAGTTAAATGAAAGTATATTGTTTTTAACTTTAAAACACAGGATAAAGCCTGAGGGTGAAATTCACCCCATATAACTTTATTTGCACCAATTATTTTCACACTCAGATAGAATACCTGAGGATTTGGGTTGTCATCTATTTGGATGACTGATAACATGTGATGACACAGACCAATCACTTCATCTAGATAGTGATTATCAAAATCGGTGCAAGCTCAGGTATTCTGTGAACATAAATCACTAATGAGGGAATGCATGTGAATAATACAAGAACAAGAAGGGGGACTAACACTCTTGAATTAATTGCTGGCTTGGGATAATCCTTTACTCTGTAGAAAATAATGAAGAATGAAAATAAATAAAAGGGAATTTTATGACCAACAACAAGATAACTTTCCAATGGCTTGTTTCATTAGCTGGCAGAAAAGTCTTTGCAGCAAAAAAAGCTCATTTTTAATTTGAAATTAAATTTGAATACAAAGAAACGTGTAACGGGAAGTGGTAGAAAAATGGATTACAACTTAAACCTCAGATTTCACAAATACTCCTTAGAGTGGGGAACAAGTTCTCCTGATGTCCAAGACTTATGGGGTCAAAATAAAAGATAAAGTTGTTTTGTTTTGTTTTGTTTGCCAAGTTAATTGTATACTCTAACAGCTTCTAAGTAAATATATGGAAATAATTGTATGAAAAAGCTTGGTTAGGGCATAGAGGAGAAAAGGTGTCTGTGCATTTGTTGATGTTGCCTGAATAGAGTGGAAGGATAAGGGAAGTCTTCATAGCATTGTTGTTCACTGGAAATTTGTAGCTCAGGTCTTCAACTGGAGAAACCTATTTTCTGAAATTGCATATGCTTGTGCAAGCTTTGCATAACTTTTTGTGGTTAATTAAGCATTGGCTGCTGAATAATAGAGTAAGGTTTAATGTAGTAAGGTGCCTCTTGTTCCCTTTCATATATTTATCTTCCAAATGAAAACCTGAAGTAGTGTGTGCGATCTGTCTGTGTCGTAATTTAATTCCAGCTGGCAACCAAGCCCCACACAGCCGCTCACTCACTTCCCCCCAGCAGGATGTGTTAGAGAATCCGAAGGGTAAAACTGAGAAAACTTGTGTGTTGAGATAAAGACAGTTTAATAGGTAAAGCAAAAGCTGCACACACAAGTAAAGCAAAACAAGGAATTCATTCACTGCTTCCCATCAGCAGGCAGTTCAGCTATCTCTAGCAAAGCAGGGCTCCATCATGTGTAACGGTGACTTGGGAAGACAAATGCCATCACTTCGAATGAACCCCTTTTCCTTCTTCTTCCCCCAGCTTTATATGCTGAGCATGACGTCATATGGTATGGAATATCCCTTTGGTCACTTGGAGTGAGCTGTCCCAGCTGTGTCCCCTCCCAACTCCTTGTGCACCCCCAGCCTACTCGCTGGTGGGGTGGGATGAGGAGCAGAAAAGCCCTTGGCTCTGTGTAAGCTCAGCAGTAATGAAAACATCCCTGTGTTATCCACACTGTTTTCAGCACAAATCCAAAACATAGCCCCATACCAGCTACAATGAAGAAAATTATCCCAGCCAAAACCAGCACAGTCTGTTAGCAAAGTTAAGGATTGGATGGTAATGAGAAAGACTAGGCAAACCTACAGTTCTTCTACCAAACCTTATTCAGTCAGTTCAAGAAACTTTTACTCCTGAGCTCCTAAGTACATCTTAGGATGAAGTTTTTTTTCAAGTAACTTCAGCAGTCTGAGTTAGATGTCTAAGCTATCTACTTACTTGGGTCCCTTTGTAGCACTGGAGAGACATAACGTGTCTCCTGGGTGATTCATCCCGCTTATGTTGTACATGTGTCTTAAACTGGGATGAATCACCCTCTGGAACTACCAATCCCTCCTGTTTGATCTCTGAGGAAGTTTAAACAGCTAGTTAAGAGGGGAACTTTTATGGATTGTGGTCATATGTGTGTTATCCTACTGTTGCCAGCAATCCTTCCAGGTCGATAGGGATTACAGCAACTGCAAAGATCTTTGTTTTCTCCTATCTTCTCATATCGTCTCCTTAGAAATAAACTATGGACCATGTGTGACACTACCTGTCAGCTCACCAGAAAGGAAATCAGCAGACCTTGTTTGCAAGTTTACTCAAAGAGGTAAGAATTACCAGATACCTTAAGTAAAGCAGGATCTACCAGGTCTTACAGCTGATCCCAAATGATTTTCCCCTTCTGTCTTCTTGGAAGAAAATTATGATTGGAAATCCTGGAGAAAAAAGTCTCACATCATTAATTCTTCTTGTGCAGCAGTAATCAAATCTCCCATTTATGCCCTACCAAAGTGCTTTATCCTGTTCTGGACAAAGGTGACAAATATTCAGTACGATTTCCAAAGTTAGAATTAGGATTTCACCTATTTGTTGAGACTACCAACGAGATGATGATTTGGTGCCAATTACAGTCTCAGCTTTTATGCCATGAGTACTTTTCTCCTGCAGTTCCTAGTTTTGTTTCAGTTAAAGAGTTTATGTGCAATAAAAATTCTGAATCTGTATAGGTCTAGACTGGGTTTGAATAAGATACTTGCTAGTGAGATTTCCTACCTCTCAACTAAGCTTCAGTAAATGTTGCCCCCAGCAACATGATTGCAGTAAGTAAGTGACTCAAATGAGTGCCCTCAAGCACTAGCAACACAAAAAGCAGCTGCTTCTAAAAAAAAATCCTAAAAAATATTTCAGTTAATTTTAAAGACAAATACAATTTTAAAGGAACAATATTTAAATACCTTAATTTAAATTGTAACTCATGGTAGAAAAATTACTAGCTGCTTAGCCTTCACTCAGCGTTAGGGTGTACTCCACTTGACATTAAGTTTATTAGATTGTTTTCCACCTCCTCTGATTTTAGCGATTTAGCCTAAAGCTGCATAGGGAAAGCATTTCTCGGGCTTTTGTTTGATAAAGGCAACTTGAGATTGGCCAAATGCTTTTAAAGATTTGCAGTATTTTGTCCTTTAGAGATAATGACAATGTCACTCTCATCTCCATCCTTTAATATGCCTTTGTTTCACTTTTAATATGAAGATCAATTAAGAAATAAGTGTGATTAAAACAGGTATAAGAAAATATCCTTGCCCTCCATCTTTCCCCCAGATTTAAGTAGGAGAGAACATTAATTTAAGACTAGAAATTATTTATGCATTTTACATGGTTTCCTATTAATCAGCATCAGAACGAGAGCAATTTACAAAATTCATGTGGCATCTATTAAACATTTTCTTCTAAGTAAGTAAATGAAAGAGATTTACTAATTCCGCTAGACACTTCATGAATTGGTAATGGGTGAGAGATACTAAACACAGAGGGACATATTAAATCTGTACAAAATGCAAAATACTCCTCAGATCTCTGCTAAATTCATTTAATCCCTTTTTGCATGTTTTAAGGCCCATCAGATTTTATAAATATTGATACAATAGTGAAAGGTGACTGCAAAGAAAGGACAAGCGTCACAGAGAAGTATCGTTCAGCATGACTACATTGTCTGCACTGGAGTTAGACTTTGGGATGTTCTTTGATTTCACTGTGATTCTAAATCTGGCTGAAAAGGCCAGTTTCACTGAATACTCTATTTGTGTAAGGAGGGGGATGCCTATTTTAGAAATAAGCATTTGAATAGCTTTTTCCTCTCTTTACAAGCTATATTAGTTTATGATATACAAATGAAATCCATTAAGACAAGATTTAGAAAATGTTTCTGAGGTGACAAGCAACACTGAGTAATGGTTTAAAAGACAGTTTTCTAGCTTTTTGGACTAACACTATCAATGCTCAAAATTTCTGCTGGATCAATATGAACTTTTGACATAAAATGTTCCGTTAATGAACTTGCTAATATTTCTACTCTATCATATATAGTGAAGCACGCACAGAACACACATCACAGGTGGTTTGTGAATCATGGTGCTTGAATCATGCTCTGTCCTTTCTGTGCCTTTGACATACCCTGGGGTAGTCAACATTTTTCATTTGTTTTTAGAAATGCACACTCAGTTGCTGGTCTTACTTTGGTGACCTCTCTTTGCTATCTGGTCAAGTTCTCATTTTGCCGGGAAGAAAAGCTCATCCACTCTTATTATGTTACCATTTGTATTGCTGTAGCATCTAAAAGCACATTCAGAGACAGAAACTCGTAATAAGAAACATGGTCATGGGTAGGTCAATAGCACTGACTCTGAGTTGGTCTGTGGCTGCCACTGTAGTACAGATGATAAATAAGCTGTGCTTTAATTGTAAAGACCCAATGGCAGTGAGGAGAAAAGGAACCTGTATGTGGGTTTGCAATTGAGGAAAGCACTATGCCAAGCACAAAGGCAATTCCTGGCTGTATGGTGGGACAGCAACCTTCACAGCATGTTTTTCAGAGACAGATGAAACCCTTCTGATGAAACCCAAATATTGGGAAGTACTTACTTGAGCAACTTTGCAAACTGGCCTTCAAACGCATAAAACCAACCAAATCTGGGTTCTACCCAAGCCTATAACACAATTCCCACAGATTTTGATCCAGTTCCAAATTCATTAGAAAACATGGCAGAGTTTTCAGTTCTCCTGACTAGAAAAACTGTTTTGTAATTAAACTTTATGTCCAGTTGGGCCTATTGGTGACTTCAACACAGATGGAGATGAAAATTCAATTCTTGCAAAGATAGCGAGAGCACAAGACAAATGTAATAAAAGAAACATTGACTTGCATCTTTACTAGAGGAAGGTGAGGATATTATTGTTTCCAGCAGTCTTCCCAACTTTTCCTCCATCCCAGTTCATGGATAGCTGAGTTACTGGTGAGCCTGAACTGCCACAAGCTATAGCACAATATTTCAACATAATCCAAAATTAGAGGAGGTTTTCCTGGAATTTCTGCTGGTGTCTGAAGCCACTTGGAAATGACTGAGCTGCGTTGCAGGGAAGGGTGGATGTCTGGAGGGTTGCTTCCCATTAACCATACCATGATACGCCTCCTTCCTTGTCAGATAGAACAGGACCCTCACATTGATTTGTGGGAATGACCATGCAATGCTTTAGGGAAATGCTAGCTTTGGGGAAACAAACAAACAAACAAAAACCTCTTTCCCCTTTGCTTATAGTCTCCCAAACTTATTTAGCTTTAATTGGCAAGAAATGGACCGAGTGTAAAATTCAGTTTTACTTCACGGTTCTCTTATTTGTTTTATTCAGCTATGCAGTGTTGTGGTTCCAAAACATCATCCCAACTTATGCATTATTTACTAGTTAATATCTCAAAACAGATGTTTCTAAATAAAATATATTTTTCCTCTTGCTTGTTTGCCTGGGAGCCAAATTCGAGGAATGGAACACCTCCTTGGTAATGTGCAGTAGACTCAAATCATGACATTGGGATCACCAAAACCCTGTCAGAGCTGGACGCTGGGACATTGAGAAATTTGTAGCAACATGTGTCTCTCCAAGTCAGTGTCAGTATTTCCTAGTTCAGGACTCTTTTATGTCTATGGCTTTTAATCAGCCCTTTTAGCCCTGCACATCTGCTGATTTCAAGGATTATATATTTCTTGCAGATCTGTTTGGCAGAAAGTCCATGTATCAAGGGATGGTCTGGCTGGGTCAGAAAACAAAAACATATTGCCTGGAAGCAGGCAAGTACCCATAAGAGGAGACACAAGTCTGTAATTAGCCAAGTGGAACATGCATTTAACAATGTATTTAGCATGTATTGTAGCTTTTCAAGCTGGTGCTGAACAGTTCATAAAATATTGAGATGGGGGCTTTATGTTTCTTTTTTCCCCCATAGATAATTATTTTATATCACGTTACTGATCTTTCCATTAGATACTGGTGAGATTTGTGAACTAGCAAAAAGTTTCACAGCAAGAAATTCCATGAAGTTGAAACACGCCTGAGAATCGTGTTCTCAGTCCTCGCTCTACCACACAAATGATGTATCTCTTAAGGCTTTGGAAAACATATGGGCTGCAGGGAAACAAGTCCTCAGCTGGCAGGGGCTAATTCTCTGGAGCACTTTGATGTTCAAGATCAAAGACATGAATGGGGTTGGCATTTCACTGGGGTCCAAAAGTACATTTGAGCTGTGCCTTCAGCTTGTTGATAAAGGATAGATCAATGAATTCTGGTAATCGGACTTTCCCTGCAGATGGAGGCTTTACCCTCAGCTTTAATGAACTATAATAAACACATAAGTAAGTCAGGACTCTGTAGCTACCTATGACTACATCTGGACTTGCTGTCCAGATATGAATTAAAATGGACAGTTTTCAGGACTCTCTGAAAGGTTACAACAGAGAATCTAAGACTGGTCATTGGTAACTGGATTGCAGATATCAATTTTTCATGTATTTGTTAAAATCTGAAAGTTGATTTGGAGGGCAAGAATCCCAGAAGGCTTTCTCTTTGTATGTTTTTATTTATCTATTTTTATGGCATCACTTCTTACCTTACATTCTCATAGCCTTCACAGAGAAAATTTTTTTTTATAGTCTTAAATGAGTGTACTAGGAGAAGGGTAGGTTTCTTCAGCACAGGATCAACTTCCCGAACTCTCTAATTTTATCTAAATGAAGATTGAGATGAGATATTTTCACTTACATAAAAGAATTTAATCTATGCAAGGCTTCATCATTATACATAGTGAAGACATCTCCTAACTTCAGAAGGTTGCAACCTATGGGAAAGAAGATCATGAGTGGGAGGAAACAATTAGTCCTGTCACCATGTTACAGCATGGGTCCCAGGAGAGTTGGCACAAGAAGCCACTTCACAGGAGCTCATGGTGTGCCTGGGAGAAAGAGGATGGATTGAGTGCCTATAGGGAGTGTAGGAAAGATTACGCTATGATTTGGGTGGTAGCAGGAAGGCAGGGCTTACATTCTGGGTACTAGAAGGAGGAAAAGACTACTGAATAAAAGAGAAGGATGAAAATAAAGTGGAGGTAGTAAAGACAGTCTAGAAAAATGTATACTTTAGAATCTACTGCTTTGGGTACAGAAGGAAGCCTGAAGTGATTAATTCATGTGCCAATAATCACAAAGCAGATAGGAAGCAAGGTTAGGAGTAATACCCTGCTGAGTCCATGACCAGAGCTGTAGACACAAAGCTATTCTGCTCACAGCTGTGCTCTGCATCTCACAATTTGCATACCTTCCCTATAGATTTACTTCCCCCTGCAACACTTGGCAAAGCATGCGTTCTGAATTTAAGGAAATTTTGCAGAAGCGACAAAACACAGCCATTTCAGAGCTTAATAGCTAGCTGGAAAGGGTGGGGGGAGGAAAAAAAAAAAAAAAAAAAAGGAAGAGTCAAGGTACCTCATCACTAAAAGCAAA
This sequence comes from Balearica regulorum gibbericeps, assembly GCF_011004875.1. NCBI lineage: Eukaryota > Metazoa > Chordata > Aves > Gruiformes > Gruidae > Balearica > Balearica regulorum. Next base: position 3,680,447 of record NC_046185.1, read on the forward strand.
TTATCTAATTATCAAGGAGTCAAGACCAAAGTTAACTAATTGTTCACAGATTTCTCATCCTTACCCCTGCCAACCTCTAATATATGTGCACCCCTAGCAATTACCCGGCAGTTATCCACAACATTCACAAAATTAAGCAAATTACAAATGGGCACACTCTGGGCAGTGCATGCCAGGCTTGGCTCTCCAGTGAACCACATAATGCTCTACAGCTTTTGGCTTCTCTCAGCAGGTGCATTAGTTAGGGTGCATGAACTTAATCAGTTGGAGTGAATGCGCACCAGTAAGCATGCTTGGAAGAGTGAAGACATTTGACTTTCATGAGAGATGAGGAGAAAAAGAAACTCTGACTGCTCTGCTTTGGCTTGTCTCTCCTCTAGCAGCATCTATGTAAAATGTAATGCTGTTGTCAGTCCCATACGGAGCAATGCAGTCTCCCTAGGCGTCTATGTTTGTCTCTATTGTGCATGTCTAGAGTAGGCAAAGATACCTAGAAGGGACCTGAAATAGAGTAAGGCAGTTACCAAACATTTTCTCAAGGAACTGCTGAAACTTTAGAGGATGTTGTTGTCAGTTCCCAGTCAGCAACTGGGGACTGAACCAACTAGAGGGAGAAATGGTTATATGTATTGGAAAATAAAAAAAAAACCAAAACCCACCCCAAATGAGAGAAGACTGAGATGTCTAAGTTTCAAGGGCTGGATTTCAATTTTCAGTCTGTGCTAAGTCAGTTCAGCCTGGTCTGCCTCTAAAAACCACATCTGGTTTGTTCCCGAGCCAGCTATTAAAGAAGCCTCTGGGAAACTTGTGTGTCTAATGCTTCTGGTCTCTTTTGAGAGTTGTGATGTTCTTGGCTTTGCTAATGAGTCCTCTTGCCCTTCCTCTTGCCTTTCTTCTTTGCAGAAGGCACAACACCACCTCAGAGGGAGAAAAAGGATCAGTCTCTGCCTCTAGCCCAGCTAAATGAGCAACCGATGCTATTTCTCACAATACCTCTGCCCTTATTACTTGGTCATGAGTGACCATACACCCAACTTCACTTACTAGAGAAGTCTTCAGTTACGGTGGTGTTTCACCCAGAGTGATGTATTTATTTATGTTATATGAACATTGCCTCATCCGTCTCTGCCAAAATTATTTAGTCTTCAGTAAGTACTGGCTTCTGCAACTGCTACAGTTGGAGACAAAAAAGAAAAGGTATTTATATGCTTATGTCATCTGAAAAATATGGGATAATGTATTAAGAACCTCCAAGAGATCAAAAGAACATATTCAGCATATGCTGAATGTTTTTACACTATAATTCTGTAGCAATAACTACATTGTCATTTTACCGTCAACTAAAAATCAACCAGATATTAACATGAGATGTTGTAATCTCTGAAACTCCCTAGGTCTGTTTCCCAGGAGAGCTCTGAATTGTTTAGAGAACAAAAAGGCTGCTATTCCTCTCTGGAGACAGATAATTCAGTCACTCTGAACACTGAGATATGCCTGGCTGAAGTTCGGAGGGGAATGTATGGATTGTCAGTATCTAAAGAAATTAATGGTAGAGATTACACTCAGAACTTGCACCTGAATTGATGCATAAACTGGAAGAAAGAAAGTTTGTATAAGAAACTCTCACAACTGCAAGGTAGAGTCCATGTCATCTATCTATTTTTTTCTATCATAAAGTTAGGTGTTTACTGTTAGCTTGTCAACCAGAATCCTTCTATGGTCAACAGAGATGAATAGGCACCTACAGAGAGTGAGTCATCCTATCTATCTTAGGAAGGGATGAATCATCCACTAGAAGTGCATTTCTTTCTCCATCTTTGGTTTCAGATCTGAAAGAAGTGTGAGCAACTGAAAGATGTGTTCAGGTTTTTCCAACTGCATAAAATGTCATAATAAAAATATTACCTCTCCTTATAAACTTTGTCTTGCTTGTATCTTCAAACCATCATGACAGCAACAATAATGTTCTCCTCTGTAGAGAGAGTTCAGCTTAGCCTAGAGACTTATCTTCCTGGTAGATGAAGTTAGGTCACATGAGTCCCATGCAAACTGTTTACAAACTTTTGTCTAAAAGTTACACATAATTTTCCAAAGGTTATGAAGGATGCTTTGAACACTTTTAAGTGTTTTTCAGATACATCAAATGTTTATCTGATTAAGAAATATGTAGTCCTCTTTCTTTAAAAGTTTTCTAGGGTACATTAACACTTCCTTATCAAGCTTTGCATACAGCTGCCATGAGATTCAATCAGATTAAAAATAAAATGTTTTGAAATGCATTTGCTTTGTTGTCTGGTTTTCTTCCTTGCCCCACAGAATGGAAATTGTTTTATGGCCAGTTCTGTGTAAACAGTGTAAGAAATTCAGCTTTATTGAAACATTCTGTAGGGAAAGAATTTGTCAAAGAATAAATATTATGTCCAGACATATCCTTTAAGTCATTATCAACTCTTTCAAACAAACTTGGGAGAAAAATGAAAGGATGTGTTTCTAGTTGAATTAATATGAAAGTTATCCTCAGCATGTTTAACATACATGGTCTGAGTTAAATATGCTAAAGGGAAAATATATTTTCTGTTCCAGAAATATGAGAGAACTGTTCTAAAATCTGTTCTACACTGGAGCTCAAATCAGATGATTGCTGTTCCTGGCTATAAAACACATGAATTGTGAAAATGGTCTCATGAGATTTCTAGCCTCTAAATCCTAGAGGCATTGACACCTAAATCAGGCTTCAGTAAGGGAAAGCAAGTCTTCAAATCCTTAATCTGCCTAAATGGGAATGTTTGGAGAATATTGAGGAAACGTCTAATTTAGCCAATCAGAGTGAAATGATCCAAAATTTTAGATTGTGGATTGATTTTTTAATTGTTCTTGTTATTTATTGAAATTGTCCCTAAGTAATGTTGGCATGCATGACCATAACAGACCCTGACATACACCTGCTTCTTCTTCTGCATGACCACATTTTCCAATGTGGATTGAATCTTCTGTACCTTTGCCTACGGTTATCAGTTGACCAGAGGTCATAGGTCAGCTGTTACTGTGAATGGACAGGAAGGCATATTAGATTAGAACGAGTACAGAAATCCCAACATAAGTCTAGTGATCAAAGTTTCAGCTCTGTTAAGCACATCCAGAGGAACAACCGCACCAACACAAGTGCAAGGCAATTCACTATATAGTTATGAACCTATTTATTTATTTTTTCTACCATTAGATAAAAATGAAGACAGTGTGTACTACTTGTATAGCTGAGTTCTTTTAGACTTGTTAAAGAAAAGCAGGACAAGGTTCAGCTGGTGAAAAATGGCATATTTCAACTGGCTCCGTGGGTGTCATGTCAACATGTACCAGCTGAAATTCTGGCATAACAAACAGAGATATTAAGACATGGCCTGTTCTTTCATGACAAGAGCCAGGATGCCAACCCAATGAAAAATTGTGAAACAACCATTAAAAAGCATTTTAGTACTTTGGAAACCAAGAGACCACATTAAAAAGTTTAAGTGGACTAATTACTTGAATTACATTACATTACAAACCTAAGCTGGGTTTTTACAGCCCTGTATTTCAGTCCTTGCTGTTTCTTGCTAATGAAGTTAGCTATAAAATAAACAGGATGATGCTCTGGTTTTTACTGACCTGCCAAACATAAAGACTTTTTACAGCTCAGAGCAGGGGCAGAATGCAGGGGATGAGGACTGAGTTAACAAGCTCTGTGAACATTTGTGTTCTCCAAGCTGTAGGGAGAAGCAATATTTGTACATATCACAAAATCTTGGCTGAACACATTTTTACTGAACACAGTAAAAACATGTCCATTCCCCAATCCACTACCATGGGACAAAGCCCTGGAGGGAAGAGGGGCCCAAAACAGCTGGTTAGGATTCAAGGATCACCCCCTCCAAGCTCAGGAGTAACATATCCCGACCAAGAGGAAGTCAGGCAAAAATGCCAGGAGGCCTGCATGGATGAAGAAGGAGCTCTTGGACAAACTCAAACACAAAAAGGAAGAGTACAGAGGGTAGAAGCAAGGGCAGGTAGCCTGGCAGAAATACAGAGAAATTGTCCGAGCAGCCAGGGATCAGGTTAGAATAGAATTAAATCTGGACAGGAACATCAAGGGCAACAAGAAAAGCTTCTATAGGTATGTCAGGAATAAAAGGAAGACTAGGGAAAATGTGGGCCTCCTCCAGAATGATATGGAAGACCTGGTTATCCAGGATATGGAGAAGGCTGAGGTACCCAACAATTTTTTTGCCTCAGTCTTCACTGGAAAGTACTCTAGCGACGCCACCCAAGGCAAAGACAGGGACTGGGAGAATGAAGAACCTCCCACTGTAGGAGAAGATCAGGTTTGAGAATATCTAAGGAACTTGAAGGTGCACAAGTCCATGGGACCTGATGAGATGCATCCGCGGGTCTTGAGGGAACTGGCAGATGAAGTGGCCAGGCCACTCTCCATCATATTTGTGAAGTCCTGGCAGTCTGGTGAAGTTCCCACTGACTGGAAAACGGGAAACATAACCCCCATTTTTAAGAAAGGGAAAAAAGGAAGACCCGAGGAACTACAGGCTGGTCAGTCTCACCTCTGTGCCCAGCAAGATCATGGAGCAGATCCATGATCCTCCTGGAAACTATGCTCAGGCACACGGAAAATAAGGAGGTGATTGGTGACAGCCAACACGGCTTCACTAAGGGCAAATCATGCCTGCCAATGGTAACAGCCAACATGGCTTCACTAAGGGCAAATCATGCCTGACAAATTTGATGGCCTTCTATGACAAGACATGGACATGTTGGACCAATTCCAGAGGAGGCCACGAAGATGATCTGAGGGCTGGAGCACCTCTGCTATGAAAACAGGCTGAAAGAGTTGGGGTTGTTCAGCTTGGAGACGAGAAGGCTCTGGGGAAACCCAAAGTTTATCCACTTGGCTTAGGAACAAATAAATCCTCTAATGTTGTATCAAAGACTTCAGATTTTACTCTGATGAGTAAAGGAAATGTTACTAGTCCATTCATAGAGCAGCAGAACTGAGGTTCAGACAAGCCAGGTACTTTTTAGAAGTTGCTGTCAGTATTTTGAATTCAATGGAAAAAACTCTTGATGCAGTCACCTAAGCACTTAGGAGAAGGAAATTTCTGACCCCATACGCTTTGTGTTCATCATATTTAGAAATTTCATATCTATTGGGGTGTGTCTTCTTTACAAAGAAATGTATGGACCCTGTTCAGATAAGTTTGTTTTCAACAACACAACATTGAATTAGATGTAGCACTGATGTTCAGAGCATTTGGTTTTGTTCTGCCATTGACATCCTACTATTTCATTAAGCCAATGTCAGATCAATGATATAGAAGAAATTGAGAGAATGTCACAAGAGAAACAGCAGCCAAAAGAGGTTGTCCTGGACAAAGAAATTAACTTAGAAAGCAGCGATAATTGTTCATCTTCCAGTAAGTTTTGGGAATCAAGAAAATTGTATTCACTCTTGAATTTATAGGCAGCTCAGATGGAAGACCTAAATTGTTTATTAAAAATAGAAAGAGAAAAAAGAAAGAGAAATTTTATTTCACATTCTCTCTGAATAGATTATTTAAGTTTGGGATGGTATCCAAGACTTTATGCATCTTGCAGTCTTTTTGAAAGGAAATTTGGTCAAGACAGACTGCTTGTAGGATGTGAAGCAAAGTAATAGAATGTCTCTTGTAGTAAATTACAGCAAAGGCATGCAGACATTATCATAGAGATTAATACGTGCATGGCTTTAAAAATGCATACAAATGTTATCTTTCTTTTATTACTTTTCTTTTATTATTCTTCTTTTATTTTCTTCCCTGGACTGCAATGCATAGCATACACCAAGCCAGTCATGTTCTGGTGTTCATTATCTTCAAACAGTTAATTTAGTACAAACACAGAAAGTAAAAGTAACTCCAAAACTTCTCCCCCTCCAGAAAGAAAGTGTGTTATATGTTGTATATTCACCAATGAAACAGACACTACCTGGATCAATAAAGTTAAGAAACAAGGGGCTAGGTGATATTAGACCTTTCTACATGTTCACCACTTTCAGTGAGAGGCATTGTCCTATGTCTTCATTTGGACTGTTACATCATCTTACTTGACAGCTGTCTCACCGAACAGATAGCAACATGGCTAAATGCCTCTTTGTCTAATGATCATGTTGGGGTTGGATTAGAAGGAGGTGTCTTTGGAAACATGTTTGCCAATTATATAGATGGGATATACCTAAAGACATATGCATAATGATACTGATCACTGTAAATATCATAACAGAAAAAAGCAAGACGTTAAGAACTATCTTCTTGGGTTAAATATTACTGTATATCCTACAGTGAATTCACAGTCCACCACTATTCAACTGGGATGTGAGGGGGTTATTCACATTTGAGGTCTCTTTTCCGAATTACTGTAAGCACAAAGCTCCCAGACTCTGTGTTTTGGCTTCAGGGCTGAACAAGCCCATTCAGCCATACCAGAGCTGAGTCTTGCCATAGCTTTCAGCTGAAATCATCTGATACTCTTGTCTTGTCTTCAAAATTGCTAAGATCCTAAAAGCAATGACATCCACTAAACAATTTCCTAGTATCCTAACTTACCAGAAAGGATGACCATTGGGATGCCATCCCTAGAAGCACCATGTTCATGATTAGGTCATCTCAGGACTGGCAAGATGCAGCCTGTTTGAAAAGAGTTAGTCTAAACTCACAGAGGTTTAGATGTTTAAGTTCAATTTCTAATTTTTGCAATTTTTTTTTTTTTTCCAGGAAAACACCTACCACTTAAACTCAGATAAGCAGCCCAACAACTCTTATGATGTGTCTGAATAGACACTTCAGAGGATTGTGAAAAAGAAATAAACACACACAGTGAAAGCATTTGCCCTGCAGGAAAAAATATGAGTTGGATGAAACATAATCTTCAAGGTTTTGGGGCTGATGAGTTTTTTTCTAAGTATTTGCTATTTAAGCACTGATTATTCTTTTCAACCATTTCAATGTTAATCCATCGTTAAATGGGTTAAAAAGGCTCTGAAAAATTCATGGTAGACTTTGTAACTGCCGAAATAAGACTCACAGAAAGTGGTTTTAGAAGGAAGGAATCTAATTAGTACATTGGTTAATGAAGTAAATCGAAGGAGATTGGCTATGGATCCAATCTCATTCATTGCTTTCACTAACTCCTAAAACAGGGTGGGATGTTTCTCTTCATAGCCTGGTTATTGTCCCTCTGCAAAGCAAAAAGAAAAATGTAATTAGTGTCTGGGATAATTGGTGACATATTTTGTGACATGCTGCCCTGGCAGATATATTATGATATAGTATAATGCTGTACTATCACAAATGTGATATGACATGCTTCATGCTTTAAAGAGGAAAAGGAGGAAATACTCCGATTTTCATTGAATTCCAGTTTGTGCTGGTTTTGGCTGGGATAGAGTAGCTGGTATGGGCTATGTTTGGGATTTCTGCTGAAAACAGTGTTGATAACACAGGGATGTTTTAGCTCCTGCTGAGCAGTGCTTACACAGAGTCAAGATCTTTTCTGGTCCTCACACCACCCCATGAGTGAATAGCTGGGGGTGCACAAGGGGTTGGAAGGGGACACAGCTGGGACAGCTGACCCCAACTGACCGAAGGGATATTCCATATGATATAACGTCATGCTCAGCATATACAGCTGGGGCAAACTGGTCAGGAGGCGGTATCACGGCTCAGAAACTACCTGAGCATTGGCTTCTGGTGGTGAGAAATTCTGCTGTGCATCGCTTGTTTTGTATATTCTTCTTCTTCTATTATTATTATCATCATCATTATTATTATTATTATCATCATCATCATCTTCCTTTTCTGTCCTATTAAACTGTCTTTATCTCAAACCACAAGTTTTACTTCATTTTTTTTCTTTTTGATTCTCTCCCCCATCCCACTGGGGATGTCTATGTGGCTGTTTTAGCTGCCGTCCAGGTTAAACCATGACACAGTTATAAAAGGTTGTTGGAAGCACCATCCTATGATTACATTTGAAACTGTTTTTCTGTATCTATGCTACATCAGTTTCTCAGTATGGATACAGTACTCACTGCTATTCTACATTTCTGATAAGAATTTGAACCAATCTGCATGCTAAATGTTTTTCTCATCTGAGCAGGATTAAAGATACAATAATTCAATTGAGTCCAAATGAGGATTTGCTTAAACAGTCCCTTAATTCAGTCAGTGATCTTCCATCCCAGGAACCTTAACAATCCACCCACCTCCCAAGCACAAGTCACACATACAGTATTATAAATCTCTCATACATAAGCTAGTGGAAAAGTTGTATAAGCTGCTATCATTAATTTTATCTTTCAGCTGAACTCAGCTATGGAAAAAGAGCATAAAGATTTGGCCAGAACCAGCTGCTAACTAGCCCTGTGCATATTTCAGTACAGATGGCAGGGGAAGCCCAAGACGATTGATATGGTAGCAACCACATCACTGCCTTGTGGGCTTCTGAATACAGAAACAATAGTCAGCTGTTGCACAGCTCAGTGTAAACACAACACTTAAGAACGTTTTATCCTTTTTCAGCAAGAGATGCTTCCCAAACACTTGGAACAAAATCCCATCAAACATGAACATGTTTGCTGCTTGGGAGAGAACCTTTATATCACAAGGTTGGAGTCTGGATCTGAATACAGCTGTGGGTAGGATATTAGTGGGTAATTTTTTTACATAAATGACATGCACAGTGGAAATTTTGCAGCCTGGCCTCCAGAGGATTCATCAGATTTAAGTATTACTGCAGCATTGCATTTGAATGAAGGGCCAAAGAAAGGGGAGCATCTATCTTATCAGGATATTGACTTTCTTGCACTATTGTTGTGCTACTTTCTGGGAATGTAATAACACAATGTAGTGTTTGCATAGCAACAAGGTAAAGGTTTCTTTTTAAAATGTATGGTTCTGCCCAGAAAAAGAAAACCTAACACCATGGCAACACATAGAGATTCCTCCATCAAATATACTTACAAAAAGTGCTTTGCTAGATTTAGGCTTCACTATTAAAGAGAGTTATTAACAGTCTTGCTTCCAGTTTTGTGTTTGGTTGTTGGGTTTTTTTTATATATTCACAAGCATTATTACCTCCACCTTATTTATTAGCTAAGTATTTATATCTTCACAGACTCCTACAATATTCTTCATGCTAACCCTCCTGCTCTTTTACCATCTGTCACTTCAGTTGCAACAGTAAAACTGATTTTTTTTTAAGCCTGCTAAAATACTGCTAAAAGCAGACAAGTTCCACCCATCTGAGCTTTTAGTTAAAAAGCTTATGAGCATATCTAAGAATAAGGTAGACAATATGTGCACATCTGCACCAGAAAGAGCAGTTCCTCCGCTGGTTCTGTAAGTAAGTGCTTCACTTTCCCACACAATCTGTATGACTGCAGAGTCTGTGCATCGGTTTGGGAAATGAAGGTAAGAACTGCTGAGGAAAACCAATTCTTTCAAAAGCCTGAATCTCCCTCCAAGCGACTGCCTTCAGAAGCTGGCAAGACCAGTGTTTGTCAGACACTTCGAATCAAAAAAAAAACCAACACAAAACTCCAATCAAACAAAAAAACCCCAAAAAAACCCTGAAACCCCTCAGCTGATAAATTTCTTTTTTTCTTTTCTTTTTTTTAATAAATGAAAAGAAAAAGCCTTAAAATCACCTTATTTAGTTAAACATAATGGCAAATTACTTTCATTTTCAACCAAAAAAAGCAGGTTTTTTCTCTTATTTGGCATGCATTTCTCCCCTCTATTTGCATATGTGGGGAGGTGCTTGAACCTCTTTATTTATTGGTTGGCTGATTTTGCCTGCTGTGGACTCTGAATGTCACTGGTTGGATTTCACTGATTTTTACATTCTGGTCAGCTGTGATGGGGAATCGTACAGACAACTCTGACTAACTCTTCAAAAATGCGATGTCCCTCCAAATGATTTCCACAGTCTGCAGGTCAGAGCCTTCATGACGATGGCAGGTCAGTCTCCATCCAGGCTTTCATGATGATCTCGCAATCAGTTCCAGCTTCACAGTTGATGCTGCAATCAGATCCATAGCGCCTGCTGAATTTTGATCATTTTAACTGACAAGTGATTAGGAACTAAAACCCAAAGAGAGTGAACAAAAGGTCATTGAAAAACGCCCCTACTTATGATAGCATTTCCAAGCCTTTCAAGAGATAGCATCGTGGTACTTAACTCTCCTTTGCCTCCTTCCCCTTTCTCTGCCAGTCTCAGCTTTGAATCTCTGGCAAGGCAGAGAAGGGAAAACAGAAATAAGAAAAGAGGGCACTTGAATCCACCACCAAGCTGTCATTGTTTAGCCGATACACTCCAAAGGTAACTGTGAGCTAATGCGAGCTTGCTTAGCCCATGGTAGAAGGAGTTTAAGCTAAGATGCACCTTCCTGCCTTTGCCTGGTGTTGCAATTGCCTGCACAGCCAGTTACTCAAATTAGAAGAGATGTGAGAAGGTAACACACCATTAAAAATGTGGATTATGAATTTGAGCCCTTGTTCTATTTCTATGCCATTCTGCCACCTCCCAGCTACTCTCACCTGCTTCTTTGGAGAACACCACCTCATGCACTAGTAAACATTGATGGAAAAAGCTAGCATTTGTGTTATTGCAAGTGGCAGATAATACCTAGGATTTCCTGCGTCAGGGTCCCTGAAAACCACACAATTATTCTCTGATCATCTTTTGACAATTTTCTTCTAATGTCAGAGAGTGACTTTTTGCGTGGACTTAGTCCCCAGGCTTGGCATGCATGCACGCACTGCCCCGTTTGTGCACTTTTGTGACAGTGAACAGCTTGGTAATGAATGGGCTTTTTTACACACCCACCTGAAGAACTTCCTCTAAAACTATTAAAGGAAAGTCTGCTCCAATTCTGAATATCTTTAAAAATATTTTTAAAATATAATCTTTCCCCCAAGAAAACTGAATTTCTGTGAAGCTAAGCAAGCCATGCAGGCAACATGACATAAGAAGTGATCACAAATAAATCTTCTTTTTAATATAATCCATATAGAAAAATCTTTTATGGAGCATTCATATGGCTGCTTAAGGCAACCGTTATTCTTGTAGGTATAGCTATAAAATACGTGCATGGTGAAAGCAAAAGGACAGAATTATCTCTAATAATGAGTAGATTAATTGGCAATTTCAGCCCTCATATATGTATATGATCAATGCTTCCAGCCAAGACTGAGCAGACATCACCTCCGATTAAATATAATTGATCAAACCTTATCAGTGATGAAATTTGGATTCTTATGCTCAGCTATTGTAAGGAACTTTGAAAGGTCAGAAGAAAATTGATCTCCATATAAACTTGTCAAGCAGGAGGCAATTCCACAGCTTTAGCCCAAGCTGTATTAGCATTTGAATGCAGTTGTTGCAAACATGTAATTCTACAGAATTCACAAATTTCTGTAAAATGAAAGATTTGCCATATTTCTAGAAGGAATATTTCCATGGGGATCAGATTAAAACACTGTTTAGTATAACACCTGGCCTTTTACTGCAAAAAATGTTTGCATCAAAGTACTGCATATTCAGTACATTTGTAATTTTTAATCATTGAGTTTTTCCTTTACTGAAGTTTTCACTCATCTAAAAGAAAAAATGAGCGTGGGAGTTATAAAAAGGATTTAGCTAGTATTCTGACTCTCGGTTGGAAAACATCATTCAGAGATTTTTAGGAGAAACTGCTATTGCAGAAAGATTTTATTCTGTGATGCACTGCTTCATTTCCCTCCCTCTATCTTTAGGTATGAGCTATCTTCCTCTCCTCCGCTTCACTTTAGCGAGACAGGACAGTTTTACCTTCTCTAAATGGTGCCTGTCATCTCGGAGTATGTTCACTGACCTCTTGGCCTTGCCAACAGATAACTCTTCTGAGATGGCAAATGCCCCCAGCTGCCACTGACCTGAGTAATCTGGAGAGAAACAGACATCAGGAGAAGATACCTTGGGTAGGAAAAGCTGACATTACAACTGAAACTGTAACATAACCTCACATGTATATAATACAGATATTTACACTTGACCTAGACATCCCAGGTTCATTTTATAAAGCAACGGAGAGAAATACGCCCTTTCAGGGTGCAATTCAGCTGAGGTCTTTTGCACATCGACTTCTTTAAAACAGGATGCATTGAGTCTCATTGCACCTTAGCTGTAACAATTAGACCTCTCTGACCAAGGAGGGAATCAGATTCCAGCTCACGTGTTGAATTCCACATTTAATAGGATGAAAGAAGAAATAGGAGAGAGGAAAGGACAGAGGAATGGGCAGAAAACAATTTGCAGCAGTGCAGGGTAGAATTATGGCCTGTACAGGTCTGCTCCATGAAGGACTCCTGTTGCTCTAACAGTAAATGAAATGGGTTATTTTAAAAAGGGAGAAGAAAGAGTGAAAGTGTGTGAGTTGGTATCCCTCACTTCTTTAACCTGTGCCACTTCAGTCATATGAAATTCCTGTAGGGATCAGTGATTGCAGCCAGCTCCTGGGACAGGGATGGACCAGGAAGGTCTCTGTGCAGTGCTCCGCAAGAGTACTGCTGGCCTACACCAAAAGAAGATCCTTAATGCTTTTTCTTTCACACCAGTTCCATAGAAATAACCCTGACTTACTTGAATAATACGAGAAGAATGAGGACTCTGAGTTATTATGAGGAGCAAGTGCTGAAACTGTGACTACATCAGTCTCTGGAGTTGGCACAAGCCCTGAGAGATGAGGGCTTCTTTCATTTAGGTCCCTGTGCCATATCCAAAGGGAAATGGCTTGAGACAAGGTGAACAAAATGTTAACTAATACTGGGCAGAATGGATATATTTCTACCTAAAACTAATACCTGGTCCATCGTAGCATTTGGATTTCCATTCAAGAGAAGCTGTGGATTTTCTCATGTAAATCAATGGATTTTTCCTCCTCTTTATTTCCCACACAATATGGAAAGTAAAACCTTACTTCACAGTTAATTTATTGGAGCTCTTTACCATTCTGCTTTGCTATGATTAATTACCTCGTTAAATCTTTTCTTTTTCCGTTATCAGTTGCCCTTTCTCAAAATACAGTATTGTATCTTTCTGGGTGCCAGTGCTTACCAGAGCTGTGTGCAATACTCTCTGGCATTCCTGATAATATAAGTGTGGTAGTTTAACTATTGCCGTCTAGCAGCAGAATATATATATATGTGAATAAATATCTATAAATATGCTAGTGGGTGCTAATAAAGCTTCATGAGTCCTTTGGAAAAAAAGGAAAACAAAACAAAACCGTGCTGTTCCTTCAAATTATAAGCAAATATAAATTTTCTGCATTTCTCCACTGATTTCAAATGCTATTCCCATCCAAAATCAGTGCCTAAGTGGGGTGTAATCTGCCTGATGCTCTGTAAATAACCAGAGCACCTCTATTCTGTCTGTCTTTGCTACCAGGTTGTTCAGTTCAGCTCTGCCATGGCCTGCCTTTTAATTTCCAAACAAACAAGGTCAGCAAAGCTGGCAGCTGGTAGTTAACTCAGTATAATAAGATTTTGATTGCTTTCCTAGAGCAGGAGTATACAGGGAGACAAGTACATTATACTTTTGAGTGAAAGCACAAGACCTATTTCAAGGTCTTCTTTAAATCTATTTGTCTTTAAAGATAAGAATACCAAGAAATGAGTAAGTAAATAATGAGACCTTAACTTCACACACTGTAGTAAACAAGCAGCCGGCAAGAGGGGTTACTGAGAAGTATAGACTTCTTTTTTTTTTTTTAATAGGGGGGTTGACATGCATATTTATTCAGGAACAAAATATTGCAGAATAATGCCTTGTTCTGTCACTGTAATTAAAAGTAAAGTTACCTTATTCTGCAGGAGTGACAGGGAAGACATTCTCCCTACCTACATCTGACTCCACACAAGGTTTTGTCTTGTAACAATCACCGTATCCCAAGAGTTGTTACTGGAGGTATCTTCAGTATCTTTATCACTGATCAGGATGAAAGCACTGGATGCACCCTCAGCAACTTTATGGATTATATTAATTAGGGGGAATGATTGACTCACCAAATAGGGTTTCAATCTTGAAGGATCTTGAAAAATTTGAGAATTGGGACAACAGAAATTTCTTGAGGTTCAGAAAAGAGAAATGCACAGCTCTACACCTGGGTGTGACAACCACAGTATGCTTTAACCACAGTAGACAGCTAAACCCCACACAGCCACTCATTCACTCCCCTCCAGTGCGATAAGGAAGAGAATCAGGAGGGTAAAAGTAAGAAAGCTCATGAATTGAGATAAAGACAGTTTAATAGGTAAAACAAAAGCTGTGCGTGCAAGCAAAGCAAAATAAGGGATTCATTCAGTGCTTCCCATCAGCAGGCAGGTCTTCAGCCATCTCCAGGAACTGGCCATCTCATGTAACTTCACTCACAGCAACTTGGGAAGACGAATGCCATAACTCTGAGCATCCCCCTTTCTTTCTTCTTCCCCCAGCTTTATATGCTGAGCATGACATCATATGGTATGGAATATCCCTTTGGTGAGGTGGGGTCAGCTGTCCCGGCTGTGTCCCCTTCTTGTGCATCCCCAGCCTCCTCACTGGCAGGGCAGCATGAGGAGCAGAAAAGGTCCCGATGCTGCGTAAGCACTGCTCAGCAATAGCTAAAACGTCCCTGTGTTATCAACAATCTTTTCAGCACAAACCCAGAGCATAATCCCATACAGGCTGCTATGAAGAAAATTAACTCTATCCCAGCCAAAACCAGTACACCCACACACCCAAACAGGCTGGGAATCAACTGCTGGATGAGAAGTACCTGGTGGTTATAGCACATGTGAGATTGACATGTGCTGTCATTGTGATCACATGAAAACACATACTGGGGTATGTTGGGAGGCTTCCTGGGCAGCCTGTAAGGTTGACATTGGACATAAGGAAAGCAAAATCTCTTCACTAGGAGGAAAGGCACTGCTGAAACAGATTGCCAGAGGGACAGTGAAATCTGCACTCTTGGAGGTTTTCAGGACTTATCTGGACCAGGCCACTGTTGCCCACTTTTAGCCTTGGCTGTAATCCTATCTTAAGCATGAATAGGGATATCCAGAGGTTCTTTCTAAGCAAAGGATTAATTCTGTAATCTGAATTTCTGAGCCCCAGTGATTCTCTCCAGTGCTGTGATCTATAGCAGATTAACGTCCATGTTGGCAGGAGGTGGCTTTATTTGACTATCTCACTATTTCATTTCATTCAACGCAAACTGTCTGCTATTAAACCACTGTCTTTGCAAGGATTATTTGGATCCCAGTTTAGTTCCCAGAACAGAGCAAATTCTTCCATTGGAGGACAGGATACAATGAGGCTGATTAGAGGCAGCTAATGTGCTTTATCTACATGTTGCAAGGAGAGTCGTGCAGTATTTCCTTAAGTCTTAGTGTGAACATTTCAACAGGTGCTCCTTCATTAGTGTTGGGAGGTTTTTCTGCTCCTACGTGTGCAGCTTTGGAGTCCCAGGAGTGGAGGGATATTTACTCTGCCCGTACATTTCCAGGGAAAAGAGTACAGTTTCTCTGCACATAGAGTATGAGATCAGGCATTCCTTGGGCTGAGGTGGGAGCCTACCTGAATCGGCATTTCCAGAGAGGTCATGCAATTTAACAAAGACAAGATCCTTCCACAGAGCAAACTTTGTCCTGTTGAGCCAATACTCTATGAATTTCCAAATAAGAAGCCAGATTCCCAAGCAAGGCACATTTGAGAGCAGCTGTGGACTCAATGCACCGTACAGAAGAGCTTGATGCTTTATCGTTTCTTTTCCTATGGTGGCAGTAATTTTCTTTGGTAAAAGAGTTGAGAGTGTAGATCCTTACCCATCACTAATGACTCACAATAGCTCTATGTATCAAAGTTATGTTTGCCAATTTTAAAACAGGGAACCTGAGGCATGCATAGGTGAAGAAACAGCAAGGAGTGTTCCTCATGAGTACTGTTCTGTACTAGGGCTGAGGCAGAATTATTGCATTTTAAGGTAATTAAAATTTTTTTCTCTATCACAATGGACAATTTGTGGGGTTCATATCAGCTGACATGAAAAAGACCCCAGCAAAAGGAAATTAAGATTGCAACATATACTGCTGCCAGTCACACAGTACTCATTACAGAAAATCATCAGTTTATACCTCAAAAAGGAATTGATGTATTTTATAGATAAAATTTGAAATGGTTTTACAATTTCTTTCTAATAGCCTACTAAAAGCAGGATGTCATGATATCCAGGTACAACATCTGAGGAAAGAATCAGAGACCATTTTTTTTCTACCTTATTTGATCTATTTAACATATTCATGTTCTAAGCATCACTTAGCCACTGGTTTATACACCCGGGTTTAGTTCCTATTGGTTACTGAAATCAAACATATGTCAGCACTTAGCATCGTGTTACCATGGTTTTAGTGTTATTACAGCTTAACTCTGCACTTTGCTACTGCCAAAATCAACAGCAGCAAACTACTCAGACCATTTAAATAACAGGATTTCATAACGTTTTAACCAACAAACAGGGTTTCTATGATCTGTGATGATAATTGACATATAATACAATCCACTCCTGAATCTTTCCTTCTTGCATTGCTTCTTGCATTTATGTTTTCCAGAGTCTATTGCACCTGGTATTTTCATTCTGTGGACAACTGTGAAAAAAATGGAGTGTTTTAAGCTGATTTGAACTAACGGAAGCCAGCAAGACAAGGAGACCCTTCAAGAGGACACGCTGTTTTTCAAATCGGTCTCCCAATGGGCACAATATCCCTCATGGCCTTCTTTGGAATAGCCTGCACCATTACAGTTCCTGAGGGAGGCAAAGGAGAAATGAATAAAATATAAAGAAAATAAATAAGAGTGAAGTAGAGTCTCCTAAGTTCTTTTTTTTCAGCATTACCTTTTATCATCTGAATTTGACCTTAGGCTTTTTTTCTATATTTTGCAAGACAGGAGCCAAATTAGACTATGACAACTATCAAAAATCTTATTTTGTTGGTATCTGTTGGACTTCACTTGTAACTCCCTGGAAAGTTGCAAGATGACTAAGAAATACTTAGGACCAACCTCTGTTTTATTTTACACCATTCAAAATCCAAACTCACTCATTAGTCTTCTTTTAATGGAATTGCTGGTTAATACAGAGTGGTGGATAGGTTAGAGGCCTGGGAAAGGCAGATGAAACAATTTCTGCTTTAACTGCTGCTCCTTACTTGCTGCATAACCTTGAGCAAAGGGTTTCAGCTCCCTGTGACTCAGTTTCTGCTCTTTGTAGTGCAAGCTCTGCAAAGTAGGAACTATCCTTTCTGTATTTCTATAGCAGACAGAGCAGTAATATCCCATTCCCACATCAAGCCTCCAGATATTACACCATGGTGAATAATAGAGATTGTGAGACAAATCAGCCCCGAATCATTTTTTAAAAAAAGCTGCAATACCTCATTCTCTTTTGTTTCTGCAATTTAGGAAACATACGTTCCACAGTGCACTGAGCCATTTCTAATATGCCCAGCTGTGCAGGTTGATAGGCTAGAGATAAAACGATGCTGCTAATGAAAAACAGCTGCTCATTAGTCAGGAGAAAACTGGGTAGGATGTTTAGAGATACAATTATTTTTACTGTTCTTGTCCCTTTTACGGTTATACAGAAATTATATTATTATCAAATCATGTTAGATGGCGTCTCAGGTTGAACATTTTAAAAATGAATGTGGTTCATTAACAACATGATGAATATTTAAGCAGGATTACAGAGCATAATGAACTTCCTTTAATTTTTTTTTTAAATAGAAAAAGCCCAATAAATTTGCTAATATTTCACTGGTTAATGTTGCAATTAGGTGTGCAGCATCTTTTCCCAGCTTGCTGCACATCTCTCCTTTACTGCTGACTCTGAATTTAAGTCTGATGCAAAGGGCTGCAAAGCTGCAGGTTTTTTTTCTTTGAACATCAGTCAGAAGCAGCCTGATACCTAAAGTCTAATCTAAGAGCTAAGCAGTCTCCTCACCTACAAGAAATCCTGGGAAGGAAAAGGAAATAGAGCCACATAGTCTGCTCTGATGCTCTGTATCTCAAAAGTAAAACAAAATTGAAACCTCATTCTCTGAATAACACTTCTTGCAATCTTACTGTGTTTCTCACAAAATTGACTAGAGTTTCACAACTGCACAAGACTTGCCTCTTTAAGATTCTTCCACTTTGAGAAAAAAGCCAAGAAAAACAAGTAGAAAGAAACAACTGAATATACCTATTGTTAAATATTCGTTAAAACATCTAATGATTTCGTTACCAGAACCCCATTTACTTGGGGTTCAGACCCCTATACCAGAAGGTTTGTTGCGGAAATTTGAATATTTCTGCCATGAGTAGAGTGGACTTAGTGCTTTTGAGTCCACTCTGATCAGATAATCTTCAGCTCAATTTACTCAGAAGGAAAGGAAAGAAAAGGAAAAAGGAAATTGATTGAAGATCTGCCTCAGTCTCTGGGGCCAAATGCTTCTCATGTGCTCTCTCCTTCTCCAGACTTACAGTTTGAAGGTAGGGATATCCCAAGACAGAATTTTAGGCAGACTCAAAAATTCACATTGCATAGCTTGGCAGAAAGCTTTTAAAAGAGATAAGCCTGGCTGAAAATATCCCTGTGAAAAATGAGGTTAGGTAGTAAGTTGAGCAAGGCTGATGCCTCATAGGATAGGTTGACCATGGTGCAAGGGGAGCAGGGGAGCTCTCCACTCAGTTGCAGCTACCCAGAGGTACTGCAGTACTATTTGGAGAGACCTGCTTCTTGTAAAAGACAGTGGAGGACCGATAAGATAGCACTTTTTGGGATATATCATGGGAAGTGCATGGGGAAAAAAGTCTCATGCCTAAATGTACCTGAAAAGAGAAAGTGTGTGCCTTCAAGTGCCTGAAAAAACATAACATGCTTTGGAAACAATATTTAGCACTTTACCCCAAATTTTATTATTTGATGCCACAAACTCTGATTTTTTTTCCCCATAAACCTAAACTGGTGAAATTAGAGAATTACTTCACTGACACTTGCTGAAGAGGGAAAAAGGATATTTCCCAGTTATCTCCAATAGAAAATCAAGACCTCAGGAAATATGCACAGCTCCTCTATCTGCTGGCAAGAGCATAACTGGAAAGAGTAACTCCATTGTAATGCTAATTCATTTATCTGGAACATTTGGAGTTTACCAATAAAAGTCTGCTGTGGAGAAACAGTGAAAAACTGTATCATAAGAAAACTTCAATATCAATAAATGCCTTGAGGCAAATCCTTTTTTATCCCCTGTATTGCAGGTAAAATAAACAAGAGAAATTATCTGCACTAACTCAGAATCCCAATCTTGGGACAAAGTCTATGTGCAAGATGTTGTACAAACATCAAATAAAAAGAAAGTTACAGTCCTGGAAATCTAGTAGACTGAGTAGTTAATAAAAGACAAAGAGGTAGAGGTGGAGACTAGGTAAGGATGAGAAGCAATTGTTTATCTGGAGATGAAAGACTTGTAATGTGCTGACAAACTACCTGTTGTCAATTTTTTTCAGTTGCAGAACAATGGAGAATTTTGAAGGGTAAGGAAACTGCTTTGCAAGTGCAGAGGAACAATTATTTCCCCAAAATCACAGAGCCATAGAATCATAGAATGGTTTCATTGGAAGGGGCCTTAAAGATCATCTAGTTCCAACCCCCCTGCCATGGGCAGGGACACCCTCCACTAGACCACGTTGCCCAAAGCCCCATCCAACCTGGCCTTGAACACTTCCAGGGATGGGGCATCCACAACTTCTCTGGGCAGCCTCGTCCAGTGTCTCACCACCCTCACAGGAAAGAGTTTCTTCCTAATATCAAATCTAAACCTACCCTCCTTCAGATTAAACCCATTACCCCTTGTCCTGTCACTACACTCCCTGATAAACAGTCCCTCACCATCTTTCCTGTAGGCCCCTTCAGGTACTGGAAGGCCACAATTAGATCTCCCCAGAGCCGCCTTTTCTCCAGGCTGAACAACTCCAACTCTCTCAGCCTGTCCTCACAGGAGAGGTTCTCTAGCCGTCTCATCATCTTCATGGCCTTCCTCTGGACTCTCTCCAACAGCTCCATGTCCTTCTTATGTTGTGGGCTCCAGAGCTGAACACAGTACTCCAGCTGGGGTCTCACGAGAGAGGAGCAGAGGGGGAGAATCCCCTCACTGGACCTGTTGGTCATGCTTCTTTTGATGCAGCCCAGGATATGATTGGCAATAGCATCTGCATGGCATTATTGAATTTTGCCATGGCTGTGGCTCAGACAAGCTCTGTGTCACCAAGCTGGACAATGTATTGCTGGTATTTTATTATGCAGCTGAAGTTCTGGTCTTTGGGACCATTTCAGGTGTCTTTTTATAAGGTCCTGGTGTTCTTCCACAAAAATCACCAGTTTGTTCCTACATGATGGCTTATGAGACAATACAGCTGCCCAGAGAATGAAAAAACAGGTTCAAGGCTCAGTCCTCTCCATTACACAATACTGCCCAAATAATCATAGAATCATAGAATCTTTAAGGTTGGAAAAGACCTCTAAGATCATCAAGTCCAACCATCAACCCAACACCACCATGTCTCCTAAACCATGTCCTAAAGTGCCACGTCTACATATTTTTTTGAACACCTCCAGGGATGGTGACTCAACCACCTCTCTGGGCAGCCTGTTCCAATGCCTGACCACTCTTTCAGTGAAGAAATGTTTCCTAGTATCCAATCTAATTCTCCCCTGATGCAACATGAGGCCATTTCCTCTTGTCCTATCACTTGTTACTTGGGAGAAGAGACCAACCCCCACCTGGCTACAACCTCCTTTCAGGTAGTTGTAAAGAGCGATCAGGTCTCCCCTTCAGCCTCATTTTCTCCAGGCTAAACAACCCCAGTTCCCTCAGCTGCTCCTCTTCAGGCTTGTGCTCCAGACCCTTCACCAGCTTCGTTGCCCTTCTCTGGACACGCTCCAGCACCTCAATGTCCTTCTTGTAGTGAGGGGCCCAAAACTGAACACAGCACTCGAGGTGCAGCCTCACCAGCGTACAGGGGGATGATCACTGCCCTAGTCCTGCTGGCCACACAATTTCTGATACAAGCCAGGATGCTGTTGGCCTTCTTGGCCACCTGGGCACACTGCTGGCTCATGTCCAACCAGCTGTCAACCAGCACCCCCAGGTCCTTTTCCGCCAGGCAAATGCCCAGGTTGAAACCCTTGCAATAAATTTTTAGGTGTCATCCAGCATACATATAGATTCATGTGCATATGTTACAAATTTGATCTAGCACAAATGAAGCAGATTAAAAAAAAAACAGCCTGGCAATGGCCAATTAGAAAAACAAAACAAATAATTTTGCTAACGTCTGGTCTCCACGGGGTAGGAGACTCCAGCCTGGCTTTGCGGAATTACGCTACCTAGTTGGGACAGATTCCTTTCACCTTGTAAATGAGAGTGATAATCTTTACAGCATTCAAGGTAATAAGCCGCAGCTTACTCTGATTAAACACCTCAGCATCAACTGGGGAAAAAAAAAATATTGTAAATGGACTTCAATGTTTATTTTTCCAAATTTGTAAATAGGTAAAGTAAGGAGATAAATTTCTTCACTACTCTACTACAACTTCACTACTCTTTAGTCCTGGGACCTTCAGGAGTTTTTCAGCTCAGCTGCATTCCTCATTATCTGGTCTGCTGTTATTCTGTCCCAGGTTTTACACCAGGGATCTATCTTGGCACCCTGAGTCCATCTTGTAATAATATATTGACTCATCTAGTCCTAGACCTTAGCCAGCTTTCAAATGACTCATGTCACATTTTGACAGTGCTCTGAGGGTTGGATTCAGTCTATCTCAAGCTCTAGCAAGCCCTTGGGGATGCAGGGGATGCAGACTAAGGATGAGAGAGAAGTTACCAAGCTCTGCAATATTTCAGGGAAATCAGCATTGAAAGGTGAGACAAAAATCCTGAGGAGGAAATAAATGTACTAAAAGTAGAAGATGATTGCAGGGAAAATTATTAGGCCCTGGAGAGGAGCTGGCAAAGCTCTGTTATTTGCTCTCTTCTGTTTTGTCATGCCAGGGATGAATTTTCATAGGTCATGAATGCTATCAGGAGGAAAAAACCCTCTTAACTTAGGCTAAAATAACCATAGAGAGCAGGTAACCTGGGTTTTAATTCTGTCAAGCAGCTAAAATTCAACCTGATGCTTCCCACAGGCAATAGGTAGAACTGTTAAATTGAATTCAGATTTACTAGATTGGTGCCAGGATCACAGGCCTTTTTTTTTTCCCTTCCACAAAGACTTATATCATATTACTTTTCCCTATTCGTGCCTCCTCACAAATCACTGTCCAAAGGGGAAGGAAGTATAGTAACTTCTTTATTCTGAACGTGACATTATGTGGAAATTTCCTCTTTAGCAATAACCTTATAATTGTGAAGAATATAATGCACTTTAATAAGGCTCTTTCAGTAATCACATTTGTAGGCAAGAAAAGGTCAGAGGTGGAAAAGGAAAATATGAAGCGCATGAGGAGATGACGATTCCTGATTTGTTTATTTACACATCTAAAATTTTGAATATATGAACCACAGACTTCATGAAAGAACATATCGTGATTTGTAAAAGTGGATTTTTGCAAAAGGATGGCTAAATGAAGCTATCAATAGAAATCTTTTTCACAGGTAGATTATATTCTCTATTTGTGCTCCCAAAAAGGGAACAGGATAAACTAATCTCTACAAGGACACTTCAAAAAAAAATGTTTTCAATCTGGTTTTAAATACTTGCTCCTGGGGTAAAGTAAACCTGTCTTAAATCAAAAAATGGGGACATTACAAAAGAAATATAGGGTTTACTCTTTACTGTAGTAGTGGTTTTGATATAACAATGTAAATGAAATGCCAAGAAAGAGAAGTTTGAACATAGATCCCTGGTCTGTATTTAGTGTGAGAGTCTGAAGTGCCCATTGTGTAAACATGAGGGCTGTTCGTTACAGCTTCAGTCTGCAACGCAAGGTCCATGTGGCTGAAATGGCTAAAGTCTACTTTCAACAGTGACTTAAGACTAAACCTTCAAGGGAACAGAGTAGGTTTTGGAATGGAATCTTTTGATGAAAATACAATTTTTTAGGCAGTGAGACATGAAATTCTTATTGGAATATTTTTGACTATTGATGTGCACATAATAAGGATTTGGTGACAAGACTAGAAGAAATGACTGCTGATATTATTATTATCATTATTATTATTAATATTGTTGTTGTTGCTGCTGTTGTTGTTGTTGTTGTTGTTTTCCCCAGGGGATGCCCAGGGTGTCTTGCTGATACACAAAGGAAGAGCATTGCTTCTGCCTTGGCAAAGTGGCAGCTTTTCACCTCTAAAGCTCTCCCTGGGGGTAACTCTTCCCGGAGCAGGGTCTTGCTGCTTTGCTCTTTCTCTTCTCTATTCCCCAACTATTTCCTTCGCAATTAATTCACAGTGGTCACCAAAGAAAAAGCATTTGGGTTTTGATCTCTGTCCCATCTCAGATGCAAGCTGAGGAGCTTAATATGTCTTGCATTTGCCATCAAAGCTCCAAAGCTGCTCCAGAAAACAGATGTCTCATACTAGTTTCTTCCCTCCAGATCTGCTCCACTCCTCCATCATACAAGCTTCATGCATCAACAGTACAGCTCCAGGATAACTGCTTTGCCCCTTAGAAGACCAGAAAAGAAAATCTTGTTGGGCTTCTCTGGATTGCACTTATGTTGCCCACAAATAGAGGTTTTTTGGTTATTTCAAGTCTCATTCAATCCAGCTGAAGATGCTGCTGCAAGGACCTTTGCAATCAAGATACCTGTCCCCATCTATGCACCAAATGACCATCTTCTTTAGGAGATTTCCAACGTAAGCATTGTCTTATGCCAAGGTCCTCCAAGTTTAGGGTTTTTTTAACAAACACTTCATACTTGTCTGTGCAACAAATCTCTGGATAGCAACACTCCCTGTACTAGCACTAGCAAAACCTTGACCGATGGAATAATGATAGAAAATAAAGGGTTAAAAAGTTTCCTAGTAAAGAAGCCTATACCAGTGCCGGTGGCATTTCCCTGTTGGATAGTTCAGGAAGAGGCCTTCATTTTGAAACTAAATCTAATTGGAGTTTGTTTGGGATTCAGCTCTCTTACTGTCTTAACAAGCTGCTGGAAAGTCTAATAAATATTGACACGATCCTTTTCCCTTTGGCAGGGCCTTGTAAGAACTCCACTTTGCAGCTCAATGATGCCTCCCTGTGTTGCCTGTGCCACAATGTACAGAAGAGGGAAAAAAACATGGTCAGCACCCACTTCTACATGGAAACTTAATGAGTGTGTTTCTAAATTTTCTCCAGCCAGTTCAGCTGAAACAGTCATGAACTTGCTTTCAAGCACAGAGAAATTCAAGCTCCATTTCACAGTGGGCATCTCGTAACTCCTTGGGTTTCACCCTCCCAAAAGTTGGAGGACATTGTGTAAATTACAGTTATGAATTGCAATGTTTGCACTTTGGTCTGTGCCTGCTGACTCGATATGCTTCCTATTTCATCAGAGCCCATCAGAATTAAAAGTTAAATTAACCCTGGTTACCGCAGATGAGGAGACTACTTGCCTCTGGATGGGTTACGAGGAGTGGAAAGAGAGAACAGAGCAAAGGGGGGAGACATGGGAGGAAGACAGCAGAGTTTGTTTTGAAGCTTAATTGGGTTTTATTTGCTGATATTTTGGAAGGTATAAAATACGGCAACAAATAAATCCATAGATAAGAGTAAGTTTATACTTTCAGATAAAGACTATTCAGTGTCACTTTAAAGGGGTGATAAAAATTCACAGTATAATAAGAAAGAATAAGTAGAATGAAATTGGGGTGAGGGACAGCTTGGAAGAAAAACAGATGCTGTATAATCTTCAGTGATGATTTAGGGGGAACAAAAAGAATAATCATATACCATTTTACAAGGTCTTGGTAATTCCCCTCTTCTGCTTTCCTATGTATCCTGAGCTACACTCTCACGTCACTTACTTCTTCACTTCTGTATCTGCCAAGGTCTCACCCAGCCCCGTGCCACTGGGCAACATAGAAGTGTCTTTAGGGTTGCCACTGTGGGGCAAAAAAGTAACTGATTCCTTGGATACAACTGGAAGAGGATGGCGATGTGATCTGCATTTAAAAATTACCAGTTTTGTCCTCATGTATTGCCTTTCATCTGATTGCAAATGGCTTTTGAAGGAGTTAATGTCTTTGTACTCAGTTTGCAGATGGGGGAACTGCATTAGTGGAATGGAGGATGCCTGGCCCACCACATCTGGGGCAGAAAAGGGGTTAGACCTCAAGACTTACAGTTTGTAGTTGTGAGATGACTTCCCTGCTCTTTCATGTGCCAAAGAGCCCAGCTTTGCAGCACACAGTCAGTAGCATATGTCTAAGTTTCCACCTACCAGAGTAGGACCAAGCAACACTGAATGAAGTGAATGAACTGATGAATTTTCACAGTTTTTAGGCAAAATGTGAGCCCATGACATGATTAAGCATTGCTGCTTCTCCATCGCATGTGTGAGGATGGTACAAACTCTGATGGCCTGGAGAATGGACATAAAACTCTTCCCCGTATCACGCCTTCCCCCACCCCAGAAAGAGCAGCACAGTTCCCGTGTGATCCTTGCAATGTGGCCTGAAGAGCATGAAGCTCTTTGGGGGTAGCAAACCATCAATGCAGAAAAGTCATATACGTATTTATCTCTAAGTTTATGCAGCTATGCTCCTTTCCGAGGAGTGCTGGAGTTACCTGAGGAGCACCTGCAGCGGAGGCACAACCTCAGTCAGACGGTGCTTTGCTGCTGATTTGGACATGGTCTTGTTCTACAGGGACTTGTTCTATGGAGAAATAACTGCTGAAGGGCACATGAGCAGCACTTTGCTCCCCTGACACATAGATGGTTTCAGTGAGCGTGCTTTAGCTTGGATAAGAGTGCCTATAACAAATGACAGATACAAGTCACAATAAATAAAATTATAAAAATTAAATCTATAAAACATACATATTATATAAACAAAATTACAGTAAATAAAATTATTTTATGCCCCATGCCTGTCAGTGCTTAACAGGGATTTGGAAAATGCCCTTAATAATGTGCTTTAACTTTTGGTCAGCCTTGATGTAGTCAGACAGTTTTCCAGGATGATCATTGTATGTCCCTTCTAACTGGAACTATTCTATTCTATTCTATTCTATTCTATTCTATTCTATTCTATTCTATTCTATTCTATTCTATTCTATTCTATTCTATTCAGTTCCATTCAGTTCCATTCAGTTCCATTCCATTCCATTCCATTCCATTCCATTCCATTCCATTCTATATTTTAGAAGACACAAATTGTAGGAGGCCAATTACTGGAGTCATTTAAACTGGAACTGAAGAAAATAGTTTGAAAAAAAAAAAATAATTTTGAAAATAGTTACTCAAACACTAGCAGGAGAATAGTTTAGATGAAGCTAATATTTCTTTTTCATCTTTTTATCACTTTTTTTTCCTGTCCGTCTGTGTTTATGACGCATCATCAAGGCACTTAGCATGCTGCAGACGTGAGCATGCAATTTTGTTCTTCAACTGGGCATGTGCAAGCAAAACTCAACGCATAAGAAATCCACACAGCTGCCTTAGAGAGGCCTGACTATTCAGGGATAAACCCAAGCTGTTCTGCCTGTACTTCACACCAGCCAGCTGCACAAAAAGCTCTGATGTCACAGCAACAAAGTCCAACAGAGACAGCACGTTTCTAAGTTGACGGATTCATGACTAGACGGTTTCTGCACAGGCACTGACTTGTGCCCAGTCAGGCTGGAGTGTGAAGGGGAGAACGATAGAAGTTTACCCTTTCAGCAGAAGGTATCTTTTTGGAGGGTGCTTGTACGTTATTCCCAAACCAATGGACATAACGCTGGGTATGGCACGGAAAAGCAGCTTATGTGTTTAAACTGTAACCACAGTCACTGGTATGCTGTTGGTCTGGGCACCGTACGGTACAGCAATGGGCAGCAATGCCATTTTCAGCCCTCCCTAACCCTCTTCTTCCCAACAGGAATCACCACCCTGGCTCCCAACAGCTTGTGTAGTATTTTCCGACATCCCCACTCTTACCTAGCAAGTAGCATTAAAAACAAACACAAAAATGCCATTTAGGTCCTTTTGGGATGTCTGGCTTCGAAATTTTATTTTAAAAATAAAATGTTCCTACATCCAATTTTACTGTTTATAGGTCTTTTTTTTTTTTGATAAAAGCAATGGAAATTCTTTTGACAGAAGGAAAATTGACTTCACTCTCAAATTTCCTCGTTGATATTCAAATAGTACTCAGGTAATAGAGGTAGGTACTAGTCACACAGGTTGTCAAATCTCTCAGGTTCTTCTGTGGGCAAAATGAGGAGAAAAATTCAATTTAGAGGTTTTTTTATTACACAAGGGTAGAAGCCCACGTCTTCAAAGAGTTCAGAGATTAGAGGGACAATAAAGGGAAACAATTTAATACTCAAAAGTGCCTGCAAGCAGTACACCTTACAAAGTTACCTTGCACTGTCATTGATTCGCAACCATTTGGCCCTTTTATAACAAACTGTCAAGTTTTTTGTGTTTTGATCTCAGAAGTCGTGACCCTTGGTCATGAGTTTCCTGCTGACAAGGTGCCTGTGATAAGCCAGCCACCCAGCCCAGCGCTACTTGCACATGCACGGGAGCAGAATAGCCTCTCCTGTCCATGGATGGGGCAGGATACGGTGGATAATTTCCCATCCTGCCTTGAAATACTTAGTCTTGATCATCCTTAAACATTTCCAGAATATGCAGGAGGTGGCCCAGCAGAAGAGGTTCTAAGCTCAGCTGACTGCTGAAACAGTAGCGCTAAATAAAATGGCTGGTGGAAAGCTCAGCACTTTACCCTCTTCTCCCCACTTAAAGAGGGGACACCCTGAAATTCCCATTCCTGACTGCACTCCCACTCCTCCCTGCCTCACTCCCTACATATAGCTAGCAGGACCCACCACTCTTCTCCTCACTATAGTAATTTCCAGTCCAGCAAGTCTCTGTGTCTTTGTTCCACGCTGACGAGTGCTCAGAAAACTGATGGTGAAAGCTGGAGTCAGAGGGTACTTTCCGTTCTGCCCTGTATGCCAGAAAAAATTGAGATCCCTGTGATGGACCACCTGGTTTAATGTGAGTGTGAGGCATTTTGTTTTTCAAGTCTATGAAGTTAAGAGCTATTAAAAGGCAGCTGCTTATTGACAAGCTATCAAATAAATTTGGAATGCATCCTGCTGTGTAGCCATCTGATGAAGCCGAATGGGAAAGCTAATGACCCTAGCGATATTCTTGCTATAAAACATGGCCTTTATTTCAGCACTTGAGGTTTATTCCTTAGTGGTGCAAGGAAGGCAAATGTAACGCATCCCATTTTCCTCCAGCACAGAATTGCATGTGTACGTACTGGTTAGAAACCACCCAGACAACTTGCTCTTTATAGCCTGCCATGCATTCCTCCTGCAAGCTTGAGAGCAAAACTGAGCTAGCAGTCTGTAGCAAGCAAAACAGCTTATGATTTCCTTGAATTTCTGTTATTTGGAGTTATTCCTCAAATATGGAGTGGAACATCA
This sequence comes from Balearica regulorum gibbericeps, assembly GCF_011004875.1. Classification (NCBI taxonomy): domain Eukaryota; kingdom Metazoa; phylum Chordata; class Aves; order Gruiformes; family Gruidae; genus Balearica; species Balearica regulorum. Next base: position 3,709,226 of record NC_046185.1, read on the forward strand.
TTTGGGGTATATCAGTTAATTAGCTCTGCCAGTTTTTTCCCACTGAGAAGCTGACCCAGTTGTTATAAATAATTCAGAGCCTTTTCATGCTCTGTGTGCTGCAGTGGTGTAACTATCTGTAGAGTTTTGCTGATAGTGACATCTCTTATAGTCATGTGACCAGCTGGGATAAAATCAGAGATTTATTTTGATTAGCATGGCAGTTTACATGGCATTGCTTGTGTTCTCTAATTGGATGAAAATAACTGAGAACATGATTTCCAATAGCAAAAATGCATTTGGAAATAATCTTTCTGGTAGATACTATTTTTTTCTCCTTCTTTGTCTGTATAGCACCCAACACAATAGCAGCCTAGTCCCTGACCATGCCTTTAGTGCTAGCAAAATTCAAATAATAATTTCAAACTGAAATACACCCAAGTGCAGAGGGTAATTTGCTGTTTAAACTCTCAAAGTGAGGGATGTAACCCATTTGTTCTTGCAATGGGATACGTTACACGTACTGCAAACCTTCTCCACTATTTGCTGAAGTATTGGCTGTTTTCTTTAACGTTGCTGCACAAGGTAAGAAGCAAATACAATGAAAGCATTAGGCACATTTTACTCATAGACATCTAACTTAAGCTGACAGAAAGAACAAACACTCCAGTACATGTAACCATTTATCTGTCTCCAATCCCATATACACAGTCAATAATAATGGCACTTACTGCCATACATTTCTGATTTCAGAAGTCAGCTCAATGAAAGACCAACAAACCACACTCTCTATGTAAAATGACTCAACAAATGGCCGTATTTTTATTTTGTATAAATAACTGAGCAGCTGATGAGAAGGCCCCAGTGGCAGTGGAAGAGATGTCAACCATGGAAGGGAGATTTTGGGGAAAGGTCATTTCTGGGGAGCAGAAAGAAAGACAGGGGAATGATAAAATCCAAAATCTTTATCAGTTCAAAATTCCACTCATCCTTCTTAGCCACCAACTCTCATATTACCTCAAATCCACTCCAGCTTCCCTCATTCACACGGACTTCTCCTTAGACGTACTTCTTGTTGTGCCAGTATGCATACATTACTGTGCATCCTTAGGATGACGATAATCAAAGTTTACATCCATGTCTGGGTACAAAAGACTAATGGTGAAGGGCAAGCTCATTAGACTCTATTAAACACCATGGTCTGAAGGAAATCACTATCTCAACAAGTCCCCAAGCCATTTGCACACAGAAGCTGGGAGGCTTTATACCCGGGAAGGAATATTACACCCAAAACATGCCTTAGTTCCAACACATTTTTCCCTAAGTATCTATTACCAGCCATAGCCAGGGATAGGACAAGTGAGTACTGCAGCCCATACGGCCATCCCAATGCCTTATATTCTCACATGACGCCAAGTCAAGTTGGTGCTGAATGAAGTGGTATTTCAGCCTCTGTAAAATTCATCTCAGTTTGCTATGGCCATCTAAGCAGACTTTTGGGACCTTGCCTATTTCTCACCTTACGATCCTCCTACAGCCAGCTGGAGACCACTCCCTAGGTCAGTAGAGACTGGGGAGAGATTACTGATTTCCCTAAGCAGTTCTGCATGTTTAAATCAAATACAAAAGCACACTGACTGTGACTATAAAGGGAGCTTAGATTTAGACACCTAAATTCAGGTGACATGTGTTACCCTTAATCTAATATAAGCAATAAAGTGAAAGAGGTATTTTCAGTGATGAAGACATCCCACCTTTGATATATTTCTTCGGTATCCTACAAATCTAAACTGATTTTTAATGACTAATTGTATTCTTTTTAATGATTAGTTTTATTCCCTTTGTTTAAAACTAAGAACATTATGTGTCTTCTGGCCAGATATATCACTAGAGAAATAGAAAATAAAAGAGGTTAAGAACCAAAGTGCCCTTTAAAACCTGGTCTTCTGGGTAATAAGATGAACTGAGATCCTTCCCTACCTATTGAACCTTCTGTGTCACATCTAAAATGAAATGCAGAAGCTTTTCTGTAAAAGTCCTGCTTTGGGCTAATTTAGGATTCCACTTCGTGGGAACTGAGTGTCATTTTGACTTCACTGCAAGCCAGTCAAATACAAGTCAGCTCTTTTCTGGGTTCCCTCCATGTTACCATCCCTAAGCCCAAGTTAATAAGCCTGTCTGAGAGGCTCATTTCTCTTGGGTAACACCGAAGGGCTACGAAGGTGAGTGCAGAGTCCAACTGGTGTCTGCACTGTGTCACTGGCCATCTCATCCCTGGAGGTAACGTGGGCTGAAAAAGGCTCTGTCATCCTCTGTTTGAATGCTGAGCTCCGGGTTGCACTGCTCAGTATCCCAGCAGTAAATCTCAGTACTGTAAATACATGCACCCCCCATGCTTGGCTTTTATCTCTGAGCAGGCATCTGCAGAACAGCAGCCTCTCAAGGAAGAGCACTTTCTAACATCCATCGCTGGAGATGATTGACTTTTGCCACGAAGCGGGCACTTTACAACCCCTCCTGGTCACCGGGGGAGAGTTTTGTGTCTCTGCTTTGTGACAGTTCCAGCTGTAATGACTTTGCACACCCTAGTGCCAAGGGCTGTAGCTAAAACCATGTCCTGCATGCATCTAAATTAGTAACCACATTTTTTCAGATCAGGCAACATCTCCACAAGTAAATTAAGGAAGGCTGAGGGCATTTTGCAGCACTGAGGACAACAACGACCTGTGTTTATACTGTTAAACTCTTTTAGTCTGTAAAGCAATGTTGCTGCATCCAGATTGCCTACTGGGAATGGTTTTCGGGCTGTGCCAGCTATCAACCAACATCCAGGAATTGTAAGGACAGTGTCCAGGCTAAAACCATACCAGAGATCATTGCATAAATGTTTATCATAAAATTCCAGTGCCCAGCAACCTTTCCTTAAGCTGTTTTATTTCCTAGTATAGCGGTAGTCCACTTACAGCCTCTCTGTATAAGGACCTGCGTTCCAGACAACCTAGCAGCAGGTGACCTGTAACATTCAACATTTGTTTGAAAATAGATGTTACAGTAGTTGCAACAACAAGCTGAGTTGGCGTGCGCAAGGGCTGGTGCCTGCCTGTGAATATTGCAAAACTCTGGGCTCCAAGAGTGCCTGGTGACTGTAAACTCTGCTGTGCAATTGCAGAATTTCTAAGGAGTGAGTGACATGATTTTCTTTTGTAGATCTTTCATATACTGGGTGTTGCCTTCATAAAACACTCCTTTTTCCTTGTAGAATATTAAGTGATCAAAGCGCCTCAAAGCAAATGGATTTGCAAGTACACCTGGTATGTTTCTATGCTATTAACATGCAGAAAGCCCTTTCTGTCGTCAGTTTTGTTATAGTTGATAGGAATTAAAGCTATACAGAGTCAAACTTTGAAAGATTGCGACTGTTATTTCATTACATTTCATTACATTTTTTTCCCCACAAACTTTTGTTCTAGAAACTCTCACAGTGATAATTGTTAAATTCAGAAAATATATAATAATAATTCTGCTTTCTCCTGTGTCTTGAGCTTTATATAGCACAATATTATGAATATTCTATGTGATTTTTTTTTTTGACGATGATGGAAACGTGAAGTTTTCTTAACAAAGCACAAAGAGTCACGCATTGTTATTTTTAACCTTTATAGGGAGACGGAGCAAATAGCCCACCCGCCCAGAAGGAAATAACAATACTTCTTATTAAACATAATTGTTTCCATGGGATTGTAGGGCTGAGAGTATAGAGACAATAAAGTTCCTAGCCAAAACGTCACTTCATCTTCTTGCTTTATAATCGCCCATTGTACAGCTGTTCTGCTCACAACGCGGGTGGCAGATCTCTATAATAGGGCTTTAGAATCTCTAAATTTGCTAATGAAAAGTATTTAATCCCTGCTCGCCAAGACAAATCTTTAATTGGTAAGTCTGGTGGTGCTGCTGTGCTGCAAGCGTTATGTAAGAAGCTGGGCTCCGTTCGCACGCGTTCGGACACCATGGTTACCAGCAATGCTATGCACGAGGGTGGGGAGCACAAATCCTGAGCTCTCATCACCACCAGAGCTCATTTGTACCCTTGCTTCCATCTCCTCGGTGAAGCAATTAATAAAACACCAATAGAGCCCTTCAGAATGGAGCCAGTTAACTCCTAATTTAGAGACTCATCATTACACATGCCATCTCCTGGCCCCTCTTCTGCTGCCTTAGTCACACCACCAAAAGGAGATAGGATGCTTAGATCATGCTGGAAGTTAACAATCCTGCCTGTGAAATGGCAGTTATCATGTATTAGATTAGAAGGATCATGGCTTTCGAGCAGCAGGATGAATTGAAAGGTGTGAGTTTTCCACTGAGCATTTCATGGAGGAAAACTGAGAAAATAGAGGATGTGTAAATTTGAACCTAGTGTGGTTTCTTTCTGAGAGGTGGTGTGCATCTTACACCATACATCTAGGGCTTTCTTTGGTTCATGAAATGACACAGGTTGTCCAGAGGAGGGGGAGGAAATCTTAAACTTATACCTCTGAGAGTTGTTGTTTCCTTCTGACTGCTCAAAGAGGTCAATTGACTGGTGGTAACCGGATGCTGCCAGGACTCATATCTGAATGTCAACAGATCCTTGTGAACTCTGGGTAGGAAACTACTGCTAACCTGCCAACCCTGATGCCAAAGACAACATCTCACTGCCAGAACTGGCAGCGTACCCAAGCGCACACAGAACTCACATCTCAATGGGCTTGTGGGCTACTTCTCACCAAATTTGGGATCTCATCTCAGAACTCTGTGAGAAGCAGTCTCTTAGGCTTCCTTATGTACTGAGTTCTATAACAGGCCAGCACCCAAGCCCAGACACACATCTCCAGTTTTAATTTTTCTTCATTTCAATCACCACATATAACATAAATATCTCTTTGCATTGTGTTTCAGGATTAAAAGCATCAGTGAGGAGTAGTACCTTAAAATGAGACATGGAGAATGGAAGAAATGTGTCTCTTTGCTCTAAATACAAGAGTCTATTTTAGCATAAGATGAATTGCGGTCCCTCAAGTCTATGGACTAGATTATCTTGATTATAATGGGAACCTGGACAACTTCATCCAAATGGAGACATTTACTTTATAGACACGTAAAAACAGGGGAGGTAAATCCCACCTCCCCTCTCTTCACTGCCAGAAAAAAATGTATTAATTCTTTACAAGTGACTCCCTCTCACAACATCCTTGTAGTCCCCCTGCATTACCTGCACCTTCTTCCAAAGGCCATAAACTCTCCTTTCTTTCCTGAGTTCCAGCCAAAGCTCTCTGTTCAGGTAGGCCAGTCTACCTCCTCACCTCGTCTTTCAGCACATGGGTCCAGCCTGCTCCTGCAACTTTAAGATTTCCTTCTTGAAGAATGTCCAGCCTTCCTGGAGTACTTTGCCCTTCAGGACTGCCTCCCAAGGGACTCTGTCAACCAGGCTTCTAAACTGGTCAAAATCTGCCATCCAGAAGTCCAAGGTGCCAGTTCTGCTGACCCCCTTCCTTCTCCAAGAATTGAAAACTATCATTTCATGATCACTGTGGCCAAGATGGCCTCCAACCATCACATCACCCACAAGTCCTTCTCAGTTCCCAAAAAACAGGTCCAGTGGGGTGCCTTCCCTAGTTATGTTACTCACCAGCTGTGTCAAGAAGTTATGTTCCACACACTCCAGGATCCTCCTAGACTGTTTTCTCTTTGCTGTATTGTATTTCCAGCAGACGTCTGGTAAGTTGAAATCCCCCACGAGAACAAGGGGTAGCGATTGTGAGACTTCTCCCAGCTGGTTATAGAATATTTTGTCTGCCTCTTCATCTTGTTGTGTGGTCTATAGCAGACTCCCACCATGATATCTACCTTGTTGGCCTTCCCCCTGAATCCTACCCATAAACACTCAACCCTATCGTCACCTTCATTAAGCTCTAAACAGTCAAAACTCTCCTTGACATACAGGGCCACCCCACCACCTCTCCTTCCTTGCCTCTCTCTTCTGAAGAGTTTGTAGGGTTCCATTGCAGCACTCCAGTTGTGTGAGTCATCCCACCATGTTTCTGTGATGGCAACTATATCATAGTTTTCCTCATGCACAATGGCTTCCAGCTCCTCCTGTTTGTTGCCCATGCTGTGTGCACTGGTGTAGATTCACTTCAGGTGTAGATGATCTTCAGCTGGACTACTGATCCCACCACCTTTTTGAGGAGAGAAGCCCTAATTCTTACCTTATCATTCTCAGGCATTTCCGTGGGTTGTAACCCATCAATAACCCTTGTGTCTTTGCTGTTGCATGGCTCTCCACCTCCTACCTGCACTGAGACGGCAGATTGAAGGACCTTGCTAGAACACCACCCCTCAAACTGTGACATGCTGCCCCCAGGTTTATCTCTAGTGAGCCTGGTTTTATCCCCTTCCCCCATCATACAGATGACCATGCAGTTAAGCCCAGCTTTACATAATCTTGATGAAATGTAAAAACAAGGTGATAAAAATACAATTGATTCAGGAAAGTTATGCTGGATTGACTAGCTAGGAATAATCAGTGTGCTATGTTTAGAGACGCATAGATATAGATGCAGCTACATTCATTCCCTTACCAAAAATGATCAAGTGGAAAATAAGGCACACTTACTCTTCTATCACAGATAATACTTTCTTTTTTTCCTTCAGAGCTCAAGACAGTATTTCTGTGAATAAACTGGGAATGATAAAAAAGTCCCTTTCACTCTCTGATTACTCTTTACTGACACTGCATCTAATATAAAAATAGCCCATAGCCTTTATAAAATTTAACAAAGTGCAGATTTTTGACAGCAATCATTTCTGAATTTAGTAATATTTCTTTTATTTACAGTCAGGAGTGAAACAAGCCAGAAAAAAAAAAAAAAAAAAAAAAACACACTCAAAAATCCCCAACAAAAACCCCCAGCAATCCCTTTTATAAAACCCACAAGTTTCACTGCAATAAAATTAAATGATGCAGATTTGACATAGGAGTAAAAGATGTGATAACAATATGTGTGCATTTTCTGGGATGGGGCGAAATGAGAGAATGAACTAATTGCATTTTTATCTTAAAAAGAAGTTAATAAATTACCATTTCAAAGTTGGATTTACATATTCCATCACTTTGCAAAGATTAGCTTTTTCTTTGATAGTTTTTTTCTTTTTCATTTTATTATTCTGTCTTTTGGATGAGATACTCAAACACACACACACACACAAAAAAAAATTCCAAAGCCCATTCCTTTGCAGTCATTAAAAGATCCTGTGGCACTTTCCACAAGAGCTGAAAGTGTTTTAAACGTCAGTGTCCTGGCAAAAGTCCAACTTGGGTAATTACATTCCGTCCTGCCTCAAAGAAATCCTTTCCTCAAGCTATAATTTCATTCGGAGACATTGTTCCACACTCCTCTGCCTCGAAACGATTGCTCCGTGATCTCAGCTGCCACATTACAGAGAGGAAATAGCTGCATTTTAGTGCAAGTAAGTGTTTTCTATAGACTCGCTGTTGTTCAGACTTCCACGCTGTGCACCTGAGTCCGATACACGCTGTACAAGCTGCCTACACACGGTACGCACCTGGGTGAAGCCCTCAATATGCTATATACAGTTGACTTCTATAGGAAGTATGCAGAATATTACTCTATAGTTCACAAAACAGCAACTGCAGTCATTTGTCATTTGCTGTAGGTGGGCACCTTATGGTTGCCATAGTTTGTAGAAAGAAAGTTAGAGGTAAATAGAGTTGACAGATTATATCACTAATTTCCTTTCTGATAAAACATAATGAATGATTCAGAAATGCAAAATGGGCAAAAAGGCTTCAGAGAAAACTGTTTTCCTATAAAAACAGAAAGTTCATCATGATATTATCTTTGACTGATATGACAAGACCTGAGTCCTCTTCACATTGATCATAGTGAGAGGAGATCTCCAAGTGACTTTTCAGATTGTCTCCATGGAATTCAAGGTGGAGGTTATGTTCCTCATTTGCATAATTTATTCTCTCATTAAGTGGAAACATCTTGTGTAATTGTAGACAATTAAAAGATCTGTATCTAATCTCAAGCAGGTTTCAAGATCTTCTCTGCCATCAATGGAAAGCGAGAGTCCCATAGTTAAACCACCACTTCTAAGAATACAAATATAATGTCCAATCTTTGAAGTTACTATAGATAAATTGTGCGAGATGCCTGACTCCTCATTGCTGATGTTGAGTGAGATGAGTTGTACCCAGAATGGAGAAAATTTGAACGTGAATCAAAACATAGGGTGTTAAAATGAAAAAAAGAGCCTGCTGTAGCACAGCATGAGTAAATGGTGAAAACTGTCTGCTGCCCTGAAGACATAAAACCACACAGGAGTACAGTCCTGCTCTCTCCAGGTGGCTGAATCATAGAACATTTTTATGAGTCTACTTAAGGGAAATGGTCTACTGATTCAGAAACAAAGCTTGTGCCCTCTTATGCCTAGGTCCTACAGACATCTTGGCAGAACACCTCTGGCTATGTCAATCCTCAGCTTCCAGCGTTTTCAATAGGGGACTGATGTACTCACAGGCAAAGGGATTCAGCATCTAAAGCAACATATATAAATGGAAAGAGAGTCTTCAACAGGTGCTACATCTGGACCTAACTCAGCTTCATATCTTAAGAGGGATTTTTCCTTTTTCTGGATGGCACTATGCCAGGAGAATTAAACTCCAACTTTGCCAGTTTGGAAAGAGATTATGTCCTTGACTTGATGTCAGTATTTTCTTTCCTCCTAATTAAACAGAAAACTCAGCACAGGGGTAAGAATGAGAGAGCGAGCAAGAGGGAGAGAGAAAAGAATTAAGGAGAAGCTGACCGGAAAAGCCAAGCAGTTCAAGTCTTTTAATTTACTATTTAAAAGCATTTCTGTGAGTCTGCCTCTCAGAGATATGGCTGTTAAAGAAAATGGATTTTCCTACTTCCAGCCAACCACAATATATGTACAAATTTATACACACCCACAAGCACGCACAGACAAATGTACAGAGAGGAGGAGGAGAAAAATTTATACTGAAAAAGATGTTGAAGTTGTATCAAAAGAATAAGACGCAGAAAGAATCTTTTCTGAGAAAATCCATTTTGTGTATCCATGACTAATCCCTGCAGAACACACATAGACACACACACACACAAACAGAAACGTAAAGAATGAAACAACATCGTTATACTTAAAAACTTATTCAGCTCTTGGCATATATGCTCAGGACTGCAACTAACTCCTCCAGGCTGTAAGTTGCCCATCCTTTTTTAAGCACGTTTTAAAATAATGTATTTTACCATTCTGTTAGGAAAATAAATAAAAGAACATTGAAACCCCACCAAAAGCCAACATAGGCATCTTGTGGATGGGGGGTGAGCTAAAAGACCAGACCAAGCTAGAGTGGGGAAAGAGAGCTCACTGCAGAGATTTATCAGACATTCATGGTACCATTTGCACCTTGAATCTAAATACAGCCTTAGGACCTGCTGCTGTGGAAGGCATCACTGAAGGAAGGAGAGATGTGCTCAAGGAATAAAGAGTGGGGACATGTCAGGAGAAAAAAAATTTGGGGGTAATTAGTTGGCTGAGATTCAGATGGTCAGGCCATAAATGTGTTCTCCAAGGGATCCCAGAGTTAATTGGCAGTCCCTCCAGCCCATGCAATCTTGTGAAGGTCCTCCTTGTCATTAATACAAATTTCATTGATCAAAAACCAGCCAGAGAATCAAATAGTCTGGGTTGTTAGGGATTTCTGGAGGTCTCTGATACAATCTGTCACGTGAAGTAGGGCCAGCCTCAAAGTCGTATAGAGCTCACATCCCTCCTTCGTTCATCTTGGTTCCATGAGAAGAACTAGAGGGAGGAGGGAATAATCTCTCCCTTCGCCCTAAGGCTTTGGGCTATTTAATGCAGCTGCTTGACTGTGACTTCTCCAGCAGTAAACACATACTTTCACACATCAATGTACATACATGCAGACATAAGTTCATACATCTTCTGAGGACAGATGGACATGTATGCACAAATGAATGAATAAATGAATGTGATGCATATTCACTTGTCCTAATACACACCAACAGAATAATTCAGTTTTCTACAGTTTGGTTCTCTGTACAAAAGAAACACAGTGACCAGATCAGAGAAAGACCATGGGACTGGATGAGGGCCAGGGTCACCAGCAGATCAAAACCCTGTGGGCTGATCAGGCTTACATCAGTACGTTGGTGAAGGCAGCACTGAGTGTGATGGGGCCGTACAACGCTGTCACTGCAATTGTTCACACATATAGCAAAAGGTGTCTGCCCGGTTTTTCACCATTTGCAAAATTCACTCAGCTGTGATCATGTTTCTCCTCCTCTGGGAGGGATCAGTCCGTAAATCCATATCTTGTCACCTCATCTAAACAGCACGATTTCCAGAAGAATGGAAAAGCAGAGAATAAAAAATTACAGCACCTTCAGGAAAGAGGGACCACAAGATCTGGAAAATCTGTTTTTTTCAGATAGGTCTGAAAATATAGGTCACCTATTGCTGGGCTTGTATGGCTTCCATCTCAGACATTTTTCTGATAATTTTTTAGCTAGCCCCTTTCTTTCTCCTTTTAGCTCTTGCTTTTTCAAGCTCCAGCCCGCCTCTTCCCAGCCAGCTGTGTATATGAAATGACTTTGGGACATGCTGGCAGGGAGCAGGTTTAAAAATAAACATGGCGATATTCACCAGGAAGACACTGCAGGCTGCAGACTCCTTTCTGGGTGATAAAGATTTAATTATTGCATGCTGGCCCTCCTTACTGTCTTCCCAGCTGTGACAGGTGCCTGAGTTTCATCTTTCTTCCAGCTTTTTCTCAAGGTAATTAAATCTTTATCCTGGAGACAGGTATATGCAGGTATGTGAGTCTCTTCCTGCTTTAAAGGGAGACATTTTTATTTTTTATTAACTCTACTAATCAGCAGAGGAATTATACATAAACTAAGCTAGGGAGGCTACAGGGAATTTAAGGTTTTACGTAGTACTGTGTTTGCCTGTAAAATAATCCCATTCTGGGGAAACTTGCTATGGTTTTGATTTTAAGCATAGGTTGTGTTCATTTTGTGATTCTGATAGCTTTATTCCACACAACCCTGGGATTTATTTCTAATCCTGAGTAAAAGGATTTTTCATGGGAGAGAAAGAGGCTGCAGCAATGAGGACAAAGTGCCGGCCAGAGCAGGATTTCTCTTCAGGCTCATTAAGAGACTCGGGGCATGACCCTCCATGGTACATTTTATAATGGATCTCAAGTCACTTTGATCACAGTGTGATCAGATGCTCCTAAAGTCTCTCTGTACTTCCTCTCACCAGACATTGCACTACATGTTTTGTGAAGAAATGTTGTATAGAAAACAACACCACTAAGACATCTTGACTCCAGAAATGTGAATTTCACACGTAAGACTTCAAAGATACTAAAAGTTAATCTTTCTAGATTCTCTAATGGTGAATGGCTGGAAAAAAATTGTTGGGAGAGTCACGCTGAGAAACTCAGGGCAAAGACCGAGGTTGGGATTTGAGTATTGCATTAGCTTAACCACACACTGCCCTCTTTACACATGTGCATTGTTCCTCCGAGGAACAACTTGATATAGGATGCCATTGCAAAAGATATATAGGCTTAAGGGGAGACAGAATATACGTATGAAAGAAAAAAACAATTCTGAAGTAGTAAATACATAACAGAAATCACACTCAATTCAGAAAGACCATGAAACACAAATTACTGTTCCCTCAGAGCAAACAGCATATGAGCTTGTGCTCTTCTGATGCTGTCAGAGACAAAAGAATGGACTGAATTGATCTTTGATTTTACTCCATATGCCCATTCTTGTGTGCCTGTGCAAACTCTACTATTAATGGAAATAAGGAAAACAACCTTATATTATTTTCCCTGTATGAGAAAATGGAGGTGGACTGATTTTTGACAGGTCATTAGACATACCTCCAACCTCAGTATTTTATCTTTGTGCTTTGAAAATCCATGTTCAAATCTTTAAGGCATGCAATAAATAAAGGCAAATGATTCTTACTTCTCCCCTACTGTCCCATGCCAGGGAAAAGAAGTCATTGGGAAAAAAACCAAAACATTGACTTCAGAGGTAACCAGCCTGGGTAGGTAAATTATGGGATTCAAAGTTTTCACATAGAGAGCTGAGAAAGTTAATCTCTTTTCTGTACCAAGCCACCTTTGGTTTCTTTCATGCCTGTCAGTGAGGTGCCATTTGTACTGGCTACTCCATTAAGACAAGACTGCAGATCAATAACGCTTCAAGGAAATGTGTTCCATATTTTTCTTCTTCAATGTAGTTGTTACTGGGTCTGTAAACTCTTAAGTTACAGAATCGGATCCTGAGTTGTTGTAAACTGGCTTATGTGCGTTGTTACCGCTTACAGATTCATTGAAAGTTCAGCTGATGCACGTTCAGTTTCGAGGTACCATATTGTACCACCTTGACTTGCTTCAAGAGATGTTTCTGTGTGAAGTTTCTGGCAATTTCCTGAGACCCTCAGGATAGCAGAATCTAGTTGTGTTATTGCAAGGCTATATCACCTAACTCCTTGCAGACATTTATCAAGCTCCATGAAGCCCCATTTTGGCTTCTTTTTTTCCCCATTGTTCCTACTGAAAATCTGTTTCTGGAACATGAGTGTGTTAATGATTAAGATCGTTCTTCTAATTGCCAGCCTAAATTTATTCATGGGCAGTTTATTCCTCATTTGCTCTTCTACAAACATTGTCTCTGCACTTATTTTCTTACTATTACCCCTTCTTGACTTTGTATGTAGTTCAGACCTTGTAATGAACATTCCCTCTGTTATGCGCATCGATTATGGAAACCTCTGAGCAGGAGCTCCACTTCCAGCGTGCAACTGGGACTTCAGTAGGTGCTTAGGCACTTTCTGAATTGGAGCTTTAAATGGTGGGATTGTACCAATAAAGGTAAGAAATGTTCTTCACTAACTGTTTCACCCTGAAAGAGGGAAGAATGGGAAATAATACAATTGGAGCTTGGGGAAGGGAAGGAGATACTGAATTTCTTGCTGCTTTCTTTCCACTTTCTCCTAGTTTAACTGTGGTGCAAGTCACTGATTTCTGGAAGGGTAAATAGCTTGAGATCTTCTGTCCTTATCCTCTCTTCTGAAGCAGCTACTACTGGCCCGTGTCAGAGAAAAGGTATCAGAATAGATGAACTTTTGATCAGACCTAAGTGTGGCCATTTTTGTGTTACTCACTTGTATCAGCTCACACAGTTAAACCAAACATAGGGAAATTAAAATTCAATTCACAGCAGAGAAGGGATTTTCTTTAAAAAAGAAATACTAATTAAAAAAAAAAAGTTGGAAGTTGTCCACTTTTAAGGAAAAAAGAAAGACTTTTTTGTTTGATGCTATTTATGCTTCCCAAAAGAATCATAGTTTGTAGGCTTGCTCATAAATAGCACTCAGTTGAGACAATGTTTTATTACAGTGCAGGGAAAGTTGTCATTTTCACATGAGTTTTCCTCCAGAGGTGACTGGGAAACAGAATTTCTGTCCTCTGGGAAATTTCAGCCTCTCAGAAAACAGTTTTCATTTGTCAAAGAAAATTTCAAAATTTACCGCATAGTGTAAATTGCCCATCAAAACTGATTCAACCATCAAACATTTTTAGTTCGTGAAGTAGAATATTACAGCTAATCCAGAAAAAGAAATGATGTTAAACATATTTTTGAGACAAAATTAGAATGATTAAAACCATTTAGCAAAATGAGACAGTCTTTATGAAAATAAATAGAATTGGGTTTTGATCTCTTTTTACAGTTCAAAATTGCAGTATTTCAACAAAAATACTTTTTTATGTAAGAAAAAATGCTTAATCGAAAACTTTTCAGCAAGCGCTCTCTATACGCAAGGTGACCAAGACACAAATATACATTTGGCCACTCAGGGTGGTCATTTACAGAGATCTACAGGATGTTGTTGGCTTTGGCTGGGTCGTCATCTACAGTTTAACTTTGGGCGCACCAGGGCTGGTTGATGACCTTCAGGTCTGGCAGTGGAGCATGCTCATGTCCTCACTGAGCATGGCCAGCTCTTTGTGGGGCAGACTGGCTACTCCACACCAGATGATACTAGACTTCAGGTCACCTCCGAGTCCTTTGTTGGACCTCTTTGGTCTTAGGATTTAGTAGCACGTTTGGTGTGTTTTTACTTTCAGTCCAGAGCATATAAAAAATAATTTAGGAGTTGTGTTACAGCACACCACAGTCGCATATTTCTAGAGTGAAACTGAAAGCACATGCCAGGCAGTGTGACATGAACTCGTCCCGGAACAGTGCTGGGTGATGGCGTCTGGCTATTCCTACATCACCTTACATGTCCTCACCCTGACATAACCTCCAGATGTTGCCTGGATCCCTACAGGCTTTACTCAGCCTCCATCAGGTAGCATCCTCAGACAAATGTGTTTCATCTTCCAGCTGTACCATTGGGTAATAAAACATTGTATGAGGAGTCCTTCCCAGATAAATCCTGGTAACCTTTTTTCTGCTTTTCTTTCACAAAGCCTACACCGTATTTAAAAGACTTGTAGATGTGGTGCTTAGGGACATGGTTTAGTGGTGAACTTGGCAGGGCTAGGTTGGACTCGATGATCTTAAAGGTCTTTTCCAACAATTCTATGAGTCTATGATTCTTTGCGCTTGAATCCAGCAAATTCCTGTGAGGCAATAGTTAGCCCTGAATGCTTTTTTTTTTTTTTTTTAACATTTGGGGAGTTCACCTTTCTCCGTGCTGCTTAAACAGAGGCCAGGCTGTTCTAGGCAAAAATTATTACTGGTCTGAGGAGTAATATTGCCGAATGGCAGAAGAACAGAATGATAGCACTACCCCTCCAATACCAACAGATGCTGATGGAAAAATAGGCATGCACACAGCCTTCTCCCAAATCAACACCTCCCTGACACATACTTGTAATGTCCTGTTTTAAATAATAAAATTTACCTTAATAAAATCTGGCAGACATTTAAGAAAGACATCATCATTGTGGTATTAAATCTGATCTCTAAATCAAACCCAGAGCATGCATTTTGTATACAGCAAACACCACAGGGAAAAACTTCAGGGAAGGTGACTTTTAGAAACATTTCTCTAATTTTTATCCACATTTCTGAAAGACCATCTTAAAACTATCGACAAAAGCATGAGTTCCTGAGTTTACTGAAACCTGGAGTTTTTTAGAAAAATAAGCCAAATACAAGTCTCTCAATTGCTATTGCTTAACTCATGTGTAACATGACTGCCAGTTCTGACATAAGGAATAGCAGTCATGTCATCATTTTTGCCAATGCCTGCAGAAAATGTGCAGTCAAGCAGGTGGCAGAACTTTCTCAAGGTCTTTGAACGTGACCATCTCTTGCTTTTCCAGGTTGCCGCTCATGTCCTCTGAGTCCATCTCTCACCTATGTGTCCTCTCACGGCTCCGCTCAACTCTTCTCTTAATGCAATGGCTCTAGGCCTCGGTACACATCTTGTCTTACCCTGTTTTGGTTTTAGATGTTCCTGATCCTACTGGTGCCAATTCACTGACTCTGAGCCTGTACAACGCTTCCTCTCTCTAAAATATCTACTTTCACTTTTGCTCCTGTCATTCCAGGAGATAACCTGTTTTTTGGCCCTGATCTCTCATCCCCTGTGGCTGCTGCCTGGGCTGGCTGGGCAGTTATGCAGTTTTGAAGCCAACTTGGAACAGTGGAGTGTTTTGTGGGTTTTTTTTCCTCTCTCTTTTTCATTCTGGACTTCTAAATATTGGGGCTGGTTACCTTACTCTCTTTGGGCTGCCAATGAAAGCCCTCAGTTGGATCTGGGTTATTCAGTCACATACCAATCCGTGTTCTGGTGTAGCTCCTCCCCCCATAACCTGCCAGTACAGACAACGAGCCTTGGTATTTAATTTGGCCAGAATCCTGTTTGAAATTTAGAAAACCTACTGAAAATGTGTTCTGAACACCACCCATTAGGGAACAAGCCCATTGTGAGGTGCTTATCAGGAGCTGACCTCAATATTTCGCCTAGAGCTTTAGGTTATAATTACTTTAATATCCCTTATGTCTGGGAGGGCGACTAAGAGCTAAAAAGCAGTCTTTAAAATCCCAGAAGAAAAAAAAAAAAAAGCAACCTCAGTCCCTTTAACTCTGAGCAGAGGCCAGACTGTGGCAGAGTGACAGTGATGCTGCAAGGTAATGATCCCTGCCTCCAAAACCAGAGCAGCCATCAGAGGCATTTCCTCACGTGGCATCAAGCTTGTGGATTTCATTAGACTGCTTTTGCCACCTTCCTCTTTCGAGGAGAAGGTCTTCAGCTGTCACTTTGATGCCTCTGTCACAGCATGTGTTCTTTTACAAGCCCTTTTCTTCTGTCACATGGAAACATCTTCGTACAGGTGGTTCAGGCTTCCTCAGCAGAAAGCGGAGGGGATGCAGCTCATTTCCCTTTGGTGCAAATGCAGGAAGCAGCTGGAAGCTGTTCGATGAGATGCAGCGCTGGACTGCTGCACATCACCTCTGAATGTATCTTGGGGTAGCAGCTCCAGAGGATGAGGACTTCTCACAGTACAATCTGCAGAAGGATTGCTCGTAATTTGTGGCATTTCTGCCTATTTTTCACCTATTGCATTAAGCTGCTTCAATCTGGCAGAACAATTTCCAGCCATAGTGTCGACATGGTTCCCAAAAGTGAGTGTGAAGTTGTTGTCACATGGGTGGTGTTGCTGTGCCTGAGAAGAAGGCTGCTCTCCGTTGTGTGTTGTCAAAGTACCTACTAAGAAAAAGTAACCCTATTTGGGACATGGCAATTTAAGACCTTTTAAAAAGGACAAGAAGAAAATAACCTTGTTGGTACTCATTCAAAGTGAGGTATAACTCAAGGCATGAAGTGACTTCAGCAAGGTTGCATAGGCTGCTATGGCAGAACAAATCACACTCAGATCTCCTTGGTTTCCAACAGAACCATTCAATCACCAGACCATCACTTTCCACCTCCATCACCTGCCTTGCAAGGTGACCCGTTAAGTCTCTGAAAAGTTCTAATCATTTGATAAAGATGAAAACGGATCCATCTTCCATGCATGTCCAACTAATGAGAGGCAGGCCTAAGATATACTAGCATTATTTTGAGGAGTTTTAGGGATAATACGGTCGTTAGCTCAGCTGCACCTTCAGTGCAGGCTAGAAAGGCATTTTCTACACTATGTCTTGCAACAGCAGGAATGGGGGTATGTGGGGTGAGTCCAGGGGAAGAGGCAACCATGTCTAGCACTGAGAAAATTAGGACAAGATACCACAGATGGCCTGAGCCACCAGTCCTGGGAGGACTGCTGGAAGAGTGAGGGTAACCCAGCTCCCTCTTACTCTCCTGGTAGATTTGCACATGCAGTGTCAGCATCATGCTTTCAGCCCAGGTGGTTAGAGCTGAAGCTCAGTTTAAAAATACAGTTCAGCAAGTGGAAGAGGCAGATGAAATAACTTGAACCTTAGCCATGCTGCACTGTAAAGACTGATTCTCCAGACTGCTGCTTTCCCAGGGGACTTGAGATGCTACATGTCATTTCACGCACATTTTAATATTGAAAGGGAAGCTTTCCTTCAAAAATATGTTTATCAGAAACTTCAGAACTTTTACCTCTGTGGAGAGTGTTGAAAGTACTCTTTGGACTCACTCCTCAGTCAAAACCATTTCTGGTGAACTTTCTGGGCAAAAAGATTTTTTTCTGTCTCTAATTAACTTACTGTCAACCACTAGCAAGGCAAAAGGATAAGTACATTTTTTTTTTTCCCACCAGAGATAAGGCTGAGAAACTGAGAACACAGCTTATGCTGACAGGCATTAGGCACTATTAGACTGATCTATCAGCCTGAGTGATGATGGCCCCATGGAAGCAGTGAACACATCACCACATAAACCACTTATAACTGATCTGGACATAGCACCAGGGAATATTCTGGCAGAAACAATCCCACACTCGACTGAAGAATAAAGTAGATGGTCTAGTGATGTTGGTGTGGGGGTGTTTTGCTTTGAGGAATTTTTTGTTTTATTGGGGGACATGTCTTTTGTGTGTCTCTAAGTGCCAGGAGCCACATCAAGAGAAGTACTGAGCTCCTACACCTTTCACAGGAAGACAGTGAGCACCGTGGATTTGTAACTGGTCCCTGAGCTAAGGAAACCCTCCAACATGGAGTTAACTTCAAGCATGTCAGGAGGATATTGTATTATCAGATTTAATTCAGTGTGTCACAAAGCGTTTAGTAAAGAAACTGAGAAAAGCAGACAGATTAATCACTCCGATGATATTTGGGGCCAGTTTTCAAAACTTACTTTAACACATAAAAGCCCTTCATGCACACTTTCTGAGCACTAACATCTTCACATCATGTTATTCCCCAGCACAAAACCCATCACCTGCAAAGCAACTAGGATGCAAATTTTGTATTTAGCCTAGATAAAAGAGATACAGATACACAAGAATAATTGACACTGGTGCCTGAAAACACTATAGGCAAGAACAACAACCAGGAGCTCTGTATTTCTCAAGAATATTATGATTATTTAAAGGGAGTCCTAGAAAAACAATTGCCTCAAATTTAGCTGTGACAGGATCAACTTCCCAATCTCATTTTGTTGAGCTCTATACTATTGCCTGAAAGAAAAGGAAAGTGAATCAGGCAAAAGGGTTTATCTGGTGAGGAGTTTTCCTTATGAAGGCAGGCTGAATTAGCCGGAGGGCACCTCAATACAACCCTGTATAACATGATAGATGCTATTAAGGCAAGAGGATTTTTCCCTCTAATATTCACAGGTTTCTTTTGCTCATCAGAGCAGTGGTGAGACTGGATAAATAGTTCAGGCATTTTATATCCTCTGACTTTACAGTGGTAGCGTTGGAAGAGGCCTCCTAAACAGAAGACACAATCCCTTTATCAAAGCCTTGGCTGCCTTTCAGTCAGATGAGAAGAAAAATCAACTCATATACTGACGTTTAATTCCCTGGCGAACCTCAGGGGAGTGTGTATCTTCCACCATCAGGGAATAAACGCTCTGAGAAAAGTGGCATTGCGCTCCTGGGAGACATGGCAAAGTTTAATTACACCTCTCAGTCAGGAAAAGAACCTGACCAATCTGCTGTCTGCAGGAGAAACTCAGGTTGCATAAAGCTTCTGACAGTAGAGAAGATAGTTTACACAACTGTTTGATGCTGATCGTGTTTTTCCAATTTTTAGATTAATTTAATAAACCTTAATTCAGATCTACAGGAGGAGAGGAGCTGAACACCATTAAGCATTTTGGCATGGTTGTTGTCACACAAGTGTATAAGTGCTTTCTTAACTTAGGATTATAATTTAATTTAGTATTGATGTATTGTATTCCTGTGCTGCTTTTTGCTTTTGCTTTTTTTAAAGTCTGTGGTCACAGCCAGTCAGAATAGTTTCAATGCCAGCCGTGTAAAGTTTACAGCTCAAGTTAGGTTTCTGCTATTGCAAAGGAAGAGGGAGTCATGAATCACAACCCTAGGTACTTCGTCTGCACGGGGCTATAGGGCTGAACAAGATAATTTTATCATTCCTAAGGCTGCAAAATTTTATGCTATTTCAGGCAAGGACAACACACTGGGTCCATCAGCCACATGATGGTACTGGGTTTTGGATGCTGACAGCAAGCACCAGGTGAAGTGCACAAGACCTTTTAGTTATTTTAAAGAAGCTGGTGGAAGGAACAAACTTGTAGTACCCTCATTTTGAAATGAATCCCACCCTGGGTGTACAATATACACAAAATTACGTCTGTATTGATTTTAGTCCCTTCAGGGTATGATTCATATACCTAGACACAGCACTCTGGAGCATCTGAAAGTGCTTTCCTGACCCTCATCCCACTAGTGACCTGGAAATTTTTTTCTCTTTTGCATCCTCTGTTCTGCCTGCCAGCCCTGCAGATGTCTCAATCACTCTAAAGTGACTCAAACTAAATGCTGATTTTCAGACAGATGATTAAAGCTCCCCAAGGAAGAGTTGGTACGTCCTGACCTTATGAGGCTCTTGTGAGCAGGAGGCACTGAGATTCCTGTATGGAGAACCATAAAAACATCCATCAGAGCCAAATTCACACCTCCTTCTCAGACTCGTGTGCCAAAAGCAACACCTGGAAGGATCACAACTCAGATGCAATGTACAGCTGTAAGGGTAAATGCTTCCCTGCATCTATTACCCAGCTCACTAAGAGACACCGTGCTTTTTGCATGCTTAGCAAGTAAAGGAAATCGATCTTTCCACCTCCTCCATTAACAGTGAGATATTAAATGCAAAGGAAAAACTCCTTTTACATGACACCAGGGGAAACTACGTTCACTTCAGCAGTGCTTCTGGCACTGGTGCCCAGGCCTGAGCTCACAGACTGAGGCTGCCCTATGTGTCAGAGAGAGGAGGCCATATATCCATAGCTTCCATTTATCCATTCCGCCCATGCTTTTGCCAGCACTAAAGCAATGAAGGATTACTAAGCATGGTGTCAGCAAAAAGCAGATTTGTTTGCAAAGAAGAGTCTCTTTTGGAACTTCCACAGACAAAAAAAAACCCAACCAGCCAACCAACCAAACAAAAATCAACACAAAAAAACCCAAACACCAAAACAAACAAAAAAACCCAAACAAAACCCACCAAAACCAAAGGCATAATCTCCTGCTGTATTTGGAGGGTGCAGGGAACATTTCCATGGTAATTTATCCTTGTAACTGCAACTGTCTGTCCTCCAAACTGGAAGGCAGAAGCCTTCCCCTAAGCCTTTCCACAGTGGTGCTGCCTAGGATGTAATCTTTGCCGATATCCCCTTTACTTGTGCTCCTCTATATCATAGAATCATAGAATGGTTTTGGTTGGAAGACACCTCAAAGCTCCTCTAGTTCCAAACCCCTGCCATGGGCAGGGACATCCTCCACTAGACCACGTTGCCCAAAGCCCCATCCAACTGGCCTTGGACACTTCCAGGGATGGGGCATCCACAGCTTCTCTGGGCAACCTGTTCCAGTGCCTCACCACCCTCACAGGGAAGAATTTTTTCCTAACATCTAATCTAAGTCTATCTCCTTCAACTTAAAGCCATTACCCCTCATCCTATCACTCCATACCCTTGTAAACAGTCCCTCTCCAGATTTCCTGTAGGCCCCTTCAGGTACTGGAAGGCTGCTATAAGGTCTCCCTGGAACCGTCTCTTCTCCAGGCTGAACAATCCCAACTCTCTCAGCCTGTCCTCATAGGAGAGCTGCTCCAGCCCTCTCATCAGCTTCGTGGCCTCCTCTGGACTCACTCCAACAGCTCCATGTCCTTCTTATGTTGGGGCCCCCAGAGCTGGATGCAGTACTCCAGGTGGGATCTCACAAGAGCAGAGTAGAGGGGCAGAATCATATATTCACTTGAAAGCCCAGATAGTGTTTAGCAAGCAGAGCATGCATAACTACTTGCAAGGTCCTTAGAGTACCTGAATGGCTCTTTTTTACAAAATTTCTTAGGCTCTTTTATGCCTTCCAAGGGGGTCTAAATTTTTTTCCTGTTCTTTGCCATCTCCTGAAAGCAACATATCATGTCAGCTGGAAGGAAATTAAGGTGGTGGAAAGGAATATCTAAAACACCCTTTCCTTTTACTTACTCTGACATGTTGTGAGAGTGTCTGGTTTTGCTCAGTTAGCATACGATTTACCTTTAGCACTGAAAGAAGCTGTGAGTGTAGACCCACACCTGAGTAACTCTCATATTAAAAGACCTGTGTCAGCTCCAGTCAAAGTTATGCAGCACCTGTACTTAAAGACAGATAATAAATC
The DNA here is from genome assembly GCF_011004875.1 of Balearica regulorum gibbericeps. NCBI lineage: Eukaryota > Metazoa > Chordata > Aves > Gruiformes > Gruidae > Balearica > Balearica regulorum. The sequence goes on from NC_046185.1 coordinate 3,731,124, forward strand.
TATGGAAAAAAAATACCATCAATTCAATCTGAGTTTATAATGCAAGAGAACTAATAGCACTCAATTTATAATATGTGTTTAAATAGCATCTACCACTGCCTCTGTTAAAGACAGACTCCTGGGCTAAATGGACCACTGGTACCACCCCATAGGATTTATCTCACATGTCATACCTAACTCTTATAAGACATTTCATTGTAACATTTGAATAAGAAAGTGGAAAATTCAGAAAGCAACATGGTACAGATCAGATGGAACAATTGTTGGCCAGCAGATAGTTCATATATTGCACTTTTAATGAAAAACTATTTTTAGCATTGTATGCTTCTAGTGCAGTCTTAAAGACTGTCTTTCGTGCTCATTGTGCAGTGACCTGGAAGAAATCCTTACTGATAAGGCTGTCAGAGGACCCATGAGGAGGAAAGAATGAATAATGTGGACTGTCCCCAGGGAAGATGTGACTCTGAAATAGACTTGTCCCTACCACAACCAGGCTGAGGAAATACTAAGGGGGTCTAACCCTTGCCTGGGTTTTCCTTCAAAGAGAGATATTTCAGGACACAGTTTATTCCACCAAACAGCTAGGACATGGTCAGAGTTTCTGCCCCCTCTGCAAACACAGGCATGGTGGTTAGAAGGGCAAAGGGTTCCTTGACTGCTTGAAGGGTTACTTTAGGGTTAGAAAAGGTCTGTAACATATGAACTTCTACCTGCTGTGGCTGCAACTGGAAAACCTTTTCCATTTACTAATATTTATGCCCAGTTGGAGTAACCTAAATTATTCTAGAATTCTGCATTTGAAAAAAAAAAAAAAAAAATTCAGTGAGGAACTTGATCTCGTTATTTCATCAAGACAAGATCAAGGAATGGCATAATAGGGTCATGCCAAAATTTAAATGGAGACAAAAGTTATAACAGTAATATTGACTTCTACAGAAAGGATAATACAACAGAATCCAGTGCCTGAAACTGTAGATAAGGCCAATATGACCTTAAAATAATCAGCCACTGCAACCATGTACCAAATGCTCTCATTGTTAGATATTTTCATCTCTAAATCTCTTTGTTTGTGTTTTGTGGGTTTGGTAGTTTGTTGTTTCTTTTGCCCTAAAGGATGTATCCTGCTACAGGCAAAATTAATATACTTGAATCAGGGTTAAATCCAGGGAAGTCATGTGTTATGGAGGTGGTCAGAAAAAGCAGTCACAGAAATTCCTTCTGGCTTCTAAGTAAAGTTGTTCTCTAATTCTCTTCTCAGCAGCTGCACCTCAAAGCACTCTGTGAAGGAGGCTGGTTGCATTAGAAATGGGGACACGCAGAGGAAAGGAATTTGTTTTACCACAGCCAGGAGTCCAGCAGCAAAACTGGGCATGTGTCCCCATCTTGTGCATCTCATACGGAGCTTTACTCCATTCTGTCTCCAGACTCCAGGCTGCTCACAGGGAGACCTAGTTATGAGATCTCATGCACACCCTCGTCTTGTTCATTATTAACAAAGGAAAAAGTCTCTGCTCCAGATGATGACAGCTGAGCTGTAAGGGGCTGGGGGGGGGGGGTGAATTACACCAGAAATATCTACTCTGCTTTGAAAGATCCTTGTACCTCTAGGGAAAGCACATCTTCATATGCATTTCTCGCTTGCAACAGATTTGCGTTTATTTTCTTTAAAGCCAAAACTACCATCAAACAGGTTCAGTTTGGATGCTTAGAAAGCTGAATCTCATCCCAGAGGAAAAATGAGAGGCTAGTCGTGTAGCCTCACAAAAGATTCATTTGCACTGGACTAGCACAACTTCATAACACTGAAAGCTAAAATTTTGCAGAACAGAGTAAAATGTAAAAATAAAAACCTCATATTCTTAAGAAGTGGCCAAATCAGGAGATGCAGATTATTATTTTTTTTCTCCTGGGACTGAAAATAGCCATTACTGTTATGCAGTGCTCAGACCAAAAATAAGATGTGACATTTTGAAGTGCATACAATCTGGTAAAATATAAAATATTTAATAAATATGTAAATTGGTCAAGCTGCTTCCCCAAGGAGGAAAGCTTCAGTCGTGCTTTACAGCCCTCATTCACTTACGCAAATACTTTAAGAGGATCAAGGATGGATTTTAAATGAAGTTAAAGTTTAACGAGAAATATATAATCCTTCAAGGAATAGATTTTGTCATCTTCATTTATAATTTCTTGCAAGTTTCAAAAGTAAGAAGTTGAGGGAGTAGCTTTCTGAAGCTTTGTGTGTGCAAGCCAAGAGAACTGAAGCAGTCCACCTGAATCCTGCATAGGCATTTATGATCTTTTCTATTGCTCAGGGAGTTCTGGGTTTTCCCAAAGATATATATAACTTCATTGCTTAACTCATTCCCATGGGATCCAGACATAGTCTTCTGACATTTCCTCTTTGGACAGACCGGCAACGTGAAAGGACATCCTAAATCACCAAGACCTAATTCACATGTCATATATCCCCTTTTGAAATCACCTCAAGTTGCATCTTAAAGTATTTAAGTGTTTTGGTTTGCAAAGAAGCTGAATCTTGTTCCTCTAAAACCTTATTTCTTTGGCAGTTAGGAACCATCTTTTAACTTCCAAATCAAACAGTTTCATATTTAAGATACACCCATACATACCTACATCCTCTTTAAAAGTAAATAGTTCTACAATAGAAGATAGGAGAGTTTAGAGAAAGTTTTCCACACTCTTAAACTAACCCTGACATCAAGCTGGCTTTTATAATGTGTTCAGTTTCTGGAAACTGCTTATAACTTAAAGATATGTACAGTGGCATGTTCTAATGATATAGGCTTGTTAAAAGGCAGTAACAGTCCTGAAAAAGCTGTGAATACTAAGGCAGCTGTCAAAGGAAAAAGAAATAGCTAGGTAAAGAAATTAAGAAAGAAAATAAGCCAGAAAGTGTCTTCGTACTGGGGAAGACCTCACCAAAGGGACATGCTGCATTTATATTTTGTAACCTAGTTTTTGGTGACAAGGTAGGATGAAGAAAAAAAATACAGACTGAGAATTGTTCAAGCTGGAGAGTCTTTACAACTAATGAAAAGATTGTTGGGGAGGTCAGTATCAGAAGGCAGAAATTTCCCTTGACGTGTGCTTTGCTCTGCACACTTGTGAGCTGCTCTGTTAATTTTCACCCTGTTTCGCTGGGTAATTTCACACTAGAAGTAATCATTCTTCCTTCTTCATGAGCTCACACTTCGGATGCTGGAAAGTTTCAAGCACATTGACAAAGCACTCTAGAGACTGTGGGCTTCAAATTTTACTTTTCTCCCTACCAGGAAAATCATTATCTTGTGCTCCGGTGATGTCTGCTCAGAGACCAGCATTCTGCTACAGGTGCCCATCAACTCAATCAACGCACAAAGAGGTGGTGTGGTGATGAGGAAAGTGGAATGGAGTGCAAATAGTTTCTTTTATTCGAAAACCAAACTGCATTAACAAAAATCTGCATTAACATCACGTCATCCACACAGCGCAGTAGTCACATTTTCTAATCTTCTGTCTTCACATTTGCTGCCCATGTGGGGAAAAAAGAAGGATGAAGAGAAGGACTGTGAGAGGGGAAAGTCTGAGAGATCACAAGCCCATGGCGATCTTTATTTTCCTCCTCAAAAGCAATAGCTTCATAGAACCCATTCCACTGTTGTCTGGATCAGGTTATTGTAATACTGTGCAAGGTTTTCTGGAGTGCGACATATGTCCCATGGCAATACACTAAGTACCAGTTTCTTGACATACCCACCACAGCCAGAATCACTGCTTCATCATCATGTAGACATGTGGCTCATCTCTCACTCTGAATTCGGTGGGCAGACATAATTTCTACATCCCAACAGTGAAGATGAAGCTTGGTGCTCCTACAGGGGTAGACTAGGCTATTACTGCCAAATTCACCCTCCCTACACAGGTGCACGAGATTCACGTAGATACTTATGGGAAGTTTCATCTCCCTTCACTTTAGCAGTTCAAAAACAATTCATACGATGTGTTTGGGCAACTAAACCCCCACAAGTGTCAGTGGAGAGAGACAGTCACTTCTCAAGCAGAGCATCATCAGCAAGGATATAATTTGCCTTGTGGACATCCTTCTCCCTCACTGCCGATTAAGGCTAAAATGATGTCTAGGTTAGACCAGCTGCCTATCTTCTACCTAGCCAAAGCTCAGTGCGGTGGACCTGAATTCAACAGATTAGCATGAAATTCAAAACACTTACTGTTTAGATCTGACATTCCCCTTCTCCCAGCTCCCTCAGTCAACGGAGATGTGTGGACAATTATTAAGATGAGGTACTACAGATTCCTATTTGGTTTTGGTTTGGGGGGTTTTTTGTTTGTTTGCTTTATTATTATTAATTATTATTATTATTATTTTGTTCAAGTTCATATCTTTTCACACTTTTTTTTTTTTTTTTTTCCAAATGAGGAGTGCAGGAACCTTCATCTCTGCAGTCACCATCTCCCTTCATCTCGTCCGTGCCTGTGCAGAGCAGTACTCAAGCCTTTTCCTTTGATGTGGTTGTAGACTGATAGTAATGTGAAACTAGCGAGAGCTGTATATGGAAGTAAATGCCTACTGAAAATTAGTTACACAGGCTGGCAGTCAAGCAGTTAAACCAGGCGTGGAAATGGTTTGCAATCTGTTCCACCAGTTTCTCAAGTTTCCATTGTCAAAGTGGGATAATTTTTCAGCAAAACGGCCGCCCTCCAGTACCAGCCTCGGGAATCAGTGTAATTAAAAACAACAACAAAAAAATTTTATTGTTTTCAAATATATCTCTCAGCTACGGGGGAAAGGGAAGGAGAAATCTATTGCAAATTAGAATATTTCTCCTTACTTCACGCTTATCTGTCTGTATCCAGTCATGAGCCAAAGAAGCTGGGTTTGATTTCTTGTACTTGAGACAGTCTTCACTGTTTAAAAAGGAGTACATCCTTGGTGTTTATTCATGGTGACAACAAAGTGTTCCGCGCTGCTGGGAACCGCTGGGCTGCTGGGAAGAACAGAAAGGGTGCAGCTTTCCTCGGCTGCCGGAGCAGCCTGCGCTTGGTGCTGCTTGAGCACAAATGTCACAGATTTAACGAGCGTCTCCCATGACCTTCCTTAAGGGATTGCTGTGTGTGGGGTGCTTCTGAATGGGATTTCATGTCCGACCTAGAAGTTTGGGGGAGGTTTAACAAGCATAAAAGGCTAAACTTCTTCTCACTGAAATCCACTTTCTTGGGAGAAGGGCAAATTGTGCCCCTGCTCTAGGTTAGCCTGAACGCTCAGAGCAATCAGGATGGTACCTTTGTGACAGTTAAGCTCTGTCTTTGAAAGGGAATTGGCTGTTTCCTAAGCAAGCAAATGACATGTAGCGAAGACAGAGAAAATCTCAGGAAAAAAATTTTCAAGCGTCAATATTACTTCAGTCACCTTCCATCATACAAAAGCTTCTGCTGTGTACACAGCTGAGTGCACTTTCTACCATCTTTAATGTCCAGCCTCAGAAAATAGGACAAATTAAGAAAAAGAGAAATCCACCAAGATCCACAGGAAGCCTTTGCTCAGACAGTCTGAGAGCCACAAATCACTAGAGACCGGGAGGCTGTTATGGGGAAACAGCACTTGACTGACGTCTCCTTATATTGAGCAGCTGCTCAACATCAGGGATGGGATGCTGAAGGACAAGATCCAATGGTCTCACTCAGTCTTATGTTATTTTTCAGCACCAACAGCTTCAGCGTGATGTCGATTTTTCTATTAGTTCTGCAGAAACGCAGCTACTTCCAGGAGGATATTTTAGGGCAGTCAGTAACACCATGGCACAGCTTGAATAGGAACCGAGGAATATTTTTATGCTGTTGCAACAAGAGACAGGAAATCAGATAGAGATAATCAAATCAAGCAAAGTGGATTTAGTGAGGATATGCAAGCTGCAGCTTCTGATTTCAACAAGAACAGACCATCACTACCAAATTTGAATGGCCAAGGTTATTGGGGTAGATCTTCCTGCTGCTGGGACTAAACTGTGACTTTGGTCCAAAAGGAAAAGCAAAGAGCAGAAAGGAGACTTGAACAATGTCTGAAAAAACCCCACCTGTGTCTTTACACAAGAGAGAAAGGTAAGACAATTCAGCTAGTGGGGCCAGAAACATCGTGTAACAGGAGCTGGCGGTTACTAGGCATGCCTTAAGGGTTATTGTCATCAGTCCGTACCCAGTTAGCCATCCTTCCCTGACTGCCAACCTGTGTCTGCATGTGCGTGCATGGCGAGGTAAGTCTCTCCACCACTGAGTCATGGGCAAGCAGATGTTTCCAGTACCCCATCCCTGCAGGGCTGAGAGCACTGTCCACATCAGCACATTTGGCAGCAAAATCAGTGTCAAAACCTCCCGTCTCCCTTCAGACAGCAGGCAGCAGTTTAATTCCCATCTCTTCATGTTGCAAACTGAATTAACTAAACATCTGCAAGGGAGGGAAAACAAAGAAAAAAACACCCACAAATCCTCTAAAATGCATCAATGTCTTGTTTTTTAGAGTCACCTTATTTCATTGACCTGTTTTATAACTGCACTGACACAGATAAGGAGTTAATAAAGCGTAGTCCTGCAGAGGAACAAATGATTGGGAGTGGGAAAAGATGGAAACCACTTAAATCCATTTTGCCACAGAGGACTTGTAGGCGTGGAAGAAAACCTGACAAAATGTGCATGCCTTGAGAATTAAGTCTTTAAATTTATGTCATATTACCTATAGCAAAGTGCTATTCCAGCTTTATTGCTGATAAAATAAACTTTCCAGAAAAGTATTTTCTAAGAACCTGAAGGGACAATAGCCACCCCCTGCCAACTTCTTCACATAGGCATGTTTTTGTTATGTGTGTACAACCCTGCTCTCGTGTAATTTAAAGATATATGACTTACTACACTGTCCTCCAGCCTCCTAACCTGCTGCATCCTGCCCAATTTAGCTGTGCTCGTGGAAGGAAAAAAACAGTGGATAATCTGGATAATCTTCCCCTCAAATTCCAGCCCCCATTTGGATACTGGCTCCAATTTCACCAACAGCTGTGGATCTGTTCCTTTAGTCCAAGAGCAGGAATTGTTAACTGAGACTATTCCTGAAGTAGCCTGCTGGGTTTGGTGTTGTAGAATGGTTGGGAAACAGATGCTGCTATTCTTGCCAGATCTGAGCAGCCCAGGGAATGAATATGGAGAGATATATATATACACACCACAATATTATATATATATTTCATACATAATTATATATAATATTAGATTATATACAATATATATTGATATAGTATCCCTGTGTATGTGTATACATTTATGTATTGTAGATCAATACATAAAACTTCAAGAAAATAGGGAATTCTCTGAGGCAATTGCCAGTATTTTCTCATCACATTGGCTTTTGATCAATAGAATTTTATAGTCCCTTCTTTTGACCTGTTTTAATGTTTCTTTCTTGGAGAAACTGAAGAGCACTCCCACTCTGAAAGCTGAGTAGTGCATTAGTGAAAACCTACAATATCAGGAATTTACATGTGGTTGCCCTAAAGTTTAATTCTGAAAAATTGGGAATCCACAAGTATTACTTAAAATTCTTACAGTATTTCTCAACATTTCTAGTTTCTGCTAACTGACCTAGGTCTTTGGTTCAATACAAAAGCAGAAGGAGGCATGCTGCCAGTCTGGCTTATGTCAGAGGACCACCAGCCCAGGTCCCGTGATCTAAAAAGAGGTGACATGGCTGTAAGAGGTTTTTAGCAAGACAATGCCCAAGGCCAGTTATCCAGGAAGTATAAATCATCAGCTTGTAATTTGGCCCTCCATGTGCAAGTTAATATGTAATGCCAATATATAAATGTATTTCATGGCTGCCTCAACTAATTGCTAAATGAAATTCAAGTGAAAAATTGAAAGCAGAAGGAAACACCGCTATAAAGCTATTTTTTTAATTTTTGTTTTTGTTTTTTATTTTGAGCTGCTGTGCAGGTGTTCCACTCTTCAGAGGAGAAAAATGTTTGACAGCAAAGGTATTTGTGTTGGCAGTATCACTTGATCCATGTTTCAGGAGCCAAATTTAAAACATATTTTCACAAGGTACAGCCGTAGATCATTAGAAGGAGCCAACTTCATGGGCTGCACAAGTTTGTCTGAGAGATAGCAGATGTGTAAATTAAAATATACCCCAAAACCTGACAGAAATATATTTGGGGATGGGAAAATTCAGTAAAGGCAACCATTTTTTTCTGTTGCCATCTCTGCTAATGGTCCAGAATTGGTTTTATCTGCTGAAGTACATTATTATATGGTTAGGCTTTGCTGTTCCTTCAGCAATGAAAGCTCTACCCCACCTTTCTTCCCACTGCTTTGTTTCCTGATGTTAGTAAAGGATAATCTCATTTCTCAGAAGCTGCTCTCGATAGTCATCCCTGGGGACCCACATCAGCATAGATTGAAAATGACACAACCTCCAGAGAAAATGCAGACATTTTAGTCACCTATGATTTTTCCCCAGGGAAAGGTCTCTCCTCTGAAGATGGGCTAAGAAAGCTGCGGTTGTTGAGCCTGGAGAAGAGAAGGCTCTGGAGAGACCCTATTGCAGCCTTTTAATATATAAAGTGGTCTTATAAGAAAGATGGAGAGAGACTTCTTACCAAGGCCTGTAGAGACAGGACAAGGGGCAATGGTTTTGTACTGAAAGAGGGTATATTTAGACTGGAGATAAGGAAAAAATCTTTTAGATTGAGGGTGGTGATACACTGGAACAGGTTGCCCAGAGAAGTTGTGCGTGCCCTATCATTGGAGGTGTTCAAGGTCAGGTTCAATGGTGCTTTGACCAACCTGACCTAGTGGAAGAAGTTCCTGCCCATGTCAGGCAGGTTAGACTAGATAACCTTTAGAGGTCCCTCCCAACCCAAACCATTCTATGATTCTATGATCACCAGGTGGCTGGAGAAATGAAGAGACTCCTAGGCTTGGCACCTGGGACCAAATTAGCATTTCCTGAGCAGTGTGAACTAAATGCTTCATTGTCTCCTGCATGTGGATATTATCAGTGGTTCCTCCTTTTAAGGTCTTCCTCCTTGCAGTAAGATCAAGCAAGCAAGATACTAATCAGTGCGAGCTGAGAACTTTGCTGAAACAAGTCACACTTCCATAAAAGCATGATTCATTCTCAGTCTCAGATGGCAAAGACATCCCACTGTCACAGATGTGAGAAATCATTAGAGGTCACTACCATATGCTGTTCCCCTTACAGAGAGATCTCCTCCATTTTCTTATTTCTCCAGAGATATGATAGGAGGTACCACCACTAATCTTGTCTATGGGCAGAGGAAACACATCTCATATATAAAGTCAAGAATTTATTGTTAGTATAATTGAAATCATAACAGTCTAATTCAAGAATCATTACTTGTCTAGATCTAATTATTACAGAAACAAACAAAAGAGAATAATTCAGAAAAAGTCTCAATAATAGTAATAATGCAATTAAAAAATTAATACATCTGCTTCTTAGTTTCTATACCTTCTTCCTGGTGTTATGTTTATGTTTCCACCACTCCTCTGGATCTTAAAATTGGTGGCTTCAGACTGCTGAGGGGGTGGTTGTTATGTTGAGCCTGGAGGGCTTCTAGGGTCTTTTGTTGGGAGGAGTAGGATATTGATGGTTTCTTCTCCCATGCTCTAGGATTCACCTGGGGTCATTTTTACACCTTTGCTACTCTTTCTTCATTGCTCTATAGCTCCAGGTTATAGCCAAATTTGCTATATATGGTGCCTCTGACGTAGGTTAGATACTACTCTTCGTACTCTTTGTTACCCCTAAACACACTTTCATACCACTCCAGGTCTTTATTTCTTTAAGTGACCATTTGGGTCTCCAGAACCAAACCCATGTCCCTTCTTTTATCATCCCATACTTGTATTTCACTGTCCCACATCCAGTGTATTCACTTCTCAAGGCCTCTGCTGCCGTGACAAGCCTGTATTTCTGTATACTACATCACTGTGTTAGAGTCATAAATATCTCATTCCACATGGAATAATTCCTTGTTACTCCTGTCTATGCAAAACTGTGGTTGCACCACAGAAAGACAAACACAAGAAGAACAGATTAGCCATAGACACCTGGTCAGTTAGAAAAATTGCTGTTATAGCTAAACACCATAAAACAAAGCTGTAGGCAGGTCAAGAAAATTTCCAACAGAGCAAACCTTACAAGGCCTTGCAATCTTGGCACAAATCTTACGGCTCATGACTACCTTGTTGCAGGGCTACTTACTAGCACACATGCTTTATTCTGTCACACAAGACCTATCGTGAGCATCAGGGTGACACCTCATAGCCCAGAAGGTGCTTCAGGTACAATCATTTTTCTTCTATGACATGGTGACGACATCGGAGCCACACCTGGAAGCAGGCACCGATTTTGTTGCACAAAACGAAATTCTCATTAATGGAATTCATACTTACTCATTTTCTAGCACTGTGTAGAGAGACATCTTGTTTCACTTTTTAACCCTATTATCTATTAGAATAATTCTCAAGGATTCCATTATATATGGCAGGAACAAATCTCTGAAGAGAAAGATATTAAAATACGGCAAATGAAGGATTCTTGTCATATCAATAAAATAGAAAAGTAACTGAAGCATTACTAACATTGTAGAGTTCAAGCCATCCTCGACATGAGAACATGAACCTCCCTGGAATTACTTCCATTTGTTTTGGAAGCTGGAAATTTACTTTTTACTTTGAAAAAACATTGCTTTTTATTTTTTTCTACAAAGCAACCAGTAGATTGTACTTCCTTAATAAGTTTCTCTACCTCTCTTTTTCTTACAGTAGCATTTTCTTGATTATATTTCTTAATATATTTATTTATTGACCTATCATGCACCTAATATAACATTCAGAATCCAATCCACCTTGCCACAACTTTTAAAGTGCTTATCACAAGCTTTTAATACTAACAAGTATTTTAAAGAGTCTGATCAGGACAAAAATCCCAGATACTCTGATTAAACATATGCTTGACAGTATTTTGAGTTTCAGATGACCCTTGTTTGCTTCACAACATTTCCAAATGCAGCAAAAATCTCTCATTAGATACATGAGCAAGTTGCTTGTTAATTATCATTGCTAACATTGTCAGTAGTTATTAGATGCTGGAACTAGCTGGAAAAGAAACATCAGTCCATCCAATTCATAACTTCTGAATCTCCCTTATGAGGAAAGGCTGAGAGAGCTGGGTCTGTTTAGCCTGGAGAAGACTGAGGGAGGATCTCATCAATGCTTATAAATATCTAAAGGGTGGGCATCTAGAGGAAGGGGCCAGACTCTTTTCAGTGGTGCCCAGTGTCAGGACAAGGGGCAATGGGCACAAACTGGAACACAGGAAGTTCCATCTCAATGTGAGGAAAAACTTCTTTACTATGAAGGTGACCAAGCACTGGAACAGGCTGCCCAGCGAGGTTGTGGAGTCTCCTTCTCTGGAGAGATTCAAAACCCACCTGGATGTGATCCTGTGCAACCTGCTCTAGGTGATCCTGCTCTAGCAGGGGGGTTGGACTGGATGATCTCCAGAGGTCCCTTCTAACCCCTGCCATTCTGTGTGATTCTGTGTTTCATTCTGCACTGATGGAAACAGCCATTTATTTTTAATTCTCTATGAAAAGATTTCACTGTGTCTCAATAAAATGTGTAGTGTTGGAAGCTAAATACTAAAAGAGTTTTAACATTGTTTTTCCAGCCGAGTTTTTTTCTTCATAGTCATTTACCTCTCTGAAACCTCCCACGTTTCTCAGTTGCTTTCTAGGGCTGTGGTTCTATAAGCGGTGGAAATCCCCAGCAGCACAGACAAACTGATAAATCTGCATGGTGTCACACTGAGCCTTTTCAACTTATGATGCTGCCTCAGAAAGATTCCTTCCTCAAGAAACTAATGAGGCCAAGAATCAAAGGAAATTTGGACGTCTGAATTTCACCAAAATAAACAATGCCATCACAATTCAAGCAGTACTAGTTGTACCTGTCAAGAAACTGTATGAGTATGGAGGGAAATGTAACTTAATGTTTGCTGTATTTATATATTTCTGCATCAGCATTTACTATTAGACATCACTAGAAACTAGTGGACTGAATAGCACCTTAGTCTGACCCAAAGAGAGGTTTTCACAGATTCCCAGAATGATTGACTTCAGAAGGAACTCTGGGGGTATCTTCTCCCACACCTTTGCTCATGCAGGGCCACCTAAAGCCACTTGTCAAGGACCATGTCTAGATGGCTTCTAGTATCTCCAAGTATCTCCACAACCTACCTGGGCAACCTGTGCCAGTACTCAGTTTCACAGTAAAAAAAGTGTTTTCTGTTAAGAAGGAACCTCCTGTGTTTCAGTTTGTGCCCGTTGCCTCTGGTCCTGGCACTGGGCATCACTGGAAAGAACCCAGCTCTGAACTTTTTGCACCCTCCCTGCAGGAAGAGGTGCAAAATGTGTTTATATACATTAATCAGATCCTCCCTGAGCCTTCTCTTCTCCAGGCTGAACAGTCCCAGCTCTCCCAGTCTTTCCTCATATGTGACATGTTCCAGTCCTTTAATCATCCTTGTGGACCTTTGTTGAACATTCTCCAGTATGCCCATGTCTCTCTTGTATAGAGGAGCCCAGAACTGGACACAGGACTTCAGGTTTGGCCTCACCAATGCTGAATAGAGGGGAAGGATCACCTCCCTCAACCTGCTAGAAGAACTTTGCCTAATGCAGCTGAGGATACCATTTGCCACCTTTGCAGCACAGGCAGATTACTGGCTCATGTTCAACCTGGTGTCCACTAGGACCCCCAGGTCCTTTTCTGTCAGGCTGCTTTCCAGCTGAGTGGCCCTCAGTGTATGTTGATGCACGGTATTCTTCATCTCCAAATGCAGGACTTTGCACTTCCCCTTGTTCAAGATTCCTGTCAGTCCATTCCTCCAGCCTTTTGAGGTCCCTCTGGATGGCAGAATGACACTCTGGTGTTTCAGCCACTCCTCCCAGTTTGGTGTCATCTGCATTGCTGAGAGTACACTCTGCCCCATCATCCAGATTACTAATGATGTTAAGCAGGACTGGACCCAGTATTGACCCTGGGGTACGCCACTAGTCATTGGCCTCTGACGGGACTTTGCACCACTGATCACCCCCCTCTAGGCCATGTCCATTTAGCCTGTTTTCAATCCACCTTACTGTCTGTTTATCCAGCTCATACACCAACAGCTTTACTATGAGGATCTTATTTAAGACAGTGTCAATGTCCAGGTAGACAATATCCACTGCTCTTCCCTCATCTATCCACTGTTCTCCCCTCACAGAATCAGAACCATTTAGGTTGGAAAAGACCTTTAAGATCATGGAGTCCAACCATTAACCTAGCACCAATAAACCAGATCCCTAAGTGCAACATCTACACCTGGCCTCATCTACCAGGCCAGTCACTTCATCACAGAAGTTTATCAAGTTAGTCAAGCATGACTTCTCCTTGGTGAAGCCATGCTGACTAATCCTGATGATTTTCTTGTCCTTAAGGTGCCTGAAAATTATTTCCAGGATTAGCTGCTCCATCACCTTCCCAGGAATCGAGGTGAGGCTGACCAGCTTGTAGTTCCCTGGGTCCTCCTTCTTGCCTTTCTTGAAGATAGATATGATACTTGTTTTCCTCTAGTCCTTAGGCCCTTCTCCCAGTCACCACAATGAATCAAAAATGCCCCCTGCTTTGTATCCTTCTGCACAAAATCCTGCACAGGCTGCTGCGTCTGTTGGCTGCCTCTTCTAAACGGCCTAGTGGATCAAATCCTTAAATTTTCTCAGTTTCTTTTTTGACCATTATTTTTCTTTGCTGTAGAGGTGTCTACTCTTTGGGAAATAGTCTGCGTCTTGCTATACCTATATTATGACCATAATTTGGTACAGATAACGTGCACCTCAAATAATGTGCACCCAAATTAGCTCAAAGACAAGCCAGGAATCACCATGAGAGAGGCTGAAGGAGCTCATGGGAAGCAGGACCTTTGGCAGATAGGAAGGTTAGAAGGAACAATGATTATAAGACAAATTTTCACAGTTTCCAAACACGTCTCTAAGCCATGTTGCTGTTTGTATCAGGCATCTGTTTTCCTTTCTACATGCAAATGCAATACTATTAATTAGTATTGTAAAAGCAATGCAAAGTTTGCAAAGTGGTGACTGGTCAGAAGCTCAACTCTGGGTTAGGAAGTTGCCTCTTCTAACACAGAACAAAGGGCTCTGCCACCAAATTACTTTCACACAAGAGACAATAGATGGCAGGAAAGCAAAGAAACAATGGCACAAGAAAAGGATTCACAGTGCATAGCCTGGAGTCCTGAGTTACTATTGTAATTTAAAGGACTAATTAATTTAAACTGCTGTCCTTCCTTTCTGTTTCCAAAAATGTCAAAGTCCAAAGCAGCCTGAAGTAAAATCTGTCCATCATATTGCAACATTCTGTTTTCAATTCTTTAGCTATATAGCACTGGTTTTCAAATCTCTGTTCTCTGTCTTGGTTTCCTTCACTGCTGGAACTCTAGTGTGAATGTGCATTTATTTCCATTTTTGGAACCTAATCTCCCTGCCTGGCTGTGATTTATCACTACAGCTGGTCCAGCAATAATTGTTCTATTTCTTTTAAACATACTTTTATCTCCAGTAGCATTCACTTAATGAAAGCAGAGACTTTGGGTTTTAAATATGTATGGGGGATGGATACATAATGAATATTTATAGATATTTAAAATATTTAGTATGTTCAGAAATATGTTTATATTTTTTTCTCCTCAGCATAATTGCATTTTTATAGTGTTTTCAATACTAAAGCATTTTTGCTCTACTTTCGCATTCATCTTGCTCTGTTGTCCTTTTTCCACAGATCTGCTTGACTAGACCTTTTAATAGCTCAGGTCTAAGACTCCTAAACAAAGAAGAAATGCTTCTCAGCTCACAGACACTTCAGGAGGTAATAAGGTCAGATGGATATTGAGCTTCTTTTTTTCTTTTTCTTACAAAAGCATTTATTTATTCCCAAGAAAAATCTCCAGATATTTCCATAAATGGCCATGGTAACTTGGAGTTCTGTAAACTGTAGCAGATACATAGTAAATATAGACTAAGTTCAGTACTGAGAAAACTGAATCCCAGATACCTAAATTCAACTACTTTATTAACAGCAAATGGTGATAATTTGAAATAAATCTTTTCTTTAGCTAGGCATTAAAATATGTGGGGTTTGGGTGGTGTTTTTTTTCCCCTGATTCGTGGGCAGGATTTTTCTGAACTGAATTTAGCTCTCTGAAAATGACGTATCTCATCTAACGTAGCCCTGAAAACTAACTGTTACATTTTCAGCACAGAAGGATGCAGCAGAATGTGCTCTGGAGATGTCTGTGTCTCTGTACAGAAAGTGTGTGGACAAGTAGCTTGAAGGAAACATCTAACTTTTCAATACCCAAAGTGGGGTAACGAGTCCTGGTAAGAGGTCTGATCCAGAATGAACATTCTCAGGGATTTTAAATGTTCTACTGATTTTTAATGAATAGTTTCCTTTCTAAACATTATTCTGATTATTTTAACTAACTCTTTTTTTTTTTTTTAATTTTTAATGAGCCACAATACCACAAATGTAATAAACAGTTATAGCTAAACTGACTACTTTATGATAAACAGTCCCTGATTCAATATTAGTAGAACTGCTTTTTAGATTGAAAATGCATCATATTCTAGCTAAATTTAAGTGAAATGCATTGTGGGTGTAGCACGTCAAGAATAAAGAAATTCTTTATGTATTAAGATATTTATTACTATTAATTTTGACAACTGCATTAGGTATATACAAGTTGTACTCTCTACATTACATAATAATAATTATATAATGTATTATACATAGCTATATCACTTATAAATATCTAATATAGTTATGAATATAAACATTAACATATATATCTCTGATGTAGGCAGAGATACATGACTGGTTACTGTAAGATTAGGCACTGAGCTGTTACTTAAATGGTACTGTGTGACCCTCAGTCCTCAGACCCCTGTCACTCCTTCCATGTTATTTATAAAATTTTATAGTCCCAGCTTTGAAAAAATGTGACTTTGACAGACTAAAAATCCAGTTTTAAAACATTCTAACCATCATTGATATGTTCGATGGGGTTTAAATACAGCACTTGAGTCTTATCGTTGGAGCAAAGCGTGGACTTACATGTTTTGTTGGACTGGGCTCTTTATGTCTTCAGTTTGTCTTCTTCAAGGGTCAAGTTTTGTTTCCCATCTGTAGGCTGCCCAGCACTGTTTAGCAGAGATTTCTTTCAAGAGTATTTGGTTTTCCTTGGATGAAAAAGGAAGTGAAGTATATTGCTGTTCAACCACTAGTTTCTCCATGAATATCGCCAAGAAAAACATATTGAATAAATATCAGACTGTAGAGCTGGCTTGCACATGGCTCTCATTGTCCTTAACAACAGTTCCCTGCCCATCCAACAAAACATTCTCCAAAATGAGTTTTCACTTCCGTGTATCCATGGAAAAGTGCACATGCCTGAGAAGACATATTGTAGAGGAAAACAGCAGTTTCACAGCCCTACACACAATCATCATGCTCATCAAGGCAGAAGACTTCAGGTTAGGGAAGGAGTGGAAGAAACTCACTCTTACAGGCAGAGCAGACTGTACAAGGCAAGGAATCAGAGAACTTTCCACCTTGCAGCTGGCTAGAAGGTTGAGACACCTCCAGTTGTCACAACCTTATTTTGGAGCAATTTTTTTCTTTTTTTGGTCATGCCACTGCATCTTAATTAAGAGATTACAAGATCACAGTGCAGCAGAAAGGGATTTGTACTGGATGGACACTGGAAGCTCCTATGCGATTTTTCACATCTGTGACTTTGTTTACCCTCTTCCACCACTCCTTTGGACGTTGTGGTGGTTCTACTGAGAGAAGGAAAGAGATGGCCCACTAGAGCTGCTGCTGAGTGAATGCTGGCCTCTCATCTCTGCCCTCAACTGCTCATCACTCCAGCTGGAAAAGGAGGCAAACAGCCACCAGGCAGAAGAAGCGACATCTCTGCATTGTGCAGCAGAGGAACGGTGAAATGCACAGAGGAGAGGATTTAGCCTGTAAGCTGTTTGTCTCTGTTGTCATCGCCATTAATCAATCCGTGCTTAATGTCATTTCTTTTGATTCACTAACCCTCTGCTGCCAAGTCAGTATAACCCTGTTCTCTCTGTCTGTCTGTCTCCTGACTTCACCTCCTTCCTGCTGTTTGTTCTTCCCCTGCCCCCCACCTGCCTCCAAAATGCCACATGGCATGAGTTAATTGAAAGCCAAATATTTTATATATGAATTCAAGGCATTGGTCTGAATGTCAGACTGGAGGTTCCTTCAGGCATGAAGCACGTCTTCTTTTGTGATCATCATCACAAAATCACCTTTGACCTCATGCAGTCCTGAACCTGAGGCACTGTAGTGGTCACTACAGCCTGTTGGAAAATGCCAGAAATTTCCTGTTGAAAAAATTGTTCTGTTGAAATAGAAATGCTCTAGAAGGAAAGAGTGATTTTTGCCAAAATTTTGCATTGGGAAAGTTGAAATGTCTCCTCAAATGTACCACAAAGATTTTGGGGGAGTCCACTGAAGATGATTCATGGAGTTCTACTTTGGCCAGGATATAAGGCTTGAAAGGAGAATGACTGACCAGGACTACAGCTTCTATGAAGATCACAGCGGAGATAAATGTCTCTGAGATATAAAGTTTTGTTCTTTGCTTTTCATTCCACTGAAACCTTCAACAAGCTGACTTTTTACTCTAGCTTGTGGTAAACATAAGACATGGCAATACAGTGGTTTTCCTTAAAGAGATTACACTTTTAAAAATCAGTTCTAATTCAAAACCAGAAATTACACCCTCCCAATTTTCGATCATATGCAGATAACTTAATCTATATACTATAGAGCATGACTTCTCTATCCATTTATGATATTCATAAATATTTGCTCTGTATTGTAACATTCCATTTACTGTAAAGCTGAGCTGCGCTCAAGCTGCAGAGCCATAATAGCATTATCTGGGGATGTACCAGGATGTGCTATCTCTGTTTGTAATGGCACTTCAATAATTGCTTGTCATATTTAATCAAGGAGTCTGAACTGGCGATGTGACTGTTACTGTAGAGAAAAGGAACATTTATTTACAGAAGGGTAGAGAATGACTGACCATGGTAGTCCAGTCAGATATATGCCCAGTTGTTGGAAGTCTGTTGTAAAGATTCTTTTTCCCTAAAGCTGTCCAAAACGTTGAAATTTTTATTTTGAGGTTTTGCTTTTGGCAAAAAATTGAAATCATTGATAATTCCCTACTAGCTGGTAGAAAATGTCATCTTTGTTTTCAAACCTTATTTACCAGTTGATCCTTTTCTTTCCTTAGAGAAGAGTCCAAAATCCAACATATTGGAATTAAATTTACAGCTAATGATAGGACATCTAAACAGAACTTAAGAAAATCAGTCAGTCATTGTAGACGGTTCTGCTTCTTTCAAGTAAAGATGGCCATTGCTTTAAATTATTTAAATATATTCCTTCAAAAAAGTAAATGGAATTAAATTTCCCTGGTATCATTACAGGATGTCATAAGGACACAAATCACTAACAATGCTAAAGTAATTAAACAAAAAGCACAAATAAGGAAAAACAAAACTTCTCTGTGCCTACACATTTACTGGAAAAAGAAAATGATAGTACAGTACTGAGATACAATGAATAAACAAATTTCAGGTTAATCAGCGTTCCTCTGTTCACTTACCAACTATTGTGTGACATAGTCACAGAATAGAAGAATTTAGAAGTACAATAGAAATAGATTATAGAAGAAGAACACTGAAGTTCATGGAAATTTTTCCATCCTTGAAGGTGCAGTGTCAAAATCTATAATGTGAAGATAAGAAAATATAGAAACCTTCTAAGTAGAAGACTTATTCTAAAAAAGAGGAAAGCTAGTCTTTACAAATAACTAACGGCAGTGCCTAGAAGAAAATTCCTTTAGAAGTTTACATGGAGGTGAGATGACAGGTGACCTTCACACAGGTAAAGCACCTTGGTCTGAGCATTGGCAAATTTTGCAAAAATATACAGAGAAAGTGCAGCAGAGCTTCAGATCACCTTCCAGTTTTCCTGTTAGGTATCTATAACAGTACAAATTTTTGACAAACAGGCTGCTTTGGTGACATTTCTGATGACTGCATTGGGGATCTACTACTTATTTGTCCCATGATGTTATGTTAACTCTTCCAAAGTCTCAGGCTTAGGAGGTTATGACTTTTGTGCCCTAGCTAGCTTAGTTTGTTGGCTTTACACCACTTAGGTCTTGACACCCTGTGGCCAGGCCACGAGTAGCTGTCCCTCTATAGTTGACTGCTCAGCAGAAGGAGAAGGAGAGGTGTCTTTTCTCCAAAACAATGTCATCCCATCAGGATGGGGATGAGAAGAAAACCCAGCAGGAAGGAGAGGAATGTAAACTCTCATTCCCTGGTTTAGTTTTTTTTGTTTGTCTGTTTTTTCTTTACATTTCTCTCCTAGGTCTATCTCTACAATGGGCTATGGTTGAACTTTGGACCCCAGTGTCTTACTTCTGACTTCTTGGCATCCATAAGTCACAGGTTTGGAACCCACAGGGCACCGTAAGCCTGGAGATTGCTCAGGGGAAGAGAAGTTGCCTGTTGCAGCAAGAAGGCTCTGCAGAAGCATATGTCTGCAGAGGAAGGGGTTGAGGGTAAACACCTCAGTTTCCCCAAAGAGGCATGTGGTGACACTGACTTGTGTCTTACTTTATCCACCTGTAAATTGGAAATGAGAATTTGATGTGTGGGGTTAATAATACCTGTTTAATTAATCCTGTTCATTAATCCCCTGTCAAAGGGTGCTATGTCTAATTATTGCCTTTTTTTCTTCTTTTTTTTTTTTTTTGCCTTTCTTGTTTGCATGTGTTTATTGACTGTTGACAGCATCCAACTCGCTTGCTTTTAGGAACGTGTCGCTTCAAGTCAGCATCTGCTCGGTGTTTCATTTTTAGCTCAAGAACATATCACTCTTCAGACACAAATAAGTGATACCCAAACATCTGAATCTACTTGTGGAAAAGTGTGCTGAGGAACGAAGCTCCAAGAAAACCTTTCACAGAACTTATTAAAAAACAAACTGATTTGTTGGTTGTTTTTTTTCTCACTTTCCCTTAAAATCACTCCAGGTTAGAGAGCATTGTTTCTCCAGGCCACTAGGATGCTTGGTATGTATCTCTGCTCATCTCCACCCTGATTAAACAACATCCACTTCCCACACACAAATATGAATACCCCTTCCTCCCGTGCTCTTTTGATTTTATATCTTTGTCAGATTTCTGAAGACTAATTTCTCTAAATGTTGGAAGTTATCTCTTGATCAATGCCTAAATGAATTATAGTCTGATAATACGTGTCAAGTTCAACTAAGCACGCTGTATATGAGCGGGAGAGAGTGAAGCTGCTTCTGATGGTTTCATTAGAGTTCACCATGTCAACTTTGAAAGGTTTCTCTGCTGACCTTAGCACCCACGCTGCTGGCACACATGTGACTGCTTAAAATAGACTGAAGCAAAGTTCATGTGCAGTTTTTAAAAAATAAAAATGAGAACAGAAAAAAGAGAGGTTTCGAGATAAAGGCAATAAAAATGTAACTGCAGCTCTAATTTCTCAGTTTAAGGTTAAGGTTAAGAACAGCGTTAAGGTTAAGATCAGCGTCTTGACTTAGCACGTTAACAGGGATTTAAAAGATTCAATTTCAACTACACGGGTTGTGCTCCAGCTTCTTAGGTAACTTCAGTCGAGTCATGTAACTGCTGAGTCACACAAAATGAGGACAACTATGTCCTCAAGTGGAAGAATATAAACATATCAATGAGCAAGTGGTGCCCAGATACTGAGAAACATGCAGGGACCATGGCAGCATTGCCTTCCCACTGATCAAGACCTGTATTTATTCATGTCAGAGAGTGATGACAATGTGCCTCTGTAGCACTGATTTGGGAAAAGACACAGAAAAAAATTCCTCAACTCAAGGCGAGGACTTTCCACATGTGGAAGCAGAGTCCAGCCTGTGCCTTGTCATGTTGGCCAAGAAAAGACCTCACAACATCTATTCCATGTTGCTGTGCTCTACTGCCCATCAGTCACTCTTTCTGTCCCCCATCCCACCAACCAAACGAGTCACAGGTAATGTGAGATAAACAGTCTCCAACCCTCAGCACCACAGAGGACAGTCAGCATTTCGTAATTTATGGGCTCTGCTATCATGTCTGCTTTTGTATATTCCCCACACTTCTGGTTATGCCTGGATATTGGACAAAGTCACTCAGGCTTTAAGAATACACATGAGGGGAAGGAAACAGCAGTGGTAAGGAAATCTTACATTTTTTAGGTAGAACTTCCCACACAGGATAATTGCTTCTGATAGCAAAGGGAAGGATACAATGACCTTTCTGGTTCCTGGTTCCTGAAATGTTTGACAAGGGAACTGAATCAGAACTAGAAACAGGAGCTTAAAATAAAAAAAATAAAAAAAAGTAGTCTTCTGTCTAGCTTTAACTATGAAGTGCTGAGGCATTTTCCCAGCATTGAAAATAGGATTTCTGTCAATGACATATGACTCGTGTCTACCTTGCTCCTTCTCCCTTTAGAGCTGGTTTAGAAAAAATGCTCAGACAGGTGAAATTTCGAGAAGACATTCAAGCCCCAAAATACTCTGTGATGAAATTGGCATATTCTGCTTAGGTATCCATCTTCCTGTCAGCTGGAAGTCACCTGTAGATCCATTGATCTTTCCTCTTCCCTCCATAAATCCCCAGATAACTGCTGTGAGCTTCCTAACCCCACTACCCTATTGTGGAAGGACAGAAGAAGAGATCTTCTGTCTGAACGAAACAGAGAACATGTAAAATTTATCTGTTAATGACAGATTTCAGCCATGTAGAAAGATAAGAAAGAAAATCCCTGCCCAAAATGTATAGCTCATTAAAAGTTTGGAAAACAAGGCAAGCTATTTTGCTATCCAGGGTTGATGTTAATTAAGTGATGACACAGACTAATGCATTTTTCTTTCCTGGATATTTATCTTTATGCAGGTGGATGGATAGATACTACAGTCAGCTCCTTGGGGATACTGGATGGAAGGAATAAACCCAATTCTTACACAATTTGTCCATGTTTCTCCCTATATCCTACTAAAACAAGTTTAAAAACATCTTCCTGGCTTTTAATTGTCTTGGATTGCGTGTTTTGTTCCCTAACATCACGTGAAGTCCATGAGTGCATGAATCCATCATATGTCTTAAAAATTTCTCTCAGCTTTTATTCTCCTCAGTGTGCTGTTGATTAATTTCAATTAACTTAATCTCAGATGGTGAAACATTTAACAGATACAGGTGGCACATCATTGTTATTAATGCTGTCGAGGCTAATTGGAGTGTTGTTGCATTCTAATATTGCCTTGAATTTGTCAGCTTCTTTCAAATCCAGATAAATAAGTACATGGATTGGATTGCAGTGCAGGTAATGAAATAGCTTTTCAAACCATGTCTCCAAGCACTTTGTTATCCTACCAACATTAATAATCTAAAAGGAGATCTTTATTTCCCTTTTTTTTTTTTTTTTCCTGTTTCTGTTCTTTTAAAAGTAGGCTTTTATCTTTTTAGATTCTTAGAAACATAGAAGCTGGAAATGCCTTAGAGTCCAATGTTTTAAAGCAATGTTATTTCTTATATACTGATAATTTATAACAGATCCCCTCTCCTACCCTTACCCTTCTCCCAATTGTTAATCATTTTGCACTCTGTAAAAAATGACATTTTTACTTTACACTTCTGTGTGGATAGTCAAAGATCCAATTCAACACAGCATATGAGCACAAGCTTATTTCTCCTCCTTTGAGCACAATTACATTTAAGACACCCTTAACTTTAAGAACATACTTAAGTCTGACAAAGTACTTTGTTGCACATGGGCCAGAGTACAAAAAAATTTAAAAAGCTGACTTACCAACAGAAAAGTTCTTGGAAATGTGTATCTGGATGTATATACACCTCAGTTTCCTTTTAATAAAGGAAAAACAAGGGTAAAATTTTCCTGTTAGAAATTATGAAGGCTCAGGTTACTTGAATGCTTAACGTTGTTTTTTTTTCCCCAAGGGGAATGATGCACAATTGTCAGATGGGAAGGTTTAATTTTCTTTGTTTACTTACTATTATTGTAGCATTTATTTATTTTGGTTCTGTGAAGTTTTCTCAAAGAACACAAAAGTATGAGGGTTTTTTGCTGCTTACATAGACAATGCTGGAAGGGAAAGACTGAAATCCAATTATCATCCCTAAGCCATAACAATCATACATGTTACAGACATCAAAGTCTGTCTTTAAATCACCTAACCTATGATTCATAATTTTTAAGAAGAGTACATCTTTCACAATTTGAGTAAAGAGAGAGATTTAAAAAAAAAAAAAAAAAAAAAAGAGAGAGAGAAATCAAGGAATACCAGCTTTGCCAAAGAAGAAACCAAGTAGATCCAAGATGTGGATCTCAAATAAGAACCTGACTCACCTAGAGTCCAAATAAGGACTCAATCCAAAAGCCCTTTTGTTGAAACCCATTGCATATCCATTTCCCATTCAGTTATCTATTTTGATGAGATAAAAAAGATGGTGAGAACATATTAATTTATTTTTTTAAACTGTAAGAATTAACCCCTTCTCCTTAAAGAGGTTAATTTCAGTTGAGGGTGAGTTTCAGTTGAGGTAAGAAATGGAGTGCTAGGTGCTTCCTTTGGTAGAAAGGCTGCCAGGTCCTGAATATTTTTATCAAAATTTGTCCCAAGTATATTATGTCTGCTCCAGTGAACCCATTTGCAATGGCTGATACTTTACAGCAGTATGCCATGGGAATGGAAATAATTGCTTTTCTCCTCTTTGCTTATATTTCTTTCTCTTAAGGAGCCTGAGAAAGCAAGCCACTTGAATGTCCTTTGTTAGGTGGATGCACTTCTTGCATCATTAGTTCAATTCCAGATTTCCAAAGAAAACATCCTTCTTCTGAAGGCAGCAGAAGGAACACATTACCAGGGAATAAAACATAAATCTGAAGAAGGAGCTTTGTTTCTGTCATTTACATCTAACACAGCAATACTTGGAACAGGAAAAGATTCCCCAGTACCCCAGATAAATCCAAATAGCTATTCCTCTAGTGACTAGGAATGTTAGGTTTTGGGGGGTTATTTTTGTGCTTCCTCTTTCTATTAGGTTGCAGCTTGCAAGTTATGAAAGCTAGGGCTAGTGTCCTGATGTACACAGGCAGATTTTAAATACTAAAAACCAGGCTTAGATCTGTAATATCTTCTCAAGGCATCCAAGAACGGCAGCAGCTCGTAACTCCTGCCCTTGAATGAGTTTTTAACTCAGGAGAAGCTTTTGCACAGTCAGGGACAAGATGTCATCAATTAGCTGTTTGGAAAAGTCCTGCTTTTTAGAGTCACTGTCTCCTTTTTCCCCACCAAGCACCTAATTCATGAAAGAGAAGCACACTGTGACAAAGAAACCTTGACAGTTTTTCAGAATTTGATTAAAAGCCCTACAGCTTTCTGAGGGGTGTCACAAGCCATAAATTCTTGATTGATAAAAATACAGGAATTTATACTATGACAGTTGATATAAAAATTTTTAATTTGGTTTTTTTCAAGTGGGAATGACAAACTCCAATTAAACAGAGTTCACAAAGAGGGGTTGCCCCCTTTGACAAATGAGGCCACAAGACCCAAGAGATGAGCCCATGTTTGATTTCAGCAGCCAAGAACGTGACCACCCACAGGTTTGGCTTATTTGGCACACTAACGGAAATCACAGGGATTAAGGTGTTGACATTAGCACCTCTGCCAGCTGCCTGCTTTCCTACCGTCACTGCCTCAGCCCATCTAAGTCCTTCTAAAGATTTATTTGCAGCATATGCGGAAAGTGGTTAAATTTGAACCTGTATTGCTGGTTTAATGTCCACATACCATCAATTTATTTAATTTCCAAATTGCTTGTTTTCGCAAGTGAGGGGGTTATGTTCTTTGACCACTTTCTCTAACAAAACTAATTTTCCCCTCTTCACGTCTTTAAGTTTTGCTCATGCTAGCAGTTCGAAGGGAAAAGGCTTGTAACAGACATTAGGTGATCTCAAGATGCACAAAATCCCAAAGGATTTTCACCTAATATATTTATTTTAAAGGCATAAGGGAGCAAATGAGTCTGAAATAATTGAAACATAAAATCAATGATAACTGCTTTGCACTTAAGAGCATATCCCAGACATTTTACTTGCACCTTCAGTGATATTCTAGGCAATGCTTATTCTACTGCATCTTTTCTTCCAGCTCTTTGCAATGTGCTTGTAAAAATTTTTTGATTTAGTGGGGGTTGACATTTTTCCTTTTTGTAGCCCCAGATCCCTCTCCTTAACCACCTTTCTTAACTTTATCTATTCAAAAGACAGTGATTATGTCCAGAAGGCATCCTCCTCCAACAGCCAAAAAAATTAAAAATACTTTATAACTGCAAGTGTTTCCTCTTTTTTTTTTTTTTTTTTTTTTGTTTGTGGTGGAGTTAATCCCTCCACTTACTTCTTAGTTCTGAACTTACTGTGGTTTTATTTGATCACTAATTAGGTACCTTTATACTAACTACACTAGAGCATAACATACAGCAGTGTCAGCACTCTTGTACCCACAACTACCCACAACTGGAGTAGTTGCAATGCAGCATAATCCAGGGCTTGAAGGGGTGGTTATTCAGTACTAGCTAAGGGCCCCTTCCACCACTCATCTACAGCAGAAATCAGCTCCTGTGCCATCCTGTCCCACTAAGACAAATCACTACAAATCACGATTTATGAAAAAGCCAACTGGCTGCTCAACCAGAGTAGTGCCCAAGCAGCTTCGCAAAAGTTCAGTTTTTCTTGTTGTAGGAGTAGTAAGCACTTGAAGCAACCAAATGCAATCTGCTCTGGCAGTCAATCTCCAGCACTCATTTTTGCTCCACAGCATCTGTCTCATTAACACCATGCTTATTTGCTGCTGACCTCAAACACAAATCAGAAGTTGTTGTTGTCTTCCTCAAATCTCACTTCTTGTTTCTATTGAGTTTTATTTCAGTAGTACTAATAGTTTAAAGCCAGCTTTTTGTGATGTTGGAATAATAGGCAACACCAGCCCAGGTGAAGAGAACAGCAGGTTTTTGCCCCTTTGCTACATCTCTGCCTCTTTTCAAGTCTTCCAGCATTTGCAACCCAGGAAAGAGTAGGAAACTGGTGTCCATTGGGAGAAACAAAAAAGCAATGGAATGACTATATGATGGATTGAGAGCAGCCCTGAGGAGAAGGACTTGGGGTTGTTGGTTGATGAAAAGCTCAACATGAGCCGGCAGTGTGTGCTTGCAGCCCAGAAAACCAACCGTGTCCTGGGCTGCATCAAAAGAGGTGTGACCAGCAGGTCGAGGGAGGTGAACCTGTCCCTCTGCTCCGCTCTTGTGAGACCCCACCGGAAGGACTGCATCCAGCTCTGGGGCCTCCAACATAAGAAGGACATGGAGCTGTTGGAGCAAGTCCAGAGGAGGCCACGAAGATGGTCAGAGGGCTGGAGAAGCTCTGCTATGAAGACAGGCTGAGAGAATTAGGGTTGTTCAGCCTGGAGAAGAGAAGGTTTCGGGGAGGTCTTATTGCAGCCTTTCAGTACTTAAAGGCAGCCTACAAGAAATCTGGAGAGGGACTGTTTACAAGGGCATGGAGTGATAGGATGAGGGGTAATGGCTTTAATGTGAAGGAGGGTAGACTTAGATTAGATATTAGGAAGAAATTCTTCCCTGTGAGGGTGGTGAGACACTGGAACAGGTTGCCCAGAGAAGTTGTGGAGGCCCCATCCCTGGAAGTGTTCAAGGCCAGGTTGGATGGGGCTTTGGGCAACCTGGGCTAGTGGAGGGTGTCCCTGCCCATGGCAGTGGGGTTGGAACTAGATGATCTTTGAGGTCCCTTCCAACCCAAACTGTTCTATGATTCTATGGTGAGGAGGCTAGATTTTCTCTTCTGTGCAGCATCTTTTGTATGAGGTAGGATGAAAGTACATGGAGCATTAATGGAATTTACTGTAAACAGTTATACAAAATAACAGATGTTATTTTGAAACTATGCTTGGGTTCATTGACTTCTGCAGACTGGTGGGCTGGATAATTCCTTGTCCTGGGCACTCTACTTCTTCATGGTAATGACTGCAATATTGCAAACATGGTCATCCTCACAT
Source organism: Balearica regulorum gibbericeps (assembly GCF_011004875.1). NCBI lineage: Eukaryota > Metazoa > Chordata > Aves > Gruiformes > Gruidae > Balearica > Balearica regulorum. The sequence continues at coordinate 3,758,529 of NC_046185.1, forward strand.
GAGGACAGGCAATTACCATTATATTCCCCAGCTGTCCTTGTCATCTCTGCTTAACCAATTCCTAAAGGAGAATCTACCCTTCAGAACAATGATACTTAAAGATTGGAGTTGTTGGAAAATTGACCATCATCTCTGTTTTATCAAATACAATGTTTCAGAAGGCAAGAAGATTTTGTGTTGCAAAGCATTCACGCTCAAGAAAGCATTTATCTGTCTCCACTTTCTACAAATGGGGAAGGAGACAGTAACAATAATGCTGAGGCCTCGAGTTGTTTGAGGACATTGGTATAAATCCACACAGTCCTCTTGAGTGTACATGCTAGGAGGCAACCTAAAACTGATAGTAAACACATCATCTGAATCCATTGCTCTATCTTATTTGTTTGGTACTTTGGTAGTTCCCTTGGAAAATTGCATGTTTAATGTCCCCTACTTGATTCTACTTATACAGGAGAGAAAAATCTGATACAGACACCAGCATCAGTTCATCAGTTCACACTAAGAGGACATGAGTTTTCCACCCTGGAGATTGTTTCTGCCACAGCTGCTCCATCTGTTCTCGTTTTTCACCCTAAAACCAGCTGTGGAGGAGCTGTCATACGCAGCATTTCACTGGCACTGCCTTCCAGCAACTGAAAGATTTTGGGGACAGAGACAGCTTCTGCTGAAAACCTTTCTAAACTGAAATCTTTGTAAAGTCAGGGCTGAGAGCTACTGCCCTGAAGTAAATCCCCTGATAGTGTCTTGATTTACGGAAAAAATGTCATCGGATTTTGCATTTAGGGGAGAATTAATCTGCTGCCTGGGTTGAGTGATAAAGGGATCCTCAAGGGAGGAAGCTGCAGCAGGCAATAATAACAACAATAAACCTTTTTATAAAGAATCTAGGCCTCCTTTTGGTTAGCTTTTGAGATGCAGATGCACAAAACTGTTGTTTTGAAGGTCGATACTGTAGCCTGCCATAGTGAGGCACAGTGAGCTAAGGACCTCACGTCGCTGTATATAGTACTTTTTCTGCTACGAAACACCTTTGAGATACCTGATGGCTTCATCTACTCACCCCATTCACTGAACAGTAGGGCTTCTTCAGATGATATGTGAAGCAATTTGTTTAAAAAATAGGCATAGCAAGAAACTCCTCTCCTCCTTGTGCTGTACTTGCGGGGGGTAAATGGTTGCTTTCTGTAGTGGAAGAGAGTGATTTAAACAAAAGAAAATACTGTCATGAGATCAAAGGAGAATACGATTGCTGAGGTGGTAAACATCTCAGAAAAAACCCAAATTAATAAATGGAGCCATAAGTAGACAAATAAGATTAAAAGAAAATGGAGATAGGTAAAAATAGAGAGCTAGTCTGAGGACACTGCACAGGACACGTTTTTTATTATTAAAACAATGCTTCCCCATAGATTTCTATGCCCAAACTCCCACTTTTCTGCTGGTGCTTGCTCAGATTTGGATGGATTTCTGTGTTGTAAGCATCTGCCATAGAAAGGACTGAACACAGTGACCCAGGATTCACACCTTCTTTTCATCTTGTGGAGCCTAAGTTTAAAAACTTCTCAGAGCTACCTCTGCAAGGTTCATCTCCATTGTCACCATGGAGCTTTACCTCCTAGCCATCGCTTCCAGAACCTCTGTGTCTCCCTTTGTACAGGATGATCCCAAAACCAGAAGCGGAGTGCTCACAAGGTGCCAAGTGCTTTAGAAACACGATAAAGAGAGAGATATGTATCAATAAGAAGGCAGATAAGAAGATAAATTTGAGCAGGTAAATAATGACAGGGATATAGCTCTGCCTAAGTGCATCGATTGAGATGGATTGAATTGTTTATCCTGTTAACCATTGCCTCCATAGTAATGGATATTGAGGTCTCTGAAAAGGCTATTTTATTAAATATCATCTGTTTGTATTTTCCGTACGGTTTTCTGCATTTATCTTTCAACAACAGTGAAAGAGTATTTTGTAAATCTAGCAGAAGTTCTGCCTTCCCTTTCCATCAAACATCTACAGCAATAAGTCCCGGTAATTAAGCACTATTGGCACCATGTTGAAGTCAAAGTGCTATCAAAAGTTGTAGAACAAACTAAAAAGCTTTCATTAGTGTTACTTTGATTAGCCTTTAATTGGATGGCTCTTGGGACTGGCCAGAATGCAATCTTTCCCGATATTATGCAAGGTCAGACACTGGACCTTGGCATGGTCTCAATTAGAGAAATGACCTAATTGCTTAATGGATTAAAGTTCTCCAAAACTGTCAGGGTTTGGATATCAGCATCTGACTTGAAACTTATTTGTGGTTATAACTAGCTGTAGGGGACCCCATGGCTGGGTTTTGTTTGAATTCTTCCTCAGAGGACCTGTGAAGAAAAAAAAAAAGATGAGGATTTCTCTCAGTCCATTTGATTTCATGTTCAGAATATGGGAATTCCTACTTTCACAGGATTTTGTTCCTTACATGTCCCATTCCAGATAAAATCCAAAAGCCGGTACCTGGTGTCCCAGCTGAATCCCCTTGAAACAACCCCACAAAACACACACTTTCAGACCCCTGGTTTCTCTAGAACACAACTCCTACACCTGGTTTCTCTAGAACACAACTCCTACTCCATTGACTGGGTCCCACATATGTGTGTTCACACAGGAAAATAATCAGGAATAGACTTTGATAGACAATAAGACAGACGACATTAGTCAGGTGGTGGACTTGGCCAGGCAGCAGTATTGAACCACTTCCATGCAACCAGTTCTTTACCCTCATGCAAAACCAAGCTGTGTGGTGTGGTCGACCCACTGGAGGGAAGGGATGCCATCCAGAGGGACCTTGACAGGCTGGAGAGGTGGGCCTGTGCAAACCGCATGAAGTTCAACAAGGCCAAGTGCAAGGTCCTGCACGTGGGTGGGTGCGATCCCAAGCATGACTATAGGCTGGGTGAGGAATGGATTCAGAGCAGCCCTGAGGAGAAGGGTTTGGGGGGTACTGGCTCAACATGAGCCAGCAGTGTGTGCTTGCAGCCCAGAAAGCCAACCGTGTCCTGGGCTGCATCAAAAGAGGCATGACCAGCAGGTTGAGGGAGGGGATTGCACCCCTCTACTCCACTCTCCTGAGACCCCACCTGAAGGACTGCATCCAGCTCTGGGGGCCCCAGTACAAGAAAGACATGGACCTGTTGGAGAGAGTCCAGAGAAGGGCCACAAAGCTGATCAGAGGGCTGGAGCACCTCTCCTATGAAGACAGGCTGAGAGAGTTGGGGTTGTTCAGCCTGGAGAAGAGAAGGCTCCGGGGAGATCTAATTGTGGCCTTCCAGTACCTGAAAGGGCCTACAGGAAAGATGGTGAGGGACTGTTTATCAGGGAGTGTAGTGACAGGACAAGGGGTAATGGGTTTAAGCTGAAGGAGGGTCGATTTAGATTAGATGTTAGAAAGAAATTCTTGACTGTGAGGGTGGTGAGGCACTGGAACAGGTTGCCCAGAGAGGTTGTGGATGCCCCATCCCTGGAAGTGTTCCAGGCCAGGTTGGGTGAGGCTTTGGGCAACGTGGTCTAGTGGAGGGTGTCCCTGCCCATGGCAGGGGGGGTGGAACTAGATGATCTTTGAGGTCCCTTCCAACCCAAACCATTCTATGATTCTATGATTCTATGTCTTCTCCATTGTCCCATGCTTTCTCTTCCCCATCCATTTTGACCCCTCCTTCTCTCTGCCCTTGTACCCTCCCAGGTAAACAACTCACCTCTAATTATTTTTTCTCCATTTGTCCCAGTTTTGCTATAGCCATAGTCAAACTTGGTATTTTTGATACCATTACCTATGTGATCCCAGCCTTATTCAGTATTACTGATATGGTTATCTTGGCACTCTTGGCCTTGTAAGACCCCAAAGGTCCCCAATATTCCCCTCCAATTAGTGGTAAAGTTTGGTTTTCTTTCACATAACTCCGCCTGTGAAACCTGGCCGTTCCTCATGGTGCTACCTGTAACTTTTCTCAGCTTCTCACTCTGTTATATGTTATGTTTTCCAATTTCTCATGTCATGTCCAAATTTTTGCACAACCTGTTCAGTTAGCTTAACCTCAGATCAGAGCCTAGCCACCTGCTTACATACCTTAACATCTACCATCCTTATGGCTATATCCAACCAAGAAATAAATTTAGAAATAATTTTTTTAAAAAGTAAAAAGATTTTTTTTTAAAGGAAGAAATAAAGGAAAAAGTGAGTAAACTCTGGATAATAAAGCTGTATGATCTCCTGCCAAGGTGATAACATGGGGGACAATAGATATTGCTTTACACAAGATTAGCTTCTGGGGATGTTTCCTCCTGCTGCACTACTCTCCATGGGATATAGCATCTGTAGCCCTGGATCAAACAAGGATTTTTAGATGCAGAGATTTTAATGCCAGAAGGAGTACATTGGCAACGTAATCTGACCTCACATATCATACAGTACACAGCTTTTTACCAAGTTTCTCCTACAGAATAGCAACAGTGGGTGTTTGGCTACAGCATTGCCTCATAGGAGAGCTGTACACTTTTTGAAAAGATATCAAGGAATTGAAATTTCATTACTTTCTGTGGTGGTTTAACCACTGGAACAAATCATCCAGTGTATCACCCAAAAAGAAATGTATTCCACTGTTGAACTTCTCTGACATGAAAATTATTGTAGATTTTTCCGCTGGTTTACATAGCCCTGTAGAGCCTGCTTTCCTCTTCCCAGTACCATCAAGTCAGTTCTCACCACCTTTGCAATAGGCTAACTGGTACTTAAAGACCTTCACTTTGAGAGAAATGCCTTGTGATTCTTCCATGCAACTTCTCCATGATTTGCACATCCTTTATGAATGGTTTGCACTCCAAAATTTTTGTGGCATCGCAGTGTCTGCAGTTTCATAGAACATAAGTAAAGTTCTCTGTCTACCCCAGCTCACCAAACCTTTTTGAATAAACCCATGGATGATGTTATCTTTTGGCCACAATATCTGACTGGGAACTCAATTTTGTTTTTGTTTATAGCAGATCATCTTTTGCTCAGAAATACTGCTTCAGCATTTCTAGGGAAATTGTACTGTCCTCTGTCCAGTCAATAAAGGCTGCATTTGTTCTGCCCACATACAGGATTTTGCATTTGATAGCCTTAAAGCACATATTTATATGTACTCCACCTACCAATGGATCCAGACTACATAGTATGAATGTCCTGTCCTAATCTTTACTTTCCCCATACAAGTCTTTTGGTTAACCATACACTTCATCAACAATAAGTTTATAAGATCTTGTGGAAGTCTACAGCCTTGCTGACACCAATGCTAAAATAATCTCTACAAAGTCAGTAAATAAATCCAAGTGTTGGAGTAAATGTTCAGCTGAAACACCATGCTATGAGCTTTTCTTCTTCTTAACCTTGAGAGGCCTGTAAATCTCTTGAGACATGGCTTTCCTTTCTTGTTAAGACGGCCAACGATTTCATGTCCTGGGAATGCATATCCCTTTGCATTTAGCAATAAAAAGCCTGTCCTTGTCTAATGGTATCCACATTAAGAGATCCCATATTCTACGAACAACTGACCTAGTATTTTGCACCCCATCAACACATGCATCATGTCTAAACTATTGTCAGGAACAAGGTTGTAGTTTATTAGCAGCGCAAAAGTTGGATTACATCATGTCAATAGCACTGGGACCCCATTAGAAACCCACCGCTAGTTGTAGGGCCAGCTCCTGACTTCTCAGCCAAGAGATAAAATGGAAGTCCACTACCCAAAGTATCCCCATTTCTTCACTAGGCAGTATTTATGGCCTTATCAAGACCAGAATAAAAAATACTTTTTACCATTATTCTCTCAAAAAAAACCACCAAACAAAAAACCCCACCAAACTAAAAAAAGTTTTCCGCTGTTTTATTTCTCACAAGCAGAAAGTTAAAGAGCTTACCAAGAATACATTTATCTCTCACATTGGGCTGCACAGGCAAAGAGTCAAAGTATAGTCCATTAACCTAGCACTGCCAAGTCCAACCACTAAATCCTGTCCCTAAGCACCACATCCACACATCTTTTAAATACCTCCAGGGATGGTGACTCAACCACTTCCATGCGCAGCCTGTTCCAGTGTTTGACAACCCTTTTGGTGAAGAAATTTTTCCTAATGTCAAATCTAAACATCCCTTTGAGCAACCTGCTTTCAGGTAGTTGTAGAGAGCGATCAGGTCTCACCTCAGCTCCCTTTAGTCCAGACTAAACAACCCCAGTTCCCTCAGCCGCTCCTCATCAGACTCATGCTCTAGACCCTTCACCAGCTTCGTTGCTCTTCTTTGGACATGCTCCAGCACCTCAATGCCCTTCCTGTAGTGAGGGGCCCAAAACTGAACACAATGCTCAAGGGGTGGCCTCAGCAGTGCCGAGTACAGGCAAACGATCACTGCCCTGGTCCTGCTGGCCACACCATTTCTGATACAAGCCAGGATGCTGTTGGCCTTCTTGGCCACCTGGGCACACTGCTGGCTCATATTCAGCTGGCTATCAAACAACACTTCCAGATCCTCTTCCTCCAGGCAGTTTTCCAGCCACTCTTCGCCAAGCCTGTAGCGTTGCCTGGGGTTGCTTGACCCAGTTGCAGGATCCAGCACTGAGCCTTGTTGAACCTCATACAGTCGGTCTAGGCCCATCGATCCAGACTGTCCAGATCCCTCTGTAGAGCCTTCCCACCCTCAAGCAGATCAACACTCCTGCACAACTTGGTGTTGTCTGCAAACTTACTGAGGGTGCACTCGATCCCCTTGTCCAGATCGTTGATAAAGGTATTAAAGAAAGAGAACTGGCCCCAGTACTGAGCCCTGGGGAACACCACTTGTGACCGGTCACCAACTGGATGTAACTCCATTCACCACAACTCTGGGCCCAGCCATCCAGCCAGTTTTTAACTGAGTGAAGCGTACACCCGTCCAAGCCACGAGCAGCCAGTTTCTCCATAATGAGATGGATGGACTGTTCCATGGGCATTGCTAGAGGAGCTGTGAGCTCTGGTGCATGGATCAGAACTGAATCTTAGGCACAGTCACGGAGAGGTTTCCATAGGAAACATTGGTTTGCATACTGAATTCAGAGAATACTATATTGGAGGGTGGCAGCAATTTTAAAAATTCCTTTTCTGCAGCATTTCTTTCCAGTTCTTCATTTTCTGCAGGCTATTGGCTCACTGCATCCCCAAACCACATGGAGAAGGGGTAGAAGATTTGTATGGCTATATTTTGAGGAGAGATCAATGTCACATGACACAGAGAAAAGGGTAAAAGAGATGGAGGTCATCTGCTGCCACAGGAGGGAAAGGCCCTATCCTATCCTCACCATGGTGGTTTCTCCAACTCAATGGTGGCAGCAGAAGTGAGCTGTCATGTAGGAAGTTTCTTCTGCTGCCACATTTGCCTTGCAGCACCTCTCAGGAGACAAAATGGCACACAACTTGCCCTCAAGTTTCAGCAGGATACTTAATGCACCAGTCTAAATCTACTCTGATGAGGCTAAAAGACAGAAGGCAGCTTGAAAGAGGCAGGGGCACAGAAATCCCCATGCCTCAGAGCTGCAGGCAGATAAATCTAAGTAACACCAGACCTTCATATTCTCAGAAAAAAATTTACTCTGGCCAAACCATTTCCTTGTCACTCCTTTTCCTACCCCAGAAACAGATTTGTGGCATGATACATCACTCATTGTCCTGCTCCTACTCAGAAGACGGGCCATAAAAATTTCTAGTGAAGAGATAATGCTCTGGGTTTCTTCCCTTTTCAGCCAGTGAGGTCACTAAGAGCTACCCTATTTATAATCAATATTTCATCTGTCATCCCTTTTGTTTACTGACCTTGAAACTATTTCACCTGAACTCACCAGGAAGGCGTGTCCTTTGCTACTTTGGCATTTACCTACTGTTAATAGGGTAAATGTGTGATAAGTATTTTTAAAGAATCCATCCCCTTTCATACATTCCTGGATAATTTTATTACAGGGCTCCCTCTTTCATCTGTGTTATCTGTTTTCCATGGACAGAGGCCCTTCATCAAACCAGATAATTTTATTTGCTGAGAGACGCTTTTGTGCAAAACCTGATGCCTAATTTATGAGATAAGCTGGACTGACAACAAAATGACCTTCTCCCTCTATCTGGTTATTAAATTGTTTGTGATCTAATAAAATGCTGGTAATACACTCCGTTTCAGCAGGGCTTTAATTTCCTACCTGACATTTAGATTAAAAAGAGTATGGATTCAGGGAACAAATTTGTCACGATCTGAAACAGACTTGAGCTCAAAAGCTGAGCTCTGCTACCCCCCAAACACCTCAGAGGGAAGAGCGGTTTGCAGCCCATGAATTTGACTTTGAGAAGGCAACAGCTGCTGGCATAGAGTCAGCAAGGCAGGATTTCCCTCCTCCTTCACTGGAGTGTTACTCACACTCGGTTAGCTGCTGGATGCCTAAGCACAGGAAGGATGCATATGGACACGTGCCATATAGAGATTTGCCCTGGTCCTGGCTGTAATCTTGACCACAGCTATTCATGAGACAGCATAAAAGCAAATCATATTTCTTTCTGTCGTCCCCACTAAAAGCAAATATTGCCAAATAATTCTGGAGTAGGGCTTTGTTCACCAATCACAAGACAGTGATGAGCCCTCACTCTTCTGTCATTCTATGAGCATTCTCAGAGGCAGCATCACAGAATCATAGAATCACAGAATGGTTTGGTTTGGAAGGGACCTCAAAGACCATCTAGTTCCAACCCCCCTGCCATGGGCAGGGACCATCTAGTTCCAACCCTCCACTAGACCACGTTGCCCAAAGCCCCATCCAACCTGGTCTTAAACACTTCCAGGGAGGGGGCATCCACAACCTCTCTGGGCAACCTGTTCCAGTGCCTCACCACCCTCACAGGGAAGAAGTTCTAACATCTAATCTAAATCGACCCTCCTTCAGCTTAAACCCATTACCCCTTGTCCTGTCACTACACTCCCTGATAAACAGTCCCTCACCATCTTTCCTGTAGGCCCCTTCAGGTACTGGAAGGCCACAATTAGATCTCCCCGGAGCCTTCTCTTCTCCAGGCTGAACAACCCCAACTCTCTCAGCCTGTCCTCATAGGAGAGGTGCTCCAGCCCTCTGATCAGCTTCGTGGCCTCCTCTGGACTCTCTCCAGCAGCTCCATGTCTCTCCTGTACTGGGGTCCCCAGAGCTGGACGCAGAACTCCAGGTGGGGTCTCAATCATTGTTTCATTATATCAATACAGTCACACAGGCAGATGCTCAAGCCTGTTCTCAAAGCCAGACTCAACTACCTTCCTTGCTCGCTGCTCTCCAGACAAACATGGGCTCAGGAAGGGAATTAGTCTACTAGTATCTCAGAGCAATACACATTTTCATGCAATAAGAAGAAAATAGGACATGTCTGCACACCACAATTCTTTTCTGTATTATACGAAGTCTTACAATATTTAAGTAAATGCGAAAATCTGTTCACTGCTCTTGCCAATGTACTGAATAAGCTTTCTTTCTAGAAGATCCAGCTTTTCCTACAGAAGTAAAGTACAGAATGAACATAACTGATTTTCAAGGATTATATTGTCATGAAATATGATTTGTAGCAAGCAGAGCTCTCTACCAGGAAACACTGTACCCTGGATCTATAGTGTACACTGAATCAAAAGATGTAAGGCATTCTAATAGTCTTAGATGCTTAAGAAAGACTGAAAATACAGCCTTTTAGTAAATGAAGAGGAATATTGAGCGGGAAAAACTCAGAGGGAAGAAGCCCCGTTAACACAAAAATACCAAAACATATCTCAGTAACTGTGGAAACTTACCTCAGTGAAACCTTAAATTTCTCTGACTTTTTCAGTCTTCATTGAGCAACTTATTTTATGTCACTCAATTTGGTATGCAGTACTTTCCAGAAAAAGGAAAAAGAAAAAAAGTTTAGAAGCGTGTAGCAAAGGTACTGTATAGGAGAAAAGGAAAATGAAAGGGCAGCTGAGTCCTACTTTAGAAAGTTTAATAAAGTCCTAATTACTGTGGGAGCACACAATGGCATAACTCAACTGAGAGCTGTTGACTTCTGATTATAAGATTCTTCCACTAGGAGATCAGGTAAGGAGAAGGAAAAACCTTTCTAAGGCACACCTTAGTGTTGGCTTTTATAAAGCTTCGATCAGGGATCTTCTCCCTGCTACGACTCTGGCTGCCCTTTCCAGGTCTGTTTGTTTGAGTGATTGCTGTATGGGCATATTGTGGGTTTGGTTTACATCAGGCCTGATTTCACTCCCTATTGCTGCCAGAATATCTAATTTGTCCAATCTTATTTATTTATTTGCCAGGTTCTCTTATAGCATTTTGTTCCCTTGCCCTATTTTATGTGTGTGAATTTGCTTCTTTCAAAAGAAAAAAAAAAAAAAAAAAAAATTAAGAAGTTCTGTATGTAGCAGAGAGCAGAAGGATTGGGGTTTTTATCTTGAAAGGAGAGGCAACACCATTTGGATCTAATTTCCAAGTGTAAATCCAGAATTATAACACTGATGAAAATAGGGAGGAATCATATGTGATAGACATATGGGTCCCTCGATGATAAAAGGTACGAAGGGTCTCAGAAAGGCCTTATCTCTGGTAGGCATGAGGAGCAGGAATCCTTTGGGTTACTCATTTCTTTCACAGCCACTCAGATGTACCCTACATCTGTGACCCTATAATGGAGAGCAACTTCGATGAAGCAAACACTGCATATTCTTTCTTTTTGTAGACACCCAAAAGGAGAGTTATTTTATAGACACCATACATCAGCAGAGCTAGTACTAGACTTAGGAGTTGTATCCACATTTGTAAACAAAATGGTCTTGGAGCCATTCTCTGGTCCCATGACTATTCTCTGGTCACAAAGTCAGTGGTGCAGTTGTGTTCAAAGATCTAAGAAACATTTGCCTTATTCAAAACTCTTTCCTGGTGGAAGCAGATCTGGCCAGTGCCAGCCTTCGGGCTCTTAGAAATTCTTGGAGACTGTCCTAGTCAGCTAGAGTCCCCTGGCACAGTTTTGCATTCACTGTGGACCTCACTGAGACTTGAGGTCTTACCAGTTGTTCTGCCTGACTGCCTGCTTTATCACTATATTCCAGCTGTGCTATTTGGTCATGATATGAACCCTTGTGGTGGACAGTCAGAAGTAATAGTCCTGATTTCTATGAAACTTCCAAAATTACTAAAAGAGTTATGGACAAAAGTGGATGGAAGAGGAGGTTGAAAATTTGGTCTCTAGGAGAGCTACTGTTCTTTATGTCATTGCCATTTTGCTTTGAGCATGACACCCAGGAGGCATGTGATGAAGCCTAGAGCAGAGCTTCCTCAGACAAACCCTGGCTGAGACCAGAATGGGAACCCATGGATGGGCCATGCCAGATCCTTTGAGTACCAACCCAAAGCAGTTATCAGAGCTGCCTTAGTGGACAAGCAAGCAGTTTTCTCCATCAATCACCTTAGAGTTATCAAAGAGGAACTGAAATGCCTGTATCCCTATATTCACTTTTTTCATCGAGAAAAAAGTCTGAGTTATAGAGAGCACAGTGAGCAAGCAACAGGGATGGGAAGAAAGGATGGGATTAGCAGGATCCTCTGGAGCTGCATGGGAGGACAGTGAGATATTTTTACCCAGTTCTGGGTTTATCCATACAGCCTCTGGGCCTGATGACCTTCATTGGACTTGACGTTGCATAGTTTGCACGGACTCATATGTTTGGAGCAAGGTTAGGGTCAGCAGTACACTTCATGGCATGGCCTCAAGTGTCCCCATCCCAAGAAAAGTGAACATATTTGCTTAGTAGAAAAGTCAGATTTCAAAACTTGTGTGAGGTCCTAGGACCCTGGTCATCTTCAAAATGTCTTCACTAGTTAGTTCTCCCCACTCATTGGTTAATCAGGTAGTCTCAGTTCCCCTGCATTTTGTAAGTCTAGATAATGCAATGCCCATTACTCAGTTCTTTGAAACATGACATGTATCGTAGTATTATGAGCACAAGTGTAGCAGCTCCAGCGGTACTGACATAGGTTTTGACAACATTAGACAACTTCTGAAAGAATTTTCTTTTGGTAAAATTGGGAAGTTAAGGCATGTTTCTGACTGTAACTTGACATCTGTCAGATGCCAAAATAGAAGATTGGTCTCCTGGCTTATGCTCAAAAACAAACTTTATGCCACCTCTCACAGTATCAGTACAGTCATTCTACAAAAACACATAAATTTGCATGGTACGTGAGCATCCTGACACTGTCAGGAATAGGCAGATGAATGAAAGGATAATACCTGCAGCTAGAAAGACAAGGAGGAAAAGGGCTGATGAAAGAAGCGTTGATTAATTCCTTGAAGGCTGCTTTATGCCTTTAGTTTGGCCTTTTGGCAGTGCTCTTAATCTCAATGAAACTGGAGGATAAATGGCACTGCAGGTGGAGAGCCCTGGAGCTATGCAGGTGCTGATGTGCTGGCTTTGCATCTTTTACCCAGAAAAGGGACTAACACTGGTGAAGACAACACTTACGCCTCCTGCTTTGTTACTACTCCTGTTTGCCTGCAGCTCTGCTACCTGTGTCAGGGAATGTGTGAAGCAAAGGAATACAAGACTTTGAAGACTGACAATTCACGCAAGATTGCTTAGGAAGCCTGCACTCAGGCTGCATGTTAGAATAAGCCCCACTCAGATCTTCAGAGTGCTAGAAAGGTTCAAGGGCTCATCATGATGATGAAAGAAGCTTTACGAGTATAAGCATGACTTTATGCATTTTTACTGCTGCTTCACCTAGGTGTGAAATGACATTGTACTATGCTATTTATTCAGGTCTTGTCAGCGTTGGGTCAGATGAGGGAGTTAACACAAGAATGATGGAAATACGAAGAATATGCGTAAGGCTCATATAAAGCCAACATACTGTCTTACCTCCTTTGATAATGTAATAAAAATCAGAGATCAAGGAAACCTAATAGATGGTACAGTAGATATCTGTAGCTTTATTGCCTGTAGGATATTGTACCCATTCTTGCCTAAAGGTATGAAGCAATAGGCAGATTTCTTCCCCTTTCCATGGTCAATTATTCCATGTAAGAATAATGAGTGTCCTCACTGTTAGGGCATTTACCGTATGATTCATCTCACTTAAGTTTAGATGCCTGCAGTATAAAATCTACTGCTGAGCTTGTCATCCTTGACTTACTTACTTATTCTATAGTAAATGGACATAAATAGGTGTTTTAAGGGCTTCATTCATCTGCCCTATGACCTGTGTTGGACCTTAGGAAGACACGACTCTCATCCTTAGCTCTAGGGTTTATATTAATTATCCCTCTGCTGACTGTCAGGAGAGCTTAGGTTAATGGGAATGTCAACGTTTAATGATTTTAAGAATATTCTTTTCTAACTAGAGATGTCCTTTATTCTTCTCATCATATTATTATGACCTCAAATCCATATCATACACCAAAGAACAGTGAATTTTGAAGAACAGATGGAAAAGAGGAGTCACCTTCTTCCTTAGGGCAAGAGCCACATCCTAGGAGCATCTGGCCATTTTCCACCTTACAAATCTCCAGTTATTGAAAATGAAAGTCCAAAAGCAATGTTCTCAGGCTCTACTGCTTGCTTCCTTAGGCACCTTGTTATTTATGCAGGTTCTGGTCTTTTAAAATATTTAAATGTACTGAGTTTAGCATGTTACAATGTGTTAGGGAGACTGCTTTATGGCTTGTGGCATTTGGGGCTGCACACAGTGAGTTTTCTGGGATCCAACATCCATGGCACGCTTTCCTTTGAGCAAAGGAGATGGAACTCAATAAGCAGCATGGTCCTTTCCACTATTAAGGTGTGAATGAATTCCAAGTACCTCTCCAGCTCCTAAACATGGATTTTACCCCAGGCACCTGCCAACAAAGATTCTCCACACCAACTATCCCACTTTTTCCACCAGTGGTGACAGCATTTTCTTGCTCACTTATTATCCTCAGCTGCTAGGTTCTCACTGGAAAGCATCTCTCCAGCATTCCTCAAGCCAAGATATATTACCCTACCAAACAAAGCACAGGCACCTTTAAAGTCATCTTATCTGGTGGCCTTTTTGAAGTCAATGAGAAAAACAGCACTATTTCCATAGGAAATTTATTCTGATGTCAGAGTGCACAGGGAATTTATTCTTCTGTTAATTTTATTCCCTTCAACCATTAAAATGTAAGTGGTTTTCACAGGGTTATGGCATGTTTGGCAGTTTGGTGTACTATAAAATATAATTCCTTTACACTCTAATTCCTTAAACAATTCAAATTTATTTGTGTGTCTGCATGTGCGTGTGCGCATTTTTCCCGTTGCGGCTAGACATACGCAAAGCCTCTTCTTTCCTGACTTAATCAGCTCATCCCCAATATTGATTTCCTCTGTTTTATGATTTAGTTGGTAGACTTTTTTTGTTTGTTTTAATTTAAAATTAGCGTAATGCTACTTAAAAGACCTGGGATTGATGGTGCTGACGGGAGAATGCTGCTGTTTATCCCCGGCAAAGGTACACTGCCAGAAGCTGCAGCCTGCTCTAATCTGGAAGGAGCAACTGCAGAACAGGTGGAGATACTCAGTTTTAAGATCTGTTACCATTCAGCCATTCAGCCCACTAAAGCTACTGACAAGATGATTCATTATTAAGACTCTTAAGTATTGCTAATTAATGATAATGATTATGATTTACCTTCCAGTGACTGAGGAACTAGGGGTTTGTTTTCTTCAGCCTCATTTCTTTCCCAGTCTTTTATGCATTGGAATATTTTTCATGTGTTTTGCAAATATAGAAATGAAAGTTTGGCCTCTTCAGTCCTATCCCTCACAGCGTAACAGTTTAATGGTGCAGCGGTCATGGATGTCCTACGCTTCCCATCAGCAGCTGCTGAAGACCTCTGTCAGAAACTGAGAGTACTGGCCCCTGGCAGGATGAGACCCTCACACAGGGCAAAATGAATTACGTTAGAAAATATAAATGTTTCATGGACCAACAGTCTAGCTAGGCATCATACTTTCTCAAACAAAAGACAGGAATGGCTATTTTGTTAAAGCTTATAGTAAACATGCACTTCTGGCAGGTGACTCCTGTGTGCACAAATCACATGGAGATTTCAACGTTTAGCAGCCAGTCACAGATTTACCCATTCTGAGTCCATTCATTCCCTTACAAGTTTTGGGTTTTGTTGTTCTTTACTGTATTCTGTGGGAAAGAGATGTATATGTCACTTGAGTGCTGCCTGAGAAATTACTTCTCTTTGCTTGGTCTGATTGTTTCACTGCTGAAACCTTAATTCTTGCAATGAGCAAGACAGTGAACAATTATTTCTTGATCATACTCTTTCCATCATTCATAAATTTATAAACCTCTGTCACATCCTCCATTATCATGTACTTTCCAGCCGTCTCTTTTCAAGTAGGAAAAAACAAGAGTCTGAACTCATTCATACTTTTCTATAGAAAACATGTAAGCTGAGGAGCTTCATTTGGGACAGATTTTCCAAGACAGAACTATCTCCAGACATCCTGAGTAGATCTGACGTTGGTTGGCAGCGTGCACATTATGTGCAATGACAGTTGTGATAGTGTTATCTGGCACCCTGAAAAAGGAGGAATAAAACAGATGTTCCGAGGAGCATGTTGGATATGCATCCTTCCCAGGCAGAAATTCATCCCATCAACCAGTTAAGCCTCTGCTTAAGTCCCCATCAGCCACACATAGAGCTGATGAGAGCTAAGGAGATTCATCAGGCCTTACAAAGTGAGACATGTGATCATGGTTTTCATGCTACTAGTGGTTCTAGAGTAAAACACTCCAAAATGGACATTGCTACATCAAAAGCCTGTGTGCTTAAAGTGTTCCCGTCACTGCTAGGAGCCACTGGGAAGAAACAAAAACAGTACCACCAAATTCATGTTTCTGTGTGTTATGATATTTCAGATACTCGGTTGTTCATTTTTTTTTTCTAAATGGAGAAAGACACATTCAAATTGCATTTATTTTTTTTTAAGTGTGGGGGTTAATCATCTTCTCTTGGATGTTGAATTAAAACTTGAAATCTAGCTCTGCTTTTCTGTTACAAAGCTTGCTAACTAGGATCTTAATGTTGCCGTTTCTAAATTCAAGTGTAAGCACTCACAGATTTAACAGGATGGACGTATTTGGAGTGCAGATGATCAGAGTGAATAGCGTGTTTACTTCTGGTGATCAATCTGCTATGGGATAACAGCCTATTAGCTACATGAGCAAAGTAGCTCTCTTCATTGAACGGCCCTGAATCAGTGGCAAAGCATCCGGGTTCAAATCCTGATGAAGATGCAAATCTGAGATCAGACATGCCTGAAAGCAATTGTTGCTGCCTGAAAAATTGGAGGTCAGTTGGGATATTTCTTGAGAACTGTCTCACGAATTTAAAACAGTAGGAAATTAGTTTTTTCTCTTGTGAAATGAATGACTTTCGTGACTTCTCCCTCCTGGCTGAAATGTCAATCCAAGTCTCTGAGATGAGAGAACACATAGCTAAGGTCTATAAAGAGGGGGAAAATCATATACAAGATATCCTAGTATATTAAAAACCTAGAAGGAATTATTTGCAATATCCTGTAGAGAATATCAGGATGTAAGATCGGTATGTGTAACCCAAGCTGCAAAGCCACATGCAGTAGGCTGGCATAGTGTCTTCTTGCAGATAATACTCCTTTATATCCCAGGGCTAGAGAACGAATGAAAGGCAGGCAGAGATGGGAGACCATGCTTTTAAATGTTTGCCACTTTGAACTCTTAATTCATGTTATTATGACTTCAAAACCACCCGTCACCCAAAAAAGAACATGGAACAATACCATGCACAGAGGGTTTGTTTATTTCCTTGCTTTTTAACCATGATGAGTTTTGATTCAGGTTTGAAAAGAATTTAAAATTCAGTCTGCATTAAGCAATCACAGAGAGAACCTTGTGTTTCTATATCCCTGAATCTCTCTGGTCCAGAGAATGACCCGATCCCTCCAATTTAGCATAATGATGCACACTTTCTTAGTGATTTATTTGCAACCTGCTTTATGGATTGCAATATGGGAGTGCTTATGGATAGATAAGAGAATAAGATTGAAAGAGACTTTCTCATTGAAGCTCTAACTTGGCCAGCAACCATGCCACATACTGAAAGGAGATGTTTTGTTCACAAGTTGTTAAAGAGGCTGTGACCGAGTGTGTAATCCCCACATTGGGCAGGAAAGGATCAGAGAGCTGCCAGGGGCTTTGCTTTGCCTGTGTCCACTGTACCTCCATAAGCACATTTCCTTACCACAGTGAAGACCTGTTTCACCCATCAACCAGGCTCTAAACCCTCACCCTGTCTTCTGTCTGGCCAGTGCCTTCGTGTAGTCACATGTTCCCTCTCCTGCAGTCTGGGTCAGGTGGATGTGAATGGCTTTAACACCTTAAAGCCCAGTCTAGCAGCAAATTTCCTGAGTCTTGTTCCCTTTTTGGCACGCTGTGTGCTCCTGAGGCTCTGCAGCAGCTCTGAGGATAGAAAGCAAAGGGCTGCAAGGTTCAGCTGGCCAGAATTTGACCTTGAGCCAGCTTTTTGTCCCAGAGTAGAAAAATGAAAGGCTATTGTCTGTAAAAGCCTTGGTGAATGAAATTAAGCCTGAAGAGGTCTGTTGCTTTGATTGCTACCAGTGCAGATGCTGTTGAGACATTATGTTTCTGTGCTGGCTGTTGAAAGACTTTCTGAGGGTGGCTCTCTGCCTTAAGAGTGACAGCTGAGTAAAATCCTCAGGGCTTTTCTGTCAAATGGGGAACAGTGCAATGGCCTGTTGTCAACGCTGGAAGGAAAAGGTCTCGTGGTCCTGAAAACATGTGATCTTCATGAAGATTTACAAAGGAAGACTGTGTCTGTCATCATTCACCCAGATTCTAGCAGGATCTATATTATCTTTCTCCTAGCCCAACCCAGACTCCTTTCTGAAATGTGGTGCTTCCCAACCTCCTTGGTACAGCCTCCATCTCAAGAATCCAAAATTTCTCTTGTTCATTAGCCTGCAAATGGCCCACTTGGTGAAACACTCTGCAGATGTGGAGAAAATTTAGCCAACAGATTGTCACGGTACTGATTTCCCCTCATCACAGAAACAAAGGCACAATTAAGGGATGGGAAACATCCGAATTATTTGCTGATGATGAAAGGAAGAAAATTGGATTCATGTTGTCCAACTTTGAATATGGGAAAATGATGTCGCCCTCCTTTCCCTGGGCCACAAAACTTGGCTGTTGTCATTAGTCTTATTATTCCTTCTATTGTTCTCTCAAGAAGCTTCAAATTGTCTGTTTTCATCAGTTACTGCAATTAACCACAGCAGAGCTCTTACACTCATGATAACAAAGGACTGAAACTGTACAAAGCCATTCAGCTTTCTGAAGGGTTGCAGAATGGCACTGAAATTTAGGAAAATTTCCTCTGGAGTTACCAACTGGGGAGAAAAGACAGTGAGGTCCTCCGGAGGAGGAAACCAAATGAAAGGCATAAAAGGGGAAAACTTTTCTCTGAGACTTCCTCCTTAGAGTATTCTTCAAATTGTGATTCAAAAGAAGAAAATGTGGACCTCTAGATCTGTAAATGGATGAAGAAGTGACGTGCCTGGGTCCAAATTTTGTGTATAATCCATTAGGATCTACTGAAGATGGGAGAATGCAAATCCACAACTAGCATCCCAGGTCTTTTTCCCAGGAATATAAGGTTGGCAGCTGCTTCTATCTTTCCATGAAGAAAGCTAATTCCAAAAATACAATGATTCTGTTTGTTTGGGGACTGTTGTGGAAAGAGGATTTCCATAGCACTTTCTGAACAACAGCACCAAAATACTGACACAGTGACTAAAGAAAGAAAAAGTCTAGTCTCAAACCTATACTAAACTGGTTAGGAGGATGAAAATACATCTGAGGGAAGTAGTCACAATGGTTGGTTTAGCCTTGGCTGCTTCTGTAGTCAAAGAAGAGAAACAGTGTCTTACAAGACTGGTTCCAAGTAGAAGGCAAGCTTCTGTGTTCTGACTGTCTGCAGAATTCTGTGTTTCCCCACAAATTATAAAGAATTAAAATGTGTAGCCTAACAGCCTGCTCAAAGCAGGATCAGACCCAGTTGCTCACAGCTTTCACAGAATCACAGATTGGTAGGGGTTGGAAGGGACTTCTGGAGATCATCTAGTCCAACCCCCCTGCTAAAGCAGGATCACCTAGAGCAGGTTGCACAGGACTGTGTCCAGGTGGGTTTTGAATATCTCCAGAGAAGGAGACTCCACAACCTTGCTGGGCAGCCAATCCGGTCTTGAAACCCTCTGACAATGTAGGCACTGCACAGCTTCTCTGCTCAACTTGTTCATGGCACTTGGATCCTAAATCACTTTCAAGCTGTTAAAAATCCTGTCCAGTGGGAATTGCTTGTGGATCACTTATTAGACTGCAAGCCTCAGAGATGTTAGAAAACATGCCTCAGGATATGTATTCATCACCCATCTGCGATCAGTAAACAGACTAGGACAAAAGGACTCCTGCAGAGGGCAGAAAGGAGTATTTCTTCCAAATATTACACAGTTGCTCAGTACACGATGAGTAAAGTTCACCTTCCCCTAAATTTCAAGATCTTGGCCAGAGTTTGACATGGCAAATAGCAAGTGCCAAGGTGGGGCAATTTTTCACTTCTGCTATAGTAAATCCTTCCCCTCGTATGTGAGATTCACGGATATAACCTCTTGTGTTCTGCATAGCAGAGAGCTTGCAGAATCTGGAAGACATCTTCATTGGAAGAGACACGTCCCTGTCCTTAACCTCAGATTCTGGTGTCAACTCTTTACATGGCTCCTACAAATCAGAAAGGAGCCAACTCTTTCATGACTGGGGCACAGTAAGACTATGCTGGGAATC
The DNA here is from genome assembly GCF_011004875.1 of Balearica regulorum gibbericeps. Classification (NCBI taxonomy): domain Eukaryota; kingdom Metazoa; phylum Chordata; class Aves; order Gruiformes; family Gruidae; genus Balearica; species Balearica regulorum. The sequence continues at coordinate 3,778,503 of NC_046185.1, forward strand.
TTATTAGTTTGGGTTCCCAGTTGTTGTCACAACAGGGCAACTGGAATTCAGCACCAAAAGATTAGAGGAAATATTTGGCTTTCATTTCATGCATCAGATCTCTCTCTCTCAAATTAGTATGATCCCAAAAATAGTAACTTTTTGAAAATTAGCTCCTAAGAATTTGCAAAACTCTCAGAAGACACAGTATTGAACATAAGAGGCCAAACAGGTATTTTTGTTTTTATCTTTAGAACAGAGTTGAGTAAGTTTCAAGGATAAACATGCTGCCAGTCCCTGAACAGGAAAAAAACCCCCGACATATTTGCTGTCTTCTTTCTAAATTATCACTATGTTCTGTGCACAAAATACAGTATGAACCTGAGGGTTAATATGATCACATAATTAAATACTAGCTCAAGATGTGATCCCAGTCATGTGCTTATTTGCTTGGTGTCTTTGAGATTTTTATTATTTATCCGTGCCCTAGTAAATGCCTAAAGGCAAAAGCCTGAGATTTAAGAGACCTCAAAAGCAGCCTGGGAGATTTTTGCCAGCATTAGAGTGAGGATCTTATGCATAATGGCTGGAGAAAAAGATAAAATGAATATGAAATAGAGACAGAGATGGTGGGAAGACCATCAGGAAACACATTGCATCTCCTGCCACAATGAGTTAATAAAGCAGCTAAGTTAAAAAACCCCCTAAGCTCTAATCTCCTTAGACATAATGAGGAAAACTGCATTTTTGATGGGCTGCAGAAGATGCCAACGTGGGGGTCCTTCATAACCCCCATTAGAGGGGTTAGAAAATCAGAGCAATGAGCCATAAAGATATTGTAGGCAGAGGGTCTAAGGAAAGCTGAGAGGACAAAGCATCAGAAAGTTAGGTCAAAGACTGTAATTTAAAGTGGTCATAAAACTAAATCTTCATACCATAAGGAACTCCAAGACCTTGCCATCTGTCCTGGCTGGGCATCAGAATGTGCAGGCAAAGTACTGACGATATGGGCAAAATCATAAGGGCGGGAGGAGAGTGACTTGGAAATATGAAAACCTATCAGGAGATAATGGTAGAATATTTTTCCTTTCATCTGGACAAGAAAGAAGTGAACCCTTTTGGTATTGTCATAATACACTTATGTACATTGCTCTCATTACAATATATAAATATAGCATTATATCAAATACAATACAGAAATTGTGATAGCTCAGATTAATTCCTTCAACTTAGCAAAAAGAAAAGAAACAGTCAAATGATCCACTTGATTACTTTTATACTGAAATTTTAACTTCCTACAAAGAGTTCAGAAAATGTGCATTTTCTAAATAACAGAATTTTTTTCAACTGAGATCTGTTTATAATGGGCAAGATGTTGCTAGGTGGGAAAAAAAAAAAGTGATATAAGCACGTAAGAAAGACTGATCATAAAAGTACAACAAAGGAAATTATCATGAGATTTTTCTTGGTTTTTGTTTTCCTAGAAAACAAAATCTGATCCCAATTAATGGATTTGTTGGCTTGAATAATTCTAATGTTGCTTTTGTCGGCAGTAGAAGGGATTCTCAACACCTCCGTTGGGGGCGGGGGGGAATCAAACCCTGAGATTGACAATGTTAATGTCTTTGCTGGAAATTGAAAGGGAAATGTCAAGGTTGGGCTGAGCTAAGAATGGGCTGAGGTGTGGGACACTGTAGTGTTGAGATAGACCCAGAAGTGTGGGGATGGTCTGTTGAGTCATCAGTGTCAACTAATTAAAAAAAAAAAAAAAAAGGATTCTGTGACTGGGTGTGGGGACCCCCAGAGAAAGAGGAGCAGCAGGATGAATCCTACAAACACCCATGGAGACTTGGGGGAATTCCTGAAGGACAGATGATGAGCCCATCAAAGGCTGACTGGAAAATTATTGAGAGCGCTGTGAGAAGACAGAATTACAAGAGCTGAAAGGGATCAGGATTTCAAGGAAGAGATAAAGAATACAACCTGTGCAGCACATGAATCAAACAGTCTTTGAGCAAAATTTAGCCTTCATTCTTTGTATATTCCTCTTTGTTGTTGTTGTTGTTTTAAAGAAAATGATCTTCCAGGAAGTCATTACATTGATTCCCTGTCACATTAGCCCATGCTGAAAACTAAGGTCCTGCCAAGTGAAACAATAGAGATGAAATATTTGACTTTCCTCTCTTTCAGTATTTGATGTAAGCTATTCCAGCTCAGGTGTCTTTGCTAACAATGAAATTTTACTCTAGGTGTTAGCATTATTAATTCTCCCTCATTTATCTGGTTTGGTGTTCTCCACCAAGAGAACACAACTGTGTTTGTTTTTTCTAGGTATTTTTCTCTGGAATTTTCTAGGGCAAAGCCCATTGAACGAATCACCATGACGCAAGCAAAGGTACGGTGCCTAAGCAGCAGTGGTGGGTTGACCATGGCTGGAGGCCAGGTGGCCACCAAAGCCGCTCTATCACTCCCCTCCTCAGTTGGGCAGGGGAGAGAAAATGTAATGAAAGGCTCCTGGGTCAAAATAAGGACAGGGAGAGATCACTCAGCAATTACCATCATGGGCAAAATAGACTCAACTTAAAAAAAAATCATCTAATTTATTACCAAACAAAGCAGAGTAGAGTAATGAGAAATAAAACCAAATCTTAAAACACCTTCCCCCCACCCCTCCCTTCTACCTGGGCTCAACTTTACTCCTGAATGCTCTCCCTCTCCCACTTCCAGCGGCACAGGAGGACGGGGAATGGGGGTTGTGGTCAGTTCATCACACGGTGTCTCTGCCACTTCTTCTCCTCAGGGGGAGGACTCCTCACACTCTGCCCCTGCTCCACCCTGGGGTCCCTTCCACGGGGGACAGTTCTCTATGAACTTCTCCAATGTGAGCCCTTCCCACGGGCTGCAGTTCTTCACAAACTGCTCCAACGTGGGTCTCTCCCACGGGGTGCAGACCTTCAGGAGCAAACTGCTCCAGCGTGGGTCCCCCATGGGGTCACAAGTCCTGCCAGCAAACCTGCTCTGGCGTGGGCTCCCCTCTCCACGGATCCACAGGTCCTGCCAGGAGCTTGCTCCAGCATGGGCTTCCCACGGGGTCACAGCCTCCTTCAGGTGCCTCCACTTGCTGTGGCGTGGGGTCCTCCATGGGACTTACCCTAACTTATGATGGTGCACATCTACATCTGATGTCTAAAGATCAAATCCCCCCAGCAGAGAAGCAATCATTGTAAATACAGACCTAGAAAAGATCTGTTTCCAGGGCTGAGAAGATAACGTCAGTAGTTAATTTTCTCTTTTGATGCATATCAGTAACGTCCTCTCTAAAATAATTTCCTTTGTGGATCCATTTGTTTTGCTGGATGTCACTTCTCAAGTAACCGCTACACACCTGGTCCCAAGCCCATGTGTTTGAGCAGTTTGCCCTGTTTTCTATAGCTACATCTCTCCCATTTTCTCTCTGGTGGTTGCACATTACCTGAGGCTGTACTGGTTGAACTCTCTAGCAGGAGTTTTCTGTCTGTTCTTTGATACCAAGGGAACAGGCAATTTAGCAGTACAGCTGTTTGAAAATGCTGTGCTGGGAGATTTTCAGCTTTAACAGCTCATGGCAGGATTTGTTTGTTTTTGTTTTGTAATTACTTCTCATTTTGAAATGTGTGGTGCTCATTATAATACATGACACATAAGGATATAATTTATCATGTTACCAAGTTGAAACTGAAAAAAAAAATGCCACACATTTTCAAAACTTTCTTTTTCCCTTTTGGATTTTTATCCTTTCACTGTAAATATTCATTCCAGTCTGGAATAATGATTTGCTTCAAAACAGACCAGCATTATCATACAAAGGATATTCTGAATTTCTCTCAGCTGTAATAAGTAGATTGAGAAATCAGCGATGGCTCCTTAGTTTAAGGGGAAGCGGGATGTTTTAATCAAGGGATGGTACTCCTTTTTCAAGCATCACCCTGATTTGCAGTGAGATGCTGTTCTAAGAAAAAGGACATTTTTTAAGCTACATTTACTTTCTATTGCCACTGAATATCTTATAATTGAGCAGATACCACTGACTTTCTGTAGAGAAGTTGCAACAGGTGAGAATTAGTGCATCCAGCTGGTGTTTCACCTTTGAAAGAGTGTAAACAAATCTTGACTGATTTTCGTGCTTAGATGTCTCCTCCTTCCAGATAAGTGTCTTGTGCCTATCCTATTGTAGTGTCTACCCTCGTTTATTCTTCATTACCACCCATTCCTCTCTCTGGGTATCAGTGTTTTGGCGTGGCGGTAAGCATGGACAGAGTGCTTTCCCTGGGGAGACGACAGGCATTGACAAATAAGCTCTGCCAGATCGTTCTGCAACGGCTTGGCAGCGTCTTGCTCTGCCATTCTGCACCCACAGCGGGGCTTACAGCAAGGAACATGGGTTTGCAGCACAGCCCTTCTGTCCAAAGTCTGTCCTCCAAGCTGCAGCTACTCCGGAGCAGCAAGCAAAGCAAAAATGCCAGACTTCACACTGACGCCAGCATCCATCCTACTGACTGCCATCACGGTGACGGATTTGATCACAGGCTGATGACTGACGGAGGTGACTTCTTAAACCACTGCAGCAAGATTAGCCAGGGCTCCTTGGTCAGTTCTCTCCAGCTGCAAGCAAGGAACATTGTGGCAGGCAGCTGCCCTGACTGCTCATGCTCTGTCTGTCTCTCACAAACACACGTGTGTGTGCACAACCAAACCCACTGAAGCAATCACTAAGCAGAAGCACATGCAACAGCTCCTAAACTGTGTTTTTATTTTGCAATCACAACAGTCAGCATCAAGGAAATTATACATTGATCAAAATTATTGCACAATTAAGACATGATAACGAGCATCCAATACTGCAGCTAATGTAATTACAGTGTAATATCACTTAAAGCTATGCTGCCAGGTGATGAGGCAGAGTGCTGGAACATAAGGGTATCTCTTGTTCCTGTGCTCATTCAACATTTTCCAAAACAGCAGCTAAGTAAACCTGAGGAGTAAGAGAAAATTGGAAATAGAAATGTCACTAGTAGTCCCATCAACTGTTCGTAAAAGTGGATTTCCAAGGGATAGGTAGCAAGACCCAGGCATGTCATCAGCTCACACCCAGCCCTAGCTGGGACGATGTTGACAGACACTGTCTGATGTCATGTGGATGATGATTATATGCTGTTGATCAGCATAGTTCCTCATACAGATGAGTTGTGTGACACCAAATAACTCATTGTGTCAATAATCTCAGCCAGGCCATTAATAATAATTTCCTCAAATATATGTGGGCCTGAATCCAGTTGCAGTCAGTGACAGTTACATGCCACCTAAGTCAGAGAGAATCAGGTGTTGACATGCTCTAGCCTGGCCTTAGGGACAAATTTGGTTTACGTGTGAATACTCAACTGGTTCAAGGCAGATGCTCTGATCTGTAATTTGGGTCAAGCACATAGTTCTCACAGGAGACAAGAACTACAAGAAAGAAGAAAAGCATATTCTTTATGACAAAACAATGTATGAGCTTAAGTTATATATTCATTATCACCCACTCAAGGCAATCAAATTTTATTATTTCAAAATCTAACAGACTAATATGGCAATAATAATACTGTATATGGCAATTCTGAGTGGCCTTCTGACTTTCTGTGCCCCAGGTTGTTTTTAAACTTTATATTTGAAGAAGGCATGGATGAAGGGGCAGAGTGTGGTTCCAGCCAAATCAATTCAAAGGCGCTAGAACAAAAAGAAGAGGAAACTGAAGATACCAGTCAGAATTCATCATGCTGGTGGAGCATGGGAAACCTGTTCTTTCCACTAGCCATGATCCCTTGGCTGTTGATAAGGCTTGTAGGATAGTGACAATCAGCTTCTCTCACGAGTGTAAATAGTGCATCAGGGAATAGTTAGAGTTCAAGCGGCAGTCTCAGGCTTGTAGGCATAGCGTAAGGAAGACGCATTGGTTCTGCTAGTCATGCTTGTGCAAAAGTTAGGCACATATGTAGGAAAACACGCATGTTCAAAGCTGTCTGCTTTCCATTTGTAAATGAAAAGTGTATCTTCATTCCATATGTAGCATGCTAAATTGAGAGGATCCAAACAAAACTGTGCCTGTCTCACACTTCCAGTGTTGCAAACGCTAAAAAAGTGTTGGGCCTCCTTTCAAAATGTGGATCTAACTACCTTCAGCAGCATCACTTCATGGAGCAGTAACGATCCAATGGAGGGTGACTCAAGATCCAAGCACCATTTAAGATGTCGACTTATTTCTTTAAAATTGCATTTCCATCTGCTCAAGGGGGAATCTCAGAGTTAAGACATGTAAATAACCAGATATATAAAGGGACTGTGTTACTTAGTTGAATGTGTCTAAAAACCTAGTCCTGAAACTTTAAAGTGTTTCATTATTCTTTAGCTATATAAAGTGTAGGCAACTATGCTGATCCAGTCATCTATGCTGTGCTTCATCTCAACTAATTTTCAGTGGTTAGATCCAGCTCTGTATCACATAACTTAAACTTAGGTGTGTACATGTAGATATGTATATATGCATCAGTGCATAAACTTGTGTTGTAGTCAGCGGAGAACTAATCAGTCAGTACAGTCCACCAAGTCTAGATAACTAATATCTGAATAATCACTAGGATCATATTCGTCAGGTGAAGGGGAATGGTCATAGTTGGTCGTGTTTGTCAGGTGGAGGGGAATAGCTCTTGTACTTAAGGTCTCTGAATTGGCTCTAGACCACTAGTTTTTGGCCACTGAAGCCCACTCTTGCTGTCTATCTCAGGTGATCTGAAATGTTCTCCAAACCTCATCACTGTATCGTCTAAGGGAGATTTGGTTGTCTCAGCAGAGGTGACCTGGTGTTATGTGAGATGCCTTGAGGTTTCTTCTCTGAGGTATAAAAAACATCCACAGGGAACATCCCAGGTCCCAAGGCTTCTGCCCTTGTAGTGCCAGGCTGGATAGCTAAAGAAATATATATATCTGCAAGGCAGCTTCCCAGGTTTCTATAGCAGTTAGTGGTGATTTTGTGGATGTTTCAATTGCATAAATATAGTGGTTTAGTGCCATTTCTGATGCATTAGGGTATCCCTCCTGGATCCAGTTATTAGTGCAGAAGAGATCCTGTGTCACATCTGCCAGCTTCCCATGGAAGGTCTTAGTGTATCTCGGATGGTACCATATATCTACGTTGATTAATGCAGTCAATGCATTTAGGGGGAAATTCACCAGGGCAAATACAGGAGTTTCTTTTAGGATGAGGTGAATTAATGTTAAAATCCACTAACACTGTTAATTGTTTCCCCATTAGCTATACAGGCAACCCATGATGACTTACTCATCTATAGCCACCTAGCCTCAATGCTGTTAACATCCACCTTTCATTAGATGAATCATACCATAAATAACAGACCTTTTTCTAGACAAATTACTTTTTTTTTTTTTCTGTTTTGCTTTGGTAATTGCCTTGGTTTAGGCAAACACAGAGTTTTGTCTATAACTGGGATCCTTAAAGACATCTCCTTGGCTCTAGGACCCACAGAGCACACAAAAAGTAAATTACTTCCTTGAAAGAAGAGTACAGATCTCTTTTTGACAACTCTTTTCTCACCTCATTATTTCTCCATCACAATAACTAAAGCTGTCAGATATCTGATGGAAAGCTGCAAGAAAAGCATGTTGCAAGCAGCTGGTCTTCACAGGGATGTTGATTCCTGTCCCCCCCATGTAGAATCCACAAACAAAGCAAAACAAAGCAGAAAATACACTTTCTTCCACCTGTGCAGGTTTACCAGAGAAACAGGGAATTTCACTGACAAGTTCACAAATGTGAGACTAGATAATGAACTAATAAATAACTGGATGATGCAATGTGTGAGTGGGTTTCTAAGCTGGGATCTAAGGAAGGAGTCGTGTCATGGATGGGTTACCCTCCTTCCCTCCCTTGGCTTCTGGGCTTAGGCATTTGCTGGCTGTGCTTTGAGATCCACAGGTAGAAAGCAATGTACAGGAGATAGGAATTACGGCTGATGACGGATCTAGAAAAAAGTAAAAGGTTATGTAATAAAAACCTCACACAAAGGAATAATTGCAGGTAGGGAAACTCACACAGTACCCTGATCCAGCTACTCCTAGCCCCATCACAGGAGCCGTCACCCCATTTAAAGTCCCATCCCCACACTGAGGATCAAATATGGGCCAGCCCCAGTACCCCAGTCACACCCCCTGCCCCAGTTTCCCCAGGGATGTCGCAGGAAACCTCTGGTCCCATGGGCTGGGGGAACACCCACCTGATGGGTCAATGGGAGATGCTCTCTGGTGCACCTTACAGACCCAGAGAATTCACTGCTTAAGGGTATGGAACACATTATGGGATGCAAGGGAAGAGCATTTTTGGGTTGCACAAGGCTTGGTGCAGTGCGTTTAGGTGAGGAACACCCTAAGGTAGGTAAAGGTGGTTTGAGGAGGAATAAGTGAGAAAATACAGGTCTAAGGAGATAGAAAGGGCAGGTCACATGAAAATAATTTGCTTGTCTGGCCCCATCTTACACATGATCAGTGCAGTCTGGTCTGTGTTCTCATTAATCTCCTTTTCTAACTATTTTCCTGGATGAAGGACTCTGTCTGTGTGCATGTGCGTGCCTTTCAGTACAGCAACCAGAGGAGTCCATGTGTCCACCACACCAGCAATTGGAGTGAGCATGAGCGCACAAAGGAGGGTGTGAGCACTAGCAAATCATCTGCCATGGGGGCTTGAGATTTACTGGGATGCCCATTTATGTGTACATGTATGTGTCTGTGAGGGACACAGCTGGAGACACCAGGATCCATGGCCAGCTACTGGGTAGAATGAGTCCATCTGTAAGAGGGATCCATGTTGTACATGTGTATATATATATTTCCCACTAACAGTCCTGCATCCCCATCAGCCAGAGGGAAACAGGACAAGGGATTTGCCTGTTTTCTACTCACCTCTTCCCCAGCACCTTACACCAGAGGATCCACAATTACATGGGTCATATTGTCCTTACCTTGCACCCTCACTGATCATGAAGGCAGGTTAAAGCAGGAAAGGGGACAGCTGGTCTCACTACCATGAACCAACAGCTTTTAGACCAAAATTTCTCTTTGAAGAGGGAAAAAATCAAGATCTGGTGTTGATATATGAAAACCAAAACCAGCTGCCCCATGCCATATAAATTGGGTCACTTTTCACACCGCTCCCTCTTAAGATAAATGACCATTTCTTTCTAAGCCTTTCCAATGCCTCCTCTTTCTCCACAACCAAATAATAAACTCACCCCTGAAATATCTCCATAGGAATTGCAACTTTTACAAAAATAATCACTGAGGTTGTTGACAGTAATTTATATATGTTTAGGCTACCAATAAATCTTGGAGTTAAAGGAAGCCCACAGCAAGGAGAAACCCCGTGCCCTGGCAAGCAAATCGTTTAGGGAAACAGTTTGCATTATCAACATATTAAGCTATCAGGACATCACTCCTTGTTGCTCTTGGTATTCCTCTGATGTCATTATCAAGGTGGACATGACAAATAATATTTTATGTCTATGAATGATAATCAGCACACTGCACAGCAGCTATCCTTATTGATTTGATTAAGGGCTTTGATCTGGGAAATTACTAATTAATGCTATCTAAATTAATCTCTGTGGGTTTTGACAGAGCAGCAAGAAAATAATTCTCTAGTAAAGTTAGTGATTGGACACAAAACCAATTTGTTTAATCATGCTAAATCTGAAGAAAAAATATTCAATTTGGAGGTCTCCTGCAGGTCAGTCCGCAGTTCCTCATTAGTCATTAATGACTGTACTTCAGCCCCACTGTCTGAAATTACATACGCATTTTACAGAGGTTTAATTAAAAAAAAAAAAAAAAAAAAAAAAACAGGAAAAAAGAGAAAACAGTCTTCCCTAAACAACTGAGAGTCTGTGACAACTGGATTCAGTTCAAAAAGCAAGGATAGACAAGAGTGTTTTTACCAGGAGACTTGCTAACCTGGCAAGGAGGGCTTTGAACTAGCTTTGCTGACGTATGGAGAGCAACACACTGGGGTAAGCAGAAGAGCATAGATGAGGAAAAAAACAAAGCACAAGGCAGCAGAGGATGATCTGTGAGTGTCCCCTGACAAAGTGCATCTTGAGTACCTGTGTCTGAACGCACCCAGGAATGAGAAACCTATGTGCAGGTGCAGAGCTATGACCTTGAAATTACGGAGATCTGGAGGAAACATGCATTGCTGGAGCACTGTGATGGACAGACCATTTTGTAAGGAGAGGCAGGGAGGATGGCAGTAGTTTTCTTCTCTCCTGGGGGTTCTGGTGGGGAACAAGTTGCAGATGGGTCAGCAGTGTACCCTTGCAGCAATGAAAACTAACTGCATACTGGACCAGAAGGCTGAGCACACTGGTGATTCCCCTCCCTTCAACAGCCATGAGGCTGCATCTGCAGTACTGTCCCACTAGAAGGAAGATACTGAAAAGCTGGAGAATGTCCACTAAAACAGTGAGACTGGAGATTATGAGTTGTGTGGAGAAGCTAAAAGACAAGGACTTATTTATCCAGAAGAGAAGGCTAAGGGGTAACTAACTGCAGTTTCCCAAAAGACATAGAGGGGTTACAGTAAAGACAGATACTGGCTCCTTTCAGAGGTGTACCATGAAAGGACAAGAGGCAGTGGTCACAAATGTCAGCACTGTTTGGAAATCAGTAAAAAAATTTCTTCATCACAAGAATGGTTAAGCACGTACAGGGGCTGGAGAGCCTGTGACATCTCAAATATTTTCAAATTTCGCTGCACCAGGCCATAAGGAAGAAAGTTTAACTTGGAAATCAGCCCTGTTTTCAGCAGAAGTTGGACTAGAGAACTCCAGATGTCCTTCCCAACGTAAATGATTCTCTGATCCCCCACTGGCCTCCAGAGTAACTCAGCAAATAAACATTGCTAAGAATTTGGCTCTCCCCTCATAGCAGTGGCACCACCAGTCTGAACGCTCCCACAACATATTTTTCTGCTTGGAACCCTATAACTTGTCACAGTGGGTAAAACACAAACATCCCAGGAGCTGGAGATGTCCAAGTACGAAGTTTTGCTAGAGTTCCCAGTCTCACCTTTACAAATCACCTGAAGTTACCTGAAGGATAGGCATTAGCTTACATGACTGAGGTCTCCTCATTTTCCATGGTCTTAATGAAGGTGTTGAAAGTAATGCCAACACAAGACTGTAGAAGTTTTTATTGGAAGAAATCAAAATACACATAAATTTCAATCTTACTTTTTCTAAATGCAATTCCATGCCTTCAAGGGCTTATAATCTAATAGTAGTACAGCACTTCATGGTAAGTAGAATCATTAGCCAGATGTTCCTCCTAAGTATGAAACAGGTTGTTTGGTGCTTTTCTCTTTTCAGATACATCCTGGAAGTCACCCTAAAAAGTGTAATTCACTGCGGCGCTTCTGCCAATAAGGACTCTGCATGAACCCACTATTGCAAAGGATTTTCTCTGCTGCATCACTTAACCAGCTAACTCAGAGCATTGGCATGGCTCGGTGTCCTGCACAAGCTCTTCCCCTAACCTTAGTGAGAGACTAAAGAGGATCTGAGGGTTTGATCTGTTGATCCTGGTGTTTACTGCTCCTATTACCCGCTTGAAAGATGGAATATCAAATACAAGGCTTTTAATGCCTGGCTTTAATTTCTACAAAATTCTGTGCATCCTCTTGGCTGTTGCGCTGAGAATATACTGAATTGGTCATGGGGGTATTTTTTGGAGGAATTGAGCCCAATAGTGCACATCATTACATTATAGGCATTTGTTAGCACAAATTACCTCTTGTTCTGGCCACCTCTCCTTTTCAAAGCACCTACTGAGACTGGGAAGTGAGGATATGAGCTTTGCCATGACAACCTAACACTTTCTAGTGAAATTAAAACCCAAATGGAAAAGGATAGCAGGCTCAGTTGCAAACAGAAACCTCACTTTTCCTCTCAAATGAAGCTGATGAAAGTTTTAGCTGTATCTTGAGATATTAACAACTAGTCAGAATTTTTCTAGAGACAGTGAGATGAACAAAATAATTACTATACTAACAGTAATAGTGGTAATAAAAATAACCTCTCCTTGAACTAGAAGCTATCATTAGCTTGACTAAGGAGATCAGCACTTGAGCTTCACAGGCAGTTAGTCTCTAAAGCAGTATCTCTGGCTCATACAAAGGTACTGTTTCAGTATTTAAATATTTTAAATAACAAAAGGGTTTCCCACTGGGGCACAGTTTGTAGAGGAAGGAAGCACGTCATCATTTTGTTTTAGAGAGTACCATTCCAGATCCAGAGCCAGGGAAGGTTATACATTTGCAGAGAAAAAAAGAAAAGGAAAAAAAAGGAAAAAAAGTGTGTGTGGGGGGGGGGGGAGGAGAAAAGAAAGGAAAAGAAAAGAAAGGAAAAGAAAGGAAAAGAAAGGAAAAGAAAGGAGAGGAAAGGAAAGGAAAGGAAAGGAAAGGAAAGGAAAGGAAAGGAAAGGAAAGGAAAGGAAAGGAAAGGAAAGGAAAGGAAAGGAAAGGAAAGGAAAGGAAAGGAAAGGAAAGGAAAGGAAAGGAAAGGAAAGGAAAGGAAAGGAAAGGAAAGGAAAGGAAAGGAAAGGAAAGGAAAGGAAAGGAAAGGAAAGGAAAGGAAAGGAAAGGAAAGGAAAGGAAAGGAAAGGAAAGGAAAGGAAAGGAAAGGAAAGGAAAGGAAAGGAAAGGAAGAAAGGAAAAAAAGAAAAAAGAAAAGAAAAGAAAAGAAAAGAAAAGAAAAGAAAAGAAAAGAAAAGAAAAGAAAAGAAAAGAAAAGAAAAGAAAAGAAAAGAAAAGAAAAGAAAAGAAAAGAAAAGAAAAGAAAAGAAAAGAAAAGAAAAGAAAAGAAAAGAAAAGAAAAGAAAAGAAAAGAAAAGAAAAGAAAAGAAAAGAAAAGAAAAGAAAAAGTTGCTGCATCAAAGAAAGCAAAAATTAGGCTGGAAAACAAGATGAGCTTTGGTGCAGCTCACTTCATATCTGTCAATCTACTGCTCAGAACAGAAGATATAAGAAAATGCAACTGTCTTGCTTGCTCCAGAGAATTTGTCATGACATAATCTATATTGTGAGTGGTTTGATTTCAAATGCTCATTTGGACAGCCTTTGAGCTGGGTTTGAGAGGAATAGCAACCTAGCTACCATGCTATGGATTTTTCTCTGATTGTTCCCTGTCTCACACATTCTATTTTATACAAATACCGGGGGGGGGGGGGGGGGGGGGTGGGTGGAAATGAATTTGCTTAGGAGCCAGAGCCGAATATACCATACTCACAGAATCTGTGGTGGTTTTCTGGGGTTTTGGGGTTTGTTTTTTGTTTTTTTCCTGGGATCATTTTCTCTCTCTCTCCTAGTTTAAAGCAGAGAATTTTATCCTGGAGTAGAGATTGGTTTTCTGATAATTTTTGATTGTCTCCATGAGGAGTCTCCATTCTGACGAATTACTACTTGCAAATAAATTTCTCATATGATTTATGAATCAGGGACTGGGAGAATGAAGAACCCCTCACTGTGGGAGAAGATCAAGTTCGAGAATATCTAAGAAACCTGAAGGTGCAGAAGTCCATGGGACCTGATGAGATGCATCCCCGGGTCCTGAGGGAATTGGCCGATGAAGTTGCTAACCACTCTCCATCACATTTGAGAAGTCCTGGCAGTCCAGTGAAGTTTCCACTGACTGGAAAAGGGGAAACACAATCCCCATTTTTAAAAAAGGAAAAAAGGAAGACCCAGGGAACTACAGGCCGGTCAGTCTCATCTCCGTGCCTGGCAAGATCATGGAGCAGATCCTCCTGGAAGCTATGCTCAGGCATATGGAAAATAAGGAGGTGATTGGTGACAGCCAACACGGCTTCACTAAGGCCAGCTTGTGCTTGGCTAATTTCACGGCCTTCTGTGATGGGGTTACAGTGTTGATGGACGAGGGAAGAGTAACAGACATCATCTAACTGGACTTGTGCAAAGCATTTGACACTGTCCCTCATGACATTCTTGTCTGTAAATTGAAGAGACATGGATTCAACTGATGCACCACTTGGTGGATAAGGAATTGGCTGGATGGTCGCACTCAAAGGTCACCCTGAGAGGTTGTGGCAGCCACATCCCTAGAAGTGTTCAAGGCCAGGTTGGATGAGACTTGGGGGAACCTGCTCTATTGGAGGGTGTGCCTGTCTACAGCAGGGCGGTTGGAACTAGATGATCTTTGAGGTCCCTTCCAACCCAAACCATTCTGTGACTCTATGATTCTATGATTTAAAAGTTCCTTAGTAGTTCTATTAGTTCCTGTTTTGAAGACTGCTATGATCTATACTGTTTTCATAAATGGAAGCAGCAGCAATTTAAAGTTTATATTTGGTCTTTTTCTTCACTGACCATCCAGGAGCTGAATAGCTTGTGTCATGCTTCTCCTACTTAATGAATGGTCAACAAATCCAAAACGTTATAGCAAGATCTTACTGAAGATCGGCATTTTAAACTAAATGCTGAACTCAGATTTTGCCTAATATGAGACTTTCTCTAGTGCATAAAGCAACTTTATATCAAAACACTCCTCATTACACTCACCATCTTATGTCAATGATGCTTGAGCATTACATTGCTCACACAGGTTTCCAGACGTGTGAGAATTCATAAACTTCATTCCACCCTTACCAGCAAGATGCAGCAAACTGCTCCCAAGGGCTCAGCTATGCATGTTAAATAACATTATCTTTTACCTCATTTCAGCCTTACCTACCCTTTACAATTCATAGGCTAATAAAAAGTAACACTTATCTGTCAAGGACACTCTTATCTCACCTGAAAGATTATGTCTTTCCTTTTAACATGTTGAAGTCATGATGCTGCTGTGGCAGAATTTTGTCCAGTCTAACTGGGAAGGGTATTCTTCTAGTCACCTGGATATATCTGATTTTCTGTTCTGCCACCTGCCTTATAACTCCCATGAGATGCAATAGTCTATCCTTTAAAAGGGGAATAATTCTAGCAGTTTGGGGCATGTGACTTTTTGTGGGGAAAAAAACCAAAAAACAAACACAACACCACAAAAAACCCAACAAACAAAAAACCCCAAAAGTAACTTTTTTTTTCTTTTTTTTTTTTTTTTTTACAAAGGTAGCAAATATTTTGTGAAAAAAGGTCCTTGGACTGAAAAAATTAATTCTGTTACTACTTTGATGGAACAGTTCTGATCAGCCTCAACTGAATGCGTCACCTGTTACAGCTATGCAAGCTTACAGCAACTGGAAAAGAGCAGGCTTGCTATATTCCTAGGGACTGAGACCTTGGCAATAAGTTTTTCTCCTGCTCAGTGTAATACATCTTTCTGGTTTGTCTCAGAAAGGTGGAAGTGATTCATGCACACAAGTGTAGCCCTCTGTGATAATAAGGCTGTGGCTCAGACCTGAACAAGGCATCGCCAACTGCAGAAAAGACACACTCACAGTTCTCCAGTTTTCCTGATAAGGTATCCTGCCTTGCATTTTAACCAATATTTTAATTGTTTCTTTACAAATGGCTTCACTTTCTGGCTAATTTGAAGGGGAAGTTCTCTAGATATCATATTGTAATGACAGAGATCTGATTAAAAGGATCAAGTTCTGAAAGAAATAGCTGCAACCTGCTGGGGAAGATGATAACATGTGGGATTAGAAGTCTAATTTATTGTTATTCACCCAAGCTTTTCAGCTCACCCTTTAAAGGGAGCTCACACAAAACTCCTCCAATGTGTGGGCTGGAATGAAACCTTCAAAAGCCTTACCGAGGTTCTCTGAAAAAGTTGGTCAGGCTGTTTAGTCATAAGTTGTTTTCATCATACGCTTCCATTTTCATTTAAATGAAAACATTTTTAAATAAGAAAAGGAAATTAAAATTCTGTTTAGAAAGAGGAAATGAAACAGTTGGAAATGCATTTTCAGTGCACAAGAAATTATGTTTTAAAAAAAGAAATTCCAAAAGTTATTATATATTGCAGCAAATTTTTTCCTCTAAAATTTCATTTCCTTGGAAATGTTATTGAGATACAATATGTTTGCTCCATTTCCAAATAGTAAAATAGTTTGAAATTATGGAATTCCTTTGCATGGATTTTATTTTCCTTGCCTAGTTCTGCTTTGAGGGAGGAGGAAAAGTGCCACTTTCTTTGAAATATAACTTGAATGACTCCCGGGTAGGAACCCATTCTTGTAGGCACTGCAATCATTATATTTGTGTCTCCATAAAACAATTTTTTTCCTACTACTTGAATCCTCCTGTTATGTCTTCCTCCTATTATAATCTTAGACACTGCTTTTTCCTGTGGCTGTGCATTGCCTGTCAGCAGACTGAATATGAAACCATTAAACTCCACTATATTGCACAGCAGAATTTTTCAAACTCTGAAAAAGGATTGTACTCAAATATGACAACGATCCCTCTAGACTGGCTATAGTACCTATAGTTGGGCATGTGTAAAGTACTTCACTGAGCTGGGACCTTATTTCTAGAATCTTGATTAAAAAAACCCCTTTCTCTTAAAAGACAAATGACTCTAAACTACAGACCATGTCAATAAATGGTGTCATATGTGTCACAAAATGTGGTATGTGATTTCAAAGTACATTTCTGCCTGGTATCCTATCGTGGTATCTACTTGTCATGGCATCTGTAGTCACTGCTTCTTCAGCTGTAGATTCTTCTCTCTACAAAGATCATAAAAGCCCTTTTTTTTTTTTTCCCCACAGATTCAGGCACGTCTGGAGCAAAAATCTACAGTACCTTTTGGGAATATATTTCATAATAAATCTTAAATGCCCCTGCTTCTACCCTTGCCAAAGAGTATCTTGGGAAAGGTTGCCAAATTGTTGCAATTTGAAGAATATGGCTTCCATTTAATGGAAAGTATGGTTATATTCAAGCACATAATCATGTGGAAAATGCACAAGTATTACATTTCTGCCTTGGAAGTGCAGCTTTAAAACACAGATCAAAAAAGAGAGAAAAGGGAAAAACCATGAGACAAAGCATTTTGCTTCTCTTCAATCTCTGCTTCCATCAGACAAATAGGGTCACCTTGTATTCTGCTAAAGATCGACGCTCCTGCCCTCGATTAAAGTGCCCATACATTTAGACTTTCATTCCTCCTGTTAAAGAGCTTTCATGAGACGCTATCTGCATGAGAAATGTCTGGCATTTATTATTGTGACACAACTCAGAGTCTACAATCTGTCTGACAAAACACCACATAGAAAATGATTCAAGAGCTGAGGACCAGTCTTGCAGATCTTTTACAGCCCCCAAACCAGGGGCTATACCCACCAAACTCATGAATATTTTTGGCCTAAAGTCTGCAGTACTTGACTCTCACACTAACTTATTTGGAGGAAATAAAAAAAAAAAAAAAAAAATCCCAAAACCAGTGTTTTCTTGGCAGGGAGGACTAACCTGTAATATAGTCTGACTTGAACTGCTCATGATTTCCCCACTAGATATCTGCCTTAATGGGCACTTGTAATTACCCATAAAGGCATCTCACGTTGTTCCCTGCATGCTCCTCAAGTATGTCCTATGTATTTACTGTTCATTAAAAGCTGCTGCTAGCAGAAAATCTACAGCCTAACACTAGGATAAACACAACATTTGAGGGAATCTTCTAGCCTATGTGGTGATAATGTCAATACAAACATAAGAAATCATCAAATATACTTAAAGCAAAACAACTGGGTATCTGGGGCTGTAAGAGGAGTCCTGACTCTTCAAAAATTCTGATCCAGACCGTAACAGCTTCCCAAGTCTAAAGATTTGGATTCTTGAATATCACTAAGAGTATAAAGGTCTTGGAAAAACTAAGCTGTTGTAACCTTCTCGCTCCTGTTCTAGTGTTTGCCACCATCCCACGCAAAAGTGGAAAAATTTCTTTTGCCTTAAATATCACGGAGATTGAAAATCTAACCACAGGTGTGCTCTAGATCCAGGTGTTGACTTTCAGGGAACTGTTCACATTTATATACATATGTAAAATTGGGAAAAACAGGGATTGTGTTTTACTTCCTTCATTCTCTACTTGTGTTTCTCAATATACAAGCTATAATTTCTAAACAAAGATCTGTATGAAAGCTATTGAAAATATTAAATATGTTTTGTAAAATGTTATCTTAGGCCAAGGGGTGAATCCAAGCCAGTAGGATCAGAGGAGTTTTCTAAAATCATAGATTCACCACAGGTAATGGAGTTGAGTTAGTTGGGATCCCAGAATATCTGCATAAAATCCCTCCTCCCTGTTCTTGTGTCCCTCAGAACGTGCAGTGAACCATCACTTTCCTTCATTGCTCTCCTCAAAGAGCAGTTGCAATGAAGCTTGACAGGTAAGTGCCAAATTTCAAGAGCTTCCTGCATTTCATTCTCTCTCGTAACCTCTGAGGTTAGTTGAAGGGGGTAGTGGAAATTTAAGGCTTTATGCCCAAAAGCATTAAGGGAGTGCCCGTTTATATCCATTACTCTCTGCTGCTCCACTGTAGAGCTGTCTTTTCCAGTGGCACTGTTGAGATAACAAGCTCAGTCTTCATTAGCCCCCATCCCTGAATTTTAGTTGATTTTAATACCTAAATGTTCCTGGGTAGTGGTAAAGGAAGACCAACATCCCCTTTTCAGTTAGCATGCCCTGAAATGTTTTGTTTTCCTTTGCCTCCAGGACTAAAAGATCTTCTCCTTCCTGCTTCAGCTTTTTGAAGCTAATGACTTAAAAATATACGTTGGACATGAGCTGTTTAGCTCTAATTATGATGAGAACCCTTAATTGACTTGAACGCTCTTTATGAGGGGTGTGTATTTGTTTTATACAGATTCCCTACCTTCATGTAACCTCTTTTTCCAGCAGTAGGATCACTCAGCATTTATAGTGGAGCCCCTTGAGGTTTGGTACAATTACAGTCACTACAAGGAAGTGATACCATGAGGCACACACATCCCCTGCTGCTCTCAGAAATCTCTGTGGTTAAGTATACAGATGTCACCAAACAGACAAAATTTGCACTGCATCAAGCTGCATTTGCAGATATTTGGAGACTAATTTTCTGTTGGCAAACCTCTTTGGCAGAAAACTGCTACGTTGACAAAAGCTGAGGAAAAGATTAACCTAGCGGTGGTTGAACTGAGCAGTTCCAGGGTATGGGATGAAGTGAATAAATTCCCTCCTCTTCAGAGAAAGGCCCTGTAGTCTGTTTTTATTGACTGAACAATCTAAAACTGTGGTGGATTGAGTCCTCTGCAAGACATCCAGAAGTAATAGCTCAGGTGCGAGGAAATAGCATTAAGCATCGAACTTCTGGAAGGTAGGTGCTGACATCTCACGGTTTTTTTCAGCTGCCTAAATGTAATAGAAAGATTTGGCTGGCATTCAGAGGTGCCTCATCTTCACATGCATGGGTGTAATGCAGTGTGGAAGGAGAGCAGACTGCAGGAGAGGCTCAGAAAAGACAAGAGGAATACACCGATGTGTTCCTGCTACGGAGCCACCTGTCCCATATCTACCCTGAAAAGATATCTCCAAGGGTGGAAGCAGATGCTATCTCCAAGCATAGCCTGGAGTACCCAATGTCAACAATGTTTTTGTGATATCAAGACCCACTATCTTAGGAAGAAGCTCCACAGAAGCTTCATATCTTAGGAAAAAACTTCACGGAAATCACCAGGTCATCCAGTGATTGTGAAACTCATTGAGATTGGTTTCAGAGTTTTGGGGTTCAGGAAATTTATAAGCCTGTCACTTACTAGCACTTCTTAACTACTTTTCTGCATTTGATGCCAGATTCTCATCAAAGAGGACTTGCTGCACATATACTCAAGATGGACTTTTTTTACTCTTTTGGATAACTGACTCCTGTGCACCGGCACTGAGACCAGCCAGGGCTGCCAGAGGAATCTCTGCTGCTGCTTCTAAATTGTTTTCTCAAAAAAAGAGAAAGTCAGAGCTCAGGCTTGCCTAGTTTCAATAATATTAAACATAACATAGGATGGGGGAATATCCATAAATATGACCTCTGTAGAGGGCTATATATTGTATTTCTAGGTAACAGCATTTGGAGGCAGGGGGAATTACTGCTCAGTTAAAAATTATAACATTTCCTTACTAAAATCCAATATAGCATTTACTAACAGTCTATCTTTCTGAGAGAATAGTTTCCAGCATCAAAACCACTTAGGTTCATTAACGGGGATGAAAAATAGCTCTCCATGGAGTATTAACACCCCCAATTCATCTTCTTGCAAAACTAAAATAAATGCAAAAAAAGAATGACAGGTGTTTGCAAAAACTTGAGCTCAAAACCATTTAGACTTACAGTGTATTGAGACTGAGGAATATTACAGAACACTCGTGCTATATAAAGATGAATTTTATCATACAGGAGTTCAATCTAGCTTCAAATTTACAGTATTCCCTGAGAAAGAATTAAGATATTTTCTCTTATTTTGTGTGTGCAAATGGCAAATGAGAACCCATCTCTGCTTCTGGCATTAAACACTGCCACGCATCTGATGATAAATAATGAAAAAGACAAGTAACCAAGGTGACTGACTACAATTGTCTGTAAATGAAAGCAGAATAGAACAAAGAATTGAATTATTTCCCTAAACAACAACCAAAAAAAAAAAAAAAACCCAAAACCCAAACCCAAAGAAAATTAAAAAAGAATTAAAAAAAAATCATTTAACACAACCTGCCGGCTGTCAAATCCTGTGAAGTCTGTTGCAGGTTCATGAGGGTATTTAGCATATAGAAAGTGTAAAAGTCAATGATTGAGAGAGAGCGCGTATGCATGCATAAAAATAACAGATGAAGAAATTTATTGTGCTTGTTATAATTGATATATCTTTTTATTAATTTTTAAAGTTGTGTATTTATGCTAAAAGGGATTGTCTAGGTATTAAAATTTGTGTTTCCTACTTAATTGTTATGAAATGGGAACAGGAAGAGCCAATTCAATAAAGTGCTGTTTCTTCTGCTATCCCTCCCAGGCTTCATTTCCCCAGGATGGCAAGGAATGGGACACTTTGCAATAAAAACAAATGTTCTCAAGGTTGGTTTTTTTTTTTTTTATCTTTCCTGTTATATTCCTAATGTTGCTTGATTGCTCCAGAAAACGCACATTTAGTCAAAGGTCACTGAGAAAGAACAAAAAGAATAAAACCTCCACATTTGTGAAAATCCCCACTGTGTAAAAGCCTGCTCTGAGACTTACCCATCAGTGAAATGTCATTTTCTGGAGGGATTTAAAGTGATGCTAAGCCTTCATCTGGCTTTTGGCCCTGTAGTGAGCTTTACCCTCTTGGGAAAACGCCTCTGGCATCAATGTGTGTCAGCTGACAGATTTTAGTCCTTTTTTTATTTTACTGTTACTTTTTGGACAGTGTGTCAAAAAATAGAAAACTTCAGAGACACAAAGTCTGATGTATCTGTACTATTTGCACCAATTTAAGTAATTACACTGGAATTGTGAGATAGATATATATATAAATGAAAAATAAGAATTGTCTTTGCTTGCATCATAGCTACATCTTTCCCACTTCAGTCTTTCACAACATATTTCAGATCTGAAATGATAGTTTCCTGTAGCTCAAAATGGGTCAAAAAGGACAAAGTATGACCACTGTGCAGGTATGGCCAGTGGGTGAGTGACAGTATAAGTTGCTACAAGCCTCTGTAGAAATTCAATATACTATGCAAAGGTGCCTTTTATTGACATCATTAAATTTCTTAAATGCATTATGGCAATCATTTTAGACCAAAAGAGCTCTGACTATGTTGACATGATTATACTGCTTTTCCCAAGCTAGTAATAACATAACTTTTATTTGCAGCTTGAACCATGGCTTCATGGTACAAAGCATTCAGCTGTGAAACTCACTTAAATTATTCTTGACCCCACTTTTTACCTCTCCTTCCATCCCACTTCCACATGACAGCACGCTTGCTTGGCCAGACCAACTGTTTATGGGTCAGAACAGTGAGTTGGATTAAGAGATAATATACGGCAGCCTCAGTGGAAAAGTGAATTCTGTTTTCATAAATATTACTCGCTTCAGCAATGCTCCTCTACACTACTGAATGTAGTATCTCCAATAACATAATGAACTTTCTAAGTCAGTGTAGCTTTTTAAATCAGAAAGCCAGAAGATGTAGAGAAATCTTCCAATAATGAACAGCAATAGAATTATCATCATCCCACTGCCAGTCATTGATATTGCTACTTACAGGCAAAATGTTTGGTTCAAGAAAGCATCATGGGGTTATTGCTATTTTTAAATATTCAATTAAGAATGAGCGTGTTGCCATTCAGTTTCCAGTACAACAGAGGAAGGACGTGGCAAATACAATGCTTTGAGTTTCCCCTCCTGGGTGCACTTACACAGTCTGAGCAGCTTTTCTGCATGGCACAGCACATCATTAAACACTGTTCTTCCTTCAAAGTATATTCTGAATTCTTCCTACCTAACTGAGGCAGGGTCACCTTACGCTCTGCCTGTGAACAAGGTAGTAGGTGGACTGTATTGTCCACTGGAAATACTTGCTTCCACTGACTCCTGAGGAATCATTGATGAACATGTTCCTTAGATAGGTACCCAGGTTGAACTAGATGAATCAAGGAGCTCAATCTGACCTAATCCTCAGCATTTTTGCATAAATCTAATTGCATCAAGTTTCATACAACAGTGGAAAGGAATCGAAAGCAGACACTTACAATTCCTATTCAAACTGTAAAATGCTTAGAAGTTGAACAGACAAAATAAATTTATATTAAATATACTTAGATGTAAATTCTATAATCCAATATATCACAAAGCATTGCTAAACAATGAGCAAAATGTGCTCTTAGTTCTTTATCTGCACAGTGAAGATAAAGAAATTTTGGTACAGACAGATTTGGGCCAATCTTCATTGGGTTGCATTGTTTCATCTGAGACACCTTAATCTAATTATTAACTTAGATACCAATATTACCATCTTAATTTTTCAGATGTGCTTTGTCCTTGCAACTGTGTTTTTCTGCTCTGCCAAAGTTGAAGGCAAAGCTTCTTGAAAGTTTTTCGCCAAATGAAAGATCCAGAGATGGAATGAAAAATTTATATGAAGAGAAAGTTTTCTGATGGAACCAAAATAAATTTCTACTGGGAAACTTCCTTTTGTCCTAGGTAGCTTTCACTTGTGTATTGTAACCTTTTTCATTATAGGTTATCTTTTCAGCTAAAATGCCCAGCAAAGATGCCACACAATGGATTTATTATCAGAGACAGCTTTGCCCACTGTCTTCTAGTTCATTCCAGACAGATGCAGACTCAGTGTCCTTATTAGCCCATTATGGATGGTCCCTCAGGCCTGGTGGTGTCACATCAGGGACTTTATAATTTGCACATGAGTACTGCATCAGAAAATGCTCTGCAAACACTCACTAGCCCTATGATACCACTATTTTCCCTTTGATTTCCTCATTTCCTCTAACCCTCATTCCTTGCATTAAGTGATCTCTCAGGTAGAAGAAACAGTTTTCAGAAGAAACAGTTTTCAGAACTTCTTTTCTTTTTGCTTTCATCCATAAATCAGTAATTCAACCCTATGAAGATGTCAGCCAGCAGTAACCTCCCTAACCCAGTGTATTCCAACTAAAAAGTATGAAGTTGATTGTTAATGAGTAAAACAAATGCAGTCTTTTAAAAATGTCATTTTTTAAAAAAAGTAGGAAGAATAAGTAAATGTTGACAGACATAGTTGACTCATAATCACTCTTTTCTCTTTTCTCTTTTCTCGTGTCTCGTTTCTCGTTTCTCTTTTGTTTTCTCTTTTCTCTTTTCTTTTTTCTCTTTTTTTGTCTCTTTTTTCTCTATTCATTTCTTTTCTTTTCTTTTCCAGAATTTGTGCTTTCATTTTGAAACCTTGTAACAGATAAAAGTCACCTGGACAAACACAGCTTGGGGAAATCAGCCTTGTGGAAACTTAGATAAGAGCAGAAAAATCATTGTAAATACTGAATGCCCTAAATGACATTTTAGTCATCTCAGTAGAGCTTATGGATTCAAAGGTGACCTAGGACCATTTCTTTTTCACTTTAATTGGTTTTGGTACACGTGTGTTTCCTGAGCCTTATACCCACTCAGTAAAAATATGATCCCAATTCTTTGGAAAGCAACAGCTCAGTGCCCCAGAAGTCTTTTTCTCCATCTCAAGAGCATCACAAGAGAGGATACCTCCCTGAGCTGGAGTCCCTGAAGGAAAAGACTTTTTGATAGACTTTTTACCAGGATCTGTAAAGACAGGACAAGGGGCAACAGTTTTAAACTGAAAGAAGGTAGATTTAGGTTGGACATTAGGAACGATTTTTTTACAGTCAGGGTGATGAGGCCCTGGAACAGGTTGCCCAGAGAGGTTGTGAATGCCCCATCCCTGGAAGTGTTCAAGGCCAGGTTGGATGGGGCTTTGGGCAACCTGGTCTAGTGGAGGTTGTCCCTGCCCATGACAGGGGGGTTAGAACTAGATGATCTTTGAATGTCCCTTCTAACCCAAACCAGTCTGTGATTCTAGGAAAAGATCCCTTGGTCCTTACTTAATCCACATAGCTGATTTGTTTCAGAGCTGTGTACCTCAACAGCTCAGTAATGGAAAAAAAAACAGCAACGTTTCCATGGAAACCCTGTCTTGAATTCAGCAAAGTTCATCAAGCCTAACAAGATTCAGAGAAAAAACTGCAGGGCTGATAAATTGGTATTTTCCCTGAAACTTCTCAATAGAAATACTGGAAATGTACGTAGAGGTGTTTGTGGTATATGTAGACGTCTTGTAAGAGTTCAGCAATGTCTTTTTTGCAAAACAGAAAGATGTAGTGAATCACTCACGTAAATATTCAGTTTTAACTCCACTTGCACCTGCCAAAGCTCCTACAGCCTTTGCAGCTCATCGAAGATCTGGCCTGTTACCTGGCCTGGATGGTAATACAGTGCCTCTTTTTATTTAGCTCTTCCAGCAATATTCTGTTATACTGAAACCTGCTTGTCTATTCCTAAATATCACCACCACCTTGCTGTGATCACTGGAGATGAAAGTTTATCCTGCAGGTTTATTATACCTTAAGAAAACAAATTACTTCCTGACACTCACCCATCTCTCATTTTCAATATCCTTAAATGATTCTCTCACTGACTTCCTGACGTTCATCTTCTCCGTGTCTACCTGAAGCTGGCAGCCATCAGAAATTCAAAGAGGTGCCACTTTTCCAAAAGACTGAGAGCTGGAAACTGATATTGTACCTCACTGTGAAAGAGCATGAATGAGAGGAAATAATTTGCTTGAAAAAACTTCACCAGCTGCAGACAAACACACACATCTGGAAAGAACCATCAAATGCAGCCTTTTCACTTACCAGTTCAGAGCAAAGCGTGACATCCAGATGATAAACACAGAGAGATGTTGAGAAAAAAAATGGCAAAGTGCATGAAATACTGAGATAGAAACAGAGATTAAAAATAAACTTTCATAAAAGAACGAAATTATTTCAAGATTTTTTTTTTTTTCAGGTGATAATTGCATCACTCCTTGCTTGAAGAGCTGAATCTGTTCCAAGATCTCCATGTGGCAGGGTGGTAGGTTTGGGGAGAGATGAAAGAAATGTGTCAGCAGGAAGATTTAGTAACTTTTTGAAGGTCATATGCAAAGCTTCGGATGTGAAACACCTTGTCCTAATGCATTACTCATAAGATCTCCCTCTCTCTCTCCCTGAATCTTCTTATACCTTCCTGGGTTTAAATGGTTCTTACACACTGAGAATGGTGTAGTGCAGTGTGAGAAGGAATAAAAAAAAGTGTCCTGGAAGTTGGAATTAGTATGGAAATTCCAGTAAATGGGAATGAGACTGTGTGAGAAAGGCTTATTACGAACTCTGTGTTGTTGGTCAAAGCAGAAGAAAAGAAGTGATAATTCATATGAAATCTTCTGGACTTCTCCAATTAGTCAGGACTTGCTGGCAACACAGAAGAATAATATTGCCAAGCCTATAAGGCAGCCCAAGTGAGAAATTCAAATGCTAATAAAGAACCTGACCAATGCTACAAATCATAGAAAAATAGAAAATCCAGCTGGAAATAACCTTGACAAGTCATCTAACCTTCTAGCCTGTTCCATGACCCATTCAGTATCTAAAATGATTCATCCAACATGATTGAATCATTGTAATAATTTGCTTTCCTGTCTAGCAAATTTATTTGCTCTGAATCTATAAGATGCTAACACAGAGAAATGTCAAAAATAACTTTCTCTGGGTGGTCAAGGGAGTGGAAACTGGTAAATATTCATTTTTGTATGGTTCCTTTTCACAGTATTTGATGTAGTCCTAGTACTTAGCTGAACAAAGTTATTTTATGAGTGCTCATTGCTTTAATTGTGATCAGCTTGCCTGGCAGCAGTTGCACCACTAATCGTATGACTCTGACTGGTTCGGTCCCTCTTGTTCCCTGAATTTTAGTGAAGATGCTGAAATATCACTGCCAGAAATGCAAAGCCTCCTCACTGAGTTCAGGATCTCTGAAGACAATTAAGGATAGCTCAGCATAGGGGAGTGGGGCGCTCTGTTGAGTTTGTTCAGACACTCCCAGGAACCTGAAAATCTGCCCTTCTTACCCCACAGCAGGTTTTCATAGAATCATAGAATCATAGAATGGTTTGGGTTGGAAGGGACCTCAAAGATCATTTGGTTCCAACCCCTCTGCTGCGGGCAGGGACACCCTCCACTAGACCACGTTGCCCAAAGCCCCATCCAACCTGGCCTTGAATACTTCCAGGGAGGGGGCATTCACAACCTCTCTGGGCAACCTGTTCCAGTGCCTCACCACCCTCACAGTCAAGAATTTCTTCCTTATATCTAACCTAAATCTACCCTCCTTCAACTTAAAGCCATTACCCCTTGTCCTATCACTCCATGCCCTTGTAAACAGCCCCTCTCCAGATTTCTTGTAGGCTTCCTTCAGGTACTGGGAGGCTGCTATAAGGTCTCCCTGGAACCTTCTCTTCTCCAGGCTGAACAACCCCAACTCTCTCAGCCTGTCCTCATTAGGAGAGCTGCTCCAGCCTTCTGATCATCTTTGTGGCGTCCTCTGGACTCGCTCCAACAGCTCCATGTCTTTCTTGTACTGGGGACCCCAGAGCTGGATGCAGTACTGCAGGTGGGGTCTCACGAAAGCAGAGCAGAGAGGCAGAATCATGGTGTTCAGAAGATCCCAGTCTTTCCCTGAAGCAGAAGAAAGTGATGACAGGTACAGAAAATTGAACCATAACAAGGGAACCTTGATGTACCGCAAAGTCTTTGAGCTGCTAGACTGGAGATAGTTTTCCTGACATAACTAATGATATTAGCAGATTTCTGCATCACAAAAAGAACAGCTGAGTGGCCCGCTGGCTATTGAAGGTCTCACCTGTCAAGTCTACAAAATATTTGGACATTGCCACTCAAAGTCTAGCAGCAAAATATCTGTGTGTATACAACGCTGCCACAGCTAATAAACTCTTCTCCTCAGGCATACTACCAGATGGACGTATAAGGTGGAAGCATGAGGCTCTTGCCCATCAGCTTCAGTTTCTTCTGTGCCATAATGCCCACATTTCCAGTTCCCTTTTTATAACACAGGTGAAGAAAGCTCAGGCCTGTTCGCTCTGTAATATACAGATGGGTTGAGTCAGGAAAACCCTTCTCCAGTCCTCATTTGCCATAGGCAGGGACAGGCCTGGCGGGGAATCTTGTAGTGATGTTTCGTTCTTAGAAATTTTGAATAATTTTGAAGTTTATTTCTGAGACAACTCTCTTCAGTAATATCCCCCCGGTTTATTTTTAATGCAGCAGTCAAAGTATTCCTGCTAAAGTACACACAGAGATTTCACCCACAGCTTCTCAAACCAGCAGGGACAGCTCAGTCATCTGCTCTGGTGTAGTTGAACCACAAGGACCTCTGAAAACCTCAACAGACACTGAGATAGCCATGACCGTATGTTTGTCCCCTGCAGCCTTATCCCACAGCAGGGGAAGAGATGCTCTGTCCACCTGCTGGGAGGTCACCTGCTGTGGACTCCTATATCTCCTCCACCCATCACCTCATCCAGAGAGACTTTTATATATTAAGCTGGCAGTGGCATTCATATTAGTCTTCCTACCCTCATTTATCCTGTAGTTCACCTGAAGGCATAACACAGACCCAGGAATATGAGATATTCATAATCTGGACCCTTAGATAGCGGTTGCTTAAAGTGGTGGCTTTTAGAAATACCACCTTTAAAAATCCATTGCTATGTGCTTTACTACTGAATTCTTCTTAATATTAGTAATGTGCATAGACAATGCTGTTTTGTAGCACTTCTACTTGTATTTCCAGGGCAATGTACCTACTTTTCAGGTATTTCTGAGAAGTGGCTCTTTATTTCCAAGCATGTGTAACAGCAGGTTATAGATTCTTTCTTTCCTTTCTTTGTTTCCTTTTTTGCTAAGGATGAATGAATTTAATGTAGTTTCTCTCTTGCTTCTTTTTTACAATGGGGACAGCTGCTGCCTCATGGTAAACAAGTATTCAGATGGCTTGGAGAACAACTCTTTGTGCAGGCAACTCTGTACAGTAATAAACATGCAAGACACTCTTTCAGCCTCCAACCACTTCTCCCTGTTAACCAATTCAGAACATATTAAACCATTAAAGAAGAACATTAAGCTTCGGAATAGATGGGAAGTTTTATCCCTTGTCATTCTCTTCAGCTTCCAAAGTAGACAAGCAAGAATGGAATAATAATAATTTAAAAAAAAAAAAAAAAAAAAAAAGAAAAAAAAAGCCCCAAGTTGTCAGGATTCTTTATGTGTCATTCTCAGGGGAAATGGGCAAATGAATGCTTTGTCTTTTTCTAGGTAATTTGTAGCTAAGAGTGATGAGAGGGGCATTATACTTCACCTGGAAATCCAGTATGTACAGTAAATATAGAAACAAGCAGCCAACGAACAAACACAATTCTAATGCACGCATATATATATTTATGTATAGAGGTTTGTAATTTAAATCCCACAGCCTGAGCTCCATATTCCTTGAATGGCTGGAGATTTTAAATGGTGTTTTGATGGAAATTCTTGTCTCTTAGCTATCAACAGATGCAGCCAGTCAAATCCCCAAGCAAATACGAATGATAAGCTTCATTTGTGAAAGCAAGGACATGAGGAAAACATGAAGGGAAAAGTTCTTGAATCCTTGAGTAAACTATCTGAGGCACCATGCAGCTCTATTACTGCTGTTCCTGGAAGAAAAGTAGTCATGTCATATGTTTCTCAGTTTCACTGCTTTTCACATCCTTCACCAGATTCAACTCCAACAATACGATACAAAATGTACAATATTCTTCAGCTGGAACTGCTCTTTTGAATGCTGTGTAGTGAGCAGAGAGAGAGAAAACCAAACAGAGCACGAGAATAGCATTGCCTCAAGGTCCCAAAGAAGATCTGAGCCCCTTACGTACTGGCTACACTGTAAACATAAGACGAGAATAAAAATATACTTCAGAGAGTCTGTCACCTAAATAGACAAGGTGGGCAATTGCAGAAAGACAAACAAAGAGCATTTGGTTCCCCAGGACCATCTACTGAGTTTGTTTGGGAGCAAGAGAGTGGAGTGAAACATTGATGTCTAATCACATCTCTGCACTGAAGACCTTTCTTGACTATTAAAAGACATCACTTCTGCTTCTCCTCTGTGCAGATTCATCACCCTTCTTTGTTTCCCAGGCCCAGAAGGGAGTGTAGAACAGTGATGGGAAAAAAAGCAGATTTGAAATCACTGTATCGAGTTTGCAAGACAGCCACCTCTATGGGGAGTCTCAGATCCATCTTTAACTAGGGCATGCACCAACTCCTTGCAATGCAAGTGTCAGGAGACAGAAATGGTGGTTGTTTTCGCATAATCAAACACTTCACCAGTCATGCTTCTGCCCACAAGGCCCTTAAGTTCACCCAAAACATACTGAGGTATGAACTGAACTTAAAAGATACAAATGAGAAAGCCAAAAAATTGCTCTTGAGCCCTTTGGCCAGCCCACTCCCTTTATAATTATTATTTTAAGATTATAATAATGGCTATTAAAGGGCTTTATAAAAATCATCCAAGTGTATAATTTCTGTTTGTACTTCAAATGCCCACGTAAAAAGCACTCCAGATGCTCAATTTACATTTAAAGTTCAGGAGTCAGGCTAGCAAAGCTATTTCTATGTAAATCTCAGCTATTTCTAAAAGTGAGAGGGACGATGCTTTATTTTCCATATAGCAATTAGTGTATTATCATCTTTTTTTTTATTAACCTCCTCATTGAGCCTCTTCCCAAAGTTTCCAGATGAAACTGGACTGACAGTCATTTCTTGCAGGCAGATATGTAGCTTAGCAAGGACTAGAGCATTTTGGAATGTCCTATGTTTGGTATTACAAACCTTAGATATCAACATTAGAGAGGTTTCTGCCAAAAACCTGATATAGCAATGAGCACTACAAGAATTTGTTTAAAAATAAAGTTTGTAATTTTTGCAGAGTCCGTAAAAACAAAATAAAAAAAACTCTCAACATTTATTACTATGTTAATTATTTGACACCTTTTACCTGTACAGCTTTTATGCTTTCTAAGAATAAATATTCTCTCAAAAGAGAATGTAAAGATTAGGGGTATCAAAAACCCGAATTCTCTTTCCATTTCTGATCACCTTCTCAGCACCAACTTCAGAGCTGTCTGAAAGGAGGGCAGCTCTGAAGTTACATGAGATGATTTGTTTCCGATCCAGTTTTATCATCAGGCACTCGGTCTATTTGAATGACTGGGAAATCACTGTAGGATTTAAGAAGTGATCCGGTCTGTCACATTATCTATAAAAATTTTTAGGATTTGTCCAGTTTTGTCTGAGTTTTCCTTTCCTCTTTTGTGACTGGGACACATTTACTCGAGGAACATTGCTACTCCAGATAAAAGATCTTCTGTGTCCGCTGATGATCTAGTGGGCAGGACTCAGTGTGATAAATGACAGTTTAAGGAGCCGGGAAAGCTGGATGATACCAATACAGCAAAGCTTTCCTTTTGTCCAGAATGAACGTGGATGGTACCTCATTAGCAGCAAGGTCATGACAAAAAAGCCTGAATGTAAGTACTCCTCACCCATGCTCACTTCAGTTCAAGTTATGTCTCTTTAAGAGCTGTAATGATAACACATGTCCTTCTAGAAAAAGGAACGATCTTCCCTGAAAAAAGAAGTCTGCAGATCACTGGTAAGGAGCTGTGAACCTTCATCTTCCACTGTCCCTTCAAAATCTTTACCGGAACATAATGTCACAAAAGAACTTATTCTCATCAAATGGTTCAGTGAATAGCTGGAAAACCTCCTTTGTTGCAGGATGCAATTAAGTGAAATGCTCCTTAGCATTTGTAATGGCCCCGAGATGGTACTTTTCTTTTGGTATGATCAAGTAAATGTACCTGCCCTGAATTAGGTAGACTTGATTTGAACTTGAACCTGAATTAATCTCCTTCTGTGTGGGAATCTAAAATAGCAGATGAGTCACTAATCTGGAACTAAGCACATTCTCATATAGCATGAAAAGCTTTCATGACATTCATCTGACGTTCTCGTTTTCCCCAAGGTCACAGTCTCCTGCAGTGGAGCTCTTTTGTTCTGTATCCAGAAGCATGAATGAAAGCTCCCTGAACGTGTGTCAGAGGCATCCATCGTTTTCTGACCACCACCAGAGAGGTGCCTGGTTTCCTACTGTTTTCCTAACACCCAGAGAGTGTCAGTCAAGTGACGCCATATAGCTTGGGGAAGGACACACAAACTGGTACGGGATAGCTATGCCATTCCTTTGTGTGCTGGAGGATCTACAAGCTTTGAAAGCAGTCACTGTCTTTATGGATTTCAAGGATTGCTCTGAGTGGACAGTCTGATGCCTCTGTACATCCCAACCCCACTGCTTTCAGCTATCTCCCACTAGAGCAGATAGGCCTTCAAGAAGTTAATTGGAGTTGGGGAGTCAGGGAATGGTTGTTCTGTATGAACAAACAAGGAAATAATGCCCAGCATGGTCATATCTTATTTTTAAATAATATAGCTATACTGAAAAGAGTCATCCAGGTGGCACAACCTCCTTCCATGTAGCATGGCAACTACAGAAATCTCAGATGTTGGATTAACCTAGCTGTATCTCACCAAACCTTAAGAAAGCCACCATAGATAAAAATAATGGATGAGGATCAGATCTTCTCACTAACATAACTAAAGTAACCACATTACTAAGAGTAACTCTAAACTTAGTTTATAGAGAAAATGAGTCCCGTTGGTTCTCCCTGTTACATTGTGTACAATAGTATGAGTATATTGCATCAAAAAGATCATCCAGTAGATGTAGCTAAGTTAGCCACTTGAGCAGTGATATGTCCAAATCATCCTTTGAAAATGGTTTGGATGAACCATCAAGAATAACAGAAAAGAAACTTGCTACGCAATTCCCTCCAAAGACTCACAATATACCAGTCCACTTGTGGTCCTGTTTCTATGGGTTAATCAACAAGATACCTCCACCAGTTTAGTCTGTAACGCAGTATTCCCTGGAAATTAAAGTATGGATGAAAACTCTTCAGCTTGAGAAAGTCAAGTACCAAGGTCACCTATTTTCTCAGTGAATACCCTAACCACCAATATACTATGCTAAAAAGGGTGCAAATCCTCCTCTTACTGTATCCAGGAAGGAAATTGTTGCTATCAGGGCAAATGTTACACACCAGTCTAGTGAGCTGGGCCTTCCTAGGAACTTCTAGGAACCCAGAAGGGTCCTTCACAGGAATCCAGGGGCATGTGTACTTCAGTCTAGCTTAATTAAAGTAAACTCTGATCAGTCAAAACAGTTTTAGGCAAGATGGAGAGATCAAGCTTCTTGGCTCAGCAGAGGTGACAACATACCTGGATATGACAAGTAGCAGAAAATGAGGGACTGAGTTAATTTTCTAGGAGAAGCAGCAAAGCAAGACATGACCTTCACACTCCCAGATAACTATTCAGGCTAGACAGGTTATTTTGGACCATCCTTTTCAATCTGTACATATAAATCCTGTATAAGTTGCCATAAGTGCTACTATAGATCTCTCCTCAGAGTTCCATGAAGCTTTCACGCTGTGATGACAGAGGAAACAATTGTCGTTTTCAGTAAATCGCCGGTGCAGTCAGCCACACACAGCTCTGTCCTGCAAGGCTCTCAGCTTTCCTCTGGGGCACAAGGAACTTCTGCTGATATTGATCAGAGGCTGACGTGGACTCGTAACAGCCTCCAGAGACAACCGTGGAGGTCAGAGTGCAGGAGAAAAGCCCCATGGCTCCCCTGTTATTCACAGGAGTCCAAATTGAGAGACATTAATCTCTGGACAACCGCAGGCCTGTGAGCTAGGATGTCTATCTCCACAACGAGCACACATAGAGCAAATGGCAACTTGTTTTAAGGGAGAGAGGTGAGATACTTGTGTTCTGTTTTCACAGCAGAACAACCCAACCCAACCCATGTGGCAAGCCTCCTGCAGCTCAACGTGTCATCTCCTAACAGGATGCAAAACACCTGCCTGGCAAGATCAGGATTATTTGAGATGAGCTCATGCATTGCATGGCTTTTTCTAATGAATCCCTCTTTAGCATATATTTATGCCAGTTGACAAAGTGAAAGAAACAATTTCCTTAAATATTGAGCATTCATAAGTAAATTGCAGCCTAGTGGAATCTTCTCCTATCCAAACGGAATCCTTTATCTATTTCTGTTATATAAGAAAAGCAAATAATTTCTTATCGGTCGACTTTGAAATACAGGCAAGCGTTCACTTGGAGTGTTATGAAGTGTCAGCTTTTCTACAGCATTTACTTTTCATGCTCTTAATTTCTCATTTCATTATCTCGCCTTATTCTCTTGCCATGTCAGTGTTTTGATTCGATGGCTTCCATGTGACAAGAGCTCTTGCTGTGTGAGCGATACAAATGCGGCTTTAAAAGTGGTACAACTTGCTATTAAGGCAGCTCCCTTCCTCAGGAATTTCTTAAAGCTGCAATGAGACAAGGCATACAAGAGAAACTTTGATATGCACAGCAGGCTAAGCCCTCCTGCAGTCCCTGCCATGGATTGCTCTGCAAAAACTGTCTTTGTTCCTGATTTGCAGAGGTTTGATCTGTTATTGCCCTGGCAAAGGAGAAGTGGCACCTCACACTTTTATCTCTGAATGTTCACACTTCAGTCAGTGGGATGTTTGCCAAGGTCTTAACCAAAAAATATTATTGCTTTAATGCACAAAGAAAGGGCTATAATTTTTGCTTGGCTTTTCCTGGATCAGGTCCCTACCCCAAACAGAGAATGAAAAGTACAGCTGCAGCAGAGTCTGCTCCTGCCAGTGATGACCAAGTTGAGATCCCAGTCCTTGGAAGTAATCTGAGGAAGACATCAAGCTTAGTAGTGGCCGTCAGGAGTCTCAAGCCCATGTCTGCTAATGCCAGGAGCAGTGGGGAAAAAAGCAGGCAGCAGTAAGTCTTGAAAAGGCCCAATAGAGCATAAGGCCTTCATACAGCATGGATGAGTCTGCTATCTCAGAAAGGAGAGAGGAATGAGTAAAAATAGTTGGCTTGATCCCATGTGTATCATGATAAACAGACCTGGAAGAAAAAAGTCAACCTTCATGAGGAATGTTATGTATCAAAGATATATCAGCATATCCAGTTGCAATCTCACTCTCATTCCCTCCTCACATAGCATCTTGGAAAGGAAATACTGCAGACCTTGACTCCTTTGGGGAATCCCACTGCACACAAGTGACGTGAGAAAGGACTGTATGCACGAATGAAGCAAGATCCTGGAAACAGATCGGTCTGTAGTGCAAGGCAAAAGCCTGACCGAATGTATTCAGTGGGAACAGGGTAACCCTCATCTGCACTACAACTCTTTGTAGGAATAGGAACACAAGCTTATATCTCTTCAGACAGTAGGATTTCTTCAGATGAAACTTTAATTACCATAATGGGAAATTGCACCACTGGAATGAGCAGAATCGTTTGTGTACATTCCAGCTGTATTTATGCTGTGAGCTGACTCGCAACTCAGAGCAATTCAACTTGAAGATCGCCTCTTTCATTACCAGTCTAAAGGAGGAAAAGACCAAATTCTGTACACAGATGAGAAGGCTGGAAGTTTTCCACCTATGCTGCAGACAAAGGTTTGGAGCAATAACGGGTTGGAGAGGGTACCAAGGCTCAATAGTGGGTTTCAGAAAGATTACATCTTTTAATCACTCTAGAACTCCTTCCAAATATAGTTGTGGTGTTTGACTGGGCTCTGGTGGTGTAAATCAAGGGAGAAGGTTGCCAAAATGTTTGGTTGCAAGAGAAGATGTCTAGGATTCAGCAGTGAAACTTCTTAATTCTTCCTTATGCTTCGTCCCCTTTCACATGAAACTCCTGTTTACAGATCTCATTTGTATGAAAATTGAAGCGGAATAGTTAACAACTCTTGAATGTCCACCAGTTCTTGTGTTTATGCCTGACCTACTGCTGTGGGATGACTTCTAGTGTCAGCAGCAGTCCTGGCCTTCAGAAATAGAAAGAGCAAAGGCTGTGATTAGCCTCATGTAGGTGCATCTCACATGCAGACAAGGCACTGCTGAGACACTTTTTGCATAGGTCCATCTGGATAATTCATACCACTGTGTACAAACTGTCTCCTCGACATATGCTCAGGCTATACATAGACTTATTCCTGAAAAAATGTTCTGATAAAGATTGCACTAAGCATTCCTTGGTGTGGATTCCTTGGTGTGTACTAACAACTAAAATTTCTTCAATTATACATTTTTTAAAAATTGTAGTTACACATTTCTGAGTTGAATTATTTCTTTGTTCTCAAACTTGTTCTTCAAGACTCTTTGACATGGTGAAACTGAGATGCTGTGTCATATCCTTCTTCTTCTTCATATCCTTCTTCTAGGAAGAAATTCTTCCCTGTGAGGGTGGTGAGGCACTGGACCAGGTTTCCCAGAGAAGTTGTGGATGCCCCATCCCTGGAAGTGTTCAAGGCCAGGTTGGATGGGGCTTTGGGCAACATGGTCTAGTGGAGGGTGTCCCTGCCCATGGCAGGGGTGTTGGAGCTAGATGATCTTTGAGGTCCCTTCCAACCCAAACCATCCTATGATTCTATGATTCTATGATCCACTGTGAAAGGAAACTGTCATCCTTAACAGTGGAAAGAAGATGAAGATGGAAATGGGAGAGTTAACTAAACTGAAGCCAGATCTTCAGTTTAGTTCTCTGGAAGTTAAATGGGTCGATTGGAGATATAAGTACCTTGCAGTTTTATTATATTATTATTAGTAATTTGTTTTCATTTTTCCAACACTGAAAATTATTTTAAATAAAAAAACATGCTTTCTAATAAAAACAAACAAACAAACAAACAAAATACTAGGTTAATCAACAGTTGTTCAATTCAAGTGGTATTTTGGAAGTTAACTTCGTAACTCTTCTGGCTGAGTTCAGATACCAGCTTGGTATCTTTAGTTTTCTAAATCAACATCTTTGGGAATGGATCAAGCAGATTTCTAAAGTTAGACTACTTACGATTCTGAGTTAAATTCTTCAGAATTATTGGCTGAAGAAATTACATGCACAGCTCAGTTCATATATGCAGAAGGAAAATGGTCTCCTTCAAAACAAAAGGTGAGAGTTTGTGAAACTTGTTGAGGATGGAAAAAAAAAGATCAAAATCCCTTTTGTCTGATCCAGGGAGCTTACCCTGTATGTTGAACCTGCTTTGACTTTGCCCTGATTATAAGGATACATAGCCATTCCCACAGGGGTGAAAAATTGTTCATTTCTGGTCAATTTGAACTGAAACTGTTTACTTGTTTGTAGGTCAGTCAGTGAACTGAAATATCCCTTTTCTTCTGCAATCCTTGCTCTATCATAAAACAAAACTAAGGCAGAGATGATTTTGATTTCACAGAAAAAGCCACATCGTAATGAAGCATTGACAATAATCTGAATTAATAGGGTAAGAAGTGAATCAGGATGTGATAGAAAAGACTCCTGGGACAAAAATCAAGGGGTAATACATCACATATGAACTTTGGCACTCACACAAGCAATTAATTGGATTGAAGAACAACAGCAAAACAAGGTTTGAAAGATCCTTTCATATTTTTGCAGACATTTTGATACTGCTAGAAAACGGCTGAAAGAATGGGAAAAGAAAAAAAAAGAAAGAAAAAAAGAGAGAGCTAGCAAACTATCTCTCTCTCCCTAAGAAGAAATGCTTATCTAGAATACCTGGTGCCCTGTTAGCATCTGGAAACTAATTTCTGAATAATCTGCTTATTTACCTCACTTATCATTTCAGCACTTGGTTTCTCATACATAGTCTGACTGCTGGGAACTCATGTTTGCCTGAAGGCTTGCTGGTCACAGGTTGGAAATCTCCAGTAATAGAGGGTGTTTAATCAGTGATCCTCATACCCCTGAAAAATTCTTCTGGTCCACACATTTTTAAGGAGCTCAAGGCTCTTGGAGTTATTTTCAGAAGCAGACACATAGGCAGGGTGTCTTTAGTACACACCAGGAAGCTACTTCTATGTGCAATATTAAATCTGAATGAGTATTTTAAGACAAGAAAAATTAAAAGCAAATCTGTTATATGGGTTATATTGCAGCTCTTACATGAATCAATGAACTCAGTACAGAATTTCAAAACACCCATATTAGTTATGTCTTTTGTTGGTAAAGCCTAGAGGTTAGATCAGAAGCATGGAATTCATGAGCATCAGACTTTGGTACCTGTTATTGGTGTGTTGCTTTATTTTGGCTGTTTTTTTCTAGATGAAAATCTTTTTTTTTTTTTTCAATTGTAAAACAGGGAGGTGTTCTGCAATCTGTTGTGAGTTATGTGGATGCTGCATTTGCTTGTGGGGCTTCTGTTTTCTCCTCTCCTTGTACCCTCTCCTGCTAGATCTCCAGGGTTCTTCCTGGAGATGAAGATGGGATAGTAATAATAAGAATGACAACAAAGTCACCATAGAAAATAAATGTCAAATCTGTAAAAATAAATTGTGGGCTAGAATGTTAGTTACTTTCATTATAATGTGTTGCTAAGTCACAGAATGGCTGCTTTCAAATGCAACACTGAATATTGTGATGAGAATATATGCAAGACCAAACCAAACTAAACTACAGTGATGAAGTCCAGGGCTCATTTCTCCTAATTTTAGCTGTCTGCAGTTGTGGTTTAACCCCAGCCAGCAGCTAAGCCCCACACAGCTGCTTGCTTCCTCCCCACAGAGGGATGGGGGAGAGAACAGGAAGGGTAAAAGTGTGAAAACTCATTGATTGAGATAAAGATAGTTTAATAATTAAAGAAAAAGCTGTGTGCACATGCAAAGCAAAATAAGGAATTAACTCACCACTTTCCATTGGCAGGCAAGTGCTCAACCATCTCCAGGAAAGCAGGGCTCCATCACAAATAACGGTTACTTGGGAAGACAAACGCCATCACTCCAAACTTGCTCCCCTTTCTCCTTCTTTCCCCAGTGTTGTATGCTGAGCATGACATCATATGGTATGGAATATCCCTTTGGTCAGGTGGGGTCAGCTGTCCCAGCTGTGTCCCCTCCCACATTCTTGTGCACCCCCAGCCCACTTGCTGGTGGGGTGGGGTGAGCAGCAGAAAAGGCCTTGACTGTGTAAGCGCTGCTCAGCAGTGACGAAAACATCCCTGTGTTATCAACACTGTTTTCAGCAGAAATCCCAAACATAACCCCATACCAGCTACTGTGGAGAAAATTAACTCTATCCCAGCCAAATTCAATATAGCAGTTTAAAAGTCTGTTCCTGCTGAGTGGAAAGGGGGAAACATAACCCCCATTTTCAAAAAGGAAAAAAAGGAAGACCCAGGGAACTACAGGCTGCTCAGTCTCACCTCCGTGCCTGGCAAGATCATGGAGCAGATTCTCCTGGAAACTATGCTCAGGCACATGGAAAATAAGGAGGTGATTGGTGACAGCCAATAAGCCTTCACTAAGGGAAAATCACGCCTGACAAATTTGGTGGCCTACTATGATGGGGTTACAGCATTGATGGACAAGGGAAGAGTGACAGATGTCATCTACCTGGACTTGTGCAAAGCATTTGACACTGTCCTGCATGACATCCTTATCTCTAAATTGGAGAGACGTGGATTCAATGGATGGACCACTTGATGGATAAGGAATTGGCTGAATGGTTGCATTCGAAGAGTTGCGGTCAACAGCTCAGTGTCCAAGTGGAGAACGGTGACGAATGGTGTTCCTCAGGCGTCGGTACTGGGACCGGCACTGTTCAACATCTTTGTTGGTGACGTCGACAGTGGGATTGAGTGCACCCTCAGCAAGTTTGCTGACAACACCAAGCTGTGTGATACATTCAACATGCTGGAGTGAGGGGATGCCATCCAGAGGAACCTTGACAGGCTGGAGAGGTGGGCCCATGCGAACCGCATGAAGTTCAACAAGGCCAAGTGCAAGGTCCTGCACACGGGTCAGGGCAATCCCAAGCACAGCTACAGGCTGGGCAGAGAATGGATTGAGAGCAGCCCTGAGGAGAAGGACTTGGGGGTGTTGATTGATGAGAAGCTCAACATGAGCTGACAGTGTGTGCCTGCAGCCCAGAAAGCCAACCGTGTCCTGGGCTGCATCAAAACAGCGTGGCCAGCAGGTCAAGGGACGGGATTCTGCCCCTCCACTCCGCTCTTGTGAAATGCCACTGGGAGTACTGTGTCCAGCTCTGGGGCCTCCAACTTAAGAAGGACATGGAGCTGTTGGAGTGAGTCCAGAGGAGGGCCAGGAAGCTGATCAGAGGGCTGGAGCAGCTGTCCTATGAAGACAGGCTGAAAGAGTTGGGATTGTTCAGCCTGGAGAAGAGGCAGCTCCAGGGAGATCTAATTGCGGCTTACCAGTATCTAGGAAGCCTACAAGAAATCTGGAGAGGGACTGTTCACAAGGGCATGGAGTGACAGGATGAGGGGTATTGGCCTCATGTGTGGTGGGTGTGAGGGTGGTGAGGCACTGGACCAGGTTGCCCAGAGAAGCTGTGGATGCCCCATCCCTGGAAGTGTTCCAGGCCAGGTTGGATGGGGCTTTGGGCAACCTGGTCTAGTGGAGGGTGTCCCTGCCCATGGCAGGGGGGTTGGAACTAGATGATCTTTAAGGTTCCTTACAGCCCAAACCATTCTGTGATTCTATGATTCTACCGTTAAGGTAGTTGTCTGGGTATAATTATAAAAAGCAGACATCTAATCAATGCTCAGAGCACATACAGGATGAGACACTTTAGATGAGGCATATCACTCTCTAAACTGCAGTGAGTCTATTGACTTGCTCTACTCTGACCATACAAGGAGCTTGGTGTGGTTTTCTCAGATTGAGTCATCTCCATTGTGTACAACAATGTTTAGTGAAATGAATACCCACTGAGATGCCAACACTATCGCAGTCTCAGAACACTCGATTTTCACTCCACTCTGTGCCAAATTGCCTGGATCAGCCCTGTTCCTGTGTGAATTATTGAGCATGTCCCCTCATCTGTCCTCTCCCAAAAAATGGCTAGTCCTCCAACAGTCCTACATCCTCGTCCCTCCCTTCCTTGACACAGTGAACCAGAGCAGCATTGCTGCATACACAGGGTTCGTGAGAGGCTCTTGAGTCCTGGAAGATGACTGAGCTTCCTGGCTGAGGGAAGAGATTGTGCTGGGATATGGCTGTGTGCCTCCCAGTGGGACCAGCATCCCTAATTCCATCTTCTTCTGGAGCCCCGTCATCATATAAAGTCCCCAGGGACAAGCCCCAACTGCATAAAGGTAGACACAAGCTGCACAATGAGTGTGGGAGGGGATGGGGAAAGAGAAATAAAGACCCTTCCCTTACCCCAAATTCCTGAAACCTCACTGACTCCCTTCCCCACCTCATCTCTTAAGTGGCTCAATATTATCAGTGTAGCTGGTGGTTTCATTACACTGATTTTGGGTACTATGAAAGACTCATCTGGAATTGCCTAAATTGCACAA
This sequence comes from Balearica regulorum gibbericeps, assembly GCF_011004875.1. Classification (NCBI taxonomy): domain Eukaryota; kingdom Metazoa; phylum Chordata; class Aves; order Gruiformes; family Gruidae; genus Balearica; species Balearica regulorum. The sequence continues at coordinate 3,819,685 of NC_046185.1, forward strand.
TTTTCCATTTTCCCACGTGTGTAGATGCATGCTCTTTAATTCAAAATTCATGTTGAAAGAAGTCATTGACGTGATTTTCTTAACACCATGACCTGGATCCAGAGCACAATCCTTTCCCTTTTCCTGTCTCTCTTTTCCATTCCCAGTGCCTCGGAGAATACAGGATGCAGAGTCGCATCTTTGCTGTTGTCTCTGACAGCCAATATTGTTCACACTTTAAAGCATAAAACTGGAATTGTGTTTCAAATAAAAGGCAGTATTGATCTCTGGACATTGCTGTTCTGGGTGTCAGGGCCATGGTATTGTGATCCTGGTTCTGCTTGAGAAACACAAATAATTTCCTGGTTTTCCTTTTCCTAAGCTGAAAAATATTTCCTTACTGTAATGCTTCAGGTTCTGGGCATCCTTCTTTGGTTAGAGATGTGGCTGCCTGGAAATGAGAGCTTTCTTGCCTGCCTGTAAAAGTCATTGGTTTATGCTCAACAGCAAACATTTCTTCCCTGGATTTGTCTGCCCTCAAACATACCCTATCTGAAAGGCTTGAAGGAGGCCTCTTTTGAGGTTTTTTGGTCATTTTTGGTTGGGTTGTTGGTTTGGGGTTTTTTCCTAGTTTCTGGGGAAATGAGGTACCTTGAGCTTGTCAGATTCACCTGAGATTGCTTCTGACAGCAGACAAACATAAGGAAGATAAGAGATTTATCTTTGCCAAAAAAAGCTTTAGGAACATGATAGCAAAATTGGAAACAAACAGAGAAACATAAAAAAACCCAATAAAAGATGAAGTGAGATTATACTGTCTCCTTTTCTAGCTGCCACTTTGGATTTCCCTGTGGGACACCACTGTGTTGGGATTCAAGGGTATGATCCAATAACACTTCTCCCATATCTGAACATTACCATTCAGAACTGACAACCTCCCTAAACATCTTCCCTCACTGACACGCAAGGCTTCTCTGGCTATGAATATGTTTCACTGAAGCTTCTCAGCAGATTTTCAGGATTCCCCAGGCTGTCCTGTAATTTTATCCTGCTGCAAAATTTCCTAGCTGCCTCCTGTCTACCACAAATGCAGATGGAGCACCTCTGGCTTAAGCAATGATAGTTTCACTTTGATATGCAGACAGCACCTTTGGAGGGCTGATTCATCCTCCCTCAAGGACTTTTATCTCCAGAAGTCAACGGAATTTCACCCTCTTCCTCTCACATTACAAAGGAACATGTAACAAAAGCTTAGTTTTGGTCTCAAGGAAGAAAAAGATGTGGGGCCTAAGGGGCTGCTCAGACTAAACAGCCCTCTCCCTGCATCCCACGCCCTCAGCCCCACTGTTGGTTTTGGGGTTTACTGAGCTGTACTTGAGCAGGGTTATTTCAGGGCTGGTAAAATCCTTGCTACATGTGTAACACTCAATGTTACTGGTGCCACAGGGATATCCAAGAACTCCTCTTACCTTTTCAGTCTGCCAGGGAACCAGCCTGCACCCCATGAAGGAGCTTTCACCTATGATCATGTTGCGTTTATTAAGTTTCCCAGGCAAAAGGACAGATGATGATGATGAGCACTGTGAGAATGATGAGGTTCTTTAACACTCTAAACCTGCTTTGTTTGCGACTCAGACCAGGAAATAAAGGCTTTCAACTTCCTAGAAACCAGAAAGCCATATCCACCCAGCCTCCTGGGAAGGATGATGTTAAGGGGAAGGTGTGAGTTGAGGGGGAAATGGTTCATATGTCATTGCAAAAACAGTTGGAGGTCTCTTAGAGTCTACTCAAAATTAGTGCATCCCTCAACCATTCAGGGATGGAGGCAACCCTTGAAGACAAGCTTTCAGAGTGCCATCAGATGTGCTGTAATAACGCGGACACATGCAAGGCTGGTAGGCAGAACACCTGGGTTCTCCTTCTAGTCCTCCACTGCTTTGCAAAACCCAGCTGTGGGGATATCTTACCACGGCTCTGTGTCTTTTTCATTCCCAATGCACGTGTGTGAAAAGTGAAAACTCTTTATTAATATCTGACATGCTTAAAATAGCAGATTCCTGTCCTGGTCAGGTGTCTTCTATATGCAAATAATAAGAACAATCTTTACTTGTCTGCAGCCTTATTATTCTTTTGACTTGAACACATACCAGACACAGAGCTGGCTTTTTGTCAGGCTTTTGGTCCCTCTTTATTGAGGTACAATGCAACATGATCACTCATTTAGGAGCTTGAGCATGGGTCACTGTAGAAGATGTATTACAACAAGGAACATTATTTATTTACTAGACAAGATTTTAAAGTACGAGAATAAAAATCTTGTTTTTCTCTGCTCACCACGGAGCAAAGGAGATAGGGCAAGAGGAATAAGCATCATCCAACAACTCATTTCTTCCTGTTTTCCCATCTGCCTACACTATAATTACACACCAAAAAATAATAATGAAAATACATTGATATGGTCACTAAGTCAAGTACTTCTGGCTTTGGAAATACAACAGTGAATCTTAACCATTAGTGCTCTGTTAATCCAATGTGGCACCATAAATTAGATCCTATATCCATTTATATTATTATTCACATACTGTTTAATCATATAAATATTTTTTTACTTTTATTTTCGAGAAACTCCACCAGGAAACTTCACATGTATTTGACGGTGGCAGGAAAACAGTGAGACCTAGAATCATGGTTTTCTCATATTAGGATCTGAAGCTGTGCAAGCCCTTGTGAGTGCAAAATATGATCCATTATTCCCTTGGTGTACGGATAGCTCTACCTTCATGAACTGTAATTAAACCTCTTCATCTTGAATATACAACCTGCTATAGCCCAGAACAAAGAAAATCCTGCTTGGCTTTTAGCTGGAAGATGTCCAGAACAGATAGCATATTTGGGAGTTTCGCTGTTAATGTTGGTCAAATCTCCAAGGACTATCACTTTGTTCAGATTTAGGTTGTTTTTTCGGGGGTGGAAAAGCTCTTTCAAAATGCTCACTGGAAGTAAAAGGAATAGAAGAGTCCCCAGGATTTTTCAGAAATGCTGAAACAAATATTTTACTAACCTCATTCCTGAAAATGGCAAAACCCACTTTGATTAAATTTTCTAAAAATAAAACCCAATAAGATATGATCTGCTGAGGCAGATACCAGGGGAAAAAAATGTTAGCCTAAGAAAGAATAAAAGGTTGTTGTGGATAATCAAATATCAGTGTTTAGAATGAAAAATCACTGCCAGCTTTCCCCTCTGATACCAATGCTCTGCTGTAATGCTCGCGCTTGGCGCCTGTCACGTAATCAAAACAATGAGGAAGGTCTTGATGGGTGGTGATTCCGCTCTAACTTTCCTCGCTCACCAGCAGCTACTGGCTTGAACCCAAGAGTGGTATTATGAAGTCCTGGAGAAAAGGAGAAAAATGAAAATGGACTTGGAGACTCAGTCACACCGGCATTTATTCTGTATGTCACAGAATTATCACAGATTATTATCACAGCAGTAGTATTATTATCACAGTATTATTATTCTCATAATATTGAGTGAGATTAAAGGCTGACAGCTCTCTGGGTCTTTATCCTCATATCTAAAATTCCAGGAGGGAGATCAGCAAATCCAGTACATGATAAAAGAGAACATCATACATGATGCTTAAGATTTCATCATGTAGGAACTAGAAGGGTATTTCTGCCTGGGGGGGAAGAGCACACAGGCAGAAGTAGGCTCACTCTACCCTGATGCTGAGCTACTAACATTAGATCCAAGACATAAGGATCCTCACATGTCTTATTGACTTCTCCAAGTACAGACCTCCTTCTGCATAAATACAGAATAAAATCAATCTAACCCAAAAGGACATTCTGTGCCGCCCGTACAATTCTTCTTGGAAAAGGACAGTAGAAAGAAGGAAACTAGCACCACAGATGTTATTCATACTTAACCATATTGCTTAATACACTCCTAGGAGTTGTTCTGATGTTTTAACAACGTGAGCATTAAAACAGCAGAATGGATTGCAAAGGTTTAATTTCAAGAGTAAAACCCTTTACTAACTTCATCCTTCTCCTGGCAATTTTCTTGCTGCAAGCATTGTAATCAGAGTTGCACTGGCATTTCCATTTCAGTCTCATTCCCAGTTGCGGGTGAGTTTTCTGATGGCTGTTGACATAATTTAGAGCAACTCTAAATTACAATCCAAGCTGTGATCACTCTCAATTGGCCTGTAACCTGTACAGGAGTGAGATTATGGGGAATTAGTTCCTCATAGCCCTGAACTTCCCATGACTTCCCTCACCCCCTGGAAAGGTAACATAACAACAGAAGTTTTATCAGCATCTGAGTCAAAGTCACTATTTCAAGTTCATTTATTCCTCATGGCACAAAGAGAAAGCTGAGGGACGATGCACATTTTTTTTTCCCCTGGCTTGTCTTATCTCTTGTTTGATGCCCAGTTCCCCAATGCAAATAAACTGTGATTTCAAGGGAAAAGTCAGAGAAGAAGTGTTGCTGAGTTGATGGATATTTGCTTTGACTTTGTGACTGGAGGGAGAACACAAAGCAGGGAATATCTGAACAACCTAGAAATGAATACACAGTTGTCATCTCTCCAATCACTGGCCCAGGTGATCTCATTAACAGAAGCACACTTTATCAGTGGAAATTGTTGCCATAATGTCTTGATCAAAGTAAACGCATCGCTGGGTATACACACACAATCAGAGCCAAATATTCCAAACAGCTTGGATATGTTACGGTAGAGCTGAAAGAATTTTACCTTTCTCTGCATTATTAATATCTTTTCATCAGCTAATGCATTTTTCCTTCTGTGCTCAAACAGAGATGTCTCAGCAGGGAACATAGACTCGCTGAAGTCCCTTAGGATATTTAAAGCTATACAGTCAGTAGGGGAGCCTCTTAAAAACACAGATGACTTGTAGTTGTCTACCCCTCAATGAGCAATACATCTGACTAGCCATGATTGCCCTCAGCAAAGGAGTCTATGTAGAAGCAAGGCACCCTGGGCTCCACCTGTACTCAATAAAGAGCAAGTCAGGTGCATTAGTAATCATCACTGAGTAAATGCCTAAATCTGGTTGGGGAAATGCCACAAAGCCAGCCCAGTTCTCATATTTTCTTCCACAAAACTAAAGTCACACCTGCTGCAAGATAGATAAAGATGATTTAACTTCGATGAAGTTAAGATGGCTTAATTAAGATGAAGGGAACTATACAAGAGCAGCATGGGATACAGGGCAACACAGTCCTTTCCTTCCCTAGGTTCCACTGCCAGCACCAGTCAATTCTGCTTTGCTAGAAACATCAATTTTTTAAGGTTTTTCAGTTTGTTTTTCTTTCAGATAGTTATGTTTTAATGAAATATGGAAATTGGAAAAGTTTATCTGTTTCATAGGTTTTTTTCTTCTGGAAGATAAGCCGAGATACACACCCAGATTAGTGAGTGACTTAGCTATTTGATCACTGACTGAAATGACAGCCTCTCCAGCTCTATATTTAAGTCTTCAAAGGAGAAAGGAACTGGCATTTTCTTGGCAAACTGTCCTTTCAACCAAGACAAATATGAGCCAGCAGTGTGCCCAGGTGGCCAAGGTGGCCAACAGCATCCTGGCTTGTATCAGAAATAATGTGGCCAGCAGGACCAGAGCAGTGATTGTCCCCCTGTACTCGGCACTGGTGACGCCGCACCTCGAGTGCTGTGTTCAGTTTTGGGCCCCTCACCACAAGAGTATCGGTCTCTTCTCCCAAGTGACAAGTGATAGGATGAGAGGAAGTGGCCTCAAGTTGTGCCAGGGGAGGTTTAGATTGGATATTAGGAAAAAAATTTTTCACCAAAATGGTTGTCAAGCACTGGAACAGGCTGCCCAGGGAAGTGGTTGAGTCACCGTCCCTGGAGGTATTTAAAAGATGTGTGGACATGGTGCTTAGGGACATGGTTTAGTGGTGGACTTGGCAGTGCTAGGTTAATGGTTGGACTTGATGATCTTAAAGGTCTTTTCCAACCTAAATAATTCTATGATTCTAAGATTTCAAATTGTGTTCTTTTAATACAGAACAGAACCAAACCTTGATACCTCCACCTTTTGATAGAAGAGAATTCTGCATTTCTGGGCAGCAAATGGGCTTGCAGAGGTTGGGAGAGAAAGTTGATATGGCTTCTATGAAATGTCCTTGCACAGCCACTTTCACAGCCAGCCTTGACCATGCTAGAAATCCTGCTCTTCTCCAAGTGAGGTCAGAGCTTAACCTCTTCATTCTGTGCCTTGAGAAATGGCTAGCTGAAAGAGAGGAGTAACTTGTAGTGTCCTAAAGTCTGGACCAAAGTATCTCAGGGAGGGATTGGGAATTAACAGCAGAAAACCTCCTGCCTGGAGGAGGCAGGAGGTTTACACTATGTGGTCATACACTCCTTTACACTATGTGGTCATGGCTACATCATTTGATGGAGCAGTGGCTGCAGTAGCATGGATTTAATGCAATTGTACTACTGCTGAGTTCAGGCTTTCCATGTCTCCCATTATTTTTGCATGTCAAGAACCTTCTAGGATGTGAAGCAAATTTTTTCAAGAATCGACGTATAGCACTGCTGCAAGGGGTGCTGGGACATACTTTCCTTCCAAAACAACAGAAGTTGTGGGCTTATGTCCAGCATCCTTCAACATGACCCTGAGCACTGGGCTGCACTGAAAAGACAGTGAGATCTGCACTGCTTGTAGGAGAAGCTTGTGAGAGCTTTTCCTTCTGATATCCACAGGTCTTGCTTGCATCCCTCCACTACAAAGTCCCTCTTAGTCTCGCAGGTTTTGGTCCTTGACTCCAGGAAATCTCTCCTTCCCTCTACAAGTCATCTTGTGGGATTTTTGTACTCACAGAAACATCTGAAGTCAAGATGTCAGCGCTCTTGTTACCACTCCAGGCAGGAAACTACCTCTTGTGATTCTGCCTATGGTAAGATGCCATTTCGCTTATCCAGTGCTTTGTGTTTAGTTTACCATTCTGCCTTCTTTATGCCTGCATATACTTCTGTGACCAACATTTAATGAAATCTGGCACAGAGACAGATAGATTTTCTTTTTGTCTGCATCACTTACTATTCAGCACCTGAAAGCAAAATCTTGAATGTTAAGAGCATGGGGCAGGGAGAAAAAGTAGATTTCATTTTGGTTTATTTCTCAATTCTTAGATATCTCTTCACTGTTTCTTTATTTCCAGTACTCTCATTCCCAAAGGCTCTCTGTTTGTCATCATTCAAATATTAATTTTGTTAGACTATGCTGCACATGGAATTACTCTCACATAATCCATTTGCTACTTTTTTACCTCATGTATGATTAGTCTTTCCAGATTGTTATGTAACACTCAATAGGGAAATATCAGGGTACTCTGTGTGGTAGGGTGAATAATCCTCAAAGTCCCCAAGGGACTAGGATATCGTGACCATTTTATTATACAAATAGAGAAATGAGACCTGCAGATTTCATTGCCCTTCTGTTAGTGAATTTGATTCCAGATAGATCAAGAGCCTTGCGATGGGTTTGCTGCGTATTTGACCAAGATGGGAATTGAACCAACATTTCCTAGGGCTAAGTCCTGTGCTAATCCACAAGAACATTCTTTTTTTTTTCATCTCAGTGATTTAATGTGAAGCAAAATGTGACACGATGGCTCTGTGGCAGACAAAAGAAAAAAATCTCAACCACATGTATTAGTGCTAGTACAACGTCAGTGGATCTTGGACTTGATGGACTTTGAAGCTAAACTCAAATGGGTTTGGATGCTTATGAGAAAGTTGTCAGAAAACAGTGCTTGAAATTCTGCAGAAGAAATAGAGTAAAAAAAACCTGCAGGGATAATAGTATTTTGGCAGGATATGGACATTTAGAAGAGAACCCTCTCCTTCCCTAATCTGATGATAGAAATGTGCTTCTAGAATGATCTTGCTTTTTTTTTTTTTTTCTTTTTAAAGAAAAGATAAATGTAATTGGAATTACTTAACTCTTCCCTACTGTGTCTGACACCAACGTACTACAAAGCTCTCCATTCCTCAGTTCTACAGAGGCTAAAATCAGAAGGAATCCTTACTCTTTCACCTGAGGATATAGCTTTTATATGCTAGAAAGGAGTCAAGAGTCTGCCCTGACTGACATGAGAGCAAAAAGTTGTTTCTCAGCATGAGGTATTGGCAAGATGTTTTGTCATCTAAAACAAAATGATGGTCCCTTGTAGGGCTTTGGTCTGCCTCTACCCCCTCCTTCTGCCTCCTGTATTCCCCTGAATTTCTCATCATGGAGTGGTGTCCTCCCAGATGAGTCCCTCCCTTTGGTTGAGTCAACCCACAACACTTCTGAAGATGAGACAGATGCACAGGAGAAAAACTTCTGAGGATGGAGCCCGCTCTGCTCTACTGTGCAAGGTACACCGCTGTCTTTAGAAGACCTACATTATGGAGTAGAGACTATGAGCAGAACTGTCTCTTCCAAATCAACCTGCCAAGTAGGACATTAGGACTCCCATTTACGGTCTGAATGGACACAGTCTGCCCCAGTACTGACATAATTTCTCCCAGCACAAAACCAAAAGGCACAACCTGAGGAGGCAGGTAGGCTGCTTCAGCCTCACTCTGCTAAACGGGCCAACACCCAACACTTCAAGAGGCCTGACATCACCTGACCACATGAAGAAATAGGTTGGGTCCCTGCTTATTACCTTGTTCTGTAGTTAAGAACATAATTTGTGAATGTAAAACATATCCTACTAGGTTGGGTCTGGCTAGACCAATAATCTGCATCAAGAGGAGATGCTGTTTAAGGAGGACACACAAACGTGGCCACTGTCTGCCAGACCTTTCCTCTTGTAGTCTCACAATTTCCATAGATTTTGCATTAGAGATGATAAAGAATATAACCCCTGCCTATTTACTGTTTTCCCAGATATTCCCTAACATGATTTTGGCCGTGATATTTTTATATATACACTCTTCACAATCCCTGTGTTCATTCAGAAATACTCCAAAAGTTTGTTGCTACCCTGTCTAAACACACACACACATATATATATACACACTTTCATTTTTTCTGTTTTAAATCAGTCTCCTATAATTTCAGGGAATTTTCCCTAGTGAATTATATTGATCTCATCCACCACCATTGTTACTCCAATATCTCCCTCAGCCTTCTCCTCTCCACACTGAAGAGTCCCCAACTTTACATTCTTTATCCATAGAGCAGCTGCTTCTTTCGATCAGCAGTGTGAATTGTCCTTCTCTGCATCTATTTTTAGTTCTGCTTTTTTTTTTTTTTTTCCTTACTTGAGCTGGTTTGCATTTCTGCGTGACAAAAGCATGTTTTCCGCAAAAATATTCCTACTTGATTTGACAACACCAAAAGATAGGGAACACGCAGCTTCCCTTGCTTGTTTGTTACAGTGACTAATAGCCTCCACTGTTAAAAGCATGCCAGTTATTAGTGTTTGCCTGGCTGTCACTGCCTGCTGCTCCTTCCTGCAATGTGTTTCCCTGCTAGGTTAAAGAGCTCTTTACTACCCAGTATTTTCCCTTTGCAAAAAGCATTTTATACATTGCAATCAAAGCACTTTCCAGTCTTTTATTTTCACCTGTTTTTCTTTTAGAAACTGAAAAGATTGTGTTCTTCAAGTTGGTCACTGGTCAGTGTTACTTCCAGATTGCAAACCCTGACTGTGGGTCACCTCCAGAGCTGGTGTCCTCATTGCAACAAACAGCTATGGTTTGGGATATGACAACAGTACTCGTTAGTACACCCAACATCTCATTAGCATTGTTTTCCCATTAGCACTGCACCCCTGGGAATGCGAAATTCTCTAGTGGAGGGTGTCCCTGCCTGCAGCAGGGGGTTTGGAACTAGGTGATCTTTAAGGTCCCTTCCAACCCAAACCATTCTGTGATTCTATGATTCTAAATGAGTGGCTCATCTACTGTGCGTGTAGGTGCTTTCCAGTGCTTTTCCCTGCCTTGTAGGTCAGGTTGTGCTCTTTGCTCCTAGATGTATAACTGTGCCTTTAGCAATCTGTGGTGGGCTGACCCTGGCTGAGGGCCAGGTGCCCACCAGAGCCGCTCTATCACTCCCCTCTTTCATTAGACAGGGCAGAAAAGGTACAATGAAAGAAAACTTACGGGTCGAGATAAGGACAGGGAGAGATCACTCACTAATTATCATCACGAGCAAAACAGACCAAACTTAGAGAGGGAATTCATCTTATTTATTACTAAGCAAAACAGAGTAGAGGAATGAGAAATAAAACCAAATCTTAAAAACACCTCCCTCCACCCCTCCCATCTTCCCGGGCTCAACTTCACTCCCGGCTTCAACCTCCGCTCCCCTCAGCGGCACAGGGGGACGGGGAGTGGGGGTTACGGTCAGTTCCTCACGCGGTGTTTCTGCCGCTTCTTCATCCTCAGGGGGAGGACTCATCGTTCCCCCGCTCCAGCATGGGGTCCCTCTCACAGGAGACAGTCCTTCAAGGCCTTCTCCAATGTGAGTCTCCTCCACGGGGTGCAGACCTTCAGGAGCAAACTGCTCCAGCGTGGGTCCCCCACGGGGTCACAAGTCCTGCCAGCAAACCTGCTCTGGCGTGGGCTCCTCTCTCCACGGATCCACAGGTCCTGCCAGGAGCTTGCTCCAGCGTGGGCTTCCCACGGGGCCACAGCCTCCTTCAGGTGTCTCCACCTGCTCTGGCGTGGGGTCCTCCACGGGCTGCAGGTGGAATCGCTACACCCCCTCATCCTCCCTCCATGGGCTGCAGGGGGACAGCCTGCTTCACCATGGTCTTCACCACGGGCTGCAGGGGAATCTTGCTCCGGCGCCTGGAGCACTTCCTCCCCCTCCTTCTGCACTGACCTTGGTGTCTGCAGATGTTCTTATATCTTCTCACTCCTCTCTCTGGCTGCAAAAGCGCTCTCTAACTGTTTTTCTCTTTCTTAAATATGTTATCACAGAGGCACTGATTGGCTTGGCCTTGGCCAGCGGCGGGTCCGTCTTGGAGCCGGCTGGCATTGGCTCTATCAGACACAGGGGAAGCTTCTAGCAGCTTCTCACAGAAGCCACCCCTGTAGCCCCCCTGCTACCAAAACCTTGCCATGCAAAACCAACACACAATCAAAAATGTTGGTCTTCTGAAAGAGACACAGGCAGGAAGCTCTAGGCAACTTGGGAGTTTTAGTTCTAAACAATCTAGTATCTTCCTAATCAGCTGTGTCTAAGAGGCAAGTAATTAAATTATAAAGTTGGGAAGGTACTCCCTTGAGAGACTGGAGAGAGAGCGGAAGCTGGTTTTCTACTTCATGGGTGAGCACTCTAAAAGCAGACGTTTAGGAGTGCTTTCCCAGACAAGCATGGTTCTTTTTCACAGGTTATTCAGTGACTCCCAAGATCAGAGCAAGCCTCCCACAAGATGAAAGTGCAAAACACTCGTTCTTGAGATTCCACTTGTCATGAGTGTGAGCAGATGGATCAGGCACACAGTAGAGTCAATACTACAATGCTTTAGTGTGTGCCCATACATTAAAATTTCAGGCACTTATGTAGATTTAGACATTGTCACATGATGACAGGAAACTCTGCAATGATGCTGTAGCTTAGTGAGAGTATTTAATGCCCAAATTTTGGATTGAAATTGTACTTCTTTTTTGGGGATCCAGCTTTTTCACTTCTTTGCCTTTCTTTTAACTTGATCATGGAAAGCCTATGCCCTGAATTGCTGAGAAAATACATGCCTTCTTGTCCCTGTCTATATGTTATACAGAGACAAGATTGATGGTAAATTCCCAGCGCTGCTGAGTAGAGGTGAAGCTTTAGTCTTCATTTTTGTGTATGCTTTTGTACAGGCCCATGCACTACTAGCATCACAGAAGATGAAAGTGTTCTTAATCGGAGCAGAAAACATTGAGAAAAACATCACACAGTATAGCCAAGAAGAAAGAAAAAATCTCAGTGGCACTCAGTTTAGGAGACATTAGTTCTAGCCTGCTTTGTAGTTTGTTTCATTTTGACTCTTTTTGTTATTGTTGCTGTTGTTCAATTTTCTGCAAGAAAGAGATTAAATTAATGGAAATTGGTCCATCTACAGTTATGTACAGGGAGGTCTGGCTACAGCGGGCATATATATCAAAACCCAAACTTTCCTACTGTGGTTTTTACTGAAATCATTTGTTAAAGTCCACTTCTGCCTCTCTTTGATCCGATTTTTTTCCCCCACCTCCCCCAAGCCCAGTCTTCAGCCCACTCTTCAGCTTTTCCTTTCACTGGAAAAAGTAAAAAGTGCCAGGTCAAGACAGAATGGATGCAGGGTGTAATAAATAGTATATCATCAGGCATTGTCTATTCCACCCTCTTTCAAGAAAATTTATAATCAGTGATTTCCACCTCACAATAACCTTGAGGGTAGGGAACATTACTGTCCTCAGAGAAATGTTTCGCTGAAGACATAAACAAAGGGCTATACCACTGCTGGTGTAAACCAACATCACAATGGGACTGCACAAGCTTTTAGCTGCTGAGGTTCCATAATAGAATTGAACTCAGGAGGCAAAAACAAGCCAACCAAAAATTATTTCCTTGTAAGATAGTCTTATAGAGAGAAGCATACCATCCTTGTTACAAGAAGAGAGTTAGTGCCTGTATTCGAACTCTCTGCCAATTATAGCAGCCAGATCCATACTCATGGTGTTGTCTTGTTGCTCAGATTTGTCGGTCTCTTTACATAGCCTAATCCTAGGCAGAGGGACACCCTATAGCTTTAGATGTGGTCTTCACAGGGCTGTTTGACAGAGCAGAATAACTCCTCAATCACCTCCCACTTTTTCAGCAGATTGCCTAAGTCCCATCAAACACATGGTGTCTTTGTCAGCTCTACACAAAGGTTTTTCTGAGGAATTGTAGGTAAAATGTCCTTTCCTAACAAGCCCTGGTTAAATCTAAGGTAACAGTAACGCTGGCCTGAGATATCCAGGGGGTGTATGAGTTGAGTAGAAGAAAGCAGAAGACAGAGGAGAGGTGGATAGGTGTTCAGGGTATATCATCTACTACCTTTTTAATGACACGGCTGATCTATTGCAGGACTCAGCTTTGTAGATGTGAACATGTCAAGCTCCTAGCCAGTGAACATCTAGACACGTTGACCAAAGGAACTCTGTAGCACTGCCATGAAAAACTAATAGGGAGTATCCTGTGCTAGCAATGCCTACCAAGAAAGCCAGTTACATCCCCAACCCAGGGTTGTGGATCACATCAATGGCAGCTGTCTGACAGCTAAGCCTACCATTTCCTTACCCCACACCTCTCTTCTCTGCTGCCTCTGGAAATGAGTTCCCAAAACGTGCAGTTGAACATGTGTCACAATTGTGGATATGAGGATTAGTAAATTGATCTTTGTACGACACCATAGGCACGAGAAGCATCCAATAATCAATGACTGTGTTAAAGTACTCCTGAGCTTGGCACAGATTGAATCTAAAGCTCAGGTCCACTGTGATACTCTATCCAGTTTTCACAAGGATTTGAGGCAATCCTTTCCCCGACAAACAATTAGAGAAACCACATGAGTGAATCCATGCACAGCCTGTTCCCCGCCAAGGCATTAAGTCAATTGCTAGTGCCACAAATCTTAGAAATGGCAGGCTTCCTAATCCCATAGTTTAATTCTTGGCATTTTTTGATAGGTTTCTAAGCAGGAGGCAAATAAGCTTGATCAGTCTTTCAAGTTGACTGTGCCAGCATCCAACATACAGTCTTTATTTAAACGTCCAAAGTCTAAGATAGCATCATAGGCATGAAAAGCAGGCCACGACCTGAAGGGCTTCAAAAGAAGGTGAGTGCATATAAATATTTTTTTTTTCACCATTTTAATGCTTGGGAAAATTTCTTCCCATAGATTTATAATACACACATAGTGCTTTCCAGCAAGGGATCTCAGAGGCCAATGTACAAAGCAGTTACTACAGCTACAGAAGCTTTATCTGGTCCAATTTTCTTGTTGCTGATGCTCTTAGGGTAGAAGCCTGGATTTGATAAGAGATGCAGACCTTAGTTGTCTCTCCTGCACCACACTTTGTCCCCGTTTCCAGCCCAGACTATCACTATCCAAGCCCTCCATTTTTTATTGTAGTTGGTTGCAGTAGTGAATGGGAAAGAAATGGGATTCAGCAGTCGGAACGCATTGGAACACACAATATTGGAACACATTCAGTCATGACCTCTTGATGACCTCAGTCTGAATCACAAACTAGTTTTATTGAAATGTAATTTATACTTTCGTATCTTGTTTGCTTTGTGGTATCATGAAGGCAGTAGGACACTATGTCCCAACCACCCTTTACTGAGTGGTGCACTTGACTGTTCCTCTTTTTTTCGGTCAAAAAAAAAAGCTAAACTAATTTAAAGCATGTAGCTAATAGATCTTTCCTAACATGGCTCACATTGAGACAAAAGAATTAGAGGTCACTTACTCAAGCAGCACATTTGGCAGAAAAGAGGTGATGGCAGCCTCTGGGAAGGGACAGCTGAAGATATTCACTTCTTCAGCCAGTGCAGCTGGAGCCAGAGAACGATGTTCCTATGGTCTAAGTAAAAGACTTTGCAACACTGATACTGCTAAATTCTTCAAGAGCAAACAATTTTGGGGAAAAAAAGAGACAAAACTTTAGAGATTTAATGAAACTAGAAGCTTCATTGGAAGGGATGCACAGAGAAATGTCTGTCCTGTGGTTACACTTTTCTCATGTCTCATAAAATGAGCATATGAGTTAGGAGCGTCTCTTGTGTTGATTCTGTGCTGGTTTATGCATATTGAATTCACTTTGCAGTTTTCTTTGGGAAGCACTAGCAGGGTTCCTCTTTTTTATACTTAGCCATCTGTATTCATAAAGTTAGGAAGCAAGTAATGTGAGAATTATGACACTTTATGCTAAATACATGATACTTGATGATTCTGCACAAGGCACATGGCACTTCATGGGTCTGCATAGGGAGAATTAAAGGAGAAGAAAGGCCAAGGAGGAAAGATGAGGCATCTGACACACATTAAGTAAAAGAGTGAAAGTCAAAAATCTTCTCTAGAGACCAGGGAATTGAAGAGGAGAAAAAAAAAAAAAAAAGAGAGAGAAAAGAGAAGTAACTTTTTTTTTTTTCCATTTCAAGCAGTGAAGAAAATAAGAAAAGAACAAAGATGGAACCTCAGCTAGGAGTTCACTTTGGAAAAGACCAATTTGAAGAAACAATTTATTAAAAAGAGAAGAAATAGGCTCTTTAACACCAAGAAACATCTTAGCTTTCACTGTGTAAAGCTATTGGTGTGAGAAATTGTCTGAGATCTCCAATTATCAGTGTCAAAGAACTGTCATGATAAATTCCATTGAATTATTGGTACAGCTCTCCCATTTTGGCCATTTCCAGAGATACTACCAGAGGAAAAAATAAATATTGCTATTCAATGGTAAGTTCATTTATATTCACTGTTGCTTCCCAATAGACCAAGATCTAAAACCACAGAAAACCAAGAGCACATTTATAACAGGAATTATAACTCTTTCTTTAGAAGTGTGTAAAGATAAATAAAGGTAGGTAGTTAGTGATGGATTTATTGACCATATTACAGATGACCCCAGACTTCAATTCTTAAATTCCTCACATTTATTTTCAAAAGGATATATTCTCCTGTCAGTGGGGGCAGCAGATTTGTGGTTGAAAGGTGTAGACTGGTGAGCAGGGCCTGGCTTCACACACATATCAGGATGCCCAGAAAAAGAGGGATTTTCAAAAGGGTGAACCTCAAGCTGCCATCAGCATTTCCAGGTCATATTTCTTGGAGAAGGCAGATCTGTGCAGAGTCTGGGGGTTGCAAGAACATGCAAGAAGTGTTGTGGCAAAAGGAGGAGAGAGAAATGGGTCCACACAGTTTTCCTGTCAGTCTATCTTGAACCAAACTCTTGGGCAGGTGAAGTGCTCTAATCCCAAAAGTCACCTCAAAAAGCCATTGCATGGGCAGAATTAGGTGTGTATGGGAGGAGATACTAAGTAATAAAGGCACAAGACAACGTAAAGACCTAGCTACCTATGGTGTGGTGCCTGTTAAAGGTCTTCAAACAGCACTTTCTACTGCATTGACCACTTTTCCCTTATTGCTTGAGGTCTTCTTTTGAAAGGCAGACATACTGGTCTGCCTTCTTCACCAAGTTTCTACATATTGAAAGCACAGGCTCATCTGAAATTTCCTTCCTTCTTCCTGGAATACAATATAGATTATTTCCGCAAGAATAGGGAAGGAGGAATAGAAGGTGCTTCACCCTGTCTGAGGTGAGGCAATTTCTACATGTAAAAAATTGCAGCTAAGTGAAAGAGATTTCATCAAAGTGTAGAAACCAGGGGTTCATTTGCTTGTCTTTGAATAGAGCAGAACCACCATGTTCATGTGAAAACCACTGAACAACCAACACTGCAGAAGCAGTAAAATTTCTTGAAAAGACCCTTAGAAAGCCAGATCCACTAAACTTGCGAAAAATAGCTATTTCCCTAATTGTGGTCCCATCTACAGATAAGACTCTATGCTCTACCTTGTTTTAAGTGCATGCATCAACAGATTCAAAAAATAAACAACTAAGCAAATGGCAATTTATTCAAGGTGTTGAAAATATCAGACAGTTGGGAGGTCAGGAAGTGAAATATTTCCTCCAGAGTCCTTTGAAAAGACTCTCAGGAAATGGGATCCCGTTGGAGTCAGTCTGGGGCAGAGACTCTGCTTTTTTCCACTTCTAAGCAATTGTACATCAATGAGGGGCTAATTCAAAGCTTTCTCATTCAAAGAAAAAGCTGACTTCAGTACGTGTCTGACCAGGCCCCTGTGTTTTAGAAACGTGAGTCAAGAATTGAATGCAAGTTTTTAGAGGGAAATTTTGTGGTTTATTTCCCTGCCCTGTTCTGGCATGACCATCTTCGCTGTGTTATGAGAAAGCAAGGTGGGGGGGGTGGGGGGCGGAGAAAAGGAAAAAGAAAAAAAAAAAAAAGCAGGCCTTAGGGATTAATTTTGTCAATGGTTTTTCTAATGGGAGTTGGGATTCCTCAATAGGTCAGATTTTTATTCAATTTATGTAAAAGGCATCAGGGAAACAGCAAGTCATTTCTCTTAGAGTATATATTGAGCATATTGGGGAACTCCTTGTAGTTAAGAAAAGATTAATGCAGTTTTAGCAGCTATCCCAACTCAGTAGAGAGACTTAGCATTGCTAGTGAATTTTTATATGGTTTGGCTTTGGCTTTGGCTTTATTATTTTCATAAATTTCTAGTTCCCATGAACCAAATTACTATGCAAGAATCTCAGTTTTATTTTAAAAATAGGAAAAAACTATTTCTAGTTCTCATGATTGGAAATAAAGCTAGAAATTGAATTCATAATTGCTTAAAGAAAGCCAACAGAATACTGCGTTGCATCAACAAGGGCATTACCAGCAGAGATAAAGAAGTCAATATCCCACTCTACACAGCTCTTGTCAGGCCACACCTGGAATACTGTGTTCAGTTTTGGTCCCCGCTATACAAAAAAGATATGGACAGGGTGTGGAAGGTCCAGAGAAGGGCCACAAAGATGATCAAAGGACTGGGAAGCCTGCCATATGAGGGAAGGCTGAGAGAACTTGAGAAAAGAAGGCTTAGGGGAGACATTATCCCCATGTTCCAGTATTTAAAGCATGGCTATAACAAAGATGGAGACTCCCTTTGTACAAGGAATCATATGGAAAAGACAAGGGTTAATGGGTACAAGTCACTCCTGGGGAGATTCCAATTGGACACAAGGGGAAAATTTTTCACAATGAGAACAATCAGCCATTGGAATAATCTCCCCAGGGAAGTGGCAGATTCCGCAACATTGGACACTTTTAAGCTTTGGCTGGACAGGGTGCTGGGCCGTCTTGTCTAGATTGTGCTTTTGCCAAAAAAGGTTCGACCAGATGATCCTTGAGTATTCCAAACCAGTATTCTATGATTCCATGATTTTATGAAATAGCAGATGAAAAGAGAAAATTATTTTAAGAGTTCCCTGATATATCTGGAAGGAAGAGCTGAGGTAAATTTCTGTTATTTAGCTGCAAAAGTATCACTACATGCACATACCAACCCAATAAAAATTGAAAATTTTGTAGTTACTGAGGAAGGCCTGGAAAAAAAAGTAGATGGATATTGGAATAACTTCACCAGGACAGACAGTATTTGTGATAACATCAGACATAAAAATTCCTGTAATGCTAAATCTTAAATATCAGATATTTCATTTGACAAAAACAAAATGGCACTAAGGAAACAGCTATAGCAAGTGAAATGAAAAAAGTCACACATGTAGATTTTCCTGCTTATGCTCTTTCCATTTCCCTTTTTGTTTCAGCTCCTGAATTAGTGGGTTTAATGAATTTCAGACCTTAGTTTAGAAACTGGACCAAATTACAGATTGGAACTTCTTGTCCAGAAATCGTCCTAGATAATTCTCATGTTTACTGAAAGCAGGAATTTCATGGACATTGGAAAAAGGAAAGAAGGATAGAGTTGGCCAGGTTTTTGCTCTTTTCTTTTTTTTTTATTAAACAGAGGGAGAGGTCTACATGGTCATGACAATTCACCAAAACAGAATCTTCCAATCAGAAAAAGCCAGTATTGAAATGTTAGGTTGTATATGACAACATTCAGTTAAACTTTTCTCAAGAAAGGTTTCTCATGTTCTCAGAATTTAAACAGAGATGGTTGCCAGCTCAGGGAGGAAAAAAAAAAATCAATAGTATTTTAAAAAACGATAGCTTAGAGGTTAGCACAGAAAGAGGCACAGGTTCAAGAACCTGCCTTATTTGATTCAAAGCAGGAATTTGAACTTAAGTTTTCCCCATAAGAGGTAAATGACTTAACAACTAGAGAATCTATCAGTCTTTTGTGATGAAAAATTATAACAGCAAAAGCTGCCATCTGTTCAGATGCAAAATGAAAACAAACTGTGAAGCTTCAACTATTTAAAAAAAAAAAAGAATCGCTGTTTTCTAGCCCTGACTTTGTAGTTTCAATTATTATGTGGGATGATGAAGTTAAAAATGAAGTATATCTATGTTATTGTAATATTTTACTAATATCCTGTCAAATTTAATTGACATGTTCCCGTGAAGGATTCTGGGGTTTCTAGAAATTGAAGGGAAACTGCTTCTTTGTGGGAATTTTTTTTTTTTTTCTCACTGAAATCATGAGGAGTATGACCAAAGTTGATTGTCTTTTAGCACTCCCCTATACAAAGGCGGGAAGGGTGATTGGTATTGGCCTTACGCTTGCCAAGAGATTTTAGCCACAGTAGGCCACCCCCTGTGTTGACTTGAAGGGGGTTTACCAGAGATTTGTCCGCTGAGTGTTTGACTCCTTTTGATTTAACTGTATTTTAGACTCATCTCTCTTGACACTCTGTGAAAATGAAGAATGGTTTCACCTTTACCAAGAGACATCAGATTTAATGGAAAAAGAAAAGCAGTGTTTAGGCCTCTGAGTCTATTTTTGGCTGTTGTTGGTTTGCTAGTTGTACTTGGCAAGGTGCTTAAAATCTCCTGAAGAGGGAACATGAGTCCAGCCAGAAGCATGGGGAGGTTTGTCTCTGATTTTCATTAGAGTGAAGTTTCACTCTTCATGAAATGGGAACCTTCTGGTTCTGATACATGATATCTTGATGTTGTTGTGACTCTTGCATTTCTACTATGTGTGAATAAACTGGCTTAAACTTACAGAGAAATTTGAGGCTTCTCAATATTAGGTGTATATTAATTAACCTCTTCAGGCTACCATCTTCTTTGCATATCTAGAGAACATAGACAAGTGTCTCATCTTAAGCAGCATACATTTATGAACTGAGACCTGTGGACATAACCTAGATGTATATGCACAGAATGACAATCAATCAGAATCTAAATTTATATTTTTGGAATATTGCTAGCCTGGCATTTTAATTAATAAAGGTTGCTCTAGGACCATTTTAAAGAGAAATGTGAGATGGGAAGATTAACAACCCTTTCCCAGAAACATTCTGAACAGTTTTCTTCTTTGGAAAGGCCAGCTACTTCACACTTGCTTTGCAATTTCTTGCTCTCCTTTTCTCACAAGCAGTTCTCATCCCTAACTGCTGGCACATCAACACAGGACTGCAGGTGTGCGTGGCTTTAGGCAATCAGGGGACGCATTCATGGAAAGAGGGGAGAGGTTGCTCATTAAGAAGAGGCTATCCACTAAGAGAGGTGTTCACAAAAGACTAAGCTTGGGCGCAAGATTTTTCTTAGGTTGACCCAATAACGAATGGAAGTCCCTTCAGAAAATTACCCTTGCACTGCCTTGTCCTCTGCAGGAGCCTCTTTCTTCATCCACTAATGAGGGAACATTGTGTGTTTGTCCTCCTTTGACTAACACAAGCCTGCGTTACTATCCTTCATCATCTTCAAATCCTTGCATGGGTCCCGACTTAGCAAAAGGCTTAGGCATAGCTATGCTGCCATAAGCACATTGCATTCAGCAGGATTCAGACTGAGCTTAAGATATATTGCCTTAAAAAGAATTGCTGTAGTATGTTCAGTTATAGAGCACTACTGTATTAACCAGTAAAGGATAATTGTAAATAAAACTTAGAAGGATCGATCCAGCTCAGCTCAATCAGCTCATCGATCTAAGCTATAAAGAACATAGCACACAAACAGCACTTTTACATGTGACCCCCCCACCAGTCCCTGGTGACTGACAATTCCCTGGCACAAATAGCACATGAACTTTTAGCAGATGATTATTGCATCTATTTGAGTTTACAGGTAACTTCAGACTTTCCTTTAAATTACACAATCTCTGAAATGCAGGCCAGATTATTTGTACATGGGTCGTGCGGACAACTTATTGTAACCATTTTTCATGACTATATGGTAGTCTGCAAAGTGGAAAATAAGAAATGCATCACAGGAATCACTGATATCTACTAGAAAAAGAGAGATTCATCAATGGTTGAAGAAATATTAAAAAAAAAAAAAAGGCAGAACACAATAACATAAGCTAATAAGCAGGTTGGTAATGCCTCAAACCCAATCACTAAAAAAATCGTAGGGGTTTTGCTCATTGCTGACAGTATAAACCTTTATCATAATCACCATGCCACCTAAAAGCAATATCTCAAGAACAGCCAAGAACAGCCACTCTGCTAAAGCAGCACACATGAGAGACAGCTGGACCCAGGCCTGAATTATTTAGCACAGATCTAATCCTGTCCTTGCAGTTTTGCCAAGGGTAAGGATTTTGCTGCTTTTTTTTTTTTTTTCCTGTCCCCTAATATGGCTGGCTCCACTCTGTGACCATGAGCACTGCAGACACTGCCCTGGCTCCTGTTAGTAAAAGACTTTTCTTGATCCAAGAGAAAATCTAAATATGCCAAGGGAACAAAACAGTACTATCTAAACCCTGAAGAAGGAAGCTGAGGAACTAGAGATTATCTTCAGAGGATACCATCTGAAGATCACCCTACGTACCAGCCCCCAACAATTAGAGGCCATTACCCTTTAAAAACCACTTTTTTAGCACATGTCTAACTCTGTCATTCAAGGGTGGATTTACCTGACAACAGACTTTTGAAGAGTTACCCTCAGCTCCTGCCATGGTCAGTGAGACAAATGGATGTCTCCAGAGGGAATTTTATTCCATCCTAAAATTTCTATCAAACTTTGGGTGAATTCATCCTTCCCTCCCCACCCTTAACTGCAGACAGGATTAAACAGACTGTAGAGACAACCCCATGCTCTACTGGATATTAAGTGGGAAAGATGTCAACAGGAGTGTCTGATTCTGCACCGGTGACCGTAGACCTGCTGTGTCCAGCAGCACCAGCTGGCTGGTGCCAGTGCAGTCCTGTGCCCAAGCACCCTTCCTAAGTGAAGAATTTCCCTGCCTTTCCCATGTTCTGCCCCAAGCACAGGAGATCCTTTACATTGGATCACACTTTACACCGGATCAGAGATCCTTTATACTGTAATATGACAGAAATACAGCTTGTCACTAGTTCACTGCTAAATCTGTGGGTAAGCCAAGGGGTGGTTTTATAGATAAATATTTGGAACTGAGGTCCCAGCACCCCTCATCACTTCAAATAGATAGTGTTAATCGGGCAAGCAGGTCAAGGGATGAGCATAAAGCTCAGCATCTACCTGCAGTCCTGACCCATCCTGAGAAACAATTCCCCAGGAAATGCATTACAGAGTTTTCTGAGGCAAGTCGCATTTAATCTTCTGATTCCAACTCTTGCTGGAGTTGGACCACTTTTCTTCACCATTGGTCTAGAAAGGTCATCTCTGTTTCTTAGGGTTAGTAATCTCATATGAGATGTCGGACATTTGAATTGAATGCTTATTGGCTCCTGCCCTGAATTTTCTCTACCTATGCAGCCAGGAGATATTGTGTCATTGATGATTCTTTTCCACTGGTCATCAACCCTGCAAAGAACACTCTTATCCTGGTTTACCTACAGATGCCTTTAGCATCATGCAAGTACACAGAGACAAAAGAGGTCACAAAACTCAAGAGCCCCTTCCTTGTGATGGGAGCCAGCAGCATCTGGCAATGGCAGTAAAGAAAACTAAAATGGTTTTCTAGCTCATCCATGAGCCCTCCATCTAGGAGAAGAAGTCCTGACTGCAGTCAAAGTCAAGATGGAAGGAAACGTCACAGAGGGTGCCAGGAACTGATGAGACATATCTTGTATTGGGTAGCTTTGACCCTCAGAGACTGTCTGTAAAGCAAAAGGTGTTAATGTTAACAGAGTGTGCATGGAAGAAGAAAGGTTGGCTGCTCCCCACTCTGGGTAAAACATGATAAGCTTAAACGATATTCAGTGCTGTTGTTAGTCCTGAAATGCCAGCCAAGCGAAGGAGGTTGGTTTTGCCTGTGGCCCGTAGCTGATGTCAGTGCTGAAAGCACGGCTGCTGGAGCTGGGCGGGTGGCTGGGCAGCTGAGCCTGGGCTCCTGTCACCTGAAAAGCAAAAACCTTAGCTACAATCTCTCTTCTGATATCTTCCTTCCCAAGGGTTTGGAAGGACTCATCCTCTTCCTTCTGGAGAGACAGCTGTTGGGGAATTAATGTGACAAAGAAGCCAGTGAGTCTCAGAAATGTGAGGCGATCTTTCTGTCTTTCAAGTCAGGGAATGTCTTCCATGCAAAGGATGGTTGGTATTCTCAGCAGTTATCACCTGCAGATCAACTGGTTTACTTCTCTGAATGGGAAATATCAGAGAAGGTGATTTAATTGATTTAATGGATTATAATTAGATGGTAATAGGTATATATGTACACACAATGAGTGCAGTAAACCAAACATAAAAGGAAGATTTATCTTCACTAAGATTTCTTTGCTGATCGCTAAACAGGGATATTGTTGGATGTTTTGTTTTGCTTTGTTCTGTTTCATTTTGTTTATTTTATTTTTTTTTTCACAGATAAGAACATTTCTCTTTTGAAATGGGCAGCTCATAGCCAAGGTCATGAAATGTAAATTTTACAAGCTGCTGAGTTTACTTAATGCATGTTCACACAGATACACAGTGTGTACAAGTGGCTACAAGAACATACAATTGTGTACTATCAATCTCAATAAGATTTGGTTTATACTATTCATAAACACTTTCAATTGGGACTGCAATACAGCCTGCAGTGCACATATACATGCTTCCTCACAATCCAGCCTGGAAAAAAAAATAGTTTACTAGAAAGGTTTAATAGAAAATTATAACAATCCTATGAATGTTTTCTCTGAAGAATCCTTGAAAAAGATCTTGACATATAATAATATCTTTTTTGAAATATTACAATCTTTTCTTAAAAAAGAAAATCTTAAGGAAAACAAGGATTATCCTTGAAATAATGGACAAGTCTAGAATAATGCAAAGTTCAGTCAGTTCCATCCCTATCAGGTACTATGAGAGTTTTCTCTTAGAGCCCTGTTTGTTTGATTTGGCAGAATTTGGAAAACGAACTTTTAATTGTGAAAATGTGGATAACTGTATGTGTACAGATCCATTTGTGCAAATATAAAAGAACGACGAAAGCAAGCAGGGCTGAGGATTAACCAGGGGCTCCAAAGATCAACACTGAGTGATGAAATCTTCTTGTTTGACATAGGGTCATTCATCGGCTCCTCATCAGCCTCATTTCTTTCCATAACTCTCCCTTGTATGCCCATAAACGTACACTCCAAGGAACAGATGTTGCCTTATTTGCAGTTACAGAGAATAGTGCAGCAGAGCCCTGCTTGCACACTGGCCCCACTGCTCTGATACACTCATTCGTGCTCAGGGATTTCATTTACACTGGTCTGCTCCCTGAAGGTTTTTGTGCAAGTTTCAGAACATCAGGTTTTGCAGAAGTTAGATGTCCACAACCATGCCTTTATTAACTTTACCAAACTGCTTACAAAAGGGCATTTTAGTATTAGATGCAAAATAAAGGAAAAGTTCATAATTTAATTAGACCTTTCTTATCAAGTTACTCCATAGTAAGTGGTAGAAGAAAAGTGCCCAGAGAAGTCGTGGATGCACCCTGAGAAGTTGTGGCAGCCCCCTCCCTGGAAATGTTCAAGGCCAGGTTGGATGGGGCTTTGGGCAACGTGGTCTAGTGGAGGGTGTCCCTGTCCATGGCAGGGAGTTGGAACTAGATGATCTTTGAGGTACCTTCCAACCCAAACCATTCTCTGATTCTATGAAAATTAATACTGGAGAGGATCATAGCTGAATTTGAGTAACACCTTTGCAATGATCATATTTTGTCAGTAATGATTGCTAAGTATTTTATTTAGGAAAGAAGACCAACAAATTAAGATTCATCTTTACCAAAGAAGGACTCTGACCATAAGATTACCAGGTGTTTTGGTGGACCAATTACACAATCAGATATGGACATAGACTGAACATCCAGCCATAGCATGCAATGGCCTGCCATAAAGTATGATCAGGTGATACTTGGCTTATAACATCAGTTATGGTAGTGTGAAATATTCACCTAGAAATGGTACTACAAGCAAAAAAACCCAAACAAACTGGTGTCCTTATCAAACCAAAAAAAGCCTCATAAATTTCTGGGAGCTCAATTAGGAATGTTCAGAAAACAAATAACTGTCAGGTTTGTTACTGTAAAAGCAAGCAATGTTATGAGCCAAAACCATACCCTCGGTCACAGGAGCTGTATCACCAAACATTTCTCCTCCAGCTGCCTTAGTGGTGTCTTACCAAATTATTCTAAGTCTCTCTTCTTTAAGGTTTGGAGATACATTGTGCTAAGTCAACATTTAAATGAACTATTTACCCAATTTGGGATGGAAGTCCAACTGAAAAAGCAAATATGATAAACTCACCTCAGCATCCTTCTAAGAACATGTTTAGGGACAGCTCTCTGTCCTTGCTGGATCAAGTTGGGTAGAAAAAAAACTTGAAAAACAGATGTTTGAGAAGTTGTCAGTGCCACCAAGGAGACTCCCACCTGGCCACAGGAGCAGGTAAGTCAACTTCATTTTAAGCCTTCCTGTTCTGTTCTACTTGGCTGCCTCTCCTAGCAAACAGCACACGTTCCTGCCGCTCAGACAGCACAGCAGCTATTTCAGGAAGCATGGCTTTGTGAATTGGGACAAAACTTTGGCTCCATTTTCCTAGACAGCTTGTGCTGCAGACCAAATTTCTTTTCCCTGAAAAGGACATTTCCCCTTCCTCCCTCCTTTGCAATCTGGCAAAAAGATAATTTCCTTCCCTTTATATACATCAGGATTCGAACACATGAGCCCTCCACCTCTGTGTATATGTGTGTCTTACTTTTTTTTAACCTGGTGATGAATCTAAATCAAATTTGGCACAGGGATGGAGACTTCAAAGATATTGCCTTACTAGATTCATGAAAATAAGAAGCCAGGTAGAGGAAAAAGTGCTTATTAATCCCTGCATTGTAGGAGAAGGTAAACTGTGAGCTCAACCCTTACTATATATTAGAGAATCCACACAAGAGCTAGCCCTCAAGTCAGAAATCTACAGAAAGCCAAGCTCAAATGAAAAATGGAGCAACAGATACAGTAAAATAAAATAATGTTGCAACGTTTATGTGCCCTACCTTGCTGGCAGAGCTGTACCTAGCTTCAGCAAGTTTTCATTCATCCAAATGGCCAATACTTGAAGAGTGTCCAGTGCAGACAGACCCTTCCAAGATTACCTTTCCTAGCCAAGATGAGTTAAATAAGAGATAATACTTTTCTCCAAATGGGGTTTCATGTGAAATTCCTACTATTACAGCAAAAAACCTAATACAGAGCAAACCAACAAACAAAAAATCCTTAACCACAGAGAGTCCTGATAATAATACGCAGTCACATCTAATACTCTGAAAGCATTTTCATAACATTCCAGCAAGTATGGGTGATACTATTATTTACCCCGTTTTGCAGAAAAGAAACTGAGACAGTTTTTGTGGTGCAGAAGAGAAACTGAGGCACTTGCCTTTACCAAGTTCACATGATGATTTTTGTAAGAGAGCCAGGAACCGAATGTGGATAGCTCATCCCACATGCAGACAGCAAAGTAGCCCTCCACTGACTAAAGAAACCCTTCGCTGCCGTTAACATTGGCCAGATGCAATGCGACGACTGTCGGCAGCGTGGCGCGGCAGCCCACCACCTGCCCTGCCAGCTCCCCTGTGCTACAACTTCTGCAACCCATGGAGAAGGAAGGCTGCATGCAGGGACTTATTCACATTGCTGTTGCCTCAAAATGAGGGATAGCAGATACTTGAGCAAGATAATATTTTGATTCTGTTATTCCAGCAATTGTAACCCTTAATGGGCAGTTTGCTTCGTTTCTGCCACTGTAAATCACCTGGAGCACATAATAGCACCCATTTGCTTCAGCTCCAAGGTTCCAGCAGAAGAAAGTGAAGAGGGAGAGAGCAAGAAAAAGTGTGATCAACTTTTCATTTCTACCACAGCTCAGCTAGTCATGCACAAAGTCATTTCTACAACAGCTCAGCAGGGTGTGCGCAAAGTCGCTGGATTTCATCCTGTCCTCACACTGCTCACAATCCAATTTTCAAAAAGTCCTTTTTCCACTCCCAGTGAGGCCCTAGGGAGTTGTTGTCCTGTTTCTGTGCAAGGATAAAGCCAAGAGCATTGAGGGGCAGCACAGAGGTTTTGTTTTCAAGCTCCACTCAGAGCTGTTTCCATGCTGCAGAGACATAGAGGGGAAGGGACAATCACTGGGTGATAAGAGCTTTTTGCCCAGAGAAATGGAGTAAAAATTATTCATTTGCTCCAATGGGGTCTTGCTGACATTGTTCATATTGGAACAGCCTGAGGTGTGCCAAGGCAACAGAGCAGATAAGGAAAAGTCCTTGGGAGAGATTGAGCTAGACCTGGTGGCTTTGTTCCTGCCTTCACCGTGGTTCTTCATATTCCCAAGGGGAGACACACGAAGCCAGCAACAGGGGAGGAAAAAGGAAAGAGGATCCTGAGAGTGGAACTGGGGTTTGGGGATACGCTGCATCCAAGGAGGCCACAGCAGCGCAGACCTGGAGGGACAGTGCCGGAGACTCCATGGTCTCAGCGCTTCCACTCTGTGGGCAGATGTCAAGCCAAAATGCTGCAGGTGTAAAGGCTGAGTTCAAAAAGGGTGAGGAATTAAAGGAATAATGGGACACCAGCAAAAATACTGGGCTTTTTAGATTATGATAAATAACGGAGGTGAAACCCCAGACAAAGAGAGCAGGTTTAATCTGTTCTACCCAAGACATTTACAGAAAATGATGTCCTACTCAAGGCATTTACAGTAAGGGAAATTAAGGCACAGACATGGGATGACAACCAGCCAAATTGATCCAGACAGTGACAAAAATGAAGTCTGGAACCAGGTCTCCTGGCTCCCATATGTGATGCTTGGGCCACTAAGGTGGCCCATCCTGCAATGTGCAAGGAAGAAGGGGACTTTGCAGCCCCTTTGCACACCTCATACCTCTACTAGTGACAGTGTTTTCACACACAGCACTCCATGGTTCACTACAGAGCTAGCAAAATCCCCATGTCCTAATCATTACCCTGCCAGCAATTATGATCTCTAGAGGGACCTCCTAGGGCAGATATTTAGGGCCTGTTTCCTTCCTGCAGACATTCTTCTTTCTTATTAATTGAGAACGGCTGAAGGGGAGAGTTAACTCTGAGGATTTGTAGGCATTAATTTTTCATCTGATTATTAATATGCTTGCGGCAGGTGTTGGAAGCTTTCTATTTTAGTGGTCTCAGAGAATGGCAAAGGATATGAGAACCACTTATCTTCATTTAAACCATTACCTGACGGGGCTAGTAGGAGATGAGAAGGGGTTGGACATAACTCTGTAGTATATTTGTAATGCAGTTTGCTTCTAATTCTATAATTGTGAAGTCTTTATCTCATGATAGTCACGTCTGACTTTCTTCCTTTCTGTCTTATCTCCACCTTGCCTTTTTATTCTTCTTCACAGGGTAAATGGGAAAAGCTACATTGTGTGAAATTATTCCCCAAGACTTCAAAATGGGAAAACTGTTTTGTCTCTTTGGAAAATCTTGGGGAATCTGACACTTTAGAACACCTGACACCAGTATAAAAACTGTTGACCCTCATGTGGTGTTAGCTTACCTGTAAAAAATGAATTGCTGGAATACAGAGAGAGACTGAAGATCTGCCAGAAGAGCTGCTACCACAGGAACATATCAATTGCCAGAGTAACCCTGCATTGAGGGCCATCCAGCTTCCTACCTGCTCAGCCCGATTTGAAAGGGGCAGCAATTCCCCCAGATTAAATGCAGCCACAATAAATGTCTTCAGTATATAGTCTGTATTTAGTAAATATCTTTATATATATTGGTTATGTGTTATCTTCTTAGTAACTATTTTCTGCTTTAGAAAAGGTTTCATTCAACTCATTGCAGAGCAGAAGCTGTATGTAGTTTGAGTGGCCACGGCAGCCACCCGAGAGAACTTCGAGCAGATCCATGGTATGTATCAGGCTCTAAAGACATCGAGAAATGTTTAGCAAAAAAAAAAAAAAATAAAAAAAAATTATTTGCAGGTTATGGCTGGTCCACAGAGGGAAGATTAAGTCAGTTTGAGTAACTTGCAATGCATAATTCTACTTACTCCGATCAAATGTCCCAAACTTTGAAGTCAGTTTGGTTTGCTAATGGCTTCTTGATGATCAAGATTGGAGCTTTGGGCAGTTGCTTTAAAGTTGTTCTTACCACAAAATTAGATCCCATGCGTAGACTTTGACTGTAACCACTAGTTGAAACCATCCTCATTTTCACCCTAAACTAAATGCTTCTGGGGGCTTTTCTAAATATGTACATAGGTCTTAGCCCTGTTTTGACACACAGGACTGATGTTTGCAGGAAAGCTCTAATAAATCTCATTCACCTTGAACTCCCCAAATTCCACACAGTGTTTTCTTCTGTTAGGCTGTTCCTTGGATGGTTGGGTATTCGCTAGAGCACATTCCTGACAGCACCGTGGCAAAATCCCCCCCATTTTTTTTTTTTTTTTTTTTTGCCTGGAACTAAACAAACTGCTAAGTATGCAAATTATAACCTCCCTCTATTCATTTTGCCTTCATTGGCTCACTGTACAACTGGATCCAAACATCTGTGCTTCGGGGATATATATCTGACGGATCTTGGCACTGGGCTTTGCATAACAGGTGAAGCCCTGAAGTAGGTCAGCATAGATCAGCGACGCAGAGCTTCTGTGTCTCTGGCAAATCCTTTAAAAATCTTACTTTGTGTTCATAAACTTTGTATATATTTAGTATCTACTTAAAAACGTTAGTTCTCCTAGAGTAGGGTGGAGATTGATGCCTTTAGTTAAAGGCAGCCAAAGCAGCTAGTGAATATGCTGTGTTAAGACTACCACCAAGAGGCCAGTAAGGAGATGGCTGAGGAGATTTAATTGCATCATTTCACCAAGAGCAGAGCACTCCTTAGCAGAAAAGTCAAAAGCTGGGAAAGCAAAGCTGGGAAGCAGATTCTTAATAACCAGCTGAAGCCCTTTCTGGCATCATTTCATGGCAGCAGGATCGAAGAATGGCAAGGAGAGGGGGGCATGCCTCCGATATAAATGCAGCAAGCACAGAGAAATGCTTCGGTATGCACCCTGCATGCCAGTGCCTGGCTACTGCTGCAGCAGCACAAGGAATACAGCCTGGACATCCCTGTCCCCAGGTCTGCTGTCGTGTCAGCATCAGACAATATCCCCTTGCAATGCAATCAGCTCAGACCCTGCATTGCATCATTATACAGGGCAGAGGCCATCACATCTGTCCCAAGAAATAGCATCCTTTTTAACCACAGAATTTCCTTTCAAGCAGTGCTCTGCACTGAACACCTCTCCATTGTTCCACGGCAAACTCAGATCAGTGAAATGTGATCAGAACTGAAAAGAAAACTAACATTTTGCAACTTAAATTACCTGAGAAGTCACCAAGCCTGAGTATTTCCCAGCCACACACACAACATGAGTGTGCTCAGCACTGCTTATAGCATGATGATGTGTGGACCAAGATCAGACTGCTCACCGCATAGTGAAGGAAAACTCCGTAGCTGGACCTATGCTAGCAATAAATAGTGGCAGATACAGACTTAAACACTCAAACTTAATTATCTATTCTGCTAAAACTCTGCAACAATCTCTGGCAATGTCACAGCCTGGACTAGCTAGCTGTCATCTGCACAATTTCTGCACAAAGTTGTAGCACTTGCACAAGACAGGGACTGTTCCCAACAGGCAGTTTGGATGCAACTATTCTGTTTCAGGCAGCAAGACAGTTCAGTGATGAGATCACCCTCTGCCTGGTGAGCTCAGTGCCCAAGGTTGGTCCTGGGTATGTGTGATCTCCGAGTGCTGATGTAGCCTGGAGTATCTACAAGGCGTTGAGGAAGAGGAGGTTTTCAGTGAAAATCTTACTGGAATGTCTTCTTGAGTGTGTGCTTGGCACTGTTGGCCCCATGTGATGAAACTCCCTGAGAAATTTCCATAAAAGAATGGTTAAATGGTCCATAAAGATAATATACCCTGCCTTAGGGCAGGCAGCTGAAGTAGATTACCTTGCCAGGAGCCTTTCAACCCTCTTTTCTCTGACTGCTTCTAAGATAAAACTTCGTGAGAGTGTAAGTCAGTATTAAATAAAGGAGGAGAGCAGTCCACAAATGAGTTTTTTTTTCCATAATCCTTCCTCTGCTCAACAGAGTGGAATTTTTCCAGTTAAATGGGAGAGAGCCAGTACAAAATGACCCTTGGGAAGGACTATGGTGCGAGATGTGGGGAATATACATAATCACTGTTACAATGAAACACAATGATTGGGAAACAGACTGAGGAAACAAAGGCATTTGAATTCTGCTTTAAATTGACTTTGCAGTGCAGCTCTAAGTTCGCTGCCTATGATGATGCCTGCATTTTATTTGATTGTGCATGTTGTGCACAGAAAGGATCTGATTCATCATGGGTTGACTCCAGGGTTAGATTGGGATATTTCCAGGAGAAAAGTCAGATCCCAGAATATTAATCCAGAAATGCAGAATTCAAAGATGGCCAAGCAGACGTACAGACATGTGTATGCATCCAGGCCCTTGAGCCATATGGGTACTCCTAGTTTTATTGGTCTCCAAAGTAATACATATTTTTCTGATGGTAGCAGCTCTCATAATTCACCTATTCAGAATCAAAGACTCATAGATTCATTTAGGTTGGAAAAGATCTTTAAGATCATTGAGTCTAACCGTTAACACTGCAAAGCCCACCACTAAAATATGTCCCTTAGCACCACATCTACACATCTTTTAAATACCTCCAGGGATGGTGACTCAACCACTTCCCTAGGCAGCCTGTTGCAATGATTGATAACCCATTCAGTGAAGATATTTTTCCTAATATCCGATCTAAACCTCCTCTGGCACAACTTGAGGCCATTTTCTGTCATCCTATCACTTGTTACTTGGGAGAAGAGACCAACCCCCACCTGGTTACAACCTCCTTTCAGGTAGTTGTAGAGAGCGATCAGGTCTCCCTTCAGCCTCCTTTTCTCCAGGCTAAACAACCCCAGTTCCCTCAGCTGCTCCTCACAGGACTTGTTCTCTAGACCCTTCACTGGGGTCATCAATGAATGAATGAGCAATGGGTTCTCTCTCCCTCCTTTTACTGTATGCAACATTAAAGGAATTCGGAGCATCCAACAAAGAACTCGTGGTTGCTTTTTTGCTAGCAATTCTGGTACCAGCAACTGTGAACAACTACATTCAGTATCGCTCTGGATTTGGCCTGCCACCCACTGCTTGAGAATTCACTCACGTGCTTTCCTCAGAACTTTCTAAGCTTATCCACCTATACAATTTGACACACACAAAATTTGAGTGTCCCAATGAACCCACCTGGAAGGAAAGTTGTCTGGAGTACAGGTTTGCTCTTTTCTGAATGGTTCCCTGGCTCTGTCCTCAGCATCATGGAAGGACGTGCTCAGTTGTTACAGGTCTGGCAGGATCAGGGACACAGCTTTGGGGTGAGATTAAGACAAGAAATCTCATCCAAAATCAGTCTATGAAGGACAAGAGTCTCTTTGCTCATTCCAATTCTCCTCGTCCCAGTAAAGCCAATAGCAAAATTCCTATTAACTTCAACAGATGCTGAACAATGCTCTGGTGGCACAGACAGAATGAAGGAAATCTCATGTCCCCTTTGCTACCTTGAGGATTAGATAGTGCCTGCTGGTGTTTGGGATACAGTGGACTTAGTGTATTTGCTAGTCCAACAGCTTAGAGGAGTTCCTCAGCCTACACTGAACAAAAATTCCTGTGATTGTGAATAACGAAGAGCCAAAGAAGCCCTGGGGACAACAGTTCTGTTTTCTCTGCCCAGCATGCCATTTCAGAGACCTTGGAATTCCTTGAGAGCTAAAGAAATTAAAGCAGGATAGTTGAAATATGCCTCTGTAGGGCTCCGAGACACGGAGCGTTTTTGCTGGTTTGTATTTTTCATCCTCTGTGGCTGTTTCAAAAATCTCTTTAAATATTAAAGGCAACAATATTTATTTTAGAGAAATAATATATGTAGTGCAGTGAGATTTCCATTTGTGTGTTTAGCACAAAAAGCGGTTTGAAATCTCTTATATAAAAGTATTTTTAGACCTGAAAAACAAAGAATGCGGGAACTTTTGAATAAATCAGCTTTCTCTTTTCTTCAGGGACTCTTCCATGTGGACCTTTTCAAAGCCTTAATTTAGTTGGCTATATTTCCAGACTTTGTGTGGTCAAAGAATGAGTCTACTAGTTTGGTTCCATGGTTGTTCTAGCCCAATGCTTTGTCTCTAGGAGTGATCTGAACTAAAACATTGGAACAACATGGTGTAAGACATCCATGGTTTACAGACTAGAAATCAGCTGATATCTCAAAAGCCTCACTCTGATCTCTACTAAGTCTGGCTTACATTCAATACTTAGCTGAAGATGTCCTTACATTTTGGAGAAGCCAAAAACCTTCTTCCACCAAGTCGCCAAATTGTTAAACCCACGTTTTTATTTTAGATACCAACTGATAATATTAGATTATACCAGTCTAATATTCCACCCCAGACCAGGTCCCGATCATGAATTTTGTTGTTATCCCAATTAATTCAATATGTTTCACTTCCCTGCAGTGTAGATTTGCCCAAAGAATCAGGTCCATAAAGGTCTTATGCATATAGCCAAGCAACAGTTCTAGGCTGTGGTGCTGGATGAATTCAAGAACAAAGCTAGTGGAAGAAAATGTTTGCTGGTTTTTTTCTTTAAAAATTGGTAGTGAAGCCTTTTAAAGATGAATTCACTGCAATGTATTCAGAACTTCCTACTGGGAGGGAAATCAAGTGATTATTGATATTGTCTGTTTCTTGATCTGCTGAGGCACTTTCTCATGCAGTAAAAAGAACATGCCTAAAAGATCTGCATTATAATTAATACTTTCCCTTTTTCTCCAGAAGCCATTTGCTTCTTTTCCTCTCTTTAGCTATAAAAGTACTCACTGATACAGCAAATAAATTATAAAAAGTTTTGAGTCCAGAATACTTAACCCAGCCCAAACTTTCTCTTTTAGAACTGACTCACTATCTGCTCCCAAGCAACATGTCTTTTGGCAGAAGAGACATGGAGATTATCAGCCAAAACAGATCATGCTGTATGGGATCCCATGTCCCTCATCCTTCTTTGACCTTGCAGTAGGCCAGCAAAAATGGGCTAAGAGGTTTTCCTAGTATGTCAAAATGACAGGTCTCCTATTCCACCCATTTGTCACCTGTAAATATCAAATTATTTGGCTATTTTCCTTCTGCCTCCACACATTCAAATTAAACAAACCTACTTTATTTTCTGAGTCTTCATATACTCAGCATGCTTTGAGCCTAGGACCCAAGTGACGTGTTCCACCCCGGCAACCTGGACTCAGTATGATTTTCTGTCTAGGGGAGACTATGGTTCCCAGAGAAGCAAAGAGATGATGAGACAGTAGAGAGTCCATCCTACTGTTTATTCTGCCTCTTACCCAGCCTGGGGATTGTCTGCTCATTCATTATAGCTGCTGAAGAAATCAGGCAAGAATATGTTCTTCTTCACTCTCAGGAGTATAAAGATGAAGATCTGATGCAGACTGCAATCCTAGAGTAAAATGAGCATGGATTCTGTTGACAGAAAATGGCTAGAGAAAGAAAAAGTAAATGTAGTGAAAATATATACATTTCTGAGATAAAAGCTCCTGTGGTAGCTTGGAGGGTTCAAACACACCTGTGAGTTAATGCAGGGTAAAAAGTTTCTGTGTATCAGCAGACCTGAGGTAACTGCCCTTGTGTGTACTTTCATCTTACAGTAAATCTGAGTTAATTTGAGTTGCACCAGTCCTCTTTCTTTAAAAGAATTTAAATGATTCAAATAACTTCACATTTGCTACAGGCAAGAAGCTTGTGCATGGACTGTTGCCACGGAAACTTGCTCACAGATCTGAACACAAAGGAAATATCCTTATTGTTTCATTAATTACTGCATTAAAGCAAGATGCCATCTGAGATCAATGCTTATTGTGCTAGGTATACAGTGAGAAATACTCTTTGTCCCAAAAAACTGCTGATCAAAACAAGTAGCTTCTTTTCAGCTTTGCAGACAAAATGTTTATTTTACAAAGTTAAGAGTTGAACCAGAGTCACATAAATCAAAGTCAACCCACTGCCTCCAGATCAGGCAAGTTATTGCCGAGGAAGTCCAAGGCTGGAGGTCCACAGGGACTCCACTGACAACTACACGGGTACCAAAGGCTGCCAGCACGGATCTGAAATTTGAGCCACAAACTGTGTTTCCGGTTTTCTGGGTTGTTTTTTTTGTTTTGTTTTGTTTTTGCACAGATCTGAGCTCTGTAACTGCACTAGCAAATGCAGGCTAATAAACAACAAATTTCCTACAATGGCACTTCGTATTTCAGCCTCTATTCGTTTTCCTCTCATTGTTACCCAGGAGGTAATGGCACTGTTTGCTCTTCACAACAGACATACACCCTGATACATTGTGCCTCTGAGAACAAGGCACAAAATTGAAGTTGGTAGAGCGTAATGAGTGGCATTTTCATGGCATAATGGGTTTTAGCCATCATCTCAATAATCACAGAGCTGACATGTCAGTAATTGCAGAGGAATGGGGTTTGGTGCTGAAAAGCTGCTCTCCTCCACTTGTCAGACTAGGTTCAAATGACTGATTGCACCCCATCAGTGCTGCTGGGAGGCACACTGGTGCTTTCCCAAATGTGGCTTTCAAGTAAAGTTAGGATTTAGTTTGAATCCACAGGCATGGCATGACTTTGTCACAAAACCTGCTTTCTTTCCATAAGATACTGATGGAAAGACTGTTTCTTGAATCAGGGCCTTCATCTAACACTGCTCAAGAGAGGTCCACAAAGACATATGGTGTAAAAGGAGATCTCACTGAGAATTTGCTAAAGCTGAGAAATCCAGAGCCAAACCCAATCTAGCTTTATAGCCTTCAATTCTTCTCCTCCTGCTTCCAGGATCACTAGGGCATCCACTTGTAAGTGCACATGAAAGGATTTTCCCAACCATATCTCAGACGTAGGATTCTTTTAATCTCCAGCTACCAAATTTTAGTTCTTTAACTCATGCTCTAAAGTTACATCTATGGCAACATTCATTTCCATCCCTGGACTGACACTCATATACTTCTCCATGGCCCCTATTTCCTTAACCAGTTTAAGTATTGGATCCGGGGCCAGCAGAGAAGAAATTTGCTTAACCCTGTCACTGTTCCTCAGGTGGGGAATGAACATGACTCAGAAAAACAAGCTTCACCCACCCAAGGTACCTCAGGGAATGATGTCCAACTGAGGGCAGGGCACTCATGCACTGACTATGACCTGAAGAGCAGCTGAATCCTAACTATGTCTCTCTGCAGGGTTGGAAAAGACCCTTAAGATCATCGAGTTCAACTGTAAACCTAACACTGTGAAGTCCACCACTAAACCACGTCCCTAAGCGCCATATCTACACATGTTTTAAACTTCTTTCAGGCTCTGAGGATGCTCTTGCTTCCTTCTGCCTTCTCCCAGCCATTTGGAACCATGTCCTCACATTGTGGCAAGGGCTGCTCCCCTCAATCCCACTCCATCTTTTAGGCCCTCTGGGGGTAGCCAGAGAATCACAAAGTGACACTTTTCAGGCAGGAGGAGGAGTGTCAGAAGGTTCTTTCAGTCCTCTTGCAGTGTGCAGATTTTCCAAACTTCATCAGCAGAGATTGCAAATTCCTCTACAGGGATTTACAAACAATAGGAGTAAGTTTCTTTGTTGTCTTTGCTGTCTTTACAGCGCTCTGGGAGGTACTCCAGGAATCTGTCAATTACTGAGTGAAAACCATCATCCTTAATGCCCATGAATCAAGAGCAAACGTGAGGCCAGCCTCTGGTTTAGAGACTAGGAGGAAATCTGTATCTCTGATTCTTATACTTTCCTCTGAGATGTTCTCACTAACACGAGAGATAGGACATAGTGCAAAACAATCATTGCCTTAAATCCTGTCTGGTACTTGCACTTTGATGTTTTCTACCCAAAAAAAAAAGATAGAAGAGATCTTTACTATGCGGTGGTTCTCAATGCAAAGATGTCTAAGCTTGGGGATCCAAAGCACACTGAGAAAGGTCTGGCCAATTAACTCCAGACTGGAAGTAGCAAAACTGTGTCAGCACATAGTTTTATAGCACCTGCCAACTAGGGACATTTTAAAAAAAAAAAAAAAAAAAAGTGATTGCTACGCATGCTCAGGTTTAAGCCAACTGCTTCAAATTCCTTTTCCACACTTTCTACAAACTTCCATACACTTTCTTTATTTCTCCAGTGTCACTTTGTTGTGTCTTGGGATTTTCCTCCCTGCTTTTACATTGTTGTCTCCAGACCCCATTAATATTTCTGATTATCTTTTTTCACGCTATCTCTTCTTAATACTTAAAACTTATGTGAATTATGGTATCAGCCCTGAATGAAAATAATCTATTAGCACAAAAGAATTTCCTCTGGACAATTAAAAAAAAAAGTTGATTAAACTAATAACTCTAATCTTCTCACTGTTATGCAGTTGTATTCCAGAAGACAACAAAGATTGCACCACAATTCTAGTTTAGTCTCCTTCTCCGTTCTTTGGG
This sequence comes from Balearica regulorum gibbericeps, assembly GCF_011004875.1. Taxonomy (NCBI): domain Eukaryota; kingdom Metazoa; phylum Chordata; class Aves; order Gruiformes; family Gruidae; genus Balearica; species Balearica regulorum. The sequence goes on from NC_046185.1 coordinate 3,857,436, forward strand.
GCTTTCTCTAGCTAGTTTTCTTTTCTGAGTACCTCACAAGTCCTAATACATCTGTTTTCACAGTTCTTTCATGCACTCTAGCTATTCTCTAAGATCCATATTATCTTGCTCCTTGCAAGTCTGTGGAGCATCTTTTCAGTGGAGAGAGGAACAGAGCAAAATATTATCTGTTGTATCAATCCTTGGAATGCAATTTAGGTAAAAATATTCAAGGAAAAATGTGTAGTTCTCAATACTGATCATTTATAAGTGAGCGAATTTGGTGCCTGCAGCATTCCCTATCTCTATACTACAGACAACAAGAGACCTCAAAGTCTAGTGGCAATTTAGGCATTCCTTTACTGGCTGCTGCATCTGGAGGATGAAGAAAAAAAAGACAGTTAGCCCATAAAGGGCTGGCAAAATTGAAGAAAGGTAGTTTTTCACAGAGCACTAAAAGGATTTGTTCTTCCTCCAGGGACTGCACAGCAGAAGCACAGCTTCTTGGCCTTCGAGCACAAGCTGGCAATAAAGGGAAGAAAAGCTCTCCCGTGAGGGTTTAGTAAGGCATCAGGAAAATGAATTTGGATGTTCCAGGTGAATTCACGTCTTCATTGCCTTCTAGAGCAAACCACAAGCATATTCATTATGAATGGTATGGCTGAGCTGATTAAATGCAGTGGTCTGCAATGTTGGCATCTACATCTGAGGAAGTCAGACAGCAAATCGACAGATTCAACAGAGTAAGTGACATCACACCTCGTCCTAAACATTGACACGTTTTTTGGTAAACTGAACTGAACCTAACTCCACTCAGTATATTAACTGGTTCTCCATCGATTAGAACAGGAGCCTAGGTAACTTAGTCAGATGTAATGTACACATTGTAAACACCTAAAGTTAGGGAACATAAATGCTATGCCATACAAATCTTTGTGCCTGTGCACATGGCATAATGCAACGCCATTCAGATACAGATTGGGTTGCTCTAATATTCTTTCCCTGTGATGCAGTGTGGTCACAGGAGGTGGAAACACAAAGCTAACCATCTGGGGAAAAAACAGATTTAGAAACAGCTTAGAGTTTCACTAAGATGCCAAGTAGATGCACAACTCAGGACTAGCATAAAAGTCTAGCATCCGTTCACCCACTGTGTCTGTTTATTGCATCTGTGAGCAACAGTCATGCAGCAGAAGTGAGGACGAAACACCTGAACTTCACAAATGTCTTTTGAAACCCATTTGCAAGAAGGTTGATTTGGACCCACAGGCAGCAGCTCAATTAAACTTTACTTCCATCTGTACAACAGTACTCAGCTACTGGACCTGCAACGAATGGCAAGTTGGCCCAAAGGGAAAGGTTCCTGCAAAGTCATACAGTGTCTTTCCTCTGGTTATTACAGCTCCAATCCCATGGCATCTCTTCTTTTACCATGTCCTCTACAATTCCCCAGTTAGTTCCTGCAAGTCTATTAAGTCCTCTGCAAGCCCCAGTCAGCATGGGTTTATGAAAGGCAGGTCCTGCTTGACCAAACTAATCTCATTCTGTGACAAGATGACATGCCTAGTGGATGAGAAAAAACGTTGTGAATATCTACCTAGACTTTAGTGAAGACTTTGACACTGTTTGCCACACCATTCTCCCGGAGAAACTGGCTGCTCACGGCTTGGACGGGTGTAGATTTCACTGTGTAACAACTGGCTGGATGGTCAGACTCAAATAGTTGTGGTGAATGGAGTTAAATCCAGTTGGCAGCTAGTCACAAGTGGTGTTCCCCAGGGCTCAGTACTGGGGCAGTTCTCTTTAATATCCTTATTAATCATCTGGACAAGGGGATATAGTACAACCTCAGTAAGTTTGAAGACAACAACTTGTGCAGAAGTGTTGATCTGCTTGAGGCTGTAGGAAGGCTCTACAGAGGGACATGGACAGGCTGGATCCATGGGCTGACACCAAATGTATGAGGTTCAACAAGGCTCAGTGCCGGGTCCTGCACTTGGGTCACAACAACCCCAGGCAACGCTGCTACAGGCTTGGGCAAGAGTGGCTGGAAAGCTGCCTGGAGGAAAAGGACCTGGGGGTGTTGGTCTGCAGCTGCCTGAATATGAGCCAGCAGTGTGCCCAGGTGGCCAAGAAGGCCAACAGCATCCTGGCTACTACCAGAGACAGTGTAGCCAGCAGGACTAGGGTAGTGATCATCCCCCTGTACTTGGCACTTGGCACCTTGAGTACTGTGTTCAGTTTTGGGCTCCTCACTACAAGAAAGACATTGAGGTGCTGGAACGTGTCCAGAGAAGAACAACAAAGGTGGAGAAGGGTCTAGAGAACAAGTCCTGTGAGGAGCAGCTGAGGGAACTCAAGATGTTTAGCCTGGAGAAAAGGAGGCTGAAGGGGAGACCTGATCACTCTATACGACTACCTGAAAGGAGGTTGTAACCAGGTGGGGGCTGGTCTCTTATCCCAAGTAACAAGTGATAGGACAAGAGGAAATGGCCTCAAGTTGCTCCAGGGGAGGTTTAGATTGGATATTAGGAAAAATATCTTCACCGAAAGGGTTATCAACCATTGCAACAGGCTGCCCAGGGAAGTGGTTGAGTCACCATCCCTGGAGGTATTTAAAAGATGTGTAGATGTGGTGCTAAGGGACATGATTTAGTGGTGGACTTGGCGGTGCTAGGTTAATGGTTGGACTTCATGATCTTAAAGTTTTTTTCCAACCTAAACTGTTCTATGATTCTGTCCTTAGAGTTTGTTTCTCTCCGTAGCTTGCTAGATGAGGTCCTTAGGGCTGAGGGGAAAGACTTTTTTTTTTTTTTTTTTTTTTTTTTTTAAATTGAATTAGAAAAGAGAAAAGGTAAAACTAATTCCCTGTGAAAATCCATTTTTCATTCAATAGCACCTTGTTACCCCAAGGTAAACAAGTCAAATCTCGTTTCATAAGGTTCTTATTGTAAATGTAGGAGCTTGCACTAAAACAGAGAAGACAGAGAGTAGAACAAAGACTGTATTGGAAAGAAACTTCTCTATTACAGTAATTCCAGGTAAAGTCAAGGCTCCTTTGTGCCATAGTTATATAGACACTGTTGAGAATAAAGAGTAGAACATGAAACCTGAAATGTTTGTCCTATAGAGGCAAGACAGATACAGAATCAGGGAAAAGGGATGCCACAGGAAATGAAGGAACAGTATTCTTTTGCCTTATAAATATTTAAATGGGATCCACATTGAGTCTTATACTCATGAAACAGGGGTCTAAACACAAGGATCTGCAAGTGTGTTAGGGGTCTAAACATAATAGGAGTGGAGACACAGGGCCTGCTTCAGCTAACCATGCACAGCCAACCATACATGACACCTTAAAGTATCTAAGGTGTGGCAAAGAGCTGATATACTGGACAAAGTACCTGCAGGAGGCTTCAGAGCTGGGGGAGAGAGGCGATACTCCCCATCATCTCAAATGAACCTAATTGCCATTGTTCAGGCAAGAGACTTGAGACCCAATGAGTTTTTAGTTCACCCTAATGAGTTTTAGTTCACAGTCACCTGCATTTGCTGAGGTAGAAGGATGGATCAGTTCTACTCCAGAAAGAGAGCACCAAGACTGCCAACCTAAAGAGGTGTTCAAAGCTCTGCAAAAAAGAGAGTATTGTTTCAAAAAGTCCTTGTATGCCAGTGCACAAGAAGGTAACAGTGGTATTGACTTTTTCTGCTGCTGCTTTAAAAAGGATGAAAAAAGAAACAGAGCTTTTTGATTGGGAAAGTCACAAAGAATAATATAAATAGTTGGGGAAAATTTATTTTATATTATTGAAATGTCATTAGACAAATGAAGTTACAAGAAAGAAAATCCTGATAAATAACATGTATTTATGTGCACATACACACATTCACACATAGACACAAATATATATGTCTTTACTTGCCTTTTTGACAAAAAAAAAAACAAAACAGCAGGCAGCAATTACTAAGAGGCACTATGAATAGGGATTGGTTACAATAGGGATATAAATTCTGTCATATGATATCAGTGGGTTTATACGAGGGTGCTAATTAGAACAGCATACACCAGATCTACATATTGCCAGCTTTCATGTTGGCTTGTCAAACAAAACAGAGGCAGGAAACATCATTTCACTAATTTGGGGGATAAAATAACAAAAATCAAATAGGGAGGAAGGAATGAAAAAGGAAAGAGACACAGAGGAGATGGATGCCTCACAAAAACCTAGTGTGTGGGTAGTTACCTCAGCTGTTCTGTCCCTGAACCTGGAAACATTTTCATAGGCATTGCAAACTTTTTTTCCTGCTATTGTGATTTGCTGGATCCAAAGAGAAGTGAGACCATGACCATGAACTTGCCAGACTCCTTCCTGTTCAGGTAGGAGAATCTGTGAGGAGGTTTTCACAATGGGTAACCAACCTCAAAAACTCAAGAGGCACAGAAATTGAACATGCATTTGCTGACATCCTGGATACAGTATCCATAGTGGGAAAAGGGATAGGCAACATAGGGAAAGCCAAGACAAGATGCTATCAACCCTACTGATGCCTGGAGAAAGGAAGCAATATGTCCATCTCCAAAACAGTCAAGAAGGAGGATGCAGGGAACTACAAGATGGTCACCCTCACCTTATTTCCTGGGGTAATTACAGAACAAAGCCTCATATAATCTCTTTCCAGGCACTTGAAGGACAAGAAGGTGAACATGTGCTGTGTGAGGAGAGGGTGAGAGAACTGGGTTTATTTACCCTGGAGAAATGAAGACTTTGAAGGGACCTAAAAGCAGCAGTACCTATGGGGAGGCCATCAAGAAGACACAGACAGGCTCTTCACAGTGGTGCATGGTGCGAAAGTGAGAGACAGCAGTCAAAAATTGAAACAGAGGAAGTTCTGACTTTATATAATGTAAAAAATATTTACTCCAAGGATATTTAAGCACTGGAACAGGAGCTTGGAGAGGCTGAGGTCTCTCCATAGGTTTTGAGACCCCAGTGGACAAAGTCCGAAGCAACCTGATCTGAATTCTGTGTTGATCCCCTTCGATTAGGATGTTTGGCTAGAGACCTCCTAAGGTCGATTCCAACCTTAATGATTCTGTTAAGCTATGAATAGGAAGAACCAGTCCAGATTTACCAAAGACACATTGTCCCTGATCAACATGATCACCTTCAGTGATGTGATGTCCAGATGTGTGGATGAGGGGCAAACCGGGGATGCCATTTACTCTAAGGCTTTCAGTGTAGTCCCATAATATCCTGCTAGCTTGGATATTAAAAAGATTTGCAAGATGGGTACAAGATGGACAACAAGATGCATAAAAAATTGGCTGCACCACCAGGCTCACAGGGTAATCTGGAAGTCTGTTAGGAATGTCATTCCTCTGGGATCAGTGCTAAGGGTGAAACCATATAACATCTCTGTCACCAAAAATATGATGTCCCTCAGCAAGCCTGTGCTTGACACCAGACTGTGGGGCATGTACTGGGTTTGCGTGGCAAGGTTTTGCTAGCAGGGTGGGGCTACAGAGGTGGCTTCTGTGAGAAGATGCTAGAAGCTTCCCCCATGTCCAACAGAGCCAATGCCAGCTGGCTCCAAGACGGATCCATCGCTGGCCAAGGTCAAGCCCATCAGCAACAGTGGTAGCGCCTCTGGGATAATGTATTTAAGAAGGGAAAAAACCTCCACCAAAATCAATTGCAGCCAGAGAGAGGAGTGAGAAGATGTGAGAGAAATAACTCTACAGACACCAAGATCAGTGAAGAAGAAGGGGGAGGAGGTGCTCCAGGCGCCTGAGCAGAGATTGCCCTGCAGCTCGTAGAGAAGACCGTGGTGAGGCAGGCTGTCTATGCAGGTTTATGGTGGAGCAGATATCTACCTGAAGCCCATGGAGGGCCCCACGCTAGAGAAGGTGGAGGCACTCAAAGGAGTCTGTGACCCCTGGGAAGCCCATGCTGGAGCAGGTTTGCTGGTAGGACTTGTGACCCTGTGGGGGACCCACGCTGGAACAGTCTGTTCCTGAAGGACTGCACCCCATGGAAGGAACACACATTGGAGCAGTTGATGAAGAACTGTAGCCTGTGGGAAGGACTCACATTGAAGAATTTCGTGGAGGACTGTCTCCTGTGGGAGACGCTGGAGCAGGGGAAGAGTGTGAGGAGTCCTCCCCTGAGGAGGGGGAAGGAGCAGTAGAGACCATGTATGATGAACTGACCACAACCCCCATTCCCCATCCCCCTGCACCGCTGGCAGGGAGGAGGTAGAGAAATTGGGAGTGAATTTATGCCCAGGAAGAAGGGGGGGGGGGGGGGGGGGGGGGGGGGGGGGGGGAAGGTGTTTTTAAGATTTATTTCTCATTACCTTACTCTGATTTGATTGGTAATAAATTAATTTTCCCGAGTTGAGTCTGTTTTGCCAGTGATGGTAATTGATGGTAATTTCTGAGTGATCTCTCCCTGTCCGTATCTCAACCCACAAGCCTTTTGTTTTATTTTCTCTCCCCTGTCCAGCTGAGAAGGGCAGTGATAGAGCAGCTTTGGCAGGCACCTGGCATCCAGCCAGGGTCAACCCACCACAGTAAATCTCAAGACTAGGTCCTATTTTACCAGCCCCATGACCCCATCTCAGAAGAAGGAGGCAAAAGTAAATACATCCAAGACAGTCAGAGCACTTGGTAGCCTAAGACATTACATCCTAAGGTCTCCCTTTCCTCAGCACCCCTTGGCATTCATTCCCAACAAGACTTGTTGAAAGAAAGAAATCTAATTTTAGGATAAATAGTAACACATTCTGTTTGTCCCTGTCACCTGGATGTCTTCCCAAGGGTTTTGCTCAGTTTTGAGTAGCTGGCCTTGAGTTCTGCCTCTACAGCAAGGGGATAAGGTGTCAGCAGACCTTGGCAGATTCACACACATTGCTCAGTGCCAGAAGAACAGACCTACTTAAGAATAATTGCTCTTGATAGACTATTGACTTTGATTAGGAAACACACATTAACATCTTTCTTCATTTAACCCTCACTTGTAGAAGGTAGCCTCCTTAAGTGTTCTGTTGTCTGGAATATTAGACCAGGAATTAAAAATGACAGGATGGACAATTTGGCAGCAAGTGTTTAATTAGACAATAAATCAGAGTCCCTGAGAGCACAAGGATCTGTGGCATCTCCCTCCTTTTGGATATAAATCATATTGTTTGTCCGATGTACAACACCCCCTTATTACACGCTGCAGATGGAGATGTATGCCCTTTGCTGTTGGTTTTAGCAAAGCCACATTGGCAAGGAGAAAACGCAAGTGTATTAACATTTTAAGTGCTTTTCTGCCGATGGATCTGGGGGATCTTCCAAAATGCTACATGCATTCTGTCTTCAGGATTAAGCTATGAGTCTTCCTCCAGACTTCCAGATCTAAACCCAGACATTTCATGGTCTATTTCCCCTCACCTTGTAATACCCTTAGTAGGATTTTAGCATTTCTTTTTTGAGAATGAGGAAAAGCTGGAAATGCCTCTCAGCTTCCTGAAGTCCCAGTGGGTGAGATGTCAAATGACAGATCATATGCTGATATGGGATATCAGATGCTTTAGCAGCTCACTCAATTACAATGCAGGGGAAGGTTGGTGTTGGGCTGGAGCCAGGAGTTTGCAGCTCAAAATCATGCATAGGGTCTTGCTTGGTAGCAGACTGCCTTCTCTGTCCTGCTCTGGGTCCTTGTCCTGGTCCTGGTGCTTTGTCCTTGGCCAAGAACATAGGACAACGTAGACACAGTGGCATGACAGCTGAAATAGGAGAGGAGAAATTCACTGAGCACTGAGTCTCATGAAGAATAAGTGATAATGGACAGATTAACTACCTGATTTGTCTTTCTTTAGTTTTTGATTCATCTACAGCCAAACTTTCTGTTTCAGGTCATTCAATCCTCCTTCAAACTTTTCTCCTTCTCATCTAACCTCTTCTTTCTTTTTCTTTCTTTCTTTCTTTCTTTCTTTCTTTCTTTCTTTCTTTCTTTCTTTCTTTCTTTCTTTCTTTCTTTCTTTCTTTCTTTCTTTCTTTCTTTTCTTTCTTTCTTTTCTTTCATTCTTTCTTTCTTTCTTTCTTTCTTTCTTTCTTTCTTTCTTTCTTTCTTTCTTTCTTTCTGTCAATTTGCACATGAAAAAAATGCCATTTCAGAATGAAACACTACAAAGGTGTATTTGCCAACAAGGAAATAAAGCTTCTCATTGTTTTAGAAAATGTTACCTAACGCCAACAAAACTATTTGCTAAATTTCCCTCGTTTCAGAAAGAATTTTGTTGTCCTTCTGAAAATCTGTATAGAAAGGTGTAATACAATAGTCCCTCCCCCAGACCTATGCATACTCAAGACGAAGGCTCCACATTGGCCATTCTCCCACCACTCAGCTTATAACAAGCATTGCCTTATCCCATGGACCTTATTTAATCTCCCAGTAGAAACTGCAGGCAATAATACCATAGTGTTACCAAAACTGTTTTAACCCTTCATATAAATAAGAAGAGCCTATAAGGAAGAGAAAAGTGATTCCCAAATGCAAGAAAGGAGTAAGTGACAACCAGAGTCCATCTTTTATATGGCAGGACTGGGCAAATGCTCAAAGGTCTCCTGTCCACCAGTAATCTGTAGCAGTCATGAGGTTTTTTTATAATGGTTTACCTTTGTGAATAAGCTCTGCTCTGCTTGGCTGCTGAAAAGTTGTTGTAACTGCTGACCACACAAAGCTACTGCTCATCTGTGGACTATTTTTATCATCTTGCAAGTTCTTATGCATGGCTTGAGTGTATGGACTCACAGTACTATGTCTGGGCTCCCTGAGCAGAGCAGTTGGTAATTGATGGGTCTGAAGTATGAGTTCAGAAAAATAGTGGCTGAGAATGAGTCTGTCAAAATGAACAACTCTCACTCCATTGCTCCAGCATCCATCAGTCTATAGGATTAGTTCTACATCTATCATTCTAAGAGAAAGGAAAAAAAGAATCTGAAAACAAACACATTAAAAAAACTCACGTCTCCAAAATCATTGTAGATTAATAAAGTTGGCAAAGAATCAGCACAGCTCCCTGCCACAGCCACACACGTCTAGTAATTCCAGACAAAAAACCTACTGTCAAGAATAATATCAGTAAAATAGCAGAGTAATTAATGTATTTACAGTTTCTTTTGTGCTATTTCTTTATCAGACTGCAGTTTCTGTGGCTTTTGATTTTTTATGCTAATAGTTAAAAGGAAGTTTTGCGATGCAAGATGCACACCCATGGGATGGAGTGTCTATTACATGCCACTTCTGTGTCCAAACATGCAGACTCAATAATATTTTCTTAATCAATCAGTCAACTTGCATACAGTCCAATAGATAGAAATGAAAGGCAGGGAACTTAGAAAGGTAGAGTTCTTCAGCTAAGGAGCCGCTAAAAGTGGACTAGGATTCCTCAGCTTGCAAGCTATAGATCATACATATATATTTAGATGCACAGAGATGACAAAGTAGAGGCCCATAAAATCAGAAATTACATGGGAAGAGGGAATAATGATCAGATGTTCACTTTTCCAGCCCAAGCACCAGGAAGCATCAAATTAAGATAGTACAAGGCAGATTTAAAACAAAAACACATAGTTCTTCACATGGCATCTGATTAATCTATGAAACTTCTAGTTATAGGCAAGACATATATGTTGGAAGTAAAATACTTTTATACTAACCTTCTACAGGAAAGATCCCCCCATGCAGTCACTTTCTTGCAGAACCAAGGATGTGAGGGAAGAAAGAGTGAAAATCAGATAAAACAATATTTTTTTAGTTCAATACCCGAGAGCTGATCTGCAGCACACAGAGAAAAGAGGAAGAACATAAAATCCAGGCAGGTGCACCCAATGCTGTTAAGGCACCTGGTCATGCAAATAATATGAGCCCTTATTGCTTTGTGAACCAGAAGAAAGAGGACTAGGTAATTTATGTAGCATCTATAAAAATAAAGTGTCAAGTTGCTGGACCAGCCAGGCCCAGCTGCATGCCTGGTCAGTGCCAAGATGAATAGCTGTCCAGTGGCTCCTTCACAGATATTAACTTCCAGCTGAACACCTTTACCTATAAATTACAAACCTTGCTGTGTACCGGGGCAGGAGTGGGGTTGGTGAGGGCATCACACTCAAAATACATGGCTTGCAATTATCGGATCAGCAACCAAAGAGGAAGGACTTGAAATTACCCACCTCTATAAACTGTTACCAACACAGGGCAGAGTTGGAAATAATTTACACACATCTGAATTCCAGAATGGGAAAAGTCAGGAAAGCATCAATACGATGCAAGAACATCCCGATAGAAAGCAAGCTGCCTATCGTTTCAACTGTGAGCAGCAAATATTGAACCCGTCATTCAGCAGTCCTTTTAATGGAACAAGAGTTGTTAAAAGCAGAAAAATAATGAAATCTTGTTTCAGGGGCCAGCTGGTGTTTAGGGATAAGAACAGTTTCATTTTGTTCTGTTTCTTAACAAAATCTAAATGAAATCACATGTTCTTGTGCCAGATTGAACAAAATGTTCTTTTTGATGAAAATTGGGATATGGCATTTTGTTTTCAGACTATTTTTAACTATTATCCTTTCTTCCTAAAAGAAAATAATCAATTCCTAAATGAAAATATCATTTTTGGCTTCAAAGTTTAAAAAAAAAAAAAAAAAAAAGTTCTTTTAGGACCTGCAGAAATTACATGTACTTTACATTTTGCTCCTTGCATGTTTTCCAAGTGGCAATCTTTGTTGAACTCAATCCATTCACTAATAATTATGGTCACTGTGAAAGTTTTGGGTTTTTTTTCAGAATTTACCTTATAGCAAGAAAAATAAGACGCATCCTCTCTCATGCTTAATTGGTAGACAGCCTTAGGGTCCTTGCTTTACCTTCCAAGCTTTCATTTCTCTCGTCTGTAAAATAGTTGGCGATTGTGATGTTTGCCCATTTGTTCTGGTGGGCTTTGGAGATGATAAATTGTGCATGACAGTTATTTAAATGTCTAAAGTGCCACATAAATAACTACTTATACGTTCTGAGGGTTCTTGAGGAAGGTTTCTGGATGTAGAGTAGGTGAACACAGCCAGACCACCCTGTCCTGACAAAAGGCAATTGTGACTGTCAGTAGTTGCATCACATAATTTGTTGCATGCAGTTGATCAATAAATTAAACCTAACCCCCTGGACAACCAATTACTGCCATTCAAAAGACCAAATGGGATTCAGAATTTCTTTTAGTCACATTCAGTGTGTGGAAACTGAACTTACTGGGATTTGAAGAAAGCAAGTTGCATTCTGCTGTAGTATTTCTCAACAAATCCACTACAAAAATCATTTCACCTCCACACATGCTGAGGCAAACAATTATATCATTTCAATGATTTATTAACCCAACAAGCAGAAGTAACACAGCAAGCCTGAGTATCTATTGCTGTGTATCTGGGAATTATGTTTTAATTAACCAATTTCTCTAATATGTTGTCTAAGCTTCCTACAGGGGAATTGAAAAACCCCAAACAGCTGCAAGGCTGAAAGACTCTCTAGACAGTTAGTGTCCTCGTTGTGTTTTGGTCTGGCTTAGTGGATGCCTCTGGTGACAAATGCATATTGATGAAGCAAAGAATTGACTAATTGACACATTTAATGAAAACTTAATATTCTGCTGGTGGCAGAGGGAAATATTAAACTTGCTCTCAGTCAATTGTTATAAAATATTAAACACACACATGGAAGCAGAAGGAGGAGAGAAGAAAGATGATCTTCAAGTGAATCAGATCCCTGCTATTCTCACGAATAGCAATTCAGAGTCTGGGAGTTCTGAAAGACATTATAAATTTGGTATATCTAAGAACTTTCCACATGTGATTGACAGTATACATCATGCAAACTTTACCCCTTTCATACAAATAATAATAAAATAAATCTGCCTGCCCTATCCATTTACCTGCTGAATCTCTGTGATTTATTCTATGCACCATGTTCTACTGTTGATTTATTTTGTCTACCAATTAAGTTTTATCATTTTGATTCCAAACTCCTTTGAGAAGGTCTAAAGCTGCATACTATGCTTGTATAGCTGTCTCTGCAATAGGTCCCAAATGGGTTATCGTCTTTGTTAATACTGCAGTAGAGCTACTCAATAATATTAAGAACAGCCAGATGTCTTTGCTAGTTTCTAAATGCTTAAAAGGTATTGAGAAGCAGATACTACATCTCTCGTTCCTTCTTCACACCCATTTTCTTTTGCAACATAGAAGTGATCTTCACAATGCCTTTTAAAGACTCACCCAAGTATGCGCTGTCCAAAGCTCTTGAAATTTTGACCCAAAGAATGGGAAGCATTGATATCTCTGAAAATTAGAGTAGAATCAGTCATAGTGACTGAAACAGCCTCTGCCATGGTTAGCAGATATTTTCCACATTAATTTAGAGCATTAAGCTATTAGCATTTCTCCTTTTTCATGGCACATTTTGTGCAAACTGGAATATTATTCTGTTTTTTGCCCAATGTCCTAGGCAAAGACTTTAATTATATGTTTATTTGCAGTATGTAGTCCAGACACCAGATGTCACTGCATGATGCAGAGTATTGCAGAGATGATCTGGAGTATGGTAAACAAATTGAGAGAAGGTGGAGCATGAGCTGTGTGGACCCATGTTCTCTGCTCTCTTTACTAACAGTTGTCTTCCTTTATAAACATATTTTGTTCAAGAAGAAACATGATTCTGTACATCCGTTAGCAACGGTGATCCAAAGTATGATCAATAAGCTGTTCTTAAGACAGCTCATTTAATTATTTGTCCAGATTTTATGACAATAAGAGGAGTTTTGTGCTTGGCAAAATGCTGGAATATAAATTATATATTTTAATTTGAAGTATTGCTTTCTGAATTCATTGCAAAGTTGTCCCTATAAATTAGAGAAATTGATGAAGCTGGTATTTTTAGCTTAATAATTTTCCATTGGGAAATTGCATTTACCTCTAATCACAATAATCATGCTCAAATAACAATATTGTTATTAATAATTACAAAACAACAAAATATCAATTTAAAATATTAGCCAGGAAGCAAGTACAGATGACCACATAAAAATGAAGACTGATTAACAATTATAGCACTCTCAACCAGGAGAGGAATAATTACAAATTATTTTTCAAGCAAGTTATTTATGGACAAGCAGAGATATGAAGGTAGGGATAATTGTGAAAGTCTGCTTGTAGGCATCATCTCCAGTGACAGCTGCCCTTTCTCCTCTGGGACGAGATTGAACACAGCTTTCTCCCAGCTGTGTCCACAGAGCGACCAGGGACAGGATGAGTTATGGAGCCTGAAAAGACAGCTGCTGCTGAAATGGCCCTTTCAGACATCCACAAGGGAGGAAAAAGTCTTAATTTTCACTGCAATTCTGGCAGTGTTTTATCAAGACAATTGGAGTATTTTGTGTGTTCCCACAGGCGGTCCTGACTCTGAGCTTTAGCCATATGAATTTGAGTTCCTGACTTCCTGACGGTCTTGGTGTGTTGGTGGGGAGATGCTTTTCCTTTTTTCTGTCTTTTCTTTTTCCACTTCTATGTTCACTCTGTGGGAGGTTACAACAGGTCCCTGGGGTTAGTCACCTTGGAGACCACAGACAAATTCAAGGGGTTAATAACCTTATATGCAGTAACATTGAAGTGAGAAAAGCATGAGGGGGCACACATACTCCACTAGACATAAGTTTATTTGGGTCAAGACATCCAGACACGCTGGTTAGCATTACCTATCTAGCCAATAAGAACTGATTAAACTACCTTCCAGAAGTGCGAAGAGGCAACTTGTTCCTGCTAATAATGTGAAAGATAAAAGATAAAATTCCAAACAGAACAGCATCTGTCAGGAAGAAATAGTAATCCTCTGAACAACAACAGTGACCTTCTCTCCTGCTCAGAAATGGTCTGTGCAGGGTTTTCTGGTGGAGGTCTCAGTGTCCACAGAACTGGACAAGGATATTTCCCTGACTTTTCTTATTGAGGTAAAAGTGGAGGGAGGTACAGTGTGCCAGCTGGGGAGCTCTGTGTGCAAAATGAGGTCTCTGAGAGAGGCAAAGCTCCTACGGCCACTGACAGAAGCCTGAAACCCTTGAAGCATGAGCATGAAAAGTGACTTTCTTCTCTGTACAGTTAGAGGATATAATTTTGCCCTAACCAGAGCCTGGCACGGCAAATTAGCTCCTGCCTCACCACAGGGTTTCAACATTTCACAAGTGTCAGAAGAAATTTTGCTTTAACCCATATTTCCTCCCATCCTCAACTCTCAATACACTGAGATACTACACAGTTTTCCCCTGCTCATCTTCCACTGTCCAAGCACCCTCTCTCCTTTCGACCATCACATTTTTAACTGAAGGAGTAAGTTAAAATGTCGAGTATCAGTGTGCTCAGTGCCAAGTCTAGAGTGGCATTTTTGTCCCACAGAGTCAAAAGAGTCGAGGCAGCCTTCAGTGGGCATGATATACCCCAGGAGTTACAGGACTTTGGACATTTCATGCTTGGAGCCACATGCAGATCTTCCTGATGGTAAGAGAAAGCCCATAGCATCCCATCCCAGCTGAGATGAGCATTTGCAGGGCAGGTGTCCCACAGAAATGCTTTGTGTATTTTGACAGGGGAAAGCACAGCTTCTAGTTCATGTTTTGTGCCAAGCAGCTGCTCTTTGTAGTTGGTGGCCAGCTACAAGAAGAGGAACAGCATGCTCTTACAGTGAGGAATTTTTTTTTTTTTTTTTTCCCATCTCCTTTGCTCATTTTCTTTAAACTCTAAGTCATTCACTGCTAGGACAATGTTCTGTCATGACAATACCCTCCTAGAAACAACTCAGTTTGAAAATGGTCGTGAATTACTCAAAAGCTCTGAATTTGTAAAGCTGACTCTTAAGCAATGGCAAACAAGAACTCCACTGGGCAGTAATCTTCAAAGAACAGCCACGTGCTAAATTGGTTGATTTTGAAATAACCTTACAATCTTGATGCTCAGATATATCGATTCAATCTCTATCTTTCTTTGAAAGAAAGGAAGAAGAAAAGTCTGTAAAAATGCATACAGAGGTAGTATGGACTTAAATGTTTAACATTCAGTGGACTTTGCAGAAATTTTGATACTTCTGAAAGTGAGGACCCTTCTCACTATCATTCTGTGTGTCTAGATATCTACCTGTCTCACATCTGTGAGCACATCTGAGAAATTAGTACCAAGGCGAGGCACCTTGATACTCTAAAACACTTTACGAAACATCGAGTGATTTCCCAAGTAATTCAAGAAGGATTCCAAGACCTAGGTCCTTGCCTTTGTCATTGCTATGAACTTCGTTCAGAGTTACACCAGCTGAAAATTTGGCATTCTAACTAATTCTAATTCAGTATGTTAAAATAATTTGTGTGAACAGGATAGAGAAACCTAACAGCAAAGACACCTTCCAGATGTACTGTACTGGGGTCAGGAGAGTGACTCTTGAGTGCGTTGATGGATGAATGCTCACTTTAAGATGCAAGCAAAATCATTTTAGACTACATTGCATTATAAACAAGCTGCTGCCAAGCTACTGTATAAATCACCTCAGAAACTGGGTGTCAGCCTAGGCTGCGGAAGCAATTCAAAATCAACCTGTCAGAGCGATTCCTCCCTCCTTCGTCCAGAGATGGATGTGAAATGAACCAGGACTGATGAGTGCAAATCCCTACATAAGTCACTGTGTGGCAAGAGGCAAATGGTGTGTCAGCAGGAAACGGTTGCGCTCAGAACCTCTTGTTGTGAAACATGTTGCATCCCCATCATCTCTGGAGGATAACTGGGTCCCATCAGCATGAAACCCAATGGAGAAACGTTCTTTTGTGATAAGAAAAAAAAAATAAATGTTGCGGTTATAAAATGCAATCTGGCCTTGATTTTCCAGACAGAAATGACATGTTGTTTCTCTGTTGTCCCTCATTGCTAGTAGAGCGGCTTAACTTTGTAATTTGTTGAAAAGCAGATGAAATCTTACAATCAGTCCAGAGTAAAAGCATGCTGCTCCATATTCATTCCATATTTATTGCTGGCTCGCTCTGTCTACTTTTCATCTTCAAAATATTAATGCCTATTTCATGCCTGACATCTTGGGACTGGGAGAAAGCTGGTGCTACCAGATTGGGACAGACTGTTATACACATATCCACAAATGTTACCTACAGCCTAGTTCATCTGCCACAGACTTTTCCTCCCATTGACTTACATTTGAATTATAGAACCAAATGAATTTTATGAAGGACTAACGTAAATCTCTTGGTTGTAAATGTCTGTTCGGGGTTCAATTTCACCCTTTTCCTACTTAGAGAACATATCTGCAGTACGAAAAAGTGCTTGCACAGAGCTTACAGATAAAATACATCAAGGAGGAAAAGGGTGGTTGGTTTGTTGGGGTGTTTTTTTCTGATTTCATACATGTAGAAATGACACCTAGAAGCATTAAGAGATAAGTAGAAAGATGTGCGAAGTTGCCCAAAGTTAAGAACTGAACCCAATTTTGTTGAGTTGTGTTTCCATACCACCCAACAGAAGAAAGAGCAAGATTTCTCCATTTCTCATCTTCAAGCTGGTATAAAAAAATGTAAATACTTATTTTTAAAAAAAATATTTTTTTTTTTAATGAACAAATAAGTCAGTATTCTCCACTCCTTTGTTTTAGGGTAGGACTCACACGCAAGTGGGTTTTTTCTTTGAAATTTCATGCAACTTTCTAAATTTATTAAGGTACATGAAAAATTAGACGGTAGTGAATACCTACCTTTCATAACACATTTTTAATGGATTCTGGGAGTTTTCTCTCATTTCTCCTTTAAGAATGGAGAAACTGGGGTACCCATAGCTGAGTACCACTCTTCATTACTCTGCAAATCACTTTATGCAGAAGGAAGCATGCACAGAAACAGGAACCATAACAAATGGGAAAGTTCCCCTTGCCCATTGAATCTGTCATCAGGTCATTTCATCCTGCTCATAAATGTACCAGGCTCCACCTTGCGAACAGGAAGATTTTTGTCCATAATAATCATACAGTTTGGCCCACAAAGAAATATTTTGTACACTTGAATGCTGAAATTAGAAACCTGGGTCCATGATGAAGCCATATTTTTCTGAATGTTTATTAAATAAATACCTGACGTTTGCATTACCTCCATGTCTTCAATCCTGAATATCTTGATGCAAAAGACAATTATCTTCTACACAGAACATTTCAGTGCAAGGCTTAAATATATTAAGCCTTACAGCCTTGAGAACTCATGCTACAGGGGGTAGCCGTAAGGAACCATTTCAAAGGGATGCAAAAAGGTCAGGTTTTATCTCTGGGTTTGGTTCCAATGGATTTGGTGACCTCATCAGGTAAATTTCTCCATCACAAAATGCCTCTCTTGATGCAACTGCTAAATAGGGATAGCAGCATAGACCACAACCTTCACTGCAGGCTTGTGAGGACAAAACCATGAATCTCCTTGAGGTGTGAGTGATGAGAACAACTAAAAGACATTGTAAAATCACAAGCCTATAAGTCAGCATATTCCTAAAGATTTGTTAGTCCTGCAGTGTTGACCTACTCACAGCCACTGCTAAACAGCCTTTCCTCCACTATCCCGCTCTCACGAGCCTTAGTCGCCACCTGCCACTTTGCTTGGATAAAGGTTTGGCTGGGTGGTACCATAACCAAGCTTAGTTTCTTTCGAAACTCTACTGTTCACAGTAGTCAGCAGACACAGTTCAAAGTTTCTCAACAGTACAAGCAAAACTGAATCTGATTACTGCCAAGGTTTGGGGCCATGCCCGGGATGGAAGTAGAAATGGTCAAAATTGGTGGCAAGTCCTAAAAAGTCAAGCATGTGGTGCCCACCAACAAAAATCGTATCAGGACAACTTCCACTCTGAGACTTCTACATTTCCATTGTAGCCTATGTCTCCATTGGCAGTCATGACATACTGTTGCACAGCTGCAGAAGCTTGCAAAGTGGTACAGTGCGGTTGGCCTGATCCAGTGCCTTTAAGATTTCCTCCTTGAAGAATGTCCAGCCTTCCTGGAGTACTTTGCCCTTCAGCACTTCCTCCCAAGAGACTCTGTCAACCAATCTCCTAAACAGGCCAAAGTCTGCCCTCCAGAAGTCCAAGGTAGCACTTCTGCTGAACCCCCTCCTTACTTCTCTGAGAATCAAAAACTCTATCATTTTGTAATCACTATGTCCAAGATGGCCTACGACCATCACATGATACACAAGTCCATCTCTGTTTGCAACCAGCAGGTCCAGCAGGGCACCTTCCCTAGTTGGCTCACTCACCAGCTGTGTTAGGAAATTTTCTTCTACTCCAGGAACCTCCTAGACTGTTTCCTCTCTGCTGTATTGTATTTCCAGCAGATGCCTGGTAAGTTGAAGTCCACGAGGACAAGGGCTAGTGATCGTGAGACTTCTTCCAGCTGCTTAAAGAATATTTCATCTGCTTCTTCATCCTAGTTGGGTGGTCTATAACAGACTCCCACCAGGATATCTGCTTTGTTGGCCTTCCCCCTGATTCTTACTCATAAACACACAACCCTATCGTGTCACCATCATTAAGCTCTAAACAATCGAAACACTCCCTAACATATAGAGTCACCCACTGCCTCTCCTTCCTTGCCTATCTCTTCTGAAGAGTTTGTAGGGTTCCATTGCAGCACTCCAGTTGTGTGAATCATCCCACCATGTTTCTGTGATGACAACTATATCATAGCTTTCCTCATGCACAATGGCTTCCAGCTACTCCTGTTTGTTGCCCATGCTGTGCATTGATGTAGATTCACTTCAGGTGAAGGTGAACTTCAGGTTTGCTACTGATCCCGCCACCTATTTTGACGGAAGAAGCCCTAATTCCTACCTGACCATTCTCAGGCACTTCTGTGGGCTGTAACCCATCAATAACCCTTGTGTCTTTGCTGTCTCACGGCTCTCCATCTCCTACCTTCACTGAGACAGCAGACCAAAGGACCTCACTAGAACACCGTCCTGCAAACACTGGCATGGCTCCCCCAGGCTTATCTCTAGCGAGCCTGGTTTTATCCCCTTCCCCCTTCAAATCTAGTCTAAGGCTCTTTAAAGCGAAAGGAACGTCCAGCTACCTTCAGTCAGAAAAGTGGGTCACGGACAATTCTCTGTCTCTCTGTTTAAACTAAGATTAAAATGAAAGCCTCAGAGAGTGCTTTTTGGATAACTTTATGGCAAGTCCCACTGAAGGATGTCAAGTAGAGAAGCTGTCTAACAAAGTGAAGAGTCATACAATATCTGATCTTCAGGAGCCAGGCAGTAAATTGAAATAGATGTGATCTCAGCTAGCTAAGTAACAGTGGTATTTGTCATACTCCAAGAAGCTCACTTGTACTGTCTGGAGATTACCTATGAAGGACCAGGCCATGACATCTCGGCTTAGAATGAAGCATTCTTGATTATGGTTTCTGTGACAATAATATTGAGATGCTTCAGCTGAGATCAAGGCCTTGGATGCCAACAGACAGACAAGCTGTGTGGAAGCAATTTTAAGGAGAAGTTGTCCAAAGCATCATTTAGATTTGTGAGCTTAATCCTCCTCTCCAAAAAAAACATTGGAGGTTATGTCCAGGGGACCACAGTACCTAAAACATCAGGTCTTCATTGCCCATATTGAGATCCAAGTTGGGTTCCTGAGCTTTGTACCCACAAATTGCTTAACTATCTGAGATTATCACATGTGCATTCCCTGTGGCCCAGGCAGGGATGACTTTTGGGATGCAACATTCCCTGTGGTTTTCTCCCATGCCAGGAAGTAGATGTGGCAGAAATTTGCTACCTGTACCTGGCCTTGAGGCTCCCAGATGTTGGGTGCAGTTCTGCCATCTTCCTGGCCCAATGCACAGGGGACCCCCATGAAACGGTGCCAGCAGCTGAGAGGTGCACTGAAGTGGGAACAAAAGAGCAGGTCCCCCACCTGAAGTACTTGGCTGATGGGCTAATGAGCACTGCACAGAGAAAGCATTTGGCTTCATCCCTGCTGTGTTTGAAGTGCTGCTGCTCTCCACCTCTCAGCCACCTGAGTGAAAATTGACTCGACTTTGGCTGGGAAGAGGGGTCAAACAGGACAGGGGAAGGGGGAATTTGCAGACACGGATTAGGACCCACTGATTTCGTGTTTCTCTCAGACTTTTATCTGCTGTCAGTGGAAATGTGACCTGTCTGCTGTGTGAATCTGCCTTTTCACATGTCCCAGGAAAAATTGTCTTTCTCTTCATCAGCTACAAAACTGACTTCCATATTGCTGAGTTCCCTTTTAACTAACTGCTTATCATCCACATATGTTGGGAAATATGGTAACAGCTGAGAGAAACTAATTATTTCTGTTAATTCTGCTAACTGAGAGGCAAGGACAGCTTGTTAATGAGTGACTGAGACGTGAGTTAATAATTCCTGAGCTGAACTTGCTTGGATTGCCAGCCATCTCTCAATTTTCTTTAGGGAGACCAGTACTCAGACTGCATGTGGCAAGTTTTCTGCAGCCATTAAAGCAACTGAGTTCAAATGCTTGAAAAATTAAAATACAAACACACAAGAGATGAGAGCCTTAAATTATAAATAATTGGCTGAGAATAACCACTCCAGCATCTGAATGCTTGAATTTCCATCAGCCACAAAAATCACAGGTTCTATCCCTCACTCCTGGTGACAGGATGTGAAAGTCTGAGCAATGATAATTTTGGAAAAAGATAGTTAAAGATCATATCATTGACCTTGTGTGAGAGCAGAGAGGGCAGAGTTAAGGCCATCCCTTCATGCAGGGAGGGGTGAGTGAACAGCTGTGTGGTGCTTAGTTACCAGCTGGGGTTAAACCATGACAACAGCTTAACTAGAAATGCCAGTATTATTCACATATTCAATGTATCTATTAATTACTGGCATGGGAAAAAACCCATAAATTAGTGGGTTTTGTGCCTCCCCAATGCCAATGGTTTCAATTCCTGACTCTGTTATGGACTTATTGGCATCCTTGGTTACATCATTTAGACTAGGATATATCTGAGTAAATACAGAAGTCTACACCTGCCTGACTTTGCAGACAAGAAACAGGTATCCAGCTCCCACAGAGGAGCACAGTGTGAAATGCTTTTTATCAGAAGCAGATGTCTAAAATGGGCCAGGTAAATAATACCTTGCAGAGTCTTTCCCTCACCAGTGATTGGGAAGGGAGTCTGAGAAGACATGCATTTTTACACTGTATGCATGTTAAAGTAGATGAGCCAAATCCCTTCCTCCTACATCTACACACTTGAAGGGAAGGGACAATTTGTTGTACGGTGTGACAAGCACAACGTGGCTTCCCATGAGACACAACCCTCCCATGCACCACGTGGCTGGACATCACCTGTGTTTCAGTAGTGTAGTGGACTGGCCTCGAGCTATGCAAAAGAGGAGGGACCTGGGGGAAGACCTTGGCAAGAGGAGTCATACCTATCCTTGGCCATAGCTGAAGAATTCCTAGGAAAAAAGTGCCCAAAAAGGAAAATGGGCTGTTCCTGCAGGAGTCCTTGGAGTCCACAGATATCCATGATTTACACTACCTACTGCCCAAGAAGTCATGCTTCTCTTTTAATTGGGACTTAAAGGATCACATGTTTATGTCCTCACTGTCAATTAAACATGAATCCAAACCTATGCTCAAACGGATTCATCCACCCCCAAGAGACAGCAAACAGGCACATACCTAAGCAATGAAATGAGAAATGTTGTTCCCATCTACTGCTAGCACCTGATATTAGCACCATATTAGCTTTGTGCAGATTCAGAGGAAGGTCAGTCCAATCTTCGAACACTTTGCAAATCAAGCAAAACGCATGTGGTTGGCAGCGTGATATTCCCCAGATGTCCCTTACCCACTGCCATGGAAAGTATCTGGTCATGTGGTGAAACACACTGTCCTCCTCCTGACTTATCAGGACCTTGCGTAGCATCAATGTTCAGAAGTAAAACTCTCCAGCCATGGCAAAGGGAAAATAAAGGAGGGGACCAGCCACCACAGAAGACTGTGCTCTTGCTGCAATAGCATTGCTTTATAAACTGTGGCATGCAAATCCGACAAAGTAACATCATTTGTGCATTTCAAGAACATGTTGTTCTGGGACTTGCAATGCAAAAAAAAGTGGAAGTAACAAATTTAGGTGACAGGTCAGTTCTCTAAGGAGAAGATGGAGTGCCTCATCAGTCATCCCATATTTCCTTATTTCTTTCAGGTCACAGCATCACCAGCCATTTAAAAAGTATTCATAAATGTCACTAAGGGATTATCACTGCATCCTGAAAAAAAAGCTACATTTATTTATGCATGGAATGTCGATTAAATTGAGATAGATATTGAAATTAATAAGTACCCAGTAAAATGTAAAGTGCACAATTGATTTTAGATCCTCTGTTATAAGCACAGCATGTAATTACTAGTAGTAAATCTAAAATGAAAATATAGAAGCTTATGAGATGCTTCAGTGCAGTTGTTCATTTAGATCCACATAAATCCAGAGGACACACATTAGAACTGCCGGCACTAGCATAAAAGGACTAAGCTATAACTACAACCTTCATGGAAGGAAAACAAGAAAAATCCTTCTACAGCAGAAAAAGAGAAAAAATATATATAGGTCTCATCTGAGAAGCTAATGGCCGTGTGTTGATGTTTCTATGTTGAAGGGTAAATATGAATAGAATAAGTATTTGTTAATACACATGGCAGGGTACAAAATAAAAATGCCAGGAGATTCAAAGATTAACATTTCTTTAGTTTCGACAAATAAGGGAAATTGGTATACGGTAGTGCACGTAGAACAACTAACAGCCAAATTCATCAGGAACTTTTTACTGCAAACGATAGCTGTGTAATGCAGTTTAAAATGTGTTTTGCTTGCACATGTAATAGGAGACTTCAGTGATTCATGCAAAGCTACACTTTGTCCTGTTCTGTTTCCATTTTTATGTCACGCTTACCACCTCGGTATCTGAATTTCTGAGACATTTAAGATTTCACTCGCATTCTAAACCATTTTTGTAGGCAAATCCTTTAGCCTCATAATCAGTTGTTCTAAATGTGATACGGGCTTCTATCGGTGCTCTTTAATTTCAGTTACTGTTCACTGGTACTCTTGCCAACTACCAAAAGGGACACAATATATTGTTATGTCATGTATAGGTTATGTTGCATAAGATCAGGCCTGTCTGTATTATTGTCATTGTATCACCCATTAGGGATCAGTCTATAAAGAACACAAAAATCTTCATAATCCTGGTAGTTAATAAAGGTCATCTTCAGAGGGCTTAGGGAATTAAAAAATTATGCCACAATCAGCTGGGACTTTTCTGGCTGTGAATGCCAGTGATATAGGCAGCCCTACCCACAGAAGGCAGGGAGACACATTTCACCTGCTGAGGTCTGCAAACCACAGGCTGGTGAAAAGTTTCAGCAAAGTTGATCTAAAATCAGCTGCCACACATCGGAGGAGTTTGTTTGGCTTTGGGTCCAGATCCAGAGACAGTGACCTGCTCAGACCTAATGGATGGAATTCAGTGGCCTAAACACATATGTGTAGTGTCATTGTAGATGCTGTAAGGGATTCATTCCTCCTACCTGCCATACCGGAACAGCATGTCTCTCACGTGTCCTGTCACATATCTGGCAGGCCCATGAAAGTGTCTTAAATAGCTGAGTGTATCTAACGCATAGAATTGAAGACTAGGATGGATCATCCAAAGGGCCTCAAATTATAACAGAATCCTATACTTAGGCTGTTAATCGTGTCCTGTCTGTACATCCACAGCACCTACTGCACTGACCAAGGTATCACTACATTCCTCTGCAAGGCTGGAAAAAAATCTGTGCTTGAGAGCTCTTGAGCACTGAGTCACTTGGATGTAAATCTTCGTCCAGTACTAGGTCTTAGCCATTAGTTGAGAAGATAATTTCCATTCTGTTGACTGTGATTAATGGAAGAGGGTATACAGAGCACATCTAATGACATTTGGCTGCCACACTACACAGCTGGGGTTGTCTCATGGAAAGACACTTTCTCTCTTTGGTTTCAGGTTTAGAGCAAACATATTGACATAGAGTGGATTATTCATCGGGGAGAGTAAAAGGAAATAATATCTCCAAGAATCACAGTTGTTCCAGTGTTTGAATAGGAACAAAAGAAACTTAGACTCTGTATCTAAATTTCATGGGAAGATAATTCAGAGACTTTAAAATATGAATAATAGGCATGGTGTCTGTGAATGCAGACTTCTGAATTTTTTAATAAGCTCTGGACGCAGACATTTTATGATCAATAGACATATAAAACAAACAACAAGAATCACCTATTTTTTATAAAGCAAAAGTATTTCTTAGTCACTCTAAAATTATCTTTGTGTATGGCTGGTTTCTGAGTGGTGATAAGCAATGTCAGAAGAGGGTTTAAGGTATATACATAATTTTCTTTAATCCTCCTAAGCAAACCATGGTCACTCAACCATTGTATCTGCAAAAGGGGTTAGTAACACAATCTTAGAAGGAGGTTATATGTTAAGAGTGTTACCCATCAGCTTTGAAGCGTATGGGCAGAGCAACTGAGTTCAGGAGGAGTCTTGCTTAAAGTCTGTCCCTGCTTTGTATGTTGAAATATTGCCCAGAATATTGTCCCAAACTGAACTAGATTAATAAAAAACAACACTATAAATAGTAATAATGATGGTGATAAGAAGGTCATCTGGATTCCATGAAGGTATTTTTTTTCAAGAAGTAAATCACAGTAATTACCCAAATGAATTGCATCTTCCTGACTGCTCCACAATGTGTGCAAAATGAGGTCACTATGGACCACCACTACCATCAGCATGAGCAGCTTGTTACGTGAGAAGTAAAAACAATGCAGCCTGTCTTTTTGATGTATCCTCTTTTCCCTTGATCACCTCTGCTGTAATCCCATCCTGCCACGATACCCACACTGGAAGGAGACAGTGTGCTTACAGCTACACGTGTGCTGGCAGGCTCATGAGTCAACATGCACCAGGCATCTATCCTGGCTGGATAGCATGCACAACTGAGTTCTGCCAGACTTCCAGGGAAAACATTGGTTTGGATATCTCTTCTCTACCAGGCTTTTATGAATCCTGTAGGAATTTAATTACCTCTGAAATCTCAATACCTAACTCAAATTTAGTTGAAATTCAGCAACGGGTTTTAAAAGGTATTCAGAGGGACAAGATTGTGAACCTGGGTGAAAAAGGGCATAATCAAAACTAATCTCATGTGACACCTCCATTGTTCAGCTATCTCAGTAAAACTCCACTCCCATTTATTCCCACTGGATATGAGTCCTTCTGGGTATTACAAAAATTTAGGGATATTAAGTTAGGGGCAGCAAATCCCCCTAACTACTTACAGATAACAGGGCAATTTGAGGTTTGATTGCCACAGAATTTTTAGCCAGCATTGTCCCTAGATCCTCTATACATTAAAATATAAATTGACCCCCGAAATCAATGTTCTTAGAAGATGGGAAGCTGACTGAATCATTATGTGGATGAAAGACACATTATCATCATCCCCTTAATGGTAACAGAGTTCCCACCCTCCCAATCCCACCCTTACTATCACCTAATTTCATACTCTGACCTTATATAAAAATACAATTTTGTGCTTATTCATCTGTTCTCTATATGTCTCTTTGTGTGTGTGTGTCTCAGTCTTCTCCTCTATCTTTTCAGAGCACTGGGGTGAGATAACTTGGAATTGAAGAATTAGCGTGTAACAATCTATTTTATTCTGTTGATGCATTGCAAACTTATGGCACTCAAATTACATTCTGCCAAGTAGACCTGTGCTTTAGGGGTTGGATAAGGAAAGCATACAGAATTATGTCACTAGCATCCCCACTGATTTGTAAATTGGTGCCCCAGAGACATCTTGGCAAATATTCCCACAGCACCCGAGAGCTTTACCTAACAGAAGCCAAAATAATCTAAAAAGGAAGTGCTACTTTCTATACACTGCATTTGTTTTATTTGAAGCCTGCTTGATCTAAAGCCAGAGGCATGATAACAGCTAATGTATTCTTCACCTGAGAGACGAGGCACCTTCTTCTACACATCTAAAAGACTGGAATTATGATCCGTAAAGGATTATAAATTTTATCAAGTTCTTTTGCCCAGGGTAGTGGATTTTTCCAGACCTCTTCAGTGCACTTTCATAAGAATATGCTGTTTTAAACCAGAAAAAGCACAAAAGATGAAAGGACTGGGATGGGCACTGGCCAAGAATGCAGTGTCTCTTAAAAGGACTGACAGTTTTTGCATAGTTTCCTGTGGAAGTAAAGCTTACATTATCTCCTTCTGTGAGTGTGTGTCTGCTGGTTCTTCCTCTGTTTTGACAGCATCGATCCAATTTGATATAGAGGGAGAGGTCTCAAAGATACCAAGTTCTCAAAAGTTTAATGGAAACTGAGATCTGCAATCTGAGCTCATCACTTATCAGACACTTGGAAATCTATACAAGAAAGAGATGTTATAAACGTCCCTAAAGTTTTGGAACTTGTAGCTTAATGTTAAACATCTGAGAATGCAAACATGACCTCCCACGCCTGTTCTCTGAGCAGTACATAGCAATCAGTGCTTCCTTATTTCCATCACTCAGGGCAAGATTTGCTTTAAGGGCATCACAGAAGTCACAAGGAGCATGAAGCTCTTTACCTGCAGAGCAACGCAGCAGAATGAAGCTGTAAGGAGTTTATGCAGTAAGCCCGTTATTATAATATCAGATACAAATAGTGAAAAGGTGGTGGAGAGAGGAGACTGAGGCATAAAAATTAAAAGCAACCAGCAACAGACCATGTTCTCACACAGTGCCATAGTCAGGACCATAAACCATGTCCCCTGAAAACAAAAACCACCAACAAAACCACAACAGTGCCCAAGGAACTATACCTAGCTGTATCCCACTCCAGTTCTCCCGCAACTCAATTTTGTACTTTTAGTCAATGGCCAGTGAGTTACCAAGGCTAACAAACATGTGCTGAAACACTGAACGCATTTGAAGCCTATGGCAGGAGTCACCTTACCTAACTTTAGATGACTTCAGGGTAGACTTCTTAGTAAGTGACCCAGGGCTTCCCTGGAATTAATTAAGATCGAGTTAATAAGGTCAAGGAGTTTTAGAGCATAAAAATGTGCGCATCTATTTTAGTGAGATGAAACACATCTGAAAATCTGCTATGTCACAGAAACCAGTGTAACTGAATGAATCCCACTCCTGCGTCCTACCTTCCCCCGATCAACAAAGGGGCCCAAGAGCAGACTTACCTGGGGCGCAGGTGGGGTATGTGAGCAAAGGCAGGTGTATCCAGGGTAGAGCCTCCTCTTCTGCGAATATAGACTGGAGTCTTAGTACCACCTAACAGCGAGAGGGTCCAGGTGAGGGGTAACTGCCATGTGCACCCAACATCCAAATATTATAGCAGGTGTCTCCTCGGTGTCAGCACATCAAGAACCAACTGTCTGTTCCAGAAGGACATGTGGAGCTGCAGACACCTATAAGATGAAGAAACAGCTCCTTTTGTTTGCCTGTCAGCTTTCCTGAAACGGCCTGGCAATTTCAGAAGTGCTTTTTGTGTCAGTTCTGAAGGCATCAGTTCTGTTCTACATTGCCACATCCCTGAGCTGCCTTCCTGGATGTTTTATAGCACCCTGAAGAATTTTCTTAGGTTTTTCTCTCCTTCTCTGCGCAGATCAATATCAGAAAGGTATTCAGTCACATCAGCAAAGTGATCCATTATGTGAAGCACCCTCCTGGCAGGAAAAGCCATTACATTTATTTTTCTAATGCAGCTAAGTAGACATTAATATCTGTAATTAACTATTTAAATGCAGACTGACTGATTCCTCTGTATTCATACCTTCTACAGACTGCTCTGCAAATCACAATCTTGAAATAAGACCAACTTTACTCTGCCCTTTTCTATCAAAACATGGTTCTGGGCATGGGCAGTGCTTGTCTTGATCCTGCTCTAACACGAGTCTGACTAAGGGCACATATTTGTGGAGGTGAGGAAATTTTTGTGACAGTCATCATTGTGTCTGGATAATGTATGTTAAGCTTTGCCCTCTCCTGGTGAGATTCAGGAGTTCAGATCCTAATTTATAAGTTTATTTATGCTTGAGCGGCCAGGATTCTCATGTACAAAGGTTAGGTGAGTTTGGAGGGGTGTCCATGCCTTCATACATGCTTCTGAATGTCTGAATTGACGAGAATTGCTTAAAGCAGTGAAAAGATATGGAAAAGCTGCTTCTGTACGTTAGATTCTCCAGCACTTTGGAACTGAAGGTGGTAAACACGTTTGCTTGCTTTTTCCTTCTACCAAAGATAGAAAAGTATAAGTATACTTCTATCTTTGTATAAGAAGTATACAACAAGCATTATTCATTTGTGACTTCTGTGGGAAAACCCAAAATCTCACACCAAAAAGGAATTAAATCTCTTGAGTGCTATTTTAGCCCTCCACATCAAATGCTGTTGAAGTATCAGTGAGCTCTACTATTTAAGGATGGATAATGGGATGCGTCCCTCTCTGTGCTTTCTGCTCACTAACCTGCTGATCCAAAGCCCCTGCCATCATGCTGTGACGGGGGCACGGTCCACTTGCAACACAGCTCACGATGCACACATTGCGTTGAAGAGAAAATGTCCCCAGAGCAGATGTGTCTCCTGGGGCAGGTAGATGTTCCATGGCTCTTCAGCTGCCCCCGCAACCCTCACATATCTTATCCCTTGCCCTGATTTTCACTCTACGTATCATATATCACCCCATGCTTCATGTTGACTGCCAAGTAGGAAATACTTTGCCTCAAACTCTGCCCTCAAGTGTTCTCTTTCTCTTTGAAAACATCCTTTTGAACCAGCCTCTTCAAACTGACCTTCTTGCTTTTCTCACAGTAAATGATCCATCTATCTCTCTTCTGGTTAACTGTTCCATTTTTACACTGGTTTCCCATGGAAATTAAGCCTAGGTGGTCTTAGTCACCTTGTGTATGTCTGTATGTGCACTGCCAATAACTTCTGAGCTCATTAACCAAAATGATAGAAGGGCCTGAAGCCTCATAGATAATTACATTTCATGCAAATAGGAGGCTGAACACAGAAGGCAGATCTTACAGACACTGCCACTATAGGAGAATAAACAAGCATAAATCTTGGCATACACAGGAAAATCCACATGGAAGAGAGCCTTTAACAGGTGCCCCAAGCACAAGAAAAGCTTCAGTCATAGTTTAAGCCTTGCTTAAAGCCAAAGCAAATCTACCACAAGACACACATCCACAGGCAAACAAATTTAATTTATTCCAAAAGTCCTGAAGTAAACTTTGGGTTCACTCAGTGTAATATCTTAATTAGGTTTGCATGTGAGCTAAAAGATGGTAACAAAGCTTAGGCAATAGATGCTGTACTAAGTTTTTTTAGGTGGATTAATTCAGAATCTAGAAAGAATTTTTATTTTCTTTCCAGTTGTTTGCTTGTTTGTGTGAATCCAAATTCACAGTGATTCTTTTTCTGAAGAGTTTTGTCCCAGACATTTATTTTTCTGAAAACATTGCACTGGATATTGCTGCCTAGTTGGCAAGCTTTTGTCACATTCTACTCTTTCCTTAACTTATTCACAGTTTTCTGGAATGCATCTTCCTACTCTTTCTGTCTTCTGTAAGACCTGCTATAGGACTGTCAGCACAAGCTGAAACTGAACTAGGTGTGCCTGAGGAGTCTGTGGAAACTCCATCACTGGAGACTTTAAAGAAAATATTAGGTACTTGAGAAGCTGATATTCATGGAGTTGATCATGTTTTGGATGAGAGGATTAAGACAAATAAATTACAACCTTATTTTGCACTATTCTGACATGGTGTCTGCTATTTGTCTCCACTGTACCTTGTTCTGACAACAGTTCTATCTAGATCACTCTGCAAATTTCTTGAATTTCCAGGTCTTCCTAGCCCAGCTATTTAGCTCCAAGCACACTCCTATTTTTTCACCTGGCATACTAACAGGCAGTGTTCGTTAATTGGTGGGCTGTCACCTGGTATCTCCTGTCTGCCCGGTTGCTCTTGCTACCGTTTGAAATCAGTTGGCTTATATTTAATCAACATCAAGGAAATATCAGTCAGCTTAATTCTGCTGGGTGAAATCCACTTCTTTACAGACCCCAAGTCAAAAAATGAAAGAAAGAAGGAGGTCCCAACCAAGTTTTATTACTAATCTATTTGCTGTCTGCTGTATAAAGTGAATTTCATCCTACTGTTAGGCATTTCCTAATAACCTCAAAGCTATGCTTATTCACCTACCTTTAAAACCATCAAGATTTGTGTACTCAGGTCTTAGGTAGAGGTTCATAGATTTCTGCCAGTCACCTCTCCCACCTTCATCTGTTAAATCTCTCCTCAGTCATACTCTCCTTCTAACTTTATTTTAGCCCAGACTCTCTTTTCATTTGGCAGTAGGATGACAGGAAAGAAAATTCTATAAATTTCTAAATTTCTATAATTTCTATAATTCTATAAAAGTCTAAAATTGCACTCAATTCTGATTGAAGCCTCCATGTAAGATTACCTCGTGCTTAGGAAGTTGCAAATTGTGCAAAAAGTGAGTGTTCTCAGGAAGTCTCACTGCGTGTTTTTCTGGTCGTTTATCTTTTCTGGTTACTGTCCCGTCACAGGCAGAACAAGGGGCTGGACAGACCCGTGATATGTGGATGGTACTCACATATTTAATTTCTGTACCAGCAACTCTGAGGATGCTTAAAGCTTTCTGTGATGTGTTCTACCAGAGATCTTTGTGAAACAGTGTCTTGGTCTCAGACCTTACCCAAGTGTTTTCATCCCATTGCCTGTTGCAGCTAGACAATCTCTAAGGTGAGCAATGAAAAAGTGAGGCTTGCTGCGATGCTACCTACAGCAAAGAGACAGGAATCACTGGAGAACATTTTTTTTCCACTTTCCTGCCCATGCAATAGTTTCCATCATCATTTGTTGGATTGTGCTGCTGTTACCTATAAATGATTGGACAGTCTCTTTGGCACAGTGCAAATTGCTGAATTTTTTTCCATTCAGCTTCTTTGATTTGGTTTTCGTTGCTCAATTTAGGGACCAGCTATTTTTTCTCCTGTTAGGATTTCCTTTTCTCACCTACAAACTGCTGGCTTTATTTATGTGGCGGTGTCAAAAGGTTCACAAACACAACGCTTGTTAAGTATTTGTGTGTGTTTATGATGTGCCCCTTATTTTCCTTTGGTTATGACGATAATGATGATTATTAATGGTAGTCCCATAACGCAGGTCTCTAATCTGGAACAGGCTAGTTCAAAAGGGAACAGCAGACTGCAGAGAACAAGATAAGCTATGTACACCCTAACTTACAGTGACCTTTCTTTCTTCTGCAAAAACTACTAGCTTAAGAAAAATCTCCACAGTCATAAATCACCATCACTCACCGCTGTTTGGAAAGAGCTGGATGATTTTGGTCCATTTATCATGGTTTAAGGAATTTTGACATGTTGTTCTCCTCTGAATGTAAAAGTTCTTTTCTTTGTGGTTGTTTCCTTCCACCACACACACACACATTTCAGAAGGTTACTCAGAAAAGTGACAATATCAATTGTCTGCACATTCAAGGGGGAGAGGAGGCACATTGTCCATGTTCCTTGAAGATGAAAACATTGGAGGAATTTGACCTTGACTGGAGGAGCTTCCGTGGAAGATTAGAAAAATAACAGTTCACTAAAGAGATGCCAGATCATAATTATCACTGATGACTATCTCATGCGTCATTCTAGGCACCTCACAACAAAAAATACTATGTTTTGACAAAGCTGTTGGCAACCACATGTGGAAAAAAAATGAAGGCTTTACCCATTTTTTTCTAGCTTTTTTTTACAGACTGATAGTTACTTAACTTGACTGTAAGTAAACAACCCACTGAAGATAGGCAAGTAATCCAAGAGTAAGAAGAATGTTTATGTACTATGAAACTATCTATGGCTAGTAGGATTTATAACTAGAAGAGATCAAAAATGAGATTTCTGCAGTACTGAACATTTTGAAATATTTTTCTGCCTCAGCATGGGACTTACTTAGAAGGAATATTTGTTTAAAAATTGAAATTGTAAAAATTGCTATTCATAATTGCTCATTTGATTTTTTTTTCATTAAAAAAATACTTCTACTCTCAGATATAAACATTTACTTAGATTTTTATTCATTTCATTGAAACTAAATACTTCAAATCTGTTTGATTTGAACCGATGTCTTGGTTTTGCCCCAGCTGGCAGCTAAGTGCCACGCAGCCGCTTGCTCAGCCCTCCCGAGGGGATGGGGAGGAGAACGGAAAAAACAAACTTGTGGGTTGAGATAAAGACATAGAAGGCTAACAGATTGGTCAAGCATGATTTCCCCTTGGTGAATCCATGTTGACCACTCTCGAGAACCTTCTTTTCCTCCACATGCTTGGAGATGACACCCAGAATGAGCTGTTCCATCACCTTTCCAGGGATGGAGGTGAGGCTGACTGGCCTGTAGTTTTCTGCGTCCTTCCTCTTGCCCTTTTTGAAGACCGGAGTGACACTGGCTTTCCTCCAGTCCTCAGGCACCTCTCCTGTTCTCCATGACCTTTATCCATGATGGAGAGTGGCTTAGCAATAACATCTGCCAGCTCCCTCAGCACTTGTGGGTGTATCCCATCAGGGTCCATGGATTTGTGATTGTCGAGTTTGCCTAAATGACCTCTAACCTGATCCTCCTTGACCAAAGGAAAGTCTTCTTTTCTCCAGACTTTCTGTCTTACCCCCAGGGTCTGGGATTCCTGAGGGCTGGCCTTAACAGTAAAGACTGAAGCAAAGAAGACATTCAGTAACTCCACCTTCTCTGTGTCCTCTGTCACCAGGGCACCCACCTCATTCAGCAGTAGGTCCACAATTTCCCTAGACTTCCTTTTGCTGCTGATCCCCCATCAAGGCTAACTTCAGTTGCACCAGCATAGGATCCAGTTCCATGCCTTGGACATCCAAAGTGGGGAAATGGCAGGAAACATCTATGTGAAGCTTTTATAACTCAAGGAGATCTACTCAGCATAGTCAAAGGTGTTTTAAGGCAAGCCTATATTTGGCCAGATGAACTGAGATATCAATGCCTTTGATCCCTCTGCCAAGATTTCTGTTGTCCACAGCATCAGCCTAGACACCTAAGTCCAATACAGAAAACCACTCTACACACCTCAAGCTGGGGGAGATCAGTCGCATCCCTAATATACATCTCAAAAAATCAAAAAACTAGTGACATGACCCTGGTGCCTCCAGGAGAAACAGCTTCATTTATTTCTGCAACATCCAGTAGGGTTTATTAATATGGGGACAACTGGTTAAAATAAAATATGAACACCTTTTCTACTATTGTTTGTTGTTTGCACTCTGCTGTCACTATAGCACAGAGAAAGACAAGCTCAGTTCATTTAATTGCAAAAAAAGCCTCTATCTGAAAAGAGAATACTTGTTTTCAAGGATTAGCTATATTCTTGTCAGTTGACAAATAACCAAAGTTTTGCTGAAATATAAACAGTGAGGACGTGTGACTCCTTTGTGCAAAGTTTGACACAGGAGCCTTTTTTCTGCTGAATGCATGAGAAGTTATTACTGCTTGAACTGGATGAGTAAACCCTTTAGCTGTCTGAATTATCTCTCATGTACACTGCTGACTTGGATGCTCCGTAGCAGGTGATGTGGGGAGGAAAAGCTACATCTTTATTAAAGAACACACAGCCAGGGACTGTTCTTCAGCCTTCGTCTCTTTGCTGGGCGAGCACAGGGTCTTCAGGTGAAAGCCCTAAGTTGAAATGTAGTTGTATTGTGGCCAACAGTGATGAAGTGAGTTCGTCAAGGTCTAAAGTAAATCTATGAGAGAGATCTGATGCTTACCTCTCACACACACAGTGCAACACCACACAGTTGGCAATGACTGAGCTAGCTCAGGAGGACCAGGACCTAGAGGTGGATGCTGAGATCTGTGCCCAAGATAGCTGTGTATTGAGTCTGACTGAGATGGAGCTAATTTTCCCCACAGCAGCCCTCATGGTGCTGTGCTGTGTTTTGGTAGCTAGAAAGGTGTTGATAACACCCATTTTTTGGCTACTGCTGAGCAGTGCTGGCACACATCAAGGCTGTCTCTACAACATTTCTTCCCCCACTCAGCAGAAGGCTGGGGGTGGGCAAGATCTTGGGAGGGGACAAAGCCAGGACAGCTGACCCAAACTGACCAAAGGGATATTCTATACCATATGGCATCTGCTCAGCAATAAGAAGGTGAGAGATAGGGGGAGGAATTGGGGGCATTGGTTTGTTTTACTATGTTTGTCTTCTGGAGCAACTGGTACATGTACTGAAGCCCTGCTTCCTGGGAAGTGGTCGGACATCACCTCCTGATGGGAAGTAGAGAATAATCTTTTACTTTTGCTTTGCTTCCGCTCTTCGCCTTTTGCTTTTGCTGTATTAAACTGCCTTTATCTTGACCCACGAGTTTGGGATTGTTCTTTCCAACCTATTTTTCTTCCCTTCCTGTCCTGCTGAGGAGGGGAGTGATAGAGCGGCTTGGTGGACACCTGGCATCTAGCCAAGGTTAAACCATGCACACATTTTCTTGAGCCCTCTTTTTCTCTGTTTTCTCTTTCATTCTGCCCTAGAAAAACTTCAAATGGATTGGGATAACAAAATAAAAACATTTTGCATTATGAAAACCACTTTTTCTCTAAAGATAACCTAGGACAGACAGATGAAGTTCAAAATTAGATCAGCAGTACAGGTAGAGTCTCAGAGTGACCATTTGTGTTGAGCAGGAGGAAACAAGGAATGAAGCCAAAATGTTCACAGTAATTGACTTCAAGAAAGAACTTGAGATTTGTGTAAGAACATGGTATTCCCATTAGGGATGAAGGGGGTCAGAGCCCACAAAGATGCCTTATTATGCGTGACACTCAAAAGCCACCTTCAGTCAATGCCAGCTCTTCAGGCTGAAACATTTCTAAGGGTAGATAGAGAAATTTATATGAGTATCAATATATTGACTCATTAAGGTTTGGACAAAAGGGATGCATAAGTCTGGAAATTAGTAACAGTTTGAAAGAAAAATGATATTAAAACAGCATCAGCCGAAAGCAATATCACCATTGTAACAACAAACAGTAGATGAAATAGATAATGGAACTGAGAAATCATTAGGCAGTGTGAAAATAGATCCTCTGGATAGAAATGAACTCTTAGCATTACAGACAATAATTATGCCTCTAATGCCCTGTTGCTCTGACTTGACCTGCTTGCTGTTGTCAGGCTCAAAGAAAGTGCAGGACCAAAATCTGAATTTTGATTGAGTTGCCCTAATGAACAGAAAACATTCATATAAATGAAATAAGGTGACATCAATGCACACTGAAAAGCAAAGACAATAGAAGCTATCAAAATCCAAGCAGTAATTTGTTTTTGAAAAGGAAAATAATTTTGGATTTGCATAATCTTGAACTAGAATGACTACAGCTTAGAGAAATTGATTAAATTTGCCTGCAAATTTTCCTGTTCCCATTGTTATGATTGTGGGAAGCTGGGCAAACTATTTCTTGAGTAATTTATTAGAAGGATTTAGCTTTCTTGTTCATGTGTGGAAACTATGCATTTAAGAGCTTTTGATTTTTTCACATTTCTTCATTACTTGAAATTATTTGATGCAAACATGGACTAAGAGTTTCTAGCACACTTCTCAGAAACTATTAATGGCCTTGCAGTTAGTAAATTTGCTAGGAGTACATGAAGAACAATAGTGTGGTGTTCTTTTGGTTGCTGCTGCTAGAACCTTCATATGAGCACAGAAACTGTTGAAAATTGAGCAAGGAAGGTAGGAAAGCAGTTATGAGAGGACAGCATATTATGGACTTGACCTCACCAGCATAAAGGAGGTGACAGGCACTGAAAGTAAGAACAAGCAGCTTCTCTTCGGCTTCTTGATTAACGTATCCCAAAAGTTTTACTATCTTACCCTCATTATTCCAACGCAAGGCAGTGCGAGTATCCCAACAGAGTGCGCAGGGAGGCAAGGTGTGGAGAGGCCGAGGCATGCACAGGAAGACTGTTAGTGAACTGAGTCTGGGTCTGGCAAGGCCAATAGCAGGACAATGACCAATCACCTAGACTCACTTTATTCTCCTCCGGTTGGAAAATATAGGATATCATCTCCACCCAAGTCTGAGAGTGTGAGGGTAGCAGTGGTCTGCAAAGGGAAACAAACTAGGCGGGGGGGGGAGTGAAGGAGTCACAGCATTAGAAATTTATGATGACTAATGTTTTTATTATTATTGTGTGACAAAACCCCATCACTGATTACAGTCCTTGTACTTGCTGTATCATGAGCTGTATAAGCCCAGACCAAGAAGAAAGTGTCTTCCCCAAACAACTTAACCTACAGGCCACAGCAGATTGGTGCAGAAGGATGGAGATGAGGAAGTAATATCCATGACTTGGCCAAATTCATGCACTACTAGCCTGTCATCATCTAGTCATGAACTAGGCGGGATTAGAAAAGAACAGCAAGGTAGCTCCATGGGTATTTTACAGACATCTCCTTCCAAGGGCAAGACATTTGGGAGGAGGTATAAAGATGCCTTCAAGGAACCTAAACAACAAGCAGCAGCAGCAGCAGTATTGACCTCATGGACAGGAGGAAAGCAGAAGCTTCCTGACAGCACTGAGATCTCATGGGTTGGGAACAGCCATCACAGATTTTGAAAACAAAACCAAGGGTCATTCACAGGCATGCTAAGAAGGCACTAGGTAGCATAGAGCTAATGAGCTCTATGTGTCTCGTCTGTCCTATGGGGATAATGATATTTTCCTTAGAAGGATGTTGTGAGTGGGAAGCCCAAACACTAACAGTGAGTTAACAGGAGCAGGTGGGATGGCCAGAGAAACTTGTGTTGGGCTCTTCACTCAGTGGGCCCCCAGAGAAAAGAAGTCTGCTTAGGCCATCTCCATATTTTGCAGCATTTTACTTGGAGAGCTGGTCTCCCATGCATATTAAATCAGGTAGGCTCTTTGGGGGTGAACACTTCACGGGTCGTTGCCTTACGGCTCACAAAAGTGAACCTCAACTGGAGAAAAACACCACCACTTGGAAGGGAAAATGCAAATGTTGGAGGAGGGAAAGGGGGAAAGACTTTGGAGCTGACAACAGGAGGGAAAATGGCTGGAAGGGTACTGGGCAGCTGTAAATGGCCCTCTAACTACAGAGCAGTTTAGTTTTACAAGCACAGAGTCCTCTTCTGCTATTACCCAGCACAGACTATGTGATAGAGTAAATGTTCACTAAAGATTTGGCAGCCTCGCCTCTCGCAAGAAATATGACAGGGTCACAGGTTGCTTTGCTTTGTTTCATTAATTGGATTTTCTAGGCTCAGGGTACTCTGTTCTGAGGTGTTAGACACACCTGTAAAGGAAGCAGGCTAAGAATTTAAAAATAAAGAGATCATTACTGCACCCATGGAAATCTGGATCTGCATCTCTCAAGGAAAGTTAAAAGGCATTTCACAACTTGCAAGATTCCACTCCTAACAGAAACAGATCTCAAGAGCACCACCAAACTTTGCATTTAGAGGGTTATTTTTATTTTAATTTGTCTCCTGAGGCAACCTCATTTGAGCAGAGTTTTTAAGGACAAAGCAAAGGACTTTAAAAGCATCTTTAAGCCCACAACTGCAATACCTGCTACTACCTAAATCTCAAGTATTTAATGGTTCCTAAAAAATATATTGCCTTGTTAATGCCTGCAGCAAAGCATACAGTTTATGGTGAGAGAACAGTAATGCCCCTTTAGCCATCTGGCCAGCAAGAATACAATGGGGTGTTTGATAACAGCCATTTACATGTCTGGAGGAGATGGCTGCAATAAAAAGAACAAACAAGCACATTTACAGGGGGCTGCAGTTGGGTAGAGAGCCAGACTAGGCACCATAAGAAATTTAATGCAAATCTCTACGGCCCAATCACAGACAACTTCATTGCTTCCAAAGTCAAATGGAGCTTGGTGCTTTCTGTTACGAGATGCAAATGGTTATTCCAATCCAAAATGAAAGTGTCTGAAGAACCTTGAAGGTCCCTGCCACCATCATTTTCACCTACTAATGCAATTCTCAGAAGATTTTAACTTGGGAAAAAAGCCACCAAAATCCATGGAAATAGTACCAAAACAGTGTGTACAGTGGAACTCTGCACTTAGTCCATAGTTCTACATATTTGATGGAAAGATTCTTACTGATTTCAGCAGATTTTGAATTAGGTACATAATCACCAAATCAATCTATTGCAGAGTTCAGGTGTGTTGAAGCAACCAGCAGATCCAGAAAGGATCTGAGCCTTCAGCAAGAATTGAGAGAAGGTCTTCAGCACAAGGCTGGCGTTGGAGTGGAAATTTCAGAAGGATCAGCTCTAAACTTTCAACTACTTTGTGTATTACAAATAAGTGTCACAATTCTTACCCAAGCCACATTTGAAATACTACTTCATGAAACCACTTTGTTTCAAGACGTACTGAACTGCTGTCTTCATCCGTGAGCATAAAAGTTGCATAAGACTATTGAATTCATCTGCCTGTTTTTGCACCGGTCACACAAAAAGTTCTGAAAGCACCACCAGGCTTTTCAGGCTTTTAAACATGCAAATATAAACTGCTATTAAGGGTACATCACATTTTCTCGCTTAGTGCCTAGCTCGTAAAATGTAATAGCTCGACAGTATTTCCAGCATTGAAAGTAAAGTTTTTCCCTTAAGCCCTAAATGGAAGGAGACATTTATGTCACCTAATTTCAACCATCTAAAAATTAGGCATCTAATCCGAGATAGTCATCTATGTCTTAGCTGATGCAAGGAATGAAACACCTTCAGAGCACAATTCATGCAATCGTAAACCAGGATGAGAATCAGCTCCAGGGGAAAATGTCTAAATGGAGATGTCTTCATGTGCATTGGGTTACAAAACTCTGATTTCGCTCTAGAGACATCTGTGGCACATTTAATTCCCCAACCATGGCAACTTACTGGTGTTCTAGGCATCCCACACAGTCTTCAGAAAGGTGTCGATCTCCTCTGACTGTGTTGTATTTGTCAGCCCACACATCTCCCTGTGGCACCTGAATGGCACTAGATGTCTGTGTTTAGGGAACTGAAAAATACTCCTATTTCCTGGTCAGTAGAACAGCTCTTTCTATTTCATTAACTGCATTAACATGATGACCATCATTTAGAACAAGAATTTAGATGCTTAGTCCATTTGTCATCACCTACGTGTTGAAACCTAAATTGCAGTTATTTAATCTGCAGAATTAATCCTTCCCTATTGTGCCTAATGCACGTGAGATGGGTCAGTCTGTGGAAGTGCATATCTCTTTTTATTGAGCATAATGAGATCCCAGACATAGAACTTAGTCTAAGATCCTAATTTCTTAAGGCCTAAATTGTGGTAGATATGAATTCCAGTGTAGGTGTTCATGGTCTTGATGTTCATGTTTAAACCTCTCAAGATACTGGCTTCTTCAATTAACAGAACAAAATATCAGTGAGGACAGTGATCTGATAAAGTATTCTGTTTTTCCAAAAGCAATGTTTTCTTTCTTATAGCTGTTTAGTTTTCCATCAACATCTTCCATCTGGTGAGCTCACAGCATTCCATTCATGGACTTTGACGAAAATCTCCTAAAATATTACACACACACACACACATTAAAAAAAAAAAAAAAAAAAAAAAAAGCAGAAGCTTCAACATGAGCAGAATCTACCACTAACTATCTCAGGATAGAGTCTAACACTTACATCTTCACATGCCAAATTGTAAATTGTAGAAGCAACATTAAGAATGGAATTGGATATGCAACTGAGTGTAACACTATGGCACCAGCATAAATCAGAGCATAAACACTATGAAACAAAATATTGGTGCTTTGCTGCTTGAAAAAAGTTGTGTTTTTCACTCAGCTTATGCTTTAAACAGTAAATGCAGCAGAAATGACAAGTATAGAAAACAGAATAAAAAGGTGAATTTAAGCTCTATCTTATTTTCATTCTTTTTTTTTTTTTTTTTTTCTTAATATAATTTTCCTGGGACAGAACCTGGCTACTGTAAAGCAACTGGACCACCTGACCCCAGAATGAATTACATTTAGTTCAAGTTGTGAGTATGTGGGAAGAATATTTGTGGCTCAATATGCTTGTCTTGGAACTAATGTTGGGTTAAGCAAAAGAAATGACTGATTTTAAGGTCATCAAAATCTTTCACTTGTGGATAGGGTAATCCACTACTGAATTTCAATTTTCTCATCCTGAGTTTACTAGTTTGATTTAGCTCTCACTAACAAGAGAAACAGATAATATCTGGCCACTGACTTCTCATGTATCTGTCCCAGGGATTCCTTCTGCATCATTACAATATCTGCTGACCATTTGAAAACTAAACCCACAATTAGAGCTTGTTTTTCTTCAATTCCAGATTCTGGTTAAGAGAATGATAGTTTGCAGCTGCAGTAAATGATAAATTTTGTCACCTTTTCCAAATAAAAGTGGAAATATGCTTTTGCGTCCTCTACAGAAAGGTGCAGCTTAGAAACAACCAGCTACCTTGGGTCCCTAACAGTTATGTTAGATTTGAGCTCCTGGGAGGTAATTTTCCTGTATTGGGAACTATGTTTTTTATCTCTGCTGCACAGAAATGTTCAATTTGGACATATTCTGAGACATAAAATCCAGTCTCTCCTTCAGGATGCCATTTGGAAAGGACATCAGCTCCTGAAAGTTTATGTTTTCAGATAGTCTTCCAGCCTGTTCTATTCTAGTTCTTATATCACTCCCATTATTATATCTCAAGTTATTGCCTGCATCACTGTAATATGTCTATATTTTATAGAACACAAACTTTGATTTCTGGGAGTGATGGATACCACTATTTATTGTCCATTTGTGAGATGACTCTTCTCCTTGAGTTTTAGCACTGTAATCAGAATGAGGGAATACTTCTGGTCAAAAATATTATCTGTCAATAAATGCAGTTTTAGGATGGCCAAAAAGAATCATAAATTCATGTGAAAAGTTTAGCAGTAGGGTAATTTACAGAAGCAGTAATAAATGGAAAATGACAAAAAGTAAAACATTTCCATTTTTGTCTGGAAACACAACTTATTCAGCTTTCCCAGGACTTCAGACATCATTAAAGGGGGTAAGAACAAAAAAAAGGCCAATAGACCCAGATGTTCCAGTTAGCACCATTCTTTTATCATTCTCACTAAAAAAAAAAAAAAAAAAAAAAAAAAAAAAAATTAAAAAAAAAAAAAAGAGAGAGAGAGAGAGAAAGAAATTGTCCAGACAATTGTCACCTGGTCTGTCCTTCATCCTGTTCCAAGGGCCACCATAAGGACTAGGAGGACCTCAACCCATTACCGGTACACTTGGATGGACATGCTTTCTTGTTGGCAACAACTGTTTTTGTCTAGAGTACTTTTACATTTTCTAAAATACATATTCTATTTTTATGTACTCCAAGTCTTTCACCAAAAAAGAGCTCTCATGGCTTGACTGAACACCAGATTTATCAGGCAGAGGTTTCTTTCAAATCAGTTTGGCAGAAAAGAACAGTACCACTGTGCAGAGGTACCTGAATAGCACAATTTGGGATCCAAATATCTGACAGCTTAAATCTGAGAAAAATCAATCCTTTGGACATCATTTGCTCTTCCTTTGGTTATTGCCTTACATCATGTCTCCATTAAGTACTTCTTAACTGATTCATTATTTCATCAATATATTCAGCTCCAGTCATTACCAATATATGTGGTCGATTCATGGGACAAATCACATAGTTGTACATTTCCTAGTCTGTAAATCCCTTCAAACATATGTGTCTCATCAGTGTTTCAAAAGACTGAGAGGATCTAGCTCATTAGTCTAACAATGAGTATCTTATAAGTGACATTCTGCAGCTCCCCATTATTCTAGAAGTATAGCTAATATAATTTGACTTTGTATTTTGCAGGTATTCATAGCAGTTCTTTGACCTATGTCAAATACAGCGAGTCCAACTAGATGTTATTGAGCACACACAAATTAATTGCAGATAGCAGGCATGCTCTGTTATCTTAAATGAAAGGAATTTTGTGTGCAGATCACAGCATCCTAATTTGCTCCTCTCATGGTTTTGCCCCACTCAGCAGCTAAGCACCACACAGCTGCTCGCTCATTCGCCCGTGGTGGGATGGGGGAGAGAATTGGAAGAGTAAAAGTGAGAAAACTCATGGGTTGAGATAAGGACAGTTTAATAGGCAAAGCAAAAGCTGCACACACAAGTAAAGCAAAACAAGGAATTCATTCACCACTTCCCATCAGCAGGCAAGTGTTCAGCTATCTCTAGCAAAGCAGGGCTCCATCATGTGTAACGGTGACTTGGGAAGACAAATGCCGTCACTCTGAACATCACCCCTCACCTTTCCTTCTTCTCCCCCCCAGCTTTATATGCTGAGTATGACATCACATGGTATGGAACACCCCTTTGGTCAGTTGGGGTCAGCTGTCCCAGCTGTGTCCCCTCCCAACTCCTTGTGCACCCCCAGCCTACTCGCTGGTGGGGTGGGGTGAGGAGCAGAAAAGGCCTTGGCTCTGTGTAAGCGCTGCTCAGCAGTAACAAAAACATCCCTGTGTTATCAACACTGTTTTCAGCACAAATCCAAAACATAGCCCCATACCAGCTACTATGAAAAAAATTATACCAGCCAAAACCAGCACAGCTCCCCAACAATACTGTTAAGCTAGGCTGTTCAAAACACTCATCACAGCAGGACCTGCTTCTCAACAGAGAGAAAATATTAACCTTTGAAGAAATCAACAGCTATGCATTGTATGTATTTCCATGAAGTGGCAAATTGAATGCTTCGACAAGTAACAGAGTTGTTCCTGAGACGGGAACAAAGTCCACGGGAGGGAAGGAGACACATAACTCCAAGTATCTAAATGAAGGTACCTGTATGGTCATGATTCAGCTGTCTAAATGCAGAAATCTAGTGTCATTTGAGGTGAAATAAAGTAGTCAAAACATTTATATCATGCTGGCAGACATCTCACAGGACACACAGGAGATACAAGCCCTCCTAGAGAATCAAGAGGCCAGAAAGGAGATAGTAAGTCAATCCAAATGGCACTGGATGCCCACAGGAGTAACTGAGTCCTACACTTGCTGTCTTAACTCTCTTTATAGTCAGTGGAGATCTGAAGCTGACCCAGTTGCCTATGCACAAGGGGGAAGGCATCCATTTTGGGCTGGCAGTTAAAACACTGTGCAATAACAAAGCCATACTTTTCTGGAGAATACCTTGCAATAGCCCAAACAGCACTAAACTCTTATGTTTAAGCAATTTAATCCTGCTCCTGACTTTGATTTTTCATTGCACAGAAGGTATAAACAGTTTTCCAATTCTTCAAAGTAAATCACTGCTAGAAACATAATAAACATTTCTTAAGCAAATGCTGAAAAGCACCAGGATCAGAAGTTAGCAGTGATCCAGATAAAGAACACATTTGAAACATGGCT
The DNA here is from genome assembly GCF_011004875.1 of Balearica regulorum gibbericeps. Classification (NCBI taxonomy): domain Eukaryota; kingdom Metazoa; phylum Chordata; class Aves; order Gruiformes; family Gruidae; genus Balearica; species Balearica regulorum. The sequence goes on from NC_046185.1 coordinate 3,901,143, forward strand.
CAAAAAAGAGTGTTGTCCAAACTGGCATTGGTACACAGAAACAAAAACTACTTTGATCGATTCCCACGTATGTCAGCTACACCAAGACACAGAAAAAAACTCAGAGACTCCTTTTCAAAAGAAATCCACAGTACAGTCACAGATGGCTGTGACCTCAAAGATCCTGCTAAGCACCTGAGGCAGCAATCTCTGCATCCAAAGCATTTTGTAATGAGATTTTTAGGGAGACACAATTTAGATGCTCAAGCTGAAATCAACATGTCCAAAAAAAAAAAAAAGAAAAAAAGCTACTGGGCTGGACCACTGCCAAGAGCTACTCTAAAACTGACTATAACTGTTTCATTTACTCTCATGATAAATAGAATGGTTTAATGGAAACACTGTACACAAAACTGTACTGCTCAGGTAATTACCTTGATTGAAACAAGTGTTTTACACTGAAAGTAAAATTCCCCTGGAGTTAAACCAAACCACAAGAATGAGACCTCTGTGGAGACACAGGCATATAAACAAGTATGTGTGCTAATTATTTTCCAGCGGTTCTCTTAATGAGTCACTTGCTAGAGTCCACTGGTCACAAAGATGATTATTTTAATGATGATTCATAGAAATTGTGTGTGCATTGCAAATACCAAGTGCTGCACCAGTTGCTATGGCAGGAAAATGTGTGTCTTGTTCCATAAATAGCAGAGTAAATAATTGCATGACAGCTTGTTCCTCCTTCAGAGGGTCTCCCAGTGTGGGAAATGGTCTGCAGGGAGCTCACCACATTCAACATTCCCTCCCCTCGCTTTTTCCTGGGCTTGTGGGTGAAACCCTTAAGCATCTATTTTCACCCGCAAAGCAATTTTTTTTTTTTAATTTTTTTTTTTTTTTTACCTTTTTTAGCTTTTTTTTTTTCCCCCCTGCACTGGAAACTTGGAGCTTGATTCTGGTCTCTGTTACCTTGGTGCAAATCAGCAAGTCTGGAGTAAATCAATTTTTTTCAGGATAACACTATTACTATAATCTCCAGCTACAGAAAATAACAAACAGAAGTGCAAACACTTCTCTCCCTACATAGTGTATAGGGTGCTGAGAAACAAGTTGATATTTATGACAGGTAAAAAATGTTCACTTTTAGCATCATATAGGGCTGCAGTCTAGTTAACATTAAAATCAGATTCTTATTGGAATGCCTTCTTCCTCTTACCAGCAGCACGCTCTATCCCATCCCAGGAGAAATGGATTTGGATGGGTTTAGTCTTACTCCTCTTGAAAAGCATGTGCATATTCTAGAAAACTTTGAGTATGTTTTTGGCCTGGGAATTTTCTAAAGTCTAAATTTTTGAATGATTTTTAAACTGAAAATACTGTAATATGACCATCATCCCTACAGCACTGGGAAGGAAACAACACACAGTGAAAAAGAATTTAAAGAAATATATGAGAAGCTTGGCTCCCAGTAGTCACCCCTCCTGAACACCCTAAAACTAGCAGCGAGCAAGGAAATAAAAAAAGTCTCATATAGAGCTTAAAAGGTATTTTTAAGGATGCAAACACAAAAAGAAAAAGCAACTCTGTGGGCCAGTGAGATGGAGGTGGGCTTTCCCACTACCAGACATAGATAAGCCTGCCAGAGAAGGTATCTCGGCATACAGCTCACTTCATAGAATCATGGAATCTTTTTGGTTGAAAAAGACCTTTACGATCATCAAGTGCAACCATTAACCTAGCACCGCCAAGTCCACCACTGAACCATGTCCCTAAGCACCACATCTACACATCTTTTAAATACCTCCAGGGATGGTGACTCAACCACTTCCCTGGGCAGCCTGTTCCAATGACTGACAACCCTTTCAGCGAAGAAATTTTTCCTAATATCCAATCTAAACTTCCCCCTGGCACAACTTGAGGCCATTTCCTCTTGTCCTATCAATTATTACTTGAGAGAAGAGACCAACCCCCACCTGGCTACAACCTCCTTTCAGGTAGTTGTAGATAAGCAGTGACAAGGTCTCCTCTCAGCCTCCTTTTCTCCAGGCTAAACAGCCCCAGTTCCCTCAGCTGCTCCTCACAGGACTTGTTCTCTAGACCCTTCTCCACCTTTGTTGTCCTTCTCTGGACACGTTCTAGCACCTCAATGTCTTTTTTGTAGTGAGGAGCCTAAAACTGAACACAGCACTCGAGGTGCGGCCTCACCAAGTCCAAGTGCCAAGTACAGGCGAACGATCACTGCCCTGGTCCTGCTGGCCACACTGTTCTGATACAAGCCAGGATGTTGTTGGCCCTCGGCACATTGCTGGCTCATATTCAGCTGTCTGCAGACCAACACCCCCAGGTCCTTTTCCGCCAGGCAGCTTTCCAGCCGCTCTTCCCCAAGCCTGTAGCAGCATTGCCTGGGGTTGTTGTGACACAAGTGCAGGACCTGTCACTGAGCCTTGTGGAACCTCATACAGTTGGCCTTGGCCCATTGATCCAGCCTGTCCAGATCCCTCTGTAGACCCTGCCTACCCTCAGGCACAACTTGGTGTTGTCTGCAAACTTACTGAGGGTGCACCCGATCCCTTTGTCCAGATCACTGATAAAGACATTAAACAGAACTGGCCCCAGTACTGAACCCTGGGGAACACCACTTGTGACTGATCACCAACTGGATGTAACTCCATTCACCACAACTCTTTGGGCCCAGCCATGCAGCCAGTTTTTTACCCAGCAAAGTGTACACCTGTCCAAGCCATGAGCAGCCAGTTTCTCCAGGAGAATGCTGTGAGAAATGATATCAAAGGCTTTAAACTCCAAGCTAGATGTACCATCATCCTCCTTCCACTTGCAGAGCCTCATACCTGTTATGCAATGCTACCTGGGAAGATGAAGAAATCACAGGACAGACGCTTCTGCTGCGCCGGGCAGGAACTTGTCACCATTATCCCCTATCCCTTAAGTCACTGAGTTCAGCCAGGTGGAGAAAGGACAGGGAATCCTCCATACCATGTGTCCTGCCTGCCTGCTGGGCCTGTCCCAGGGAAGGTAGGGTGCGGTTCCAGTAGTCTATCTCTCTCTTGCTCTCCCTGATACTCCTCAACCTGCTCACCTCCTCCCAGAGCTCTGTCACTGAGCAGAGGAGTTCCTCCACCTGGTTGCACCTCCCACAGGTGTGCTCACTGCTGCCGTCCTGTACTGGTGTAAGAGCAGGGCACAGCCTGCAGCCTGACACCTGGGTGGCAGCGTGTCCCCACCGCAGCTCTGTCAGTTGTGGTGGGTGCAGAGCTCAGAGAGGCCATGGCCTCTTGATGGGTGGATACCACTGCTCCCTGGTCGAGCTGGCAGAGCTTCAGCACCGTTCCACGTGAACTGCAGCGCAAAGTTCTGTGCCACAGTCTGGTTGCTGGCACTTCCTTTTTTTTTTGATATGTGGTAGGGGCTTGGACGCTGTTGCTCCTGGCCCAGCCCAGGTCTCATCAGCTGCTGTCACACGAGCTGTGGCCTCCTGGCAACCCTCTTGGCTCCCCCTGTGCACCACGCTAGAGCGCTTTGCTGCAGATCGTGCCAGCACCGGAGCTGCTCGCCTTGGCAATTGAGGCTTTTAAGCATCTGCTTTTTGTGAAGGGTCTTTATTCTAAGGAACTGATACTTCTCCATATGGCAGCTATTTGGTCACAGATTACAATGCTCATTGCCCCAAAATGAAGCAGAACAGCAAGGTCGAAAGCTAAATCAGACTTGCTGCAGCTATCATAGGTATTAGGGAACTGCAGAGGGGAAGACCTTCTCAGAGGGGAAGATACAGGTGATGCCATCCCCCACTATGTGATGGTTTGGAGCCCAGAACCAGAAATAAAGAATCATTGAATAGGACAAAGACCAGTGAAAACCCCTCCCCAGGAAAGAAATGTTGGGGCAGCTGAGACCCTTGAGGTTGTTATCCTGAGGTATAAAACCTTCAGCAGGTTGTTAAATCTTTCTGTCGTCCAAGTTCACGGCCATTAATTATCCAACAGTAAGTAGAGTGCAGCTGAGATATTGCCTCATCTCTGCCCAATGCCTAGCTCCCCAGGAAGGACAGTCCTACCATGAGAAGTTCACGGTCTGAACAGGCAGGGCAAAAAGCAAAGACATGTAGGAAAAAATAGGTAATGGTATTCTTGTGTTATGGGATGATGATGAAAAAAAGAAAATAGAATAGGATTCTGCATTGGTTTCCCAAACAGTGATGATTAAAAGGTTAGATCTCACATGTTTTTGGGGTTATTACTGGAGCATACATTAAAATTCAGCAGAAATCTTCTATCAGGGTTTGCACTGAGCTTGGCAGTGAGCTCTGCATTTTTGCATGGGTAGGACATAAACAGTTTTCAGACTTGCCGCTAGTTTTGCATCCTAACAAATGTTGAGGACAAGATGTGAGAAATTGGCTGTTCCAGAATTTAGGAAATGGACCACACCACAACAATGATGATGAAAGTAAAGAATCATATGTTGCTGCTATGGCTTGAGCTACAAAAATGTTTTCACAGCTCTAAAGAGGTGGAGGGGGAGGCAGAGCTCTAGCAGGAACCAAAACCACCACACTGAGAACATAAACAGATGAGAAGTGAAGCAGAAAAGGCCGCAAATATGGCAAAGCTTCATTTGGCATCACCTGAGGCATCACTAAGAGGAATCAAAAAGCCTCTGAAGCTGATGCCTGCAATCCCAGAAAGGAAACAACAGCAGCTTATCAGCCTGACCCAACACGTGGGCTCCCCACCAAAGCCAAAAAGAGCCAGTACAGAGATAAACACCATTCAGACGATGGTGCTACTGCACAGCACATGGTTGAGACCCACAGCCTCCCATTGGGCAGGAGGATCCAAAATGATGCTCCAGCTGGTAATTGAAATAGACAGGGAGGCTCAAAACCCTGCTCTCCGCAGCTTGCCTCTGAGCTCTCCAGCAGCCTGCCAGTGCCCAACAGACCCAAAGAAAAGCAGAACGAGCGCATCAGTCTCCTGGTTTAACCCCAGCTGGCAGCTAAGCTGCTTGCTCACTCCTCTTCCCCCATGGGATGGGAGAGAGAAGGGTAAAAGTGAGAAAATTCATGGACTGAGATAAGAATAGTTTAATAACTGTAGTAATAATAATAATAGTAGTAGTAGTAGTAGTAGAAGAAGAAAGGAAAATAACAAAAAGATAAATAAAAACCAAGAAAAACAAGTGATGCAAATAAAAAACAATTGCTCACCACCCAAGGACTGATGCCCAGCCAGTCCCCGAGCAGGGATTGCCACCTCCCCCAGCCAACTCCCCCTAGTATATATGCTGAGCATGACGTCATATGGTACAGAATATCCCTCTGGCCAGTTTGGGTCAGCTGTCCTGGCTGTGTCCCCTCCCAGCTTCTTGTGCACCCCCAGCCTCCTCGCTGGCGGGACAGTATGAGAAGCTGAAAAGTCTTTGACTTAGTGTAAGCACTACATAGCAACAACTAAAACATCAGTGTGTTATCAACATTATTCTCATACTAAATCAAAAACACAGCACTATACCAGCTACTAGGAAGAAAGTTAACTCTATCCCAGCCAAAACCAGGGCAGTATCCACCCCTTATTATATCCGTCTATGTCATGCCCAGGTCCCACACTTTCCAATGTATTCCAATAAATCACCACCACTTTTCCTGTCTTATGATATAAACACACAGATACCATTCCCTTAGCCTATGGGCCATCCCTCTAAAATGTTCATTGAGTTCATTTAGTTCATGACTTTGGGTTCAGTCTGTCATAAAAGTCCTTCAAGGCAGAAGAGATGGTGTGTGCTGTTGGACTGTTGCATGCTGAAGCCAGTTCTGGTTCCATTATCACTGTGCTTTTCCAGTTCTATCATCACTGCACTTTGCTCAGTTTCACCAAAGTTCTTCATTAATGTGGGTAATTCTTACCGTAATGCCATTGCTATGGCATATAGGCACCATAGAAGTGATGATATACAATATTATATAGCAATTAACATCATATAATTTAAATCATTGGCTATTCTCACCCAAAATCAAATCCCCTTGAGGTACACATCTGACTTCCCCATCCTTCCACATCATCCACCAAGTGCGCCCAGATCCTTAAGCGAAAGCAATCCCAGGGATGGGTTTGCTTTTGCCTGAGTCAGGAATAACCCAGACTGTCTTCTCTAGCATATTCTTTATGTGCACTATGGGGACTTTATCCCCTTCTGCAGCACGTGGGAGTTTTGATTAGGCAGGGCCAGTTCAATTGGCAGATCCCCTAGTATTGACTAACCAGGTGGCCTTTGCTAAATGAGTATCCCAATGTTTGAAGGTCCCACCACCCATTGCTCTTGGTGTAGTCATTAGCAGTCCATTGTATCATTCAATTTTCCTGGAGGCTAGTGCATGATAGGGGATGCGATACACCCACTCAATGCCATGCTCTTTGGCCCAGGTGTCTATGAGGTTGTTTCAGGAATCAGTCCTGTTGTCTGACTCAATTCTTTCTGAGGTGCCATGTCACCCCAAGACTTGGTTTTCAAGGCCCAGGATAGTCTTCCAGGTGGTGGCATGGGGAATGGGACATGTTTCCAGCCATCTGGTGCATGCTTCGACCATTGTAAGTACATGGCGTTTGCCTTGGTGGGTTTCTGGGAGCATGATACAATCAATCTGCCAGGCCTCCCCATATTTATATTTCAGCCATCATCTTCCATACCACAGAGGCTTTAACCGCTTGGCTTGCTTGATTGCAATGCATGTTTCACATTCATGGAAAATCTGTACAATAGTGTCCATGGTCAAGTCCACCCCTCGATCACAAACCCACAAGAAGGTGAAGACAATTACCAGAAAACAGCTGTTGAGTTCAGCGTCTCCACAGGTTTTTAGACAGCAGAAGCTGCTCATAAATGTGAAAGCTGGTTCATTTTCAACACCAGCCACAGGAGACATTCCCTGAAAAAGATGAGTGAAGAAGAGATACTTGGCTAGGTGTGGTGGGTTGACTGGCTGGAGGCCAGGTGCCCACCAAAGCCACTCTGTCACTCCCCTCCCTCCTCAGCGGGACAGGGGAGAGAAAATATAACAAAAGGCTCATGGGTTGAGATAAGGACAGGGAGAGATCACTCAGCAAGTACTGTCATGGGCAAAACAGACTCAAAATTAATTTATTACCAGTCAAAATAGAGTAATGAGAAAAAAACCCAAATCTTAAAACACCTTCCCCCCACCCCTCCCATCTTCCCAGGCTCAACTTCACTCCCCAATTTCTCTACCTCCTACCCCCAGCAGCACAGGGGGACAGGGAATGGGGGTTGTGGTCAGTTCATCACACATTGTCTCTGCCGCTCCTTCCTCCTCAGGGGAGGACTCCTCACACTCTGCCCCTGCTCCACCCTGGGGGCCCTTCCATGGGAGACAGTTCTCTATGAACTTCTCCAACATGAGTCCTTCCCACGGGCTGCAGTTCTTCACAAACTGCTCCAGCATGGGTCCCTTTCACAGGGTGCAGTCCTTCAGGAGCAGACTGCTCCAGCGTGGGTCCCCCACAGGGTCACAAGTCCTGCCAGCAAACCTGCTCCAGTGTGGGCTCCTCCTCCCATGAGGCCACAGGTCCTGCCAGGAGCTTGCTCCAGCACAGGCTTCCCATGGGGGCACAGCCTCCTTCAGTTGTTTCCACCTGCTCCAGCGTGGGGTCCTCCATGGGCTGCAGGTGGATATCTGCTCCACCATGGACCTCCATGGGCTGCAGGGGGACAGCCTGCCTCACCGTGGTCTTCTCCACGGGCTGCAGGGGAATCTCTGCTCTGGTGCCTGGAGCACCTCCTCCCCCTCCTTCTGCACTGACCTTGCTGTCTGCAGAGTTGTTCCTCTCACATATTCTCACTTGTCTCTCTGGTTGCAATTGCTCTTGGTGGGTTTTTTTTCCCCTTTTTATCCATGTTATCCCAGAGGCGCTACCACCATCACTGATTGGCTTGGTCTTGGCCAGCGGTGGGTCCATCCTGGAGCCAACCGGCATTGGCTCTACCAGACATAGGGGAAACATCCGACAGCTTCTTACAGAAGCTGCCCCTGTAGCCCCCTGTCTACCAAAACCTTGCCAAGCAAACACAGTACACTAGGGAAGAAGTTAGCATTGTAACGAACACACAGGTAGCTGTGGAAAGTTTGTATTTTAATTAGTCTTCTACTGATCAGAGTGGTACAAGGTGACCTCTGGAAATAATAACAGGAGAATAATATATCCCTACTAGTCTGAGCATTTTCAGTTCAGCCACGTATGTGAAGTTCTCATAGACCTCAAGGATCCCTGGATTTTGAATACGGAGAGGAAATAAATTCAGTATTGCAATATTTTAACTCTGCAACACCCTTTCAGATTCAGGTCAGAAGACCTCCTCTGCAGCAAGCAGGATGAGTTACGCACCTCAGCGTAGCCTCAGAGACAAGCCATTACAGCAAATCTGACATCTGATTCTTCTCCAACAGATTTCATAGCTTGTGTTCATTTGCCTTCTGATGTAAGGTGGCTTATGCCAGGTCAATCCTTTTGTATCATCTCGAATATAGTATCATTAAAACACCTCTGAGGCACTTGCAAATGTTTTGTCTCACTTATGAAGTCCTGACCTCCTCACAAAAGATAGGAAGCGTAGTCTTAAAGACAGTAAAAAAGGGTTTTAACCTGTCTCCAAGGTCTCATGCAAATGCTCTAACTATTGCCCTAAGTCATACAATGATTATGAAAATTTTGTGGTCACCTGAACCTTACTTATGTATGTTCTGAGATAAATGACCACAGACAGGATGGATGGAAGAATCTCTAGTTTCTTAATTTTAATGAACTTGTTTAGCTGTGCAGTAGAGGTTGACCACGTGCCCACTGGCAGAAATGAGACAGATGGGACACACTATTGGCAAAAAAATGGGATGTCTTGATAATTTAATGTCCCCAAAGTTAAACAGAAATTCTGTATGGTTTTCAGGACCTAATACTTCAAGCTGGGTGCTAAGAGTAGATGAAATTAATTGTCTTCTTGAGGTGTCTTTATTTCCACTAAATCTACAGGGATACTAGACAGCTGACTTAGACAAGGCTCTTAGCTTTTAAGTAGCTAAAATTAGATGGCATAATCCCCTAACACACCAGTCATTTTATATATCTAGTCCTACTGACAGCTGGTTCTGTTCTAAAGCACCACAGAAAAATGATACTACAGATCCTTGAAGAAAATAATGTCCCAGATAGTGATGGAAAGGAATACCATCTGTAACTCTGAATCTCAATTTTGTTCTCATTAGATCTTCATTATATCAGCCGTCATTGTTGTGCAGAGACCTGAATCTATCCCCTCTATATTCACCTGCAAGCTATTTCCTTTAATTGCTGTGCACACAGAAAATCAAATGTATTCTAACAACGGTGATTCATTGGCTCAGCTGTTAAATGCAATTTGAGCATCTCTCTATACAGTTTATTTATGCATTTCCCATCCCTGCACCATCTGAATACTTCCCAATCTTTACTGAAGTTATCCTCACAAATATTTCCCTAGCTCCAAAGTGCAGATGTGGAAGAACAGACAAAACCTAATCCCTGTAGCATTCTCTCCAAATGTTTTACTTCCACTGAAAATACAAGTTTACAGACCAAAATCCTAGGGATATAAAAGACAGCATGGACTAGCATCTGTCACACCAAGAGATGAACTCTTGGCATAGAAATGTCTCATGGGGGAGCTCTGAAGTCAAGTAAATGAACTAGGAAGTTAGTCTGAATTGGACTTTGCCTAACTTAGCTACTTATGTGACTGCCCTTTTCTAACAAGTTCAAACTGTTTGGTTGCTTCATTAGAGGAGTGAAAAGAATGTAATTAATCTCTAATTGTGCTGTTAGGGAAGAAAAAATATATCAAAAATCCAAAGCAAACATTGTTATGTCAGTCACTGCTGAATATGTGTTGATTTACTGGCATGTGGGAGAGCCTTTTGCTAGGACCATGCAGTGAATTGAGTGAACTGGACACACTTGAAACAAAAGCGATGTGTTCATTACCCCCATTCACCCCAGCAGGACTGGGGGTGTTGGTGTGGAAGCCATGATAATTATCATTTCAACATACACACATACGTAGTTACGCACATCCCCACTTGCTCTCATCGGTAATTAACATTACCTTATTTCTCCTGTGTTTTCCCCAGATCAGTGGGTTGTGTTTATCCTCCCTTCTTCCTAAGAGGACCCCCCCCAGGGAAAGCATCTTGTGCATGTACTCCCTGTCTGATCTGTGGTGTGGTTACCTCAACAGCTGTTGCATGGCAGAAAACAGCCATATTTGCCTTTCCACAATCAAAAGAAAGACAAAACAGCATAACCATGCACATCTAGCAAGAGACTTTATGCTTCACAGCTTGGCAATAATATCTTGTTGTTATGTAGTACTATTTGTCAGCTGAATTTGAACAGCCCCTGGGTAGCTCTGGGAGTATTACATAGTTTTTTCTGCCTTCAGAGATCTAATGATGTGACTTCACACAGGAGATGGCTTCCATGTTTGTCATATTCCCTGTTCTCAACACATCCTATTGTTAGGTTGCCTTAGCTATCAACTGCAGTAATGCAGCATTAGCATTTCCATGTTAGAGAGATTCAGTGTCACAGACTCCTAGAATTCAACATCCAGTCATGACTTTTCCCCCTTCTCCCCACAAAATCACAAGCTTGGCTAAATATCATGAGACTTAAAATGAACAGAAAACATACTGGGGTGGAGGGAGTGGTTCTTCTTGTTTACCATCTCATGTCTGAAATTTTTACATCTTTGAGTTTTGGGCTACTTGGGAACAATTCTCTAAAACAAAATTTTCACAGTGTGTTGTGTAAGAAGAGGATCCAGCAAAGGATCGTACGTGCAGATCCTGTTATGTTTTGGGAGGACTGGGCTCCCCTTATAGACTTCACTTTAGGAGGGACAGTCATTGAATCTCTCTTCTCACTCCAGCAGCTGAATAACCTCTCTACCCTTCCACCTACTTTAATGAATCTTAGAGGAGATTACAATCTTCAAGACCTCTGCCATTCTGTCAACTGCGGTGAACCTATCTAACAGACACAGAAGTTACCTGGGTAAACAGACAGCTACATAAGCACCCAGAGGAAACATGATCACAAAATCTTTTATTTCTGGGATTTGACATCTAAAATGAATCTCTTACAACTGCAGAACTTAACAATTCTGGGAGTTTTTGATCAAGTGACATCAAGTTTTGTTGCTAGTTTTGATTCCACAGTCTTCATGCAACCCTGGGGTTAAAATGTGGAAGTGCATGTCTGGGAACTGCAGAAGTAGCTGTAAGTGTATAGCTATATAATTTTAAAAAGATATATCCCATATGAGTTAAAGATCTGCTAACAGTTTAAAACAACACAGCTCTTGGCTTTGATGTGCAGAGCATTGACAAGGAGAGGAAGCTGCAGGTACCTGTAAACTTATTAACACATGGCTTAAGAGTAATTGATTCAAAGCAGGAAAGGTGCAATGCAGAACAAATTTCCCAAAGTTCCTCCCATCAGGCCAACAAATGCATGTTACATATACAGCAGATGGTGGAGTAACTGTAGAAAACAAAATTATTGAACTTACATCCCAGCTGGAGGGAACCGGACATGATTAGCTGAAAGCAGGACTATTTTAAAGAGGCAGAAGATGTAATTTAGCTTGAAAGAGTGATCAGGTGTGGCTGTAGAAGGTGATGGGTTTTCTATTCCTCCATATTTGAGCACATAAATATTCCTAGTCAAAATAAACTGGATTTTGCTAGCTATGGGATGGGTAGGTGACTGGGCGCTCTTCTGTTCACCTTTGCTCGTAACAAAATTAAGAAAGTAAAAGGATATCTAGTCTAAGCAAAGGGAGGGGAAAAAAGAGAGAAGAAAAAGAAAAGAAAAAAATAATAAGTAATACTAAATAAAATCTATTTCAGACAATGAAACATTTGCCACGGTGGAACAGACTGTCTCAAGGCACCACTAAAGTAAGAGCTAGCCAGATGCAACTCCCAGTGAAATTAATTTTTTATGGATAAGGAAAATAGCCAAAGTTTCGAGATGAAAAGTAAAAAGCTAAACAAGAAGTTTAGTCAGAATAAAAGCCCTCAGGCTTCAAGTCTTAAACTAGCCTCTGACTACTCAGAAAAAAAACCTGTGCCTGGCCACAGAAATCTTACAGCAACCTCCAACACAGTTTTGTACACTTCCTCTGCAGTCAGGTTGACTTAAACCTGCTCAAAATACAGTAGTGCTCTAGGTAGATCCTAGGTCTGATCCAGATTGACAACTACAAAATCATCCTCATCATCAGAGAAATCTATTATCTCCTAACTCACAATCCCAGATCAGAGGAGGACTGTGAAACAAAGGCATATACCACCAACTGACCCACATATTGGTTTTTCATCTAGAGTCCAACTCATTTTTTCTCTGAAATATCTGAAGAGAAGTTTTTAACATTAATTAAAGCCTTTTTTCTTTTTTTGTGCTGCAAAGCATGATCAGTTCCAAATAATTTGCCTTGCCACAATGCTGTCAGCAAAAAGCAAAAAGAAAAGGATTTCCTTACAGGAAATGTCATTAATACTTCTATATACCTCAGAGGAATAAGATGAATACAGAGACAAGTCTTGGCAGGGAAAAAAGGACTGCAGCTGAAGGAAGCCACCTCTGCTGTCTGTGATGTCCACGCAACCTGCAAGTGCCCCTCTTGTCTCTGTTGGTGACAGATGAAGTCAAACACACTCAAAAGGCTCTTCAATGATATGCACAGTCATGTGGGATGAACCCTACAGAGAAAGTGGAACACCATAGAAACAAATGAGCTGCACTCCAGTCTGCAAAACTGCCTAAAACATTAGCTCCTTATTAAATCAAGCATGTCCTCCTAAACACTATAGGCTGTTTATCGGACTATTTACAGTCTCTGCCTACAATGAAAATACCTGCAGATATCATCATTCTCATGTCTCTTCAGAGAGAAGTGTTCATTCCTGAGTTTTCACTTAAAAACTCCTATTAAAAAAAACCCCTTCCTCACACCACTTGTAAAACAATGACAGATTCTATCACCAGTATCTCATTCCCTTTTAACTTGATTTGTAGCTGAATGAGCACATAGTGAAATAAAGCCCCTCTTTAACACTTTCACCACTGGCTCACCTTTTTCATTTGTAACTAGATTTGCTCAAGAGGAGCTCTCACCAACGTTTTAGTGCTATTTGTGCCTCCAGATTTGGTCTCAACGATTTCTAAAATTAACCATTTATTTTCAATCTGCTTTCCCTGCTGAAAAAAACCAAACCAAAAAACCAAAACAACCAAACCAGTGGCTGCTTCTGTTTGGGTGATAAGCTGTTTGCCAGACAGAAGCCACAACCAGAAAGTGCCTTTTCAAGCAAGGGGTTTATGGGTTTTTTTAGGAATGCCCTCATTAAACACTAAAGCATGAACTCAAAGGGCTAGATGCATGGGTCTACAATGTACAGCTTCTTCCTTGGAAACTCACTGCAGACTCCATTTAGAGTCAGTACAGTTTTCTCACTGTTTGCCTTATCCTGAATTAGCTGCCTGCATTTGGTCAGGTGAATCATTCTGTATATCCCACTGATTGCATGGATGAGATCTTCATTGACTGTGAATGAGTCTGCACAGCCCAGGGTCCAGAGTGTGGTAGATGCTTGAGGTACAGTCTCACTGCCTAAACGTTGGGCCCTGGTACCATCTGAGACAGCCTAAGGTATCCATAAGGATCAAGCAGATATAACACAGAACCTATGGAACACCTACATCTTGACGGATTAGCTGATAGAGGCTAATAGAGAGCTGTTGGGTTACCACAGGGCATCTCCAGGGGCAATGACATCTATATTTAGACAACAGAATCACACCCAAGAAGCCAAGGACATGAAATCATCCTTGCTAACTAGCACAGGAAAATACATTCTCTTGCTGTGGTTAATTATTTGATCACAGAACACAACTAGACATGGCTTCAGCATAATGTGCTTGGGCACTGCAGCCTTTTAATGTCACTTCTGCTACCCCATCATTTTCTGCAGTACAGTCCTGGCCTCTGCTGAGCACAGAGACAGAACAGAAAGAAATTCCCCTGCCCTGTAAAGGTTTAAATTCTCACTAGATGCATGTTTTTACAAGGAAGCCACTCGTAGAGCCAAACCATAAGTTGGTGCTCTGTTTATCAGTTTTCATCCCCTCTTTCTTTTTAAACAGCTTCAGGCTGATTTATCAGCACCTCTGTCAGCCTTTTGTTCTGAATTGCCCTTTCCTTCTCTGCTGGCTATAGAGGAAAACTCACCTCCTAGGGCTAAAGCTAACCTTTGCCAATTAAAACTGGTTATAAAGCAAGAAAGCCACTAGACAGATAAGCTAATATATTTTTAATTCATCTCTTGCTGCTTCAATTAATTACTCTAAGTATAGCACAGCATAGGGAGAAGTATGAAATCACCAGGAGTTGCATCACTGGCAGAGTTCTTGTGACTGTACGGACATAACAGATACCCATTATTACTTCATTCTTTGCATTGTTCTTTCTGATTAACTTCAATATAACAAATTCAGAAACACTGAAAGCAAGAAACTGCATCCGCAAAGGCCTTGGGTTCAAACTGTCTTTAGACCAATTAGATATTCATGAGAGTGGTGCCAGCCTGGATTATACTCCTCCAAATCATTTGAACTCAATTTACAGAGTGTGGATGTGTGAGAGAAAAAAGATTAGTCCAATCTTACACCACTTAATAGCAGAAAATATCTGAGAGAGTGGAGTGTTGGCAGATAATTTGTCTCAGTTTTGAAACACCTATGTGTAACATCTTCTTCGAGGAGGTGCCAGGAGATGAGCAAAATGGTATAGCAGAACACAGAAGAAGTCAGCGGGGAAACAGAATCATAGAACAGTTTGGGTTGGAAGGGAACTTAAAGATCATCTAGTTCCAACCCCCCTGCCATGGGCAGGGACACCCTCCACTAGACCACGTTGCCCAAAGCCCCATCCAACCTGGCCTTGAACACTTCCAGGGATGGGGCATCCACAGCATCTCTGGGCAACCTGTTCCAGTGTCTCACCATACAGTAAAGAATTTCTTCCTTTAATATAAATCTACCGTCTTTTAGTTTAAAGCCATTACCCCTCATCCTGTCACTCCATGCCCTTGTAAACAGTCCCTCTCCAGATTTCTTGTAGGCCCCCTTTAAGTACTGAAAGGCTGCAATAAGGTCTCCTTGGAGCCTTCTCTTCTCCAGGCTGAACAACCCCAACTCTCTCAGCCTGTCTTCATAGGACACGTGCTCCAGCCTCTGATCATTTTTGTGACCTCCTCTGGACCTGCTCCAACAGCTCCATGTCTTTCCTGTGTTGAGGACTCCAGAGCTGGACACAGTACTCCAGGTGGGATCTCACCAGAGCGGAGTAGAGGGACAGAATTACCTTGCCCCTTTAGGTACTGGAAGGCTGCTAATATACATTATGCCTTTCCACTGGGGGGAGTGACCTAACAGCTGTGTGGTTGTTTTAGCTGCCTGTCGGCTTAAACCACAACAGTCCTTTGGCACCCAGTGTTGCCTCCCCAGTGGGATGGGGGAGAGAATTGGGAAAAGAAAGTAAAACTTGTGGGTTGAGATAAAGACAGTTAAATGACAGGAAAGGAAAATAATAATAATAATCATCATAATGATAAAAGAATATACAAACCAAGTGATGCACAGCATAATTGCTCACCACCTCCAGACCACCGATGCCCAGTTGGTTCCTGAGCCACAGTCCCAGCCCCCAGTATGTATTGAGCATGACATCATATGGTATGGAATATCCCTTTGGACAGTCTGAGTCAGCTATCCTGGCCACATCCCCTCCCAGCTTCTTGTGCACCCCCAGCCTGCTTGCTGATGGGGCAGTATGAGAAGCTGAAAAGTCCTTGACTTGGTGTAAACTAGCAACTAGTTGACTTGCAACAACCAAAATATCAGTGTGTTATCAACATTATTCTCATCCTCAATCCAAAACACAGCACTATACCAGCTACTAGGAAGAAAATTAACTTTATCCCAGACAAAACATGGACACACATAATTTAATTTTCAACTTTTCATGATCTCAGGAGACATATCAGGGTGTTGGTAACAGCCAGCATCAAATACCTTTCCTAGCACTGATTAACACTTTGGTCCCCACACTATGTATATGTAAGAGAAAAATTGTTAAGATCAGTCTTCGTGTACTACAACAGCTAAATGGCTTAACAAGAAATACTCAGGATTGCAAAAAAACCTTTCCTCCTAGGAATGGCATAGAAAACGGTCAGTGAGATAACCAGTCACCATCAAAAATATGACAGCAGTCAGGACAGGTCATTGATATGATGGACTATGATAGTCATACTCAGAACTATGCAAAAAACAGCTTGGATGTACCTTTTCTGCAGGAGATTCCAGCCCTGGCAACATCCTACCCTTGATTTATACTAAATGCAGTGCTTTTCAAACTCCTTCAAGAGCTATTTATAGCATGCAATTTAAGGAGACAGAGAGAGAAAGAGCAAAAGAAAGAGTAAAGGGAGAAGAGAAAGGTAGGGAAGCCATTTGCAACTGAGTCATTCTCCAGGAATGCTTTGACAGGCTGTCAGCAGAGATCTGATAAAGACATCCAGTTAAAATACTCCACTAAGGTTCCAGGTGAAGGAAGATTGACGTTCTGATGGTGTGCATATGGAAAACTCCAAGCAGATGTTTAATCTCTGTGGGAAGCTTTCAGATAGCCCAAATTATTTGAAAGTCGTTCTACCTTTTAGCAAATAATGAACATATAAAAGAAGTACATAAAAAAGAAGAAAGAAAAACCTACTTGGAAGAATAATCTTCCCCCCTAGCATGTTATGTATCATTAATAACGAAGTATTTCTTCCAGTACTCTTCAGTTTGCATGCCTAGGTGGCATTCCCCACATCATGCGCTCCAGAGCTGCAGCTGCTGACTGCCCATTGCTGCTGCCAGGATTTCTTTTACCACATCTACAGCAGTAGAAAGATTTCAGGCCCGGGTCCATGTCTCGTATTACCTCTCCTCTGGACCCTTTTGTGTCATCTGAGGCAGCAAGTTGGTCCCAGGTTGCTGAAGCTATTTGTAGGCAGTTGAATGGTCTGTGGGAGTGCACATGT
Source organism: Balearica regulorum gibbericeps (assembly GCF_011004875.1). NCBI lineage: Eukaryota > Metazoa > Chordata > Aves > Gruiformes > Gruidae > Balearica > Balearica regulorum. The sequence goes on from NC_046185.1 coordinate 3,918,340, forward strand.
TAAAGTAAGCAGTAGCAGCTGCTGTGAGATCCACTTTAAATGTTAAAATACACTATGACTTCATGTTTCTGGGGCTAGTAGCAGTTGTCTTTGGCAATCACTTCAGTATAGTCTGTCACACCTCCACCTTTCAAAGAGTGGAGGTGTACAGGTCTACCACTCTCGTATTAAACAACAGTACCTTGTACCTCAATCAGATGATAAGAAAAGAAATACAATGACAAAATAACCACCCTAAAACCAAAGTTTACTGAAAATAAGCTTTAGGAAAGGAATAAAGATTTTTAAGTGGTCTTTATACCTGTTCATTTTACCTAAACATTAACTAGCCCTGCGTAAACACTGAAGGAAATTAGGCCATATAATCTTAATAGCTCCCTTAAGCCATGTATATTTATAAAATAAGTCTCCCAGGGTCCAAAGACATTTTCCACACCTATAATCTGTCTGATCATTAAAACTGCCCATTAGGAGTCCAGCAGTTCCCATGAAAACCTCCTGATATGGAGCCTACTTTGTCCTCTGCTTTATTCCTAATTGCTTCTTCATGATGGTCCCTTGACTTGTTTCTTCCTCGACTTAACTCTTTACACTTTACAGATATTTGCACAGTGTTACTACATTCTTCCTTAGCTGTCATTTAAACTGCATAACATTGCAGGATAGTGAATCAACCTTTTCCATCTTTGTCTCATTATAAATACCAGTAGCAAAAGACCCTAACAAAGACAATTTTGTCATCTGCCCAGGAGTGTCGAATTTATGTCTCAGTTTCCCTAACCTTCAGCAATGTGTTGAAGACACAGTTATTATAGACAAAACTGGATTCCTGTACACCTGTAAACTCAGCAGGAACAGGGTGGAGCATTGTCTTCCAATTGTCCGGCCTGCTCATTGTAGACTTAGCTACAGCTGTAGCTTTGACCTGTAAAGCACTTGCATTCTGGATTGGCAAATACGTCCTGGCAGTGTTTAGCTTACTGGTACCGGCATAATTCCTGTCCCATTCTGGTGCCCGAATTGGCACAAGGGACCAACTCTACCTCTGTGGCACAAGGAACATGTCTATGTGTTATTCCAGGGTGTGCTTTGACCTCTGGAACAGCTGGTTCACCTACTAAGTCCTCTGAGAAGAGACTGAAGCATTGAAGAACAATTTTTGTCAAGCTCAGAGTAGCCAGTTTTCTTCCTAAAACTCTATTTGTTCTAACCAAACATATGGAGAACAGATTTAACTAAGTCCCTTTTTTTAATTATTTTATTTTTCAGTGTAAACATACTAAAAGCCACAAGGACAAGCTTTCTGAATGGAAGTAGCTGTTAAACTTGGGGGCTAGAGGTTTTTGTGTAAAATCACTGTATAATCCCATTTGGAAGAAAGAGAGGTGCATAACTTTCTACCAGAACTGCAGGACCTGAATTCAGAAAAAACTTGTACAAAGCCTGCACTCCTCAGCATCTCTGTATAGACTACTTGAAGTTTTCCATTCCAATTTCTGGTACTTTAAACCAACTGTTTTAAGGAAATGCCAAACTGCCATGGATGATAAAGATCTATCACTCCATAACAATATGAAAGGACCTCCAGTTGCCACACCAGTGGCATTGATCTATTATATGTCTAAGCCATGTCTAACCACCACAGGTGGCTGTCTCAGATACCCTACAGCATCTCAAGTCTCAGATACCCTACAGCATCTCAAGCAGTCCTGTAGACCTGCATTCACACACTACAACTGCTGAAGCTTATTGTCAACATCAGAAACATTCTGCCAGGATTTGTCTGTCTTCAAGGATACTAGATTATTCATAACGGCATCTAAGCAACTCACAGGAAGTGCAGAGATTTTCCATATAAACAGAGGTACAATGATTGATCGTACCACAACTGCAACAAACTTCAGACTATCACTCACATTGTTAACGACTGTATAATACACGCTTATGCAGGACATGTAAAAGAAATTCATCAGGCCTCCCTTGACTCTACTGAATGGTTCAGCAACCTTGGGTTGAATTTACAATCTGTCACTGCCTTTCAAAATGCCATACACAAGAGGAGGACAGAGCTTGGGGAATTGAAATGCCTAGAGAGGAGAAAAACAAACAAACAAACAAACAAACAAAGCAGCCAAACCTGATCACACTTCAGCATTTGTTTTCATTGAATAATTAATTCGCCACACTTGACTTGGCTTAACATGAAGGAAAATGGTCATAATGTGAAATGACTCTCAGGCTACTTGAAACCGCTTGATGGATACAGAAATGCCTAGTGAAAAAGCAGAGTAATGCATGCTTTAGTCTGGTTTCCTTGATGAGTCCAACAAATTGAATTAAAAGTAGTACCAGACCACAGTTACACATAACAGCACACAGTTTAGGATTCATATTATAACTGGATGCCTTACCCTCCTTAAAAATTTCCCTTATCATTCTTTACCGTTAGCCTCATTCCTGTATTTTCATCTACTAACTCTACTAAAAAGACTGCTTTCACACTGAAAAAAAGATGCTAAATCCTGTCAACAATTTCCAGATATATATAAATTGAGTATAAATATCCATATAAGTGTATGTATGTAACGACTAAAGCATTCTTTAACAAGAAATAAAGAAATGAATTATTGTACATTAAATGGGTATGAAAGTACTAACAGTAAAAGGGAGATTTGGCGTTCCTGATTTCACAAGGCTGCTGGATAAGCCCCAATGTGTTTGGGATGGAGGAAGTTCATGAGGTCAGTCAGGCACCAATATGGGGGGGAATGAAAACTGGAATGTGCCCGAGGGCTCTGGATCTGTCCAGTGAGGCCATCAGGTGCCTTGTGTCACCCCCACCATGTGCTCAAGAAGAGGCCAACCATGAGAGCTGCACCAAGAGGCCTCAAATCCAGCCAGCCCAACAAGGTGACCATGCAGACCTGGGGCTCTGCACAGTGCTGAAAGATGCAACACTGCCAGGAAAATGGAAAACCAGAACAACATGTCAACTTCAGAAGAATACATGCATGGGAGCAATAAGGAAAAGACGCTAAGGAATTCCCCAAAAGATCACAGGAACAAGCCAATAGGCTTGTGAATCAGAAATGATATTTTTAGCTATGTTTCTTCTTATTAATATGAGCTTATTAAAAATATCTGCCTCATTCTTGCAAGATCACTTTTCCTCTGAATACTCTGACTTCTTCATAACTGGGATTTGCAGAACTGAACTCCGTATTACCTATTTGTCATTGAGCGCTATGCTGTTAATCTCAGCATAGGGTCAGCTGCCACTCCCAACTATGAAAGCTTCACAGAGAATTTGGATCAAGGTCTCTATCTGATGTCAACTGAAATGTCTAATAAAACAAACAAAGTTCTGATTAGCCTATAAGTATGCAGCCACAAAGTCAGCAAAAGACTATTATGACAACTTGCAGAAAGACTATTTAAAATATTATTTAAAAGTGAAGGCAAAACTTCTTTTCCATTACTCAACAGATATCTTTTTGTCTGTCCTACCAACAGCAAGTGCCTCTTTTCTTTCCTCTCAAACTTTTTTGTTTGTCTTTGTTGTGGTTTTACCCCTGCCGGCAGCTGAGCACCACGCAGCCGCTTGTTCACTCCCTGCCCATCGGGATGGGGAAGAGAATTGGAAAAGTTCAAGTGAGAAGATAAAGACAGTTTAATAGGTAAAGCAAAAGCCATGCGCACAAGCAAAGCAAAGCAAGGAATTCATTCCCCACTTCCCATGGGCAGGCAGGTGTTCAGCCATCTCCAGGAGAGCAGGGCTCCGTCACGCGTAACGGTTACTTGGGAAGACAAACGCCATTGCTCCAAATGCCGCTGCCCCCCCCCCCCCCTTCCCCCAAGCTCCTTATAAACTGAGCGTGACGTCATATAGTATGGAATATCCCTTTGGTCAGTTGGGGTCACCTGTCCTGTCTGTGTCTCCTCCCAACTTCTTGTCCACCCCCAGCCATCCCACTGGCAGGGCAGTGCAAGAAACAGAAAAGGCCTTGGCCCCGTGTAAACACTGCCCAACAATAAGTCCATAGAACAAAAACATCTCTATATTATCAATGCTGTCTCCAGCACAAATCCAAAACGTACCCCCACACTAGCTACTATGAAGAAAATCAATCCTCTCAGCTGAAACCAGGACAGTCTTGGATAAACAGGGATAAAATAAAGTGAATAAAGGAGGATAAGAACGTAACAAGGCATATCCTAAAGCTCATCACAATCCAATAAAATAGAGACAATATGAAGATTGGGTCAGATTAGAATTTATAGACAAAATCATTATGTAGAAGGAAGTAAACTGCAATATTCCTTTGTAATCCTGGGCCAGGAAGGAGGAAAGTTTACTGTAATATATTGCTGAAATACTAGGGGCAATACCAGGAGCTTGAGAGATTTGTGAGATGAAAAATCGTGAATCATAAGAGGTAGCTATCATGTTTTTGCCAGCACGTACCAACGTGCCTATAACATATTAGAAAATAGAAGCCCAGGAATCTTCTCAGGCTGTGATAAATTGGAGAAAAAATGTTTATACTGATATGAACGTAGACTGAATGTGAATGCACAGGTGCAAAACACCAGAAGAAGGTCTGCAAAATGGCTTATGGTGCTGACACCTACAGTAGCAGGTCTTTGAGATCCCAGCACACAACTTCCTGCAATTTCTCCTGATAGCCAGCTCGGAAACAGAGGCAGTGACTAAATCCTGATGACTCACAGAGGTGTGACAGGATAAAGAGATTAATTGCTGTCAGATCCTGAACGATATGATGAGACACATCCAAAACCACCAGCACACACCTAAGAAGCAACCAGGAAGTGCGGGGAGAGGCTCAAAAACTGATTTCCTTGTTGTCCACATCATTGCAAGCAATCCTGGACAGACTCCTTGGATACAGGTGTCTTAGTGGGTGACTGGCACTAAGACAGGATCTTTAAAAACATCTCCGTGCTTGTGAGTGTGAAAGACTGAAATTAGTTGTTTTAAATGAATCCATCTTTCTTCCTCTGAGGTATTGCATTAAGCCACACTGTTGCTACAGTGTTGCTACAGGGCAATTTAGTGGTCACCATGTTTTCAGAAGTTTCTGAAAGATATGCATACTGCAATAAGAAATTCAACATTCATTCATATAATTGTAACTCAGGAGATGAAACACTCTATTTGTCAAATGTGCATTTCTGTACCCACCTCGCCCTGCACGGTCTCATCAGGGTTCTATCCAAATATGAGGCCATTCCTGCACCCTGCAGGAGTGCCCAGCAGCAGTGCCCCACACCCCATGGTGGTTTCCACAGCTGGGACAGACTGTCTAGATGGGCTTGTTCTGCTTTCAGTGCCGCCAGTGTAAAGATAGGGAGAAATTCCTCCCAGAAATATCTTCCACCAGGTTGATTCTCTTCTGCCCTTCTACTATGCTCAGAAGACACAAGCAGGGCATAAGGGAAGGGTACAGGCAAGCCCAGAGTCTCTGTCACCAAGCTTTGCCTCCAAAAGGATAGGCTGGTGGGAGGAGAGAAGGACATGGACCACCGTGCAGGCATGCTCCAGGCCCCAGGAACTCAGCTTGCTGAGAAAGAAGTGGGGTGCTGGTGGTAATGAGCACCAGAGGGGACTTGTTCTTCCCAAAACCTGACCAGTTGCTTTCCTCTAGGCTGGAGTCAACTTCTTGTCCCCATGCTCTTATCAAGCAAAGAGAGCCTTCACTTCCCTCCTGGTTTGGAATACAAGAGGATCACCGGAGCACAGAGTGCCATGGTGTGGGGAACTGTGGTGGGTTAGCCTTGACCAGCTGCTATCCACCCATCCAGCTACTCTCTCACTCCCCCTCCTCAGCAGGATCAGGGAGAATATAGGATGAGAAAGTTCTTGGGTCAGCTTAAAGACAGGGAGATCATTTACCAACTACCCTCATGGGGAAAACAGACTCGACCTGGGGAAAAATAATTTGTTGCCAACTAGAATAGATTCAGGTTGTGAGAAACAAAGACAAACATTAAGACAAAACGTTTTCCCTTTTTCCCATTCCCACTGTCACCCCCTCATCCCCGACTCCCGTCCCCCCGAGGGGCGCAGGGGTGGGGATGGGGGTTGCGGTGGGTCCACCCCAGCCCCTCTCGGCCGCTCCTCCCTCCTCACACCTCTCCCTGCTCCAGCGCGGGCCCTTCCCCGGGCTGCAGTCCTTCAGGGACAACCTGCTCCTGCCTGGGCTCTCCACAGCCGCAGCTCCTGCAGTAAATACCCCCCTGCTGTGGCGTGGGGCCCTCCCCAGGCTGCAGGCTGGGTCTCTGCTCCAGCGGGGTCTCTCCAGGGCTGCAGGGGATCCCTGCTCGGGGCCTGCAGCACCTCCTGCCCTCCTCCTCCTCCTCGGGCCTCAGGGTCCCTCTGCTGCTGCTCCCTCCTTGGCTTCCTCCTCCTCTGCCTGTGCCGCCTTTGGCCCTTGCTGAAACCTGTTTTCCCCCCCGGCGCCCCCAGCTTGGCTGAGGGGCTCAGCTGTGTCCTGCGCTGGGGCCGTTGGAGCCGGCTGGGACCGGCTGGAACCAGCTGTGTGCGGCACGGGGCAGCCCCGGCCTCTCCCCACACAGGCCGCCCTGCAGCCCCCACTGCCAGAGCCTGGGCACAGACACTCGGTACAAGGTGTCAGGGAGAATGGGAATAATTTGAACTTGCTACAGTGGAAAATATTATCTAATCTGGAGAGGAGATTGTTTTTTAAAATTTATATTGTGCAATAGTATTAGATCACCTGTCAAATAGAGGGCTGATTAAATGATAGCCCACAAACAGTAGTTAGCATTAGTTAATCAACAACAAACAGAAATGGTTTTATGGAGTTTTGGCAGGATCGGTATGAATCCAGTAACTTTTTAATATTCTCATCAACAATCTCGATGAAACATCAGCTTGGTGTTGCTAAAACTGAAAATTGCTAGAAGACTGAAAAGAGTTAAAAAATGAAAGACACAAAAGCAGAACAGATTTTTGGAATAGGGCACTGTATTCACCAAAGCAGAGAATGAACTGGCTGAGCAAATTTTCTGGTCTGACCCCTCTTTGGAGCATGGTGATGCCCAAGAAATGTACTTATCTGAGAGTTCAGTTTCCTGAAATACCTGATTAAATAATGTCTCCTGGCAGTTGATTGCTTTGTTCCTATTCATGATCAAAAGATACTTATAAATATTGGAAGTACAGACTAGATATTTTTTTTTTTTCTTTTGGGTAATTTCCTTTTCCATAGATGTCTCAGTGAAAATAATGACATTCATAGAATCATAGAATCACAGAATGTTTTGGGTTGGAAGGGACCTCAAAGATCACCCAGTTCCAACCCCCCTGCCATGGGCAGGGACACCCTCCACTAGACCAGGCTGCCCAAAGCCCCATCCAACCTGGCCTTGAACACTTCCAGGGAGGGGGCATTCACAACCTCTCTGGGCAACCTGTGCCAGTGTGTCACTACCCCCATAGTGAAGGATTTCTTCCTTATTTCTAATCTAAATCTACCATCTTTAGTTTAAAGCCATTACCCCTTGTCCTATCACTCCATGCCCTTGTCAACAGTCCCTCTCCAGCTTTTCTGCAGGCCCCTTCAGGTACTGGAAGGCTATAAGGTCTCCCTGGAGCCTTCTCTTCTCCAGGCTGAACAACACCAACTCTCTCAGCCTGTCCTCATACAGGAGGTGCTGCAGCCCCTGATCATCTTCATGGCCTCCTCTGGACTCGCTCATGCTCCTCACTGTGCTGATGAAGGGCAGAGGGAGAAGAGCTGCATACAGATCCACTTGCTATATGATTTTGCCCAAGGATTCAAACTCAGATTTCCCACCAATCAAGAGAATGGTATGACCACTAGGTAACTGTGTCCTCCAGCCAATGCTTCTGCAATGCTCTGCCTAGAAAAATATATAAATATGATCTCAATTGAGGGAGAATAATACTGGATTTTGCCTCCTGGTAATGAGTTCACTTTCTGAGGAAAGCCAGAGGTATTCGTCTTGCTCTCCTATTCTTTTTCGTTTCTCTTTCATCCCACACCATCACTGCTCATCTCTTCATCTTCCACAGTATGTTGAGAAACAAACCTCAGAAGCAGAGGAGATAAAAGTTCTTCTGGTCCAATCTGATCACAAAAACAGTATTGGCAGTGTAAGGGTGACATACAGCCACGGGACAGGAGGTCATCCTCACTGGATGAAGTTGGCAAATTTGTCCATGATGTTTTCTCTTTCTTTCAGTTTGCTTTCCTTCTGGTTTCCTTTCCACATATCAAAAAGCGAACTGGCAGCTAGCAGAGAAGATGCTAGCTGACAGAAGCACATCAAAACATTTTAAAACTTCCACTCAGCTTTCTCTGTTTGTACATCTAACAATCACTTTCTCCAGTCCAGAAGAGTTGGTAAATAAAACATTAACACTCACCAGTTCTTACATCTCTCCAGTGAAAACCAGAATTAAACAGAAATAACAAAAACTCAAAAAACATGACAATTTGTCAACAAAAGTTAGGCTTTGCACCCATTTTCTATCTCATTTTTGGCTTCCAGGGAAACAGCAGGAACAGTTAACTGATGGATAGAGTTTGACTAAAGTAGCTTTACCTATTTAAATGTGTAGATGATGGCAGTGAACCACTCACTGGAACAGTCCCAAAAGAGAAATGTCATGAGTCTTGTACTAATTTAAAATTACAAATTACTTGTAGCTGGTAACTTACCCAATTTAATCACAACAGGCTAAAACTGAGCACAAATTGCTGGAGCTATCTACAGCTATACTCAGGATCGTCAGTCAAAAATGCATTTCACAGATGCTTGTTGTTTGCTTAACATAATCTCTTATCGACCACCTTGCATTGCCACTATGTGTTTTCTTTTGATTTACACAAGTACTTTGGAATGATATGTACACACATACACACACAGACCAAGGAAAATGCAACACATCTATTTTCTTTTGTTTGGGATGGGATTAAATAAATGGTGATGATTAATGAATTCTTCCCTAAATGCATTACAAATCCATTTTCTGTTTCTCGTCTATAGGTAATTACAGTTGCAATTCTCATCTCCATCAAATCTAAGAAATCTAGTCTGAAATAAAGATCCAGTCAGAAGAATGTCATTGTTAGACATGTACTGATGTGCTCCTCTACAGAGGAGCCAGTTTATACAAACTCCCTTTCTGAATCTGTTTTTCAGAGGCAGGGTGGTTGGACTTATGAGTAGGGTCAATGTGTAAATTAGGAAACCCAAACTCCTTTATCAACTCAGCCTCACCTTGGAGGTGGTGTTTCCTTTTGTGAATGTCCCAGTTTCCTAAGCCATACTATAGGAGTAGGAACACTCATCTGCTTCACAGTGGTGTTATCCAAACACCGTATACACTTGTTAGTGTAATAACAAGTATACACTATCAAGTGTATGTCCCTGTTCAGGTCTATATATCCTTGACAAAAGCATCTGCGCAGACATGACAAAATAAGATTTGTATGAGGCATTCAGTACCGTTGAGCCTAATATCTGGGCAAGACTATCCCTATGCACTATAGACACATAAACTGAAGACAGACTACACTGAGGGATCTCAACGCCAACAGCAAGCCTTGCACAGCTCTCAGCCAGACCTGTTTTCATACCCAAATTATCATGTAATAAACACCAAAAGCCATGACTGTTGCTATGGTTTATAGACAATACCGAGCTTGGCAGATTATGAAAAGACAGGAGCAGGATTAATGGAGAGGCTGGAAGAGACTGTGTTTCTTCCATGACCCATTAACTAATGCCGATGTAGAGCAATTTCCTGAATATAACTAGGAAGTGCCCACATCACTGTTCCCCCTTCCCTATCCATATGATAGATGTATTTACCTCTGGACTCAGAGCAATTAGGATCCCTGGCTAAGACAGAACTGTGTAAGCAGCAGATCTTCCAATACAGCCAAACACAGCTATATGCCCAGACAGGAAGGAGTTGATGAAGGTGAGCCCTGTACACATGGTATCAGCAGATCTGCATGGGCTCTTAGGAGAATAATACCCTGCAATCCCTAGATATATACTAGGAGGTGAATTCATTTCCACATCTGGCCAGATGTATAATTTAACATTCTGTATAGAGAAAGAGCCAAGTCTGAGGGATGGAAAAAATACCACCATGAGAAATTTAAAGGGCATCAAATACTTTTAGCTTATCAAAAAATAGGAATCAAAAGTGTTTTAAGTACACAAAATAAGAAAATTCATGCAGAGGAAATATTAGAAGCAATAGGGCTCTTCAATTTGGAAAACGAATGCAGATCAAAACCCAATGGCTGGAAGCTAAATCCACACCATTTCCTGTTAGAAGTTAGTCATCATTTTTTGCAAGGTTGAAGATGATTAGACTGTAGCGAATTTCCCGCAGGAAATGATGGATTCTCCATTCGTCAAATCAAAATTTGATGTCATTTTTGTCAAACACAGATAAGTGGAGTCAATATAGGGTTATCAGGGTAAATTCAAATGGTAAAATAGTCTTTTCATTTGTGGATTATGTTGAGCGTGATTCATGATAATAATGAAATTCAATGGAAATGCTTCACAGTTTCAGAAGTGAACACTAACTTTCTTCTTTTCAGGTAATATCCCAAAATACAGTTTTAAGAGGTTTATGTATTACTTGTGTGAGGGCAGAGGGTATTGCTTTCTGTAATGAAATGTCAGCCTCTTACATGAGGAAGAATAACAGTTTTCTGGCAACCCTTTTGTCTTATACTGACTATTCACAACCAGAATAATGTACACTATTCCAAAGCCACACAACAGTCCCTCTGCCAGAAAATAAAGGCATCCAGTGACTACCCTGTCAAGAACAAGGCAAGTAAGTCATCCACAATGCAAGCTCCTATGCAATTTTTTTGTCTCATGATTTATCAATTTAAGTAAGTGGCTTGTTCTTCCTTTGTGGTTCATTTTTAGTCATCCAGTTCACTCAGACTCTCTAACTTGACCTTCTTAAGATTTCTCACCCTTGCAATAAGGGTGCAGGAACATCATTTTCCCATGGGTCATAGGAGAGAGCTGAAGAATGAGAAAACTGCAGGAGATGCATATATCTGTCAGATGGCAGCAGCGAATGTTTATAAATCTTTATGAATTTAGAATAATACCCATTTCTTGTTCCATTAGAGAGTGACAATTTAAAGATTTCTGGATTACAACGAGGCTACTGATGTGTATCTGGACCCTGCTGACACACATCTCCTATTACATGGTGGTTGACTGTATATAAAAAATTAACTGCTCAGTGCCAACACTTTCTGCAACAGCTGCTGAAGGAAAATCAGTGATGGGTAAAGGACTCTTCTATGATTTCCATCAGACAATTTAGAGATAGAAAGTACACAGATTTCTTCAATGACACGATGTATATTTTTCTTCTTGTTATGCAAACAGAGATAATATCATTAGAGCTCCACTAAACCTGATAAGAATATGCATCTCTTTTCCAGTAAGGACATCTCAGCTTCTCCAACAAAGCTTTTCCAGATATCTTTAACATGGACAGAATGCATTTTAGGCTTGCTTGGGCCAAAATATTCCCAGTTAATTTCTCCTAGGGGAAACAAATGGCAGAAGTTCATGTCAAACAACTCCGAGATTTATAGTTGGAAGTCTCAAAGGACCAAAATGATGTATTGGATTTCTAGGTCCACTTATAATAACCTGAAATGACTTATATGTTGTATTGTGGGTATAGTAATGTGTGTGTATATATATTACTGGTATGAATGAGCAGTAGATGTATTGCATACATATCCACCAATAGGACTAAAATACATATGTATCCATCATTGTGACCAAAATGAGAAATTTGTCCATACCATTAAGGTTTGTACTCAATAAGAACCAATAAATATTTCCAGCAAAATTTGCTGAATGAGCTCTGAAAGTCATTTTTTGTAAAAACTTATACTGAGTTTAAAGCATCAGATGGACTGCAACATGGAATAAATTAGGGGAAGATCATTGTTAGCAAGGATTATAACAAATAGTATAAACGAAGCTGCTATGCAAAATAGGGTAGAAAAAAGAAAGAAGCGTATATATGACAACCCAGCAACTTGCTTAAATGTCTTCTAGCTCAACTCAACTAATTCAAGTTTCATTAAAATTCATCTGCTTAATGTTAAGCTTTATGTCTTACTATGAGGAAAGACTCCTAAAATTGGAGTTGAAGGATCATCACCATACCTGTGATTTACTTTGCAGTTTCTGACTGTCCTGCCATACTCATCTTGTTAGGAATAAAAACAAGTAGGCATCCTGACAGACTCTGTTTCTGGAGTAGAGCTGAGAAGCGATCCTAAAACAAAAGGCAAAGTTAAGCTGTTTGTTTCTTTTCACAAGTCATGTTTATTTTCATTTGTTTCGGAGAAAATTTTTCTCAGATGATATAAATCTGACAGTAACTCTGCCAGAATATCTATCTCTATAGCTGTTGCAACATCATTGAAGAAAGTCACAGTTACCCACAGCTGAGGAGGGAGATCAGGTAAAAAGAAAAAATGGTCAGGTAAGGGATGGATGAGGTCTATCTGGCTGAGTTGTCACCTAAATTGAGTAGGTCCACAACAAGAAAAAGAAGGATGGTTTTGGTACTACCAGCTACACTACCTGCTAGTGCACATCCCAGTGCCTGATTACGGTCTGATTGACACTTCTTGGAGGTAAGAAAACGTGACTCAGACTCATTCTAAATATGAAAAACTGGACAGAGTGAATGACCTTCAAAGTTGTTTAGGGTCTAATTCCTTCTTATTTCAGGTTCAGAAACCTTACACTCAATTTTAGGCATCTGAGGCAGTTTATCTAAAAGAGTAGCTGCTGTGGGTATCCTCAGTGGGTAACAAGGAGTTATAGACACTTGAGTTGTTTCATTTCATCTTGACTTCTCTTTAGTGATCAGAGAGAGCTGGAGGTGACTGAGTTCATTACAGGTACCCATTTAACATCTAACATCTAATATCATGTCTTAAGGCTGTGAGCTCTAGCCCTTCATGAGGTCCTGGAGCAAAAAAACCAGCTGAAGTTCGCACCCACAGCCAGGAACCAAGTCGACCCCCTGCATGCATGCTCTGACCATTGGATCACCCCTCAGCTTTCTGTATAGCAGGAGAAAGCCACCAGCAACAGTCCCCACAGTCCATCAGATACCTCCCGTTCAGTGAACTTACATTTCAGCATAAACTTTTCCCGCTGGCAGGCTTTATGCAGGACTTTGCTGCCATGAAAACCTCTGCTCAAAGGCTGAGAAGGACCAAAACCTAAAGCTGGTTTTCTTTGTTTCTGAATTTTCATCAGTCAAATTTTGGGTGAATTCATCTCTGAGGCTGATAGTAATTTAACAGCACTGTGAACAACATTCCCCGGCATCCTGGTACCTGCCTTGTGCTTCCTCAGATGCTGTTGACTCCTCTACGCAGACTGCCAGGTGCTGTGCCTTCATCAGCTACCTCACCACTCACTGCTGTTTGCCCCTCAAGTTTGATTGCTTACTTTTGCCTGCATAAAGACAGAACATTTATTGTCATATCAATTAAAAAAAAAGGTAAGAGACAAGTGACAGGCACTACCTGGATGATTGTTTTGCTGGTTATGTAGCATTATACAGCTATCCGCTTCAAAGGCTGAGGAAGGAGAGGCATCTCTGTTAGCTGCTTAATGCAGATGTATCATCAATTGCAAGCTCCTTGTGGAGGCCTGAGTAGGAGACCATTCAAATATATATGTGTCAGGACACCAAAATGTCTCTTTGAAATAGGCATAACTGTGTGCATCGGCTTTGCATAGATCTCTCTTCAGACAAATCACATAAGAGCTTTATTCATCAGTGGGTGTTATACAGTGTTCTGATGGACACCAACAGCCAGCTCTCTGCACCTCTTCCATACACATGTTTTAGGAGCAGAGGGATCATTGTCACATCAAGTCCGACCTAAGTACAACCAAAGTGCTACTATAATGACCATATATTTTTACCCAAATATTGTCATACCAGTTATGTTTAATATCTTTATCAATGATCTGGACAAAGGGATCAAGTACAACCTCAGTAACTTTGCAGATGACACCAAGTTGGGCAGGAGTGTTGATCTGCTTGAGGGTAGGAAGGCTCTACAGAGGGATGTGGACCGGCTGGATCAATGGGCTGACGCCAACTGTATGAGGTTCAACAAGGCTCAGTGACAGGTCCTGCACTTGGGTCACAACAACCCCAGGCAACGCTGCTACAGGCTTGGGCAAGAGCGGCTGGAAAGCTGCCCGGTGGAAAAGGACCTGGGGGTGTTGGTATGCAGACAGCTGAATATGAGCCAGTAGTGTGCCCAGGAGGCCAAGATGGCCAAGAGCATTGTGGCTTGTATCAGAAATAGTGTGGCCAGCAGGACTAGGAAAGTGATTGTCCCTCTGTACTTGGCACTGGTGATGTCGTACCTTGAGTACTGTGTTCCATTTTGGGCCCCTCACTACAAGAAGGACATTGAGGTGCTGGAGTGTGTCCAAATGTATTGGGTTTGCATGGCAAAGTTTTGGTAGTGGGGGGGCTACAGGGGTGGCTTCTGTGAGAAGCTGCTAGAAGCTTCCCCTATGTCTGACAGAGCCAATGCCAGCCGGCTCCAAGATGGACCCGCTGCTGGCCAAGGCCAAGCTCATCAGCAGCTGTGGTAGCACCTCTGGCATAATGTATTTAAAGAAAGGGGGGAAAAAGAACAAAAAAAACAGAGCAATTGTAGCCAGAGAGAGAAGTGAGAATATGTGAGAGAAACAAGTCTGTAGACACAAAGGTCAGTGCAGAAGGAGGGGGAGGAGGTGCTCCAGTCACCAGAGCAGAGGTTTCCCTGCAGCCTGTGGAGAAGACCATGATGAGGCAAGCCGTCCCCCTGCAGCCCATGGAGGTCCATGGTGGAGCAGATCTCCACCTGCAGCCCGTGGAGGACCCCACGCCAGAGCAGGTGGAAGCAACCGAAGGAGGCTGTGACCCTGTGGGAAGCCTGTACTGGAGCAAGCTCCTGGCAGAACCTGTGACCCCATGAGGGACCCATGCTGGAGCAGTATGTGAAGAACTGCAGCCCATGGGAAGGACACACATTGGAGAAGTTCGTGGAGGACCGTCTCCTGTGGGAGGGACTTCACGGTGTGACTAGTCCTCCCTTTGAGGAGGAAGCAGCAGCAGAGACAATGTGTGATGAATTGACCACAACCCCCTTTCCCCATCCCCCTGCACTACTCTGGGGGAGAAGGCAGTGAAAATCGTGAGAGAATTTAAGCCTAGGAAGAAGGGAGGGGTGGAGGGAAGGGTTTTTAAGGTTTTATTTTATTTCTCACTATCCTACTCTGATTTGATTGGTAATAAATTAAACTAATTTCCCCAAGTTGAGGCTGTTTTGCCCATGACAGTAATTGCTCAGTGATCTCTCCCTGTGAGGAGAGTTTTGGTTGGAAAAGACCTTTAAGATTATCA
Source organism: Balearica regulorum gibbericeps (assembly GCF_011004875.1). Classification (NCBI taxonomy): domain Eukaryota; kingdom Metazoa; phylum Chordata; class Aves; order Gruiformes; family Gruidae; genus Balearica; species Balearica regulorum. The sequence continues at coordinate 3,933,857 of NC_046185.1, forward strand.
GGTCCAACAGTTAACCTAGCACTGCCAAGTCCACCACTACACCATGTCCCTAAGCACCACATCTACGTGTCTTTTAAATACCTCCAGGGATGGTGACTCAACCATTTCCCTGGGCAGCCTCTTGTAGTGCTTGACAACCCTTTCTGTGAAGAAAATTTTCCTAATATCCAATCTAAACCTCCCCCAGTACAACTTGAAGCCATTTCCTCTTGTCCTATCCGTTGTTACTTGGGAGATGAGACCACCCACCTGGCTACAACCTCCTTTCAGGTAGTTGTAGATAAGCAGTTATAAGGTCTCCCCTCAGTCTCCGCTGCTCCAGGCTAAACAATCCCAGTTCCCTCAGCCGTTCCTCATAAGACTTGTACTCTAGACCCTTCACCAGCTTTGTTGTCCTTCTTTGGACATGCTCCAGCACCTCAATATCTTTATTGAATTAAGGACCCAAAACTGAACACAGTAGTTGAGGTGCAACATCACCAGTGCCAAGTACAGAGGGACGATCACTGCCCTAGTCCTGCTGGCCACACCATTTCTGATACAAGCCACGATGCTCTTGGCCATCTTGGCCACCTGGGCACACTGCTGGCTCATATTCAGCTGTCTGCAGACCAACACCCCCAGGTCCTTTTCCGCCGGGCAGCTTTCCAGCCGCTCTTGCCCAAGCCTGTAGCAGCGTTGCCTGGGGTTGTTGTGACCCAAGTGCAGGACCTGTCACTGAGCCTTGTTGAACCTCATACAGTTGGCGTCAGCCCATTGATCCAGCCGGTCCACATCCCTCTGTAGAGCCTGCCTACCCTCAAGCAGATCAACACTCCCGCCCAACTTGGTTGAATATTTACCCCTTCCAGCCCCTACCATTCTGTGATTCTATTATAAGAAGGTATATTTAAACCAGATATAAGGAAGAATTTATTTTTACCATGAGGGTGGTGAAACACTGGAACAGGTTACCTAGAGGGGTGGTAGATGCCTCATCCCTCGAAACATTCATGGCCAGTTTGGATGGGGCTCTGAGCAACCTTATCTAGTTGAAGACGTCCCTGCTTACTGCAGGGGGGGTTGGATTAGATGACCTTTAAATGTCCCTTCCACCCAAACCATTCTATGCTTCTATGCCAATGTGAAGAGGGATGGTCAATTCAGTCCTTATCCCAGGCTTGAGACCTTGGGCTCTGTTTTCTTTCCACCCTTTTCCATTTCCTCAAAGCTGTTAGGTAGGTTTGGGTTCTCCAGAAACACTTCAGTGGACCCTGATCCTGAATTATCATAAAAAACATGGTCCTCTATGCATTGGGCACCCCAGGCAAATTCCCTAAAAACATGTAGCAAGGCATGGCTGTCTGCTCCATCTGACTTCTAGCAAGCTGTCATCTCATTGAACAACCGGGAAGTTGCCTCACAGTCTCAGCCACACCATCCTTTACCCTAGGGATCACGTCTCTGTCCACACCAGCAAAAGGATCAGAAACACAAAACAAGAGACCAAATCTCCAACCACTGCGTCCTCTCCAACTCCCTCTCCTTCACCTCGGCTAACACCTGACATTCCCATTGTCTGCAAGACACAGCTGATGTGACTGGGATTATGAACATAAAGAAGGAAAATTAGTTACAGCTGGAACAATTGTCAGGCAGAATGATAATTGAAAGCCAGCAAAATGATCAACCGTTTAATTGCTTACATTAAAGAAATGAATTGACAGCAATCAAGCCAACCTATAAAAGGTACCAAAAAAATGACACGTGAGAAAATAGATTAATTTTCATAACGAACAAGTAAAAACAAACTTGGAAAAATTGAAAATCCAAGCTTGTGTTGTTTATAAACCTTAATCAATTTAAAACTCATTTTCAACATATTAAACTTTACTATTTAATGTCTCCCAATGAATTCCGCCTTTGGCATTGTTCAGCAGTCTCACTGAAGCCTTGTGCAGTTAAAAAATATAATTCATCAGCATTGCCTCTGCCAAGTGCACTTAAATCAGGAGGCAGTCCCCAAAATCATGAAGGGGGGAGCACTGTGAGATTTTTAAAGGGATTTTTTCATATCTCAGGGACTGTTGATTTCCTGAGGAGATTTTTTTTTTTTGAGGAGGGAAAATTAACGAGCTCTTAGAATTTGTGTTTTCAACCTTGTACTTTGGTCTTAACACTGAATCTTCGCATAGAAGTAAAGGCAAAATAGGGGTGGGGGTGAAAGATGCTTGGCGAAGTGGGTCAATACCCTGGTGGAAATCCTTGAGAGGCCAAACACCAGTCTTGCTGCTGACATTTTCCCTGCTGACCATTGGCACAGTGCCATGCAACAGCACAGAAAGGCACAGCTGCCTCCACGCCATGTTCAGCATTGCAGCCTCTCTGTATCTGAGTCCAGAGCAGGTCTGGAGAGTTCAAATGCTTGAGAGCGGTCTAGCACAGGATTTGGTGAGCAGAGGCAACAAGACTGCTGGCTGGAAGTGGTCAGACTTGTTTTTTGGCTCAGTTTTCAGCCATAGAGTGCAGTAATATATTTCATGTCTTTTTTGGTTCACACATTTTTTCCCAATCACATGCCTGAAGAGTCCTTTAGAAGACCATTGAAGTTTTGCTTTTGTCCCTGAGAGCAGTACCCCAGCTAATGGCATGGGGAAAGCAAATGCCAGGTGAGCTGCATTCCTGCTCTCTCCAGCCCACCACATCTCCTAGAACTGTCAGCATTTTCACTAATGCTGCTCTAACACAAACCCTTTCCAACACACAGTAACACCTCCTGAAATGTTTAGACCCAAATCTGAGGTGAGCAGGGATATGAACTCTATTGTACCAGTGTACAATACATTTTTGGAAGGTGTGCGCAGACGAAGGAATGGGAAGAGGACTACTCCAGAATGGATCCTTGGTGTTTCACACTTCGTTTTTACAAAAACAATACAGAGGTTTGATATGTTTTTTCACACTTACATAAATCACTTAAAAGATTTTATTTTGAAAGGAGAAGACCGATTGTATACCATCTCTTTTTCTCCCTATCATCAGTTTTTCATTTCATGATAAAAATCTAATTTTGTCAGTGTGACACTCGAAAAGAAAAGAAAATAGCTGAATCCAAGGGCTCAGTTACTGGCTACCATCCAGCCTCACCATCCGGCTGACTGAGCATGGACAGAATGAAGTCTCCCCCAACCCGTGATTACCCTAACATTGCTGACCTTCACCCACTGAAACTGAGTTATGAAAGTCCTACATATAATGAATACTTTTTTGAAGCTTTCCAATTTTTTATGGTTTCCTCATGTTTTCATTCTCACATTCTTCTTGCTGATAACTCATTGTCCAGGTATTCATTTTCCACGTTGCAGATCAGTTGCTCTGGGTTTGATTAAAGCAATGTCCCACCACAGGCTTAGTGAGATCTTCAAGAACTGCACACTGACAGCAGGGATCGAGAGCCAACTGTCTTTCTGAATATGTAAAGTTATCTCACGTGAGCTGAAGGAAGATCAGATGATCTTGCCCCTCCCATCCTCAGTGACAACATATACAAGTGTGATATCTGGATTTTAACTCCGCATTTTGTACATCAGGGAGGTATCAAAGGAGTGCCACCAAGCCGATCAAAGAACTGGAAGACAAACTTTCTGAGGCAGATCTTGAGAGGAAATGTTAAAATCAATACCACTGGATTAAGTTATTTTGTGACAAAAACAAAACCAACTTCATGTTCTACTGTAGTACATTACCTGATAGACTAGAAATACTTAAGTAAAAGATGTTTCCAAAGGAAAAAAAAAATCAAATATTTCCCATCTGAAAAGGTCAAGATTAACAATTATTCCACTAAAATTCTGAGAACATAGAACTAGGAGGAACTATCTGTACCTATAACTGCAGGTACCAGTAGCAAAGGTTAAGTAAAGGGGTACAGAGTATTGACTCCATTCTGACATGCCGTAGGATGATACCTTCCTCCCTCGAGCAATCCCAGGAGCCTTAGTACCTAGGACCAAACACCCATGACACTGCAATGTGCCACGGTAGAATAGACTAAAGGTGTTCCATGCAAGCTCCCATTTCTCTTTCCATTTCCTGGACCCTCACATTAGAAGCATAGGTATCCAGTGTTTGTCCACTAAGAGATTTGCGCAGAAAAGTCGACAAATCCAGAACTTGCCAGAATCACTGCATATTGATATACAGATTGTTGGTCTGCAGTTTCTAGATATCTGAAATGTTTCCTAGTTTTAGCTCTGATCAAGTGGCCAGATAGCAAGAAAGTCTAGAGAAATGGCTTAGTTCTCCATTTCCTGCCAGGACAAAACTACTAGGGTGGAAAAAGATGATACTTTCTTGGAAATCTGGGTCTAGAGTAGTCCCAACCTAATTCCCACTGTAGAGAAAGACATAAAGGTCACCAAAATAAATCAACTTTATTTGCCAGTTGGACCCAGAGGGAATTATTTTCTGAATTCATCCTTGAATGTTTTATTGACAGCAATAGTTATGATCCTTATAATGGCCTTATAATTCCCTTCCTTGCTCTAAGACATAGTATATGGTGAAAGAAACTAATGAAGCAAAAGACACTCAATATCAGCCTTCAAATGTGCTGTTTATAAAATCCTTTTAAAAGGAAAAATAAAACAGCAATTTTAATAAATTAAAAACCCTGATGTGCAGCTTACTGGATGGCAGGTTGAATCAAGATGGTTGACATGTCACATTGTAACTACTTCCCCAGTGAATGATGACATAATTTTCAGATTTGCCCTTCTTACTGGCATTGATGCATTCAGGCAAAACGATATATCAATCAGTCTTTAGGACCTAAATGCCTGTTATGAGTCAATCCTCTGAGGCTCTCAGCTTCCCACATCTCGTAAGAATCTCAGCAGTGATTTGTAGTCGTTTGAGTCTTTTATAACGCTTTACATCTCTCAAATTTGTTAGAGCCTAAAACCAGAGCCCTTGCTCTGTTTCACATCAACCACATTACTGGTATAGGACAAGTGTGTATTGCTCTATATTCTTCTTACCACCATGCCAATGCCAGCTTCTCATAATTAAATATGGACAGAATCCAGTGTTGTACCACACATTTACCACATTTATGGCCTGATTTCTCCTTGGTTTATTTTCAGGGCCTGTATAACTCCCCAGTAGAGCTGCTCCAAGACAGAAGGACTGCATCAGTGGACAAGGGAAGAGATACTGACATCATCTATCTGAACTTCTGTAAGGCCTTTGACACAGTCCCCCACAACATTCTTACCTTTAAATTGGAGAGACATGAGTTTCATGGATGGACTGTTGGATGGACAAGGAATTGGCTGGATGGCCACATCCAAAGACATCTAGTGAATGGCTCAATGTCCAAATGGAAACCACTAACAAGTGGTGTCCCTCAGGGGTCCATACTGGGACAAATACTATTTAATTTCTTCATCAATGACATAGTGGGATTGAGTGCACCCTCAGCAAGTTTGCAGATGACACCAAGATGACTGGTGCAGTTGATACACTCAAGGGACCTTGACAGGCTTGACAGGCCCATGAGAACCTCACGAAGTTCAACAAGGCCAAGTACAAGGTCCTGCACATGAGTCAGGACAGTCCACAGTATCATGAGTGGATTGAGAGCAGCCCTGTGGAGAAGGACTTGGGGATATTGGTGGATGAAAAATTGGACATGGGCCAGTAATGTGCACTTGCAGCCCAGAAAGCTTCATCAAAAGAAGCATGGCCAGCAGGTCGAGGGAGGTGATTTTGCCCCTCTACTCTGCTTGTGAGAGACCCCACCTGGAATACTGCCTCCAGCTCTGGGGTCCCCAGTGCATCGAAGAAATGGACCTGTTAGAACAGATCCAAAGAAGGGCCACGAAGATGGTCAGAGAGCTGGAACACCTCTCTTATGAAGAAAGGCTGAGAGAGTTAAGGTTGTTCAGCCCGGAGAAGAAAAGGCTCCAGGGAGACCTTATTGCAGTCTTTCAATATATAGAGAGAGGTTATAAGAAAGACAGAAAGACACTTTTTACCAAGGTCTGTAGTGACAGGACAAGGGGCAATGGTTTTAAACTAAAAAAGGATAATTTTAGATTGAATGTAAGGAAGAATTTTTTTATGATGAGGGTGGTGAGACACTGAAACAGGTTGCCCAGATGTGGACGCCCCCTCCCTGGAAGTAGTCAAGGTCAGGTTGGATGGGGCTTTGAGCAACCTGATGTAGTGAAAGATGTCCCTGCCCATGGCAAGAGGGTTGGACTAGTGCAGAAGGTCTCTTCCAACCCAAATCATTCTATGTTTCTATGATTCTGTGATAGATCAAAATATTCATGACACCCACAGAAAGGGAAGCCAGATAATATATAGCTATATAATCTATAATATATTATAGAAAAGATTTATATAAAAATTACTTGTACTATGTTGGTGGGTAATATATTCAAGACAAGTGCTGACCATACAACTCACGTTATCTCAAGCAAAATGACAGAGGATGTCAGGTAAATTATACACTCTTCCTAAGGAATAGATCACTTAAAGAAAATAGACTTTTAAATGTTTTGAAGTAGTGACAGCCAAAAGGAAATGTATGACCCCCAAAAGGTTGGGTTTTCATATTTCATGATGCCTGAAAAAGACCTGTTTAAATGAACATTTCATCGCTTTCATCAGGTTGTTGGAACTATAATATTGCAGCCAGTGGGTACTTATCTGAAAACTAACTCACTGCACCCCAAACTTCAGGACGCAAATTTGAAATAATGTGAAAAGATCATGAAGATATGAAAGTCATCATATGGGTTGTAAGTTACAGCCATCAACTGTGCATTGCAGCAACTGAGACTTTTTCTTATGCTGAAGTGTATTGGGTTTGGGTCAAAATGCTTTGAAGTTTTTTTTAAAATAAAAAAACACCAAACCAAAAAACCCTACTAAACAAATTTTTTTTTAATGTTGTCGAGTTGTTTGGTTTTGGTGTTTTGTTATCCTCCCCCCTCCCCCACCCCAAAGAAAGATTTTGTGGGAAGAAATAATGTAAAAAAGACACTTTGATTGCAGTAAAAATGCCTGTTGTTGATATAAGAGAAGATCTGATTTTTTTTATCATGATTAGGTAGTCTTATAAAGAAATGAGACCATTCAGAACCGCATTATACCTAATTAAAAACCTTTTTCTGAGGATTAATAGAAGTTCTGGGCATGAATAACTTTGCTTAAGTAGATTCACAAATCTGGCTGCAGTAAATTACAGATGAGACCTCCCAGGAGCAGAACAAACCCCATCAAGACCCTCATAAACAAAATGCCATCATCTGGAGCCAGAGAGAAAAGCACAGGCAGGATAGAGAGAAGAATTACAGACCTGGGACTAGCCTATACATCAACACCATCTAAAGAGAAAGAAAGGCTCTTTATTTATTGCTTACCAGTCTCCAGGGTGTGAGTGTCACTCAGCATTAGCATTCACCTTTATAACTGTGCTTTGATTTACAGCTCCACCCCAGCACAGAATGAGCAGCCAATTACATGCCTATGAGAACACGCATGCATTGAGTACATCCCAGCTGCTTTCTCTTCCCTCTCACACAGGATGCACACGTACAGATTTTCTTTGCCTTAGCCTGAAAGAGAGGTGTGATAGATGGGATCTGATCTGTCTTATTCTATAAGTGCCAAAAGAATATCATGTTGTGTATAAATTTATGTTCATACAGGTTAAGCTGCAGCAGAAAGGTTAGGAGATATTAGGCAGAAAGATGCTATCCCATGTTAGTCAAAGCTACATAACTGCTTTGCCAAGACTGGGAGCTAACAGCTAAAATGCACAAAGACCGTTGAGGTAACAAACTCTATGCTCCACTGTCAATAGTGACTAGGTCTGTGACTACTTAGATATGTATATCAGACCAAATCCTATCCTTTATGTCAAACCTGGGCTATTCCACCCCTCAACTCTAACCATATCTTCTCCTCCTCTCCTTTTTCTGGTGGCCTCCATCATTTCTTGATATTTACTTTTCTTGGTTTGTTTCGCAGTGGCACCCCCAAGATCAACTGGGGATGCTGAGTACTTCTCAGATCCAGCCTTCAGATGAGATTGGATGCTCAGCTATTGTCAGTGGTAATGGTTGGCTCTTGACTGCCCAGGAGTTCACTTAATGTCCTAAACCCCACACTGTCGAGCCCTGTTCAGTGCTGATCAGTACCATCTGTGCTCCTGGCCCCATTTCTACGTGGTATGTTAATATTCTTAGGCCAAAATAGATCAAATACTTGAGATATTAAAGCAATTCAGTGTTTGACTTGGATTCTGCAAACAAGCACTGTTTATAGGTTTGCAGCTGTCCTCATCACAGGTCCACATCACTGGTGATGGACAGATGCAAACCTGGTAAGGTAGAGGAATGGACTTCTGCTGAGATGGTCTCATGCAGAAGTGCTTAATGCTGAAGTGCAGATTTAGCCACCCAGATACTAAATATGGTGCTCTGACTTTTGCTCTCTGAATTCAAAAGAGTGGCCATGTGAAAGACCGGCCATCCCACCCACCTTTGAAAACTAGTCACAAAGGGCTTTGAGAAGCTCACTGCAGATGGTAACTCAAGATTTCTTTTTCTAGCTGCCAAATCACCAGTAAGAATGGAACCAAGGAGAATTTTCAGTATTTATTCACTTCCTTCAGTTTCACAGTTATTTCACTTAGAACAGGAGAGGCTGAAATGTTTCACTTCTACCATCAGACAAAAAAGAAGTTCCAGTCAGGCCATTTTAATCAGACATTGAAGTCCAGTCTCCACTATAGAAAGGCATTTTCCTTTGTTTTCAAATAATACTAAGTTAATGATAAAGGGCTGCATCTTTAAACAGGTACTCATTAGGTTTGAAACCTTTCCTCCAATTTTCCCTCCTACTTGCCCCCAAATAGACAACTCCTAAACACTTCAGAAACTCCCATGCGCAGTGACCCATGCATTACATGCTATCCACCAACATTGTCTCACAGCAGGGCAAACTTTATCCCTCCCTAAGGAGGAATGAAAGGGAACTAATTTTTTTTTTCTTAAAGGTGATTCAGAGGACAGAGTGTAGCAAAGGGTTTGTGCATGGAGAGGCTGGAGAGAATTACTGCTAAGATTTTATTAGCGTGCATAAACACTATGACGTTTTTGATGCCTCAGGCTATAGAAGCACAATCATTACAATGAAGACCATATTTCTTTCCATCTTTGCATTGGTCCTGTAACACATTGAGCAATCCATCTTGCTCACATAGTCATATATTTATTTCTTTGCTTCTCACAAATACTGTTTAACCTTTTGAGCACTGCACGTAACTTGAGGTGTGAGAACATGGGCTCTGCAGCTTCTGCCTTCCAACATAACCCAGGTGGAGTCTACAAGTCAGGTTATCAAATATAAGGGGTGCAGGCTGCGACAAAACACCAGCTAAAGAGCCAGGACTATTCCATGTGTGTGTATCTGGACAGGCTGGATAGATGGGCCGAGGCCAACTATATGAGGTTCAACAAGGCTCAGTGCTGGGTCCTGCGTTGGGGTCACAACCACCCCAGGCAATGCTACAGGCTTGGGGAAGAGTGGCTGGAAGCTGCCCAGCGGAAAAGGACCTGGGGGTGTTGGTCAATAGCTGGCTGAATATGAGCCAGTAGTGTGCCCAGGTGGACAAGGTGGCCAAGAGCATCATTGGAACAGGCTGCCCAAGGAAGTGGTTGAGTCACCATCCCTGGAGGTATTTAAAGGATGCGTAGATATGGTGCTTAGGGACATGGTCTAGTGGTGAACTTGGCAGTGCTAGGTTAATGGTTGGACTTGATGATCTTAAAGGTCTTTTCCAACCTAAATAATTCTATGATTCTATGACTCTATCCACTGTAGATAAATACGCCTGTCATAAACAGGTAAAGGAAACCGTTCATGGCACCATCAGGTACCAAATTTCTGAAAGCTGTTACACGAGCCTGCTGCTCTGCTGATGCCACCAGTAACCTACTACACAAAAGCAGCACGGTGAGGGTGGCTGAAGACGAGTGGCAAAAGAGTTACCAGGGTATGGATTACACACGTTTCAGAGGTAGCAAATGTGTGTTTTCTCACAGACATAGCAATGCTGATGTTTTTGTCATCCAAATGTCATTCAAATGAAAGACATACCACTAATTCTTCAGTTAGAAACAGTTGCAAACTCGTAAATCTAAATGCTTAGCAACACGCAGCAAAAACACCACATTATGGGTTGCTGAGGGTTCAAAACAGATTTAAGAAAAAAGGAAATAATTTGTATTGACAAGATACATGATAATTATTATATTCCTTTTTTTGTTCATGAGCAAAAAAAATATTTTCCAAATTTTTGCTTCAGTTTTTAAACTAATGGTAAATATCTCTGCACACAATACTTTTTAAGATGACTGCAAAACTGAATCCACTATCAAACTGCATTCAGTTGATTCAGTCATGTGATGCAGTTTCTTTAATTGAATGATTTATATAACTATGAAGCCCTCTGTGAATTTTACTATTGCATATATCATTGATGATTGTCTGCAATGAGGCTTGAAGCTCAGAATTAAAAACTTATTAGTGTTTTCATTAGGAAAGTTCAAGAGCTCAGGTATTGAAGAAGACTAAATCCCAGAGTCCCCAGCAGGTTTGTACTGAAAATTTTTCTGCAATTGTTCAGAATTTTCTCTTCTCTATGAATTATTTAAATAAAATCCTTCCACAGACATAAAATTTCCAGGCCAAAAGAGACCATTGCAACCATTCAACCTGATCTACTTTGTAATACAGATAATAGTCACACCTTTACCTTCTCACTGGTCTTTCCAATTAGGCCATTAGTATGCTCTAAACTCCTGTCCTCTGCAATATCTTCCCCAAACTAAAGCTCAGCTGTGATGGGTTGACCCTGGCTGGGGGCCATGTGCCCACCAGAGCCGCTCTATCACTGCCCTCGTTCACCAGACAGGGGAGAAAAAGTACAACGAAATGCTTGTAGGTTGAAATAAGGACAGGGAGAGATCGCTCACTAATTATCGTCACGAGTAAAACAGACTGAACTGAGAGAGGAAATTCATCTAATTTATTACCAAACAAAACAGAGTAGAGGAATGAGAAATAAAATCAAATCTTAAAACACCTCCCCCCACCCCTCCCATCTTCCCGGGCTCAACTTCACTCCCGGCTTCAACCTCCGCCCCCCTCAGCAGCACAGGGGGACGGGGAGTGGGGGTTACGGTCAGTTCATCACACGGTGTTTCTGCCGCTTCTTCATCCTCAGGGGGAGGACTCCTCTCATCGTTCCCCTGCTCCAGCATGGGGTCCCTCTCACAGCAGACAGTCCTTCACAACCTTCTCCAGCGTGAGTCTCCTCCACGGGGTGCAGACCTTCATGAACTGCTCCAGCGTGGGTCTCTCCCATGGGGTGCAGACCTTCAGGAGCAAACTGCTCCAGCGTGGGGTCCCCCACGGGGTCACAAGTCCTGCCAGCAAACCTGCTCTGGCGTGGGCTCCTCTCTCCATGGGGCCACAGGTCCTGCCAGGAGCTTGCTCCAGTGTGGGCTTCCCACGGGGTCACAGCCTCCTTCAGGTGTCTCCACCTGCTCCGGTGTGGGGTCCTCCACGGGCTGCAGGTGGAATCTCTACACCCCCTCATCCTCCCTCCATGGGCTGCAGGGGGACAGCCTGCTTCACCATGGTCTTCACCACGGGCTGCAGGGGGATCTCTGCTCCGGCGCCTGGAGCACCTCCTCCCCCTCCTTCTGCACTGACCTTGGTGTCTGCAGATGTTCTTACATCTTCTCACTCCTCTCTCCGGCTGCAAAAGCGCTCTCTAACTGTTTTTCTCTTTCTTAAATACGTTATCACAGAGGCGCTGATTGGCTTGGCCTTGGCCAGTGGCGGGTCTGTCTTGGAGCCAGCTGGCATTGGCTCTATCAGACACAGGGGAAGCTTCTAGAAGTTCTCACAAAAGCCACCCCTGTAGCCCCCCCAACTACCAAAACCTTGCCACGCAAACCCAAGACATCAGCCCATCCTAATACCTACAGAAATGCCCTGATTTTACTGTGTCATCTCAGATGAGGTGTTTTCTGTCTACATGCTGTTTTACTCTTTGGATTTTATTTTTTTCTTATTCAACACTTCTCAGCCCTGCTTTGCACCCTTATTTTCCCAATCAGACAAGCTTGTCTGTCAGCGAAGGACTATGCAGTTGCAGTGGACTAGGACCTTTTTAACCACTAACAATATTAAAAAAAAAAAATCAATAATCAATTGTATAAAAGCCCACTGAAGCATTTTCTCCAGAAGCAGCTGGTACTGGTTACTTTCAGCGAATGCCACAAATATTATTCACTGGTAAAGGGTGATCCATGGATTATTTACTGTCTTCTGGCACAATCCTCAAATGCAAAAAAAGTAATGTAAAAACTCATCCTAACAGATGAATCTACTTTAATGATCAGTGTAGAGTGTGTGTGGCTGCACGACAGGGAAGTGAAGGTATTTTCCAGCTTACTTAGGGTACTAAAAACTCAGACTAAGACTGAGCCTGTGTCACAGGGGTGGGGGAAGTGAACTGTGCATTCGCCATGATGCACAAACACAGTTATTCTCTAATGACTTTCTGTCTGACAGTCACCCTTCTTTGCGATGGAAGTAGAGATGCCAAAATCTATTTGAATTCTCATATAGTAATCCAGAAAAGTATCCACTCTTGGCTGGAGCAGACAGTCTTCCTGTCCATAAAGTGTACATATATGGGTTTTTATCCTCAGGACATAAATCCACTGTGAACAAAATCAGGTTCATTACATTTAGATCTGGAGCTTAAATAGAGGTTTTATCCTAGTATATCATGATTCTCTAAAAACTTGATTCCAGTCAACTTTTGCTCCTCTTGTGCCACTGCTGCATGCACAGCCAACTGCTCCTTGTGTCCCAAGGTGTTTCTGAGAAAGCAATAAATAGAGGCAATAGCTTGCATGCATTGGCTGCACTCCATCCGAACTTGCTGGCTGCAGGAGGGAGGGAGGGAGGGATAGGACCCCTGTCCTCAGAATTTTTTTCAAATTGCCAGAACGTTTCTAGTAACCCCATCAAAACATGACCTTTCCAGCGATGGTGAGCAAAATACACCATTTGAAAAGGTTCATATCTATGCATCTGCCTTCCTTCCATCTTTCAAGACAGTGTCCCCAGTACCAGAGCTGTTCCATCCCAGATGAATAGCTAAATATAATTTCAAGTAAGGAATTATGCCTAATTCTCTTAGAACCCTCTCACTGATCCTATTCATATTTCATTTTTGATATTACAAGGAATACTTCTTACAAGCAAGACTAGCAACCACCTATATGAGGGTAGCAGCACATCATCACAGATAATGTGAACGATGCAGGTTCAAGCCCCCTGGTTAACACAGGCTTAGTGAGGGTGCACGAATCTTGGTTTCCACATCCTAGAGATTTACTACCACTATTAAGGGTCTTTGCTGTTGAGGAATAGTTAGATATTTTTTCTCTCCTTCACCTACAATCAAGTAACGCCATCATGGAGCTCAAGGAGATTTTCCAGAGGAAAATTTTATCAAAGCTTTTTTTTTTTTTTTAGTTTATTTCCACCACCATTCCAAAACTCCACATTTTGCTGAATCATCATTTCCAATTAAAAAAAAAAATAACAAAACAAATTCACTTCTAAAAAGTCTTGAGTCTTTCTATTGATATCCCCTCAAACTCTAAGAAGGTCCTGGGTAAAGGACAGAGAACATTAATCTAAATATAAAAACCCCTATATTAACTAACAAAAAAATGGCTTTGAATAGCAAAACATCAATTTTGCTCTTCTTTGCCCACTGAACCCTTTGTGCTGCTTGTTTTATTGACTTGCAATACAATGAGAAGCTCTTCAAAACCATGAGAAAATAAAGGGTTAGCTCCTCTTCCGGTCTTCAACCGTTTCATTTTACTTTTAAGGCTATGGTCTTTATACTGCTTTTTTTTTTTTTTTTTTTTTTTTTTTTTTGGTGGGGGGGTGTCTTTTTTCTTTTAATCTTGAGAGATCCCCAAATACCTGACAAAATGCATATAATAGATAAATACCTTTTGATCATCACTTTCTGGGACCTTCAAAACCATTCAGAGGCCATTGGAAGAAAACAGTCATTATTGGTTTTCACCATAGACTTTCACCAAGTCTCTTAATAAACCTTTTCGGGGCTGGGGGCTTCACTGGCTGTCTTGAAGTGTTCCTGTAGAAAAGTGGACTCTAATTAAAGGTGGTTCTCCTAGCTACTAGGGAAGAGTTTCGCTCCCTTTTCCCACATCTCTAAGTCCAATCTCCTTCAGGTTGCATTCATCCTAGATTGCACATCGTCCCCCATCCCAATTGATTGCTCTTGCTGTAGTACAAAAGCTGGGAAACAGCAGCAGTATTTTTCCTCATGCCACATAACTTTTAAGTCTTCTCTGAGAGGATTTAGGTATAATTCACATGCCTGTCTGGTTATAAACACGCCTGCAGTCTGGAAGTGTCTTCATATATATGATTCATGCATGCTTGCACTGTTCGTGTACGCTTCCCTAGGCCATTGGCCAGTGCAGTAACTAGAAAACCAGCTTGAATGGAGAAGAATAGCTTGAGTGGACATTAGACTAAGGAACAAAACGCAAATATATGGTGACCTGCAGAAACAAGCTCATCTTCTCCAAATGCCTTCTCAAGATCCATCATGTTTCTTTAGATAACTGTCACATTTGATTGCTCTTATCAACCTTGACCCCATGGAAATATAGACACTTGGATTTCTTGGTTAAAGGAACACAAAGAGGTTGCTTTTCTCCAGTTCAGGTCCTGTGAGGAAAGCCTGTTTCCAGCAGAGTGACTCTCATGGTACTGCATACATACTTCTGAACTTTAGAAAAGTTTAGTCCACTAAACCTCATTTTTCAACAAATGCAATCAGCATCAAAACTTCTAATTCACTTGACCCCTAAAAATCCCAGCAGGAAGAAGAAAAAAAAGCAGAGGTTACCACAATTACCTGCCCAATCTTTAGTGAAAGAACTAAAGAATTCACATAAAGTAATGTCTTTTATGCTCAGAAAAGGAAATTAATTACTCTCTCCCCACTCCTTTCATAACAACGATGCTTCATTGGGATGGCCTGAGCCAACAGAATCCAATATCAGGAAGACTTATAGCATTTTCACTTCATCATTCATGTCATTGAGAGATAATTATAGTATAAATAAGTCCAGAGATGAGTTTGGAACTGACAAGTGATTATGAAAGCACCACAGCACTCTTTAACACTTTCTATCAAAAAAAAAAAAAAAAAGGGAAGAAAGAAAGAAAGTAAAAATGAAAATATAACATTGTGTTATTATTGTTTATTATTATTTCTGTAGGAACAAGTATCTCAGTGCTCCAGCTGGGAACAGCAGCCTGTTCTGTTAAACAGATGGTAGGAGATCAGGTCTGCTTTGAAAAGTGTGATGGGAAATGTAGTCTGGCAGGATATTTTTACCCACAAGGCAGAATAAGAACATGAGCTCCCAGTGCAGCACAACAGCTATAGCTGCACTCCAAATGGAAATCTTTCAACTTCATCTCCCTCTCCTTTAGCCCCATCTTCCTTATCTTCTCCTTTATCTTCACAATAAACCATCACTCCAACATTTGTTACTGCACTGAAAACAGTTGTGTAAGTTTTTTAGAACTTAAATATCCTTTAAAGAAAACTTCAAAGCCTAGGAACTCTTTTCAACAAAGAAAACAAACCAGTTTACAAGGAATCCTCAAAGGCTGATTGAGCCAGGCTCTCCCTAGATAGCAATTAGGCATGAGTTGGTGCCAGCAACAGAGCTCCACTGATTTTTATCCCCTAGAAATGCAAACCTTTCTATAATTCGCTCTCAGTAAATCTTTCCTGGTAGGAAATTAAGGCAACGCATCCCTCATTTACTGTCACTGACAGATTTGTTTTACAATCTGTTCATTATTGGAGAAATTGCCATTTATACTTTTCTTCTCATTTTTCTCCATGCACAGAAATATCTCCATTTTTCCACTTAGCATGCGGCCTGACATATCCTGATCCCACAACTATTTTCAGAGCTTATCAAACCATTATTAGGAGTCTGCCAAGAAACTCTGAAATAAGGACCAATGTCAGTGATTTTGGCATTCCTTCCAGTTCTGTGGTCTGAATATTCAAAAGATCCCCAAAAGCACAAAAGTTACCTACTTTCCTCTGAAGACCTCAGTGTACTTTGCCAGGATGTATTCCTGGATTTCAGAGGTCTTACATGTGTTTAGCGTCCACTTTTCCATAGGAAGCAGGAAGGAAGTTGCAGAGGAAACACAATCTGTGCCTTCCACAAAACAGCTTAAACTCTCCCCAAAATTCAGGAGAAAGGCTTGTCTCATTCCCTAGTTTGTTGCAGAGCTCTGATACCCTCAAGACACAACTTTATCAGTTCAATGAAATGTGTCCAGGACCATTCTCTGGCATGGCACAGCCCATCTCCACACTGTGGAACTCTCTTATCCTAAATGAGGTAGCCACATTCAAACTCTTAATTGGGAATGATCTTTGGTTTATTGGAATTGGGAATGTACAGATGCAGCCTCCCTGCCCACATTGAACATATTAATTCACTCCTTCCACCCCTTCTGAAGAAGAAACCCAGCCACAGCACACAGGATAATTAGGCCTAGGATCAACTGTGGACAGCCACTACAGACACAGATCATATCAAGTACGGCCATTCTCTTTGAATAGTCCTCCAGCACTTTCCCATCAGGCTTTGAGACATCACATGCTCTACCAACATGCCCAAGAGACACACCCCTAGGGACTCTTCTAGAAAAACACTACACCTTTGGCTGCAACACTGTGAGCAACCGAAATTGTATCTCATGGTAGCTGAGTTGCCACAGAAGGCCCAAAGGAGGGCTGTGCTAGGTCCTAGGCGATGGAGAGATGAGTTAGTCTTCACCAGCTGGCCCAGTGAACCACCATACTCCCTTTGGGGCAGCCCACGCAGACTTTCTAGATATCTTCTTGGATCATCTTGCAGCTGCAGACATTTTTCTAAGGCTGAGCATCAAAGGTCATGACTCCTCACGTAGTGGGATGGCAGGGTGATAAACAGAGCGCTGTCAGTGCCTCTTCACCTATAAAGTGGCAGGTGAATACCTGAATAACTTCAAATGGTACCCAAGCCCATGCCAGCAGTGACACGCTGCATTGGCCACATCACTTGGAAGTAACAATGCCAGAATAATAAAATACCATTTTAAAGGGATGAAGAATCAATCCTACATGAGCTATTACAATATATGAAGGGACATCCCATTTTTCACTGACCTTTCCTACCTTGAGTGAAGGGTTATGAAGTCATTAACTCCTTGGCAGGTGACAAAGTACCTTCTATGTCATTGCATAGGTAATTATAAGGAGCACTTGGCAACTGTTTATTTCTTTTTATTTTGTGTTATGTTTGAATCCCATTAGGATGCGACTGTCTGTCCTGAAAATAACAAATAATGTCATTAGAGACGCACTGAGATTCAATCCCTTTCCTTCAGAGAGAAATCAAGCTATTGTCACAGCAGAGGTGGTTTCTTCTGATGATTAATATGCATTGGAAGAGGCACTGGAGATTATCCCTTATGACGCATGCCAATTAAGGCTGGGAGGAACAAAATAAATAAAAATTGTGTCCCAAATGGAGCACCGTGTATACTGTCATTGTTTTCATAGTCTTGGCACCCAGGTGTCCATGTCATAGCCCCAGCGTAGTCTGAAAGGCTGTAAGGCTGCTTGCATAGAAAAATAGTTTTTATTCCACTGATATAATGATACCAGTCTACTTGTGTAACTAACTGCCTGACTAGCTTTTTTTCAGTTTTATTTAAACCACTTAGAAAGCAATATAAAGTAAACCAGAAAAGGGAATGCTGTTCTTAATTAGGATAAGACTGTCTGTGTGGGAAGGAGTATGAATGGGATTATTCTGCTTACTAATCACTCCCTACATCAAACCAGTGTAACTGTATAGACAGCTTTTTGGATCACTTCAGCCCACCTACACAACATGCCAAAATTAAGTCGAAATGCAGACCTTTGTTGAATTCTGTCCAGTTCACAATGCAATCTTAGCACTGCCAGCAGCTGGAAGCAGTATTCAGGCTGTCAAAGCATGGATGCACACTTTGTTCTGTCAACTTTGATGGGACAAGCTTAGGACAGAAAGATCTGAAGGTGAGAAAGGCATCCAAGGATGGCAGTGTTTTAAAGCAATTAAGTGAGGTGCATCCAAATTCATCCATCAGAAGTTCTGATGGATGAGTGACTTCTAAGCTGGAGATTTGCAAAACTCAATAGGAGACCAGACAGTCAAAATCAGAACCCAAGAGGCTTAGTTAAACTCTTGTAACTTTGGCCTGAGACAATGCCAGGCATGTGGAATGATTGCTTTTCTATTCTTCCAAATAGTCTGTCTTAGCCAGTTGAAATAGCAAATGTAGTTGATCAAGCATTTTTTAAAGCATTTATGTTGATAGGAGTAAAACTATTCAGAGCAAATTGACTTGCTGTGGGCAGACCTATGGATGAGGAGATAAAGTATCCGTGGGCCTGATCTTACTCCTCAGAAGTCAACAGAAAAATTCCATCTGACATAAAAGACACAGGACTGAACAGTTCCTTTAGTACTGAGGTATTCAGAGATTGCCTTGCCCACATCAATTACAGCTATGCCTTTACATGCAAAACATTTTTCTTCTTTCAGTGGAGAAAGAACTGAAAAAATATTCTTAGTACTGTAGGAATGTCCTGTGTTGCAAGGCAGTCCCATGTTTACAGCCCTTTGCAGGTGGAATTATTATTGTTGTGGACAATTGGAAATGGGTATCCAAACTCCAGAGGAATTTTGGTTTTAGATCTGTGCACTGTGTGCTAAAATATATCCTGCCCACAGAACAGGGCAGGAGGTTGGGTTTTCAGAAAAGGAAATGTCACGACCAGATGGTCTAGGGAAAATGTTTTAATTTACAAGTTCTACTCGATTCTCTTCAATCCCACTCTTCATGTCTTAATTTGACAGGTAACGTAGTGTTGCTAACAGTGAAGTTACCCAGAGCGCACACAGTATAACTGAAAGCTTGATACTTGTTGTTAAAGAGAAAAAAGTGCTGTTACCCATACCTGTTAAAAATAATGAGATAAATGTGTGAAGTGTAACAGAACTGATACTCGAGATGAGAACAGCTTTGCCTACCTACTTTACAACCTAAATAATGGAGAGAAAGGGAATAGCAGATGCCCCTTATCCATCCCTTTATATAGATGGTGAAGGAAATACAACCATATGATATAGTTTTAATTGGATTTTCTCAAACTGTGCGTTCCAGTCAATAATTTTGGTGGGAGGAGAGGAAATCATCTCCTTAATCTTTTCATCGGCATTAATCACAGCTCATCTGTTTCTGCAGAAGCCAAAGGCAAAAGAACTGGAAAGAAATTAGAGGCAACAGCACCTTCTGTGTTGAAGGAACAAATACTCTGGGGTCCTTGCTTTACTGAACCTTTCTCCAAGTACTCTAGCAGCAGCAGAGAAAGCAGAAAAAGTACATAACTGCCATAAAGTGGGAATATCCAAAGGCATCTCACTAGTACTAGCACTTTGCAGAAGGACAGTCGTTTATGCTCAACATGAAGATTGGATGGAGAGACCAACACTATTTCCCAAGGTGAAAGCATCTGAATTCTTGAAATTCTCAAAGGTATCTTAGGTTATAAGCACCTAACATGCATTCCCTGCATAAACCATACTATGATTCATTGCTTCTGGAGAAACCATATGCTCTAGGCTTTTAGGATTCACCCAAGAATAACTTCTTAATACAAGAGATATGGGCAATGAATGCAGGATGCTAAGGTTTGGCACCTTCTCTCTTTTTCTGTCCCTATGCTGTCAGTTCTTGAGGTCACAGTGTTGTATCATGTGCAGTGGTACATTTCCATGCCAATTTGTTTGCTCAACTAGAGGAACAATTTGAATACAGAGCAAAGGGCTGGTTGTCAGAAGCAACATGTTTCCTGAAGAAAGACAAAAATGAAATGTCATTTAGATACTAAGATAAAATGGCAGCAAAATGAGATAGTTCTGCTGTTATCTAACATTCATCAAAGGAATCGGTGTACTTAATTGCTGGTATGGGAACTCCTTTATTATATCATCTGCAATTGTGTGTTGGAAAGTACATAACAATTTAGAAAGGTAGATTCTGTTCACTTCAGAAGCAAAAACCATGCACAGACTTGCACTATATCCCAGTAGCATTTTCATTCTGCCATTTCTGGTGAAGCAGACTTACACTTTCCCCTATAGAACATCTGCCTGAACAACCCTGCCCTCTGAAAGAGCTTGTCTACACTCAGAATCAGTTATCATCTAACCTGCAAACATTTCCCCAGCCCAAAGAGGCCCTGTTCTGCTCTTCATTTTAAGAAATATATCCCACAGTAATTTTATAGGCGGTTGTGTCTATACGTTAGATCACACTCCAAACATACAGTGGATTTTAGGAAACAAAACATAACAAAGTGGTCATAAATATATTATTTTGGGAGTGACTGCCATTTCTGTGGGAGATCACAAAATGGATTGGATAAAGATTCCTTTACATGGACAAGCTATTGCAAATTAAGCTACAGCTCAAATTAAAATATAATAAGCGTTATGTAGCAGTTCTTCTAACAAACAAACAGTCCTCCTCCATATTGAGAGTTCAGATTCACCCTACCTAGCACTTGAAACTTCCCTGCCTAAGCAACGAAATCAAGCACCCATTTCTCTCACTGTGATCTATAGGGGAGAAAACAGCTAAACATCTAAATCACCTTCTGCAGGAACCTCGTTCTCTTTACTGATTTGCAAAGGAGCATAGGGCAAACGTGAATCCCCTGCAGGCCTCTCAGTTAAGTGATTGATATCTCCTTTCCCATCTATCCATTAGTCTAGGCAGAATAGATTTGAATACAGAAACTCCAAGTCATGTTTCCTTGAACATGAAGTTTTGGTTACCTGGCAAACACCTAAAACTTCCTCATATATACAGTAAGAAACTCATCTTGAGGCCTTTCATGCAATTAGCTAATTAACTAATTACTCTCAATGCACTCTAATAAGTAGATACTTATCATTAAGCATAGATCATGTGGAGGACTTGGGTGGGGGTTTCTTCTCTTCTTCCTCCCTTAATTTTAATAACAACCCTCTAAGAGCCTTCTGGGAAATGATATAATCACTGCAAAGTTCTCAGTTTCTTAAATGGCTTTTGTTTGTTTGTTTTGTTTCATTTTTGTAGTCCCTAGAGTGGAGACTTTGACTTTCTACCTGCCCATTGTAGGTCCTCAAATCCTCTGTTGTATCTGTTGTCCTGGTGCAAGATGTCAGACCAAGTGACCTCCTTATTCTTTCCTATCCTGACATTTTGAGGCTGTGATCATGTGATATTTCTGAGGGGTCAATTGTCAAAATAGCCCACACAGAAATGCTAATTATTTAAAAAGTGGGTGTTTGTCCCTTTTGTAAAAGGAACTGAACTCACTAAATGCCACATTAAATTACATAAGCCAGAGGGTAGGTTTAGACTATAATATATCTTCTGCTCTTCTAACTCTATGGAAGAACAAATGGTTGGGTGAAAGAAATTGTCCTTGTGAGCTATGCAGAATTTCCTGGGATTTATGACTCTGTGTCCATCATTAAAAGGACTTTAGCTGGTGTTAAATGCATGTATCTGCCTATCCGGAGCCAAAAGAGAGGGCACAAATGAACACCACTACGTGCATCTTTAATGTGTATTGGCTTTGTCTCCTTAATGTGTTACAATTGCTTCAGTTGCAGCATTTTTTGTAAAGTTTCATAGGTAATTATGTTTAGGGATCCTTCCATCTTTCAGTGCCTATGCTATCTCGCTCCCTCCTTTTGCTCCATCAGCTCCGCAGTAGCAAACCTTAAGGACAGTTCAAACCACATTTGAGAGAGACGTAAATATCTCAAAGTTACAATGACTCTGTGAGGAGCAGAATGAAATCATTCATGAGCATATGCCTTCACATGCTTTCCTTTCCCTTTTAGATTATATTTCTTCCCTAATGTTTGTCAGCTCACACCAAAATCATCGGATGGTGAGCTATTGTCCCTTAGTGTTGCTTTATTGTTCTGCATCAGGAGTGGACCTCCTGAGGAGACAAGAATGCTATTGGTCTTCCTTTGCTCCACCTATTGCAAAATCTACCCATGATTTTGTGAAGGAGCCTCAAAAAAGAAAGTACATATTTCCTCATCCTATAAGCCTAATTTAAAATTAAAAATTCAAATTATTCATTCACAGCCCCCTCCAAACCTCTTTGATTCAGTTTTATATGTCCAATCAGGAAATTTAAAAAACTCCCTTTGGCTCAGTTGAACAGTCATGCAGCTGTAGTGAACATCCAGGAACAGATGCATATGAAATCTGTTAGCATGAAACATTAATAGAATTTTTCAGGATATAGATTTTTTTTTTAAAAAAAAAGTGTTTTTATAAGCAGAAATAAAAGACAAAATTAATTAAATACCTGGAACAAAACAAACTGTTTATTCTGTGTCAAATGACAGAAACAAGAAACAGCTTTTGAAACTGGCACAACCACCTTTCAGCATGGCAGCACAGAGCAACAGACCCACTGAAATCTTGGGAAAAAAGCATCCCACTCATAGTTAGACCTGCATATGTCAAATCTCATTTCCCCTACAGAACAAGGCTTTTCACAAGACTAGCTTGGCAGAATAACTGGCGAATCTAGCAGGGTAGGTGTCAAGAAGTTTCCCGTGAGACCAGCTGGGAAAAAGTCTTCCATGAAGCAGGAGCAAGGGATTGGGATTGGATTATCAACAGTATCATTGGGGAACTCAATTGTCTGAGCCAGCAGCTGATGCAGTCCACTGATGTCTACTACAACTATGTATCTGAATGTCTGTGGAGAATTATGCTCATGGGCTTGGTCATTTGACTTGAGGTATTTTAAGGCAGAATGAAGGTGGCATTTGACAGAAAAGGCAAAAGTTTTAAAGAATTGACAAATCTTTTTAAAAATTGACAAATCTTTTCCTTCTTCTGAGCTGTGCATCTCTCCTTCATCAAGCTCCAGAGAAGCTGAAAAGTCTTGTTCAACCACTCAAGGCTAAGACAGTTCGCCAGCATTAGCTTCCCAAATGCCTTTACTTTTAGCTTTCAAATATATTGTTTCCCATCCAACCAACCAAATATTTGGCCATAGTGGACCATGTATTTATAAGTTTCAGGCTGGAACACCCAGGTTTACCATCTCTGAAGTTGAATGTGAATATGACCCCGAGACTCCATCTGGTACCTATTGCAACTGTGCAATGCTCAGCCCGTGCTTGTATCTTGCAATTGGCTTTTCACTGGCTCCTGATGCCAGTGCGAGGTCTGTGTTGTGATTTTCAAATGATTTAATGATGCATGTCCTGGTGACATCAGAAATTGAATTCTGTGCAGAATTCACAGCAGCAGCTGTGATCCTCTGGGGCAAAACGGATCACTGAGCATAGGGTGAAGTCTGAGCATAAAGCATTCTTAGTTAATAGAATCAGCTTTGGGATAATCTTCTAGAGGAGATCCAGTAATTTGATACTTTTTAAGAGTACATTGGCACTTTCTAAGAAGCACAGAAGCACTCTTAAAATGTTGTCTTCAAAAATTACTTCCCTTCAAAACCAAGGTGCAGACTATGAGAGTTTTATGCCCTATCCTAGTATTCCCTGAACAAGTGGGTATGTGAGCTTTGCGAAACTGAGTCATGAGCCCAGAAATTATCAATGGAGTCCCCTAGACAGTTTTATACTTCAGTTTTCTTAAGAAAAAGGACAATCAGCACCTCAGCCTGTTCTGCTTCATGCATAGGACTACTATTCACTCTCCAAGCCTTCTTCTCCTTCAGGTTCATCCTTGCATGACCACAACTTTCTGTTTAAAGAATATTGCAATGCGTGTCTGGAGAAAGGAGCCAATTTTACTCCTCATGAAGAAGTTATTGTCAAAAAAAGTAAGCTATACATGTCTCTGGGCCTCAACCTACAACCAGCATGGTACCTACTGGTTATGCCAACAAAGTCGTGATAAAATAACCGTGGCAAACTGTATTTGAGCATCTCCTGTGGTAATACACAACTGGACCATCTGCAGCAGCACTTCACCAGGTTTCTTGCCAAGTGTCTCCTTAGGATGAGGCCAAACATTTTTGTGGCATAACACAAAAGTGCCATCTGTTCTCTGCACATAGCCTGAGGAAAAAGGAGCACAATTTGATTAAGCAGAAGCTAACTGATCCTACATCAAAACAATTGCAGAGCTTCGCTGCGATTGACAAGTTTCAAGGGAATATGCAGTAGAATAACAGACTGGCTTTTTTTTGCCAGTTACACTAAGAAGTCATCCAGTTTGAATGTGAAACCAAAAAAGAAATACTATTCCACGTCCAATGCCCAGCTTCTAGGACACAGGTGCCAAAAATTATCCACACAAATTATATAATCCCATTAGCACTTGAGTCCTGATTGACATTCACCAACTTCATCTAGCTCATTTAAAACACTAGTTGTTCAAAGACATTTGCGCGAGGAAACAAAGAGTTGATGGACATTCTCCATCCAGTTCCCTAATGTTGATGGAAAGGTAGCATGGCCTAACAGGTAAAGGACCAGTCCATCGATGAGCAATTCTGTATTTGACTCTAGCTTAAGCTGACCATTGAAGTTGACTGCTGACCTCTTCCTTGCTGTTCTTCCCACTCCAAATCCTTGCCTACTCTGTCTATACAAATAAAGATGGTCTTCTGGACTTGGAGGGCTCATCTTCCCTAATCATATGCATCCTGCTTAATTATCGTAGCTACAAGGACATGATTACTTTACACAGTTATTCCTGTCTAGTCATTGTGCCTCAACAGATGAAATTAATTTCATTTATTCTAGGTGTATTAAACCAAAAATTTTACCCTCCAAAAAAAAAAGCAGAATGGGCCAAATGTCAAATCTAGGTGGACTATTCAGGCATTCCTCTGACCCAAATCACAATCAGAAATAGTAATTGATAAAAGTAGAGCCTGCTCTACTTCCCAGTGTGGGAAGCGGATTTCCAAGCCTCAGAGATTTAGGTGGTTAAAGCACCTTGTTTAGCTGCTTAAACTGTTTCAAATCCCCTGGTCTTCCTCCCTACAAAACCTTCTCCTCTTGATGTACGTGCCACAAACACAGGCCACATGGAAAAACAAAAAGAGGGATATTTTCCTCTTCAGCGAGCTCAGGGTATTTTCACTAGGGAGGGAAGGACGCAGCCATCTATCAGGTGAGTGTCTTGTCTATCCATCAGGATGACAGCCACTTTGTTATATTGATAGATTCTAACACAGGCTGGGAGTAGACTTACTTACTGATACGATTCATTACACTTTAACGTATGATGCTCTCTAGTTGCTGTCTAGAAACATTGACTAAGTAGAAGTCCAGCATACTGATTTATTGGAGCTGGCAACTTGAGTCCAATGAAGAATCCAATGCAGGGAACTTTTTGCCAATACACAGTAACTTTGTTTACTCAATAGAGGATGTATCCATCTTTCAGCTGGCATTGATTGTTTTTACATTTTTTTTTTTTTCTACATGCCCAGGCTGTAAAGGGAAAAAAAGAATCTCACTACAGAAAGTAATTTGTTTTGGCAGAGTAGAAAATGTTAAACCTCTACACAGATAAACCAAACGGGGTGAGAAAAAAAATAACTGTCCTCTTCTGTAGCATAAGGATTTTAATTTGAAGCACAGCTCACACAGTTGATTATTCCCCAGTTTACCATAGAAACATTCATTCAGACACAAGAAAAACACCACCATTTTTCTTCCCTGAAAGGCCTTGAGTGCTGTAATGGAGGGAGATGCAAATGTGTAATGGAGGGAGATGCAAACGATGCCTACCTTCTAATGAATCCACCTGTAGAGGGATCCACTTCCCTCAGCATGAATCTTCATGAGTGCCAGGGTCTAGCAAATGTACACCGTTGGAACATTAGAAATGCTTATGGGCAATGGAAACAACAATGATGTACTGGCACACAAGTCAAGTTAGTGTTGGAAGAGGGTACGAGGAATCCACAGAGGACTTCATCTTTCAGACACCACCAGAGAGCTAATACCTACTAGCCAGCTGGGGTAGGAGGAAGGGCTCAGTAATGAGGAACATCTAGTCTGGCTTTGGGCAGAAGGTTTGTGCTCTCATGTGACAGCCAGGTAGATCGCAAGGAACAGCCAAAACCCTTTTTCTACCTATTGATGTTTAGTTCAGGTCAGGATGGTCCACATTTCACGTTTTAAAAACTTTTCATAACACACAACAAATGTTTTATTAACCAATTCAGCTATTGCTTTGCCATATAGTCAAAGAAAAATGAGGGATCTTCTGAAAGTAAACCAGAGACTGACAGGAAATTTGAAACTTCAACAAGAAGTAGGAAAATGTTCTCTGGTAGCCTCCCACAGAACCATTTCCATTTTTCGCTGAGTTCTCCTAAATGACTATAGCACTCTATATCTGAAGAGCCTGAAGTGTTACACAGACAGTAAATAATACACCCAACAACGCAGTAGGTTCAATCAGGAGATGGGTGTTATCTGTTCAAGAGCTGTTTGAGGCTGCACATTCAGTGACACTGGCAAGTTGAGTGAGTTTTGTAGTTTCCAGAGAAATAAAGTAAATTGGTGCTGCCCAGATTTTCTGGAAATTGGGTCATTTGTTTGCTTGCATCTATAACAGGCAGGTTAGATGTGAAGGCTGAAGAATCATTCAAGTACCAATTGACTACACAGAGCTAGAAAGGCAATAAGACTTTTTGTAAATCATTATTTTTGGCCAGAAATTTCAAATATGTGTTTACTAAAATATCTATAGATTTTTGGCATTTTATGCAAATTTTCTAAAGGAAAACATAGAAAATAGAAAAGGTTCTGGGGAGAAATCTTGTTGACATGGACCTGAGGGTCCTGGTGGACAGCAAGCTGCACATGAGTGAGCTGCAACGAGGGTAAATCAGTTCTATGGCTGCATCCACAGGGGCGTTACTTGCAGAGTCAGAGAGGCCTTGGCTGTCCCTGTCTTCATCTAGTTGACTCTGTACTTGATTATGTTTTTTGTTGCTTATATGGGAATGAGCCAGAATGTGCTGTCCCTTTGGAGAAAGAGCTTAAAGACATCTTTTGACATTATTTTTTCAGAGCAGCTTTGCCATTTACTGAGACCTGCACACCCTGAGCCGGGCTGATGTAACCAAAGCCACTGACTGAGTATTTGTGTTTATCTGGAACCTCTGCAACTCGAAAAGATTAAGTCTCTTTTGTTTGCTAGCTCACCAAATACCAGAAGAACAATTCCTCAGGGAAGTTGTCTATGAGCAGATTCACAGGGGCCAACAAGGGGGATTTTCAGCCTCACCTACCTGTTCTTGCAGTGCTCCTCAGGGTTTCTGAGCATACAAGGTTTTACAAGAACTAAGAGAAAATGTGGAAGGACTTAATGCAGATATCATCATTGAAGGGACATAGAAGTCTAGGATGTAGAAATTTGTAGTAACAACACATCATTTATACTGTGTGGCATGGTGTCGTGCTAAGCAGGCTACACATCTACTGGGTCAAGCTGGCTCATAGTGACACCTCGTCATGAAAGACCAAGAGTTTGACTTTGTCTCCTCCATTTGCTCCTAAGATCAGGTTGGGAACATGGAGAGGACACGTCCAGAAAAAGACAATCAGAAAAAGAAACTGAAGTTCTTCCATCTTTATTCACGTGGAGCAGCAAAGTTTTGTATAGGACTTGAGCCATGATGACAGATAGAAGGCAAAAGAATGAAGTTGTATGTATAGACAACTTTCAAAACATGGGATTTTTCAGTGCAAAATGTGTCAACAAGAAAGCATCAGATTCCAACAGAGTTCATGTGCTTTCTGGTAAACCAGATTAGAACAGCATCATAATTCTGGATAAAGGATTCTCTAGCTTCACATTTCATTCTACTTATATTTTGCTAATCTTTCTCCCTGTAAGTGAAAAACCCTTTTCAGGAACAAAGCAGAAATAATCTCTTGGCATTCAACAAACCTTTAGAAACAGTAAATACTTGCTGCAAATTACACTTTCCACACTCTACCCCTCCTACACAGACAACAATGAACACTTAATGCCCCAGGAGTGCAAGGAGGCAGTTCTTGGTAAATGTTAAGTGCTGCCTGTTGCTACCTTCCAAATGTCATTTCAAACAGTTGTGATTGAACGAGCAAGGTCTGTTGCGTCCTTCCCCCACCAGCTTTCCTACATCATTACACATCGCACTGAATTCATATCCATGCGTAAATGTGCTGCATTTCTGACAGTGGTGCAAGGGCACTGAAGGGACTCCACATATGCATACAAGTAAAGCAGAGAGTTCATGTGTCTAGGAAAAATGCAGGGCAATTTCACCTTATTCTGTTGTGTAGGAGACAGACACCCTATGGCTATTTTCGAAAACACAAATGATGAACTGTGCCTAGCAGCACCCATTTCCCCCCACTGCATGTAAAGACAGTGTAAGTAACCAGCTCAAGGTTAGACATATGCACTGTAAAAATGTAAACCCTATCTTTAAACAGTAAAACCTGTCTTTAAAATTCTAAACCTTTCTTTTTTTTGTGAATATGTATCATTAATAATGTATAGACAATACTGCCTTTTTAAAAAAAAAATACAGTAAAAGACATCTATGCTCTATGAAGATATTTTGGGGAATGGAAATGTGTAAGGCAACAACAAGGAGGTTTATCTTCCTAACAAAGCATGGAACAGATCAGTAACATCACATCATTAAACACCAGAAGGAACACAGCCCTGCTTGAACTCCAGCAGGAACCCTTTGCCTCTCTGCAAACACAGCCCGATCTTGTGCTCTGAGCAGTATGACAATTAGAAATGTTGCTGTTATGGAAATGTAATATAGTCCAGCTTAGTTTCTTCAGTACATTCAGGTCAATAAAAGCGTATCCTTAATAAATGCGGTAGAATTTTTGGTTATTTTTATTCTAAGAGCTCCAGGTGAAAAGCTCTATATAAGCAGTAAAGCTACTAAGCTACCATAGAATAATATAATAAAGATTCTTTATTTGTTAAAAAAACTCTTCTGGTGGCTTTTTAACAAACAAAAGGGAAGATTCTGAACAAGTATGGATACTTCTGGATAACTTATTTCTCTAGAAATTTCTAGTGAATTAGGATTACTATTATTTTTTTTTACTGTACTTCCTACAGAGTTAGATATTGTCTCCAAGTACGTTCAAACAGCTGCTTCATTCAACTCAAGTGATTGCTGCACATTAGTGAAGGATGAGACTTACACATTTTGAAATTGTTTGGGGAACTTCCCTGTATAAGCAGAAACTGCCATTCTGGGCAGACCAATGGCCCGCGCAGCCTGGTACTTGTCTCACAAACCATGTGCAACACAGAAAGGAATTATCAAATGGTGCCCAGCAGCATTTTTGATTGTATTTAAAAATCCATGCAACTGTATTCACTACATTCCTTGGCTAAAAGATTGCTAGCCTTCTTATGAGAAATTAATCATAAAGCTAAAATTAAAAAATAAGAGTGGAATAGCACATCCCATTAAAATACACTTAGAGGAATTTAATTTGCCAGTTTTTCAAGCATTTTTAATTGGTGTGGTTCCACTACAGTCAACTAAACTATGGCGATTTTTAGCAGCTGAGAGTCTAGGCAACACCTAAAGGAGAAAAGGAAAGCCATGGTATAAGTAGGTGGTTGTGGTGGGTTGACCCTGGCTGGGGGCCAGGTGCCCACCAGAGCCGCTCTATCACTGCCCTCGTTCACCAGACAGGAGAGAAAAAGTACAACGAAAAGCTTATGGGTCGAGATAAGGACAGGGAGAGATCACTCACTAATTATCGTCACGAGCAAAACAGACTGAACTGAGAAGGAATTAATCTAATTTATTACTAAGCAAAACAGAGTAGAGGAATGAGAAATAAAACCAAATCTTAAAACACCTCTCCCCACCCCTCCCATCTTCCCGGGCTCAACTTCACTCCCGGCTTCAACCTCTGCCCCCCCCAGCGGCACAGGGGGACGGGGAGTGGGGGTTACGGTCAGTTCATCACGCGGTGTTTCTGCTGCTTCTTCATCCTCAGGGGGAGGACTCCTCTCATCGTTCCCCTGCTCCAGCGTGGGGTCCCTCTCACGGGTGACAGTCCTTCATGAACTGCTTCAGCGTGGGTCCCTCTCATGGACTACAGTCCTTCATGAACTGCTCCAGCGTGGGTCCCCCATGGGGTCACAAGTCCTGTCAGCAAACCTGCTCTGGCGTGGGCTCCTCTCTCCACGGATCCACAGGTCCTGCCAGGAGCTTGCTCCAGTGTGGGCTTCCCACGGGGTCACAGCCTCCTTCAGGTGCCTCCACCTGCTCCGGCATGGGGTCCTCCACGGGCTGCAGGTGGAATCTCTACACCCCCTCATCCTCCCTCCATGGGCTGCAGGGGGACAGCCTGCTTCACCATGGTCTTCACCACGGGCTGCAGGGGAATCTCTGCTCCGGCACCTGGAGCACCTCCTGCCCCTCCTTCTGCACTGACCTTGGTGTCTGCAGAGTTTGTTACATCTTCGCACTTCTCTCTCTGGCTGCAAAAACTTCCCCCAACTGGGGTTTTTTTTCCCTTCTTAAATATGTTATCAGAGAGGTGCTGATTGGCTTGGCCTTGGCCAGTGGCGGGTCTGTCTTGGAGCCAGCTGGCATTGGCTCTATCAGACACAGGGGAAGCTTCTAGAAGTTCTCACAGAAGCCACCCCTGTAGCCCCCCCGACTAACAAAACCTTGCCATGCAAACCCAACATAGTGGTGCAACAAGGCTGGAGGAAAATACAAGGAATGTGTTCTTGATCGGTGTTGTTTATTACAACCTGCATCCTAAGCTCTTCTCTGAGAAGTGATCCTGGCCTTGCCAGTTCCTCAAGAATTCTCCTAGGAGCCTCCTCCACATCCCAAAGATTGGTTTAAATAAAAGAGCAAAGTTTAAAATAACGACAACTCTCGAATGAAGCTTATACACGATGGAGGCAATAAACAATCTTAAACACCAAACCGAACTGTACCAAGAAACCCCAAACTCCTGTTGTGAAATGAACTCCTCTTTTTTACTTTAATTGCAGATCTCAGCAGGCACTGTGATATAACACCCTGCAGGATACTTGTTAATAAACTCAAATAGTCCCATTTTCATTTCTTTACCCATTAAATAGATGAGCACAATTTGAAAGAAGGAGAACAATTTTCAGCATAGAATAGTTCATTACTGATTTGTCCCATCCTGGGTGGATTCCTTCTGGGGTGGGGGCTAAGTTGGTATCAAATTAACTGTTTGTCATTTTGACCAGTGTTTGTTGTTCTCAGAAAACAAATTGAAGTCCAGAGTGGCATGAATTTGCATTTTAATTCCTCATGGGTTACTGCAAGATTCTGGTCAGAAAGCATGCAGTTGTGTTTAGTGAAAACCTCATTAAAGATTAATCCAGCAAAGACCGGCCATAAGCATTTACCCCAGTAGTACTGTAAAAGTTAATGGTATCAGTAAACAGGACACTGGAACAAGCCAGGCTCCATGAGTCGTGGTGATGGGGAAACAAATCCCAGACTGGAGTAGCACCTTACAATCAGTTGGCAGAACTTATTTTGCACGTGGCATTTGGAAAGCGGGAACTGATCCCAGCGGGAAAGGCTGAAGTGGATGCTCTCTCTTGATTTGCTCAGGCAAATGATTGCTTCCCCCATCTGTTGTTAGGAACGGCTCCTCGCACGGAGGATCTAGTGCAAACATTGAGCTGGCCCTTGGGAGGGATATGAGACACAACCAAGTCAGCAGAGCAGCTTTACTATGAATTTATGATGGTTGATATCTTTCTCCAAGCAGCCATACCTGAAGAGGGAAAATTAATCCATCAGCTTCATTCATAGGGAAGATTGGAAAAGGCACTTAACAAATATAAACTAGAAAGCTGCCCAAATAATGATATTTGATGGCAGGGAATTTCTTACTGAACAGCATCCCTTGTTGAATTTCAATTGAAATTGTTGCAGTATCATTCATAAATAATGTTTGTCTTTCCTTTCTGTTGCCATTGCAGTTGATAATTCATCTCATACTATTTATTACATGGTAACATTATATATACAATGGGACAAAAAGTCACATTTTCTCTTAGAAAACCAGCCTGAAGTGCAGACAATGTCATTATACATATTCATACCTATGAGATGAATTCCAGTGCATTTATAATGCTTTATTAATCCATAAAGAACTTTATAATCTTCTAATAAACATTTACATTCTATTCAACTGTCCTATAAAAAAATCAAAGCTGGGAATGATAAATAATTATCTAATCCATCAAGACTCTGAATATAATGAGTATTGACTTTTTTTTAATTTTTGAATGTTTCAAAGCAATTCCTGATTCTTCCCCTCCTACCCCATGACATCAAGTATAGAGTTAATAATGGAAAAATACCTTCAATTAACTTACTAACATGTTAAAAGGCAACCCAAAAAGCCTAAAATACACAGGGAAGATTTGAAAGGACAGTAATTATTTTAGAGTGATACTATTAAAAAAAAAATAAAAATAAAAAATTTAAAACTGCTACATATCAGAAAAAGCAAGGCAGCATGAATTATATACTTATGTAAATAAAGCTAATAGGCGATAACATTAATTAGTGGCATAAAACTTTTGCTCATCATTCTGCAGATAGCAGGTATTCATTTGTGAGGATTAATTTATATTTTAATTAGAAATTTACATATTTAGCAGCCTTGCCATGAACAATTAGCAACCCCAGTGCATTTAAGGATTTTCAATTTAGACTAAACATGCTGACTTTCAAAGGGTCATTTTGGAGCAATCTGTCTCGTTTCACAGTAATGGGGAGCTACACGTTTCCTTCATACCCACCTGTTACCTTTGGATAAAAACTTTTAAGAAGTAGTTTGTATTATTTAAAACATGATTTGGCATCTTCTTCTAATTTAGGTTTCATAAAACATTTCTGTTAAATATTAATTGGTAGGGAAGATCTCTATGGAGGTTGAGGAAGATAAAATTATTTTGCAATGTAATGAATTTGGAGTAAAAATAAATCAGCCTTACATGTGTTGGGAGAGTGGGAAAGTAACAAGAATGGTTGGCTCCATGTATAATTAAGTTTTAGGTAAGAATACTGAATCAGAGCTTAAATATATTTCAAACAATTCTATAATGTGCTGTATATATAGCCTGAGGTTTGATCTATATCGAAGCAATGAGAAGATAAATCTGGGTTGGATGGCTTGCATTATTTATTACAGATGAAGAGATGGAAAGATTTGGGCTCTGCTCTCCATAACATCACTGTGAAGGCAGAACTGCACCACAGGCATGGTATAAGATGTCTCTTAACCCACTAGATTTTTTCACATGATTACATCCCCGAGAACTTCGCCCAAACCACTGTCCTAGCCTAGAAGGTGGAAAGATTTCACTTCAAAGGTGTCATGGTAAAAAGTGGAAGAATTTTTCATTTCTGAGCAACCAAATTAAACTCAGTTCAGAAAAGCAGTGGCCTGGGGTATATTTCCAGCTGACTTGTGCTCATTCCTCATCCTGCAACAAAATCTTGGGCCTGAGGATATGTGCTGGTTTTGGCTGGGATAGAGTTGACTTCGTAGTAGCTGGTATGGGGCTATGTTTTGGATTTGTGCTGAAAACAGTGTTGATGACACAGGGATGTTTTTGTTACTGCTGAGCAGTGCTTACACAGAGCCAAGGACTTTTCTGCTCCTCACCCCACCCCACCAGCGAGTGGGCTGGGGGTGCACAAGGAGTTGGGAGGGGACACAGCTGGGACAGCTGACCCCAACTGACCAAAGGGGTGTTCCATACCATATGACGTCATGCTCAGCATATAAAGCTGGGGGATGAAGAATGAAGAGAGAGATGTTTGAAGAGGTAGCTTTTGTCTTCCCAAGTCACCATTACTCGTGACAGAGCCCTGCTTTCCTGGAGATGGCTGAACACCTGCCTGCCAATGAGAAGAGGTGAATGAATTCCTTGTTTTGCTTTCCTTGTGTGCATAGCTTTTGCCATCAAAAAGTCTGTGATGCACCTGAAATCTCATCCAGAGCTAGTGGGTTGCAGAAATGGAGTCCTTATCTGCAGCCTTCAGTTGCCATCATGCAACTAACATTGCAAACAAGATAAAGACATGGGCTGACTGATATCCTATGATGACCAGATGCCAAGTTTGGCCAAGACTATTGTTTCTGATAAAGTATATTTTTAATCAAGCAAAAATTTCAATCAGGACATGGTTGTTTCCCTGAGTTCCCATCTCAGACTGCTGCTATGGGAACTATCATGTGCAAGGAGCAGGGGACAGTGGCTCAGTCCTGCCAGCCTCCTGCATGGGGACATGCAGCCTGGCAAAAGGGCATGGCCTTCACTCCAACCTGCACAGTGTCTCATGTGATCCAAGGCAGGATGAGCCCAGCTTATTGGAACTCTCTTTGATTCAGCTTCTCTAACTGGTCAAAAAAATTGAATTCTCATTAAAATTACTGAAATGTATTCATTTAAAAATTAGTAGTGGAAATTAATGTTAATCTACCCTACAAGATTTCCCTGAGGCATAAGTGATATAACCACAAGGGCCCTTAGATGGGAGGCTATCTAGTCCTGCCATCAGTTATAATGCTGGTTATTATCTTTTTTCCTCATCCCCAGCTCTGCTTATTTGTTCAGTACAGCCATGCCATGCTAAGCAGGGCTTCGCAAATCTCTGTGTGTAAAGCTCAGTGATACAACTTAGAGAAATTAAGTATAGGGGACACCTCCAGAGGTATTCTACTCCAGAGCTGCTAATACCTTTCCCAATCTCGATACTTCCTTTCCCACGTCAGCAGCATCTTTGCTCCCTGAAGTAGGGGCTGAGAGGTGTCTGTAACTAATAGCTGTAGCTGAAAACATTCCTCCTTTGAGAAAGCAGGGTTTTGCCAGCAATCAGGTAGCCAGCAAAGTGCTGGCTCACTGCCTTACAGTGAAGGATGGAGCACTTTTCACCTAATATTACCTTTCTCAACACTTCACAAACTCCTCTGAATCCTTGTGATACCTCCTAGATCCTTCTCTGCTAATTTAAGGAACACTGCCCATCCTCCTGCACTTAGGCAGGTTCATCTGAGAGACCAATATTTCACTGACTAGCAAGAAGGTGTTAAAATATAAGCTGTTAACTCCTAGCAGTTGGTGCACAACCCTAATCTGGTCTCACTACTGACGCTTGTGCCATTTCTCAAGGTATTTGATAACCAACGGCTAAAAATGGGCAGTGATGGATGGTCCAAGTGTCACTTCCACAGATACTCAATTTTTTTGCTATTCTTCCCAACAGTATTTTTTTTCCCCTAAAGACTGAATGACGTCTTTTTGTCCTAGTCAGAGTGTAGAGGAATGTTGTCTCTTTCAGTCCTCTCTTCAATAATTGAACTAATCCCATTATTCAAACCCGTCATGGTTTTTTTTACCTCCATTCATTTGGCTGTTTAGCCAAACATTTGTCTTTCTCCCTCTTTTTCTGTGCTACAATAAGCTTGGGGCCCCAGCCAAGACTAGGGGTGTATTATTCTGGATGCTCTGTGTTTGCAATTACATACGTACAAGCACACATACTGTGGGAAAGGCCCCTGTCCACAAGACTTGCATTTAATGCAGGAGGGATAAAAGGCCAGTGGATGCTCAGAGGAAGATTAGTGTCACCCAGAATCTGTGTCACAGATGGAGAATGAACTCAGGTTTTTGGTAACATCGAAGCCACACACAGCTATGTTTCCATTCACAGCCGTTAAGGGATTTAAAGAAAAGTGTCTGGCAGCCAGTGGCATACAACCAAAGCAGGAAGGGGGCAGGGGGAAGAGCCCTGCAATGCAGATGAATTTCCTTTTTATGAAATGCTTTATTTTCAAAACAGCTATGGAGGAAAATATGCCATTAATATCCTGTGACTCCCTGCAGGTTTTTCACAAAAGCTGTCCTAGCCAGGACTGACTTGAAGCTTTGCTATTCTCAATCATGATTCTGTCATATTTTTGCTTTGGAAGGTACCAGACTTAGGTCCGTACAAATTATGCCTTATATTTTTTCCCCACAGTTATGATACAATCATTTCCCTGCCCTGAAAACTACCACCGCCAGCCTAGCTACATTTTTCATTCAAGCAAACTGAAAATCTCCCAGACTCTGCCCCCTGTGCCACTAGCTCTTTTCAGAATATGATGATTTCCAGAAGCAAATAAAGATAAAAATTCCCAGACAGAAAACATTGCTATTGGAAAAAAAAAAAAAGGAGATACAGACCCAAAGGTACCTTTTGGCATGCATCTATTAACTGTCTCCTTTAGCAGTGGGTATGTTAATGGAGTATTTTCATACTTTTCAGACAAAGCAGCAAAATCTGCTTCATTTAAACTATCTTTCTATGAAAGAAAATGATTACTCCATTCATTTGGTACATCTGTCAGGTACGGTAATTCTCTGCTAAATATTGCATGTGGTGGAGAGTTCTGGATGTTTAAGCAACAAGCCGCACTTCGGTGTGTGATGAACTCTCACACCCACCACGGTAATTCTTTATCGATGCCATCAGTGGCATCAGCACCGCGTGCCAATGACAGTGAGATACTGACCGCCTGCGAGTGCTTGGGTTTCAATATCTGCCTCTCACTTGGTGAAACGCTGTGATCTCAAGCAAAGGATTGCAATGAGGGGCAAGAAGGAGGGCACGCTCTCAGCCCTGGAGAAGCATCTGTAGGAGACTTATTTGTTCTGGGGTGCTTCTCCTGATTATAGGAGGCAGATCCTGATGGGACCGGGTGGTGCTCACCTCCTTAGCTTCACTGTGAGTCAGTCTGGAAAGAGTTGATTTTTTGGTCATCAAATCTTTTAGGATGAAAATTACTCTATAAGCTAGGAGAGGGCTGGGTCACTATTGTCCTAGGGTTAAAGATCATGCCTGGAGTGGTTCCTGCCTCCAGGAAGGTGTTGGAAGAATTCTCATTCATTTCAGTGGCAGAGGCACCAGCATAGATGTACTGACCTAAAAAAAATGACACTGAACTGAGCCAAGCCATAGACAACCACCAGTCATCTCTGACCAAAACTTGCCAGCAGAAACCCTTCCAAGAAAGGGGCCATGAAGATGATTAGAGGGCTGGAGCACCTCTCCTATGAAGACAGGCTGAGAGTTGGGGTTGTTCAGCCTGGAGAAGAGAAGGCTCCGGGGAGACCTTATAGCAGCCTTCCAGTACCTGAAAGGGTCTACAGGAAAGCTGGAGAGGGGCTGTTTACAAGGGCATGGAGTGATAGGACAAGAGGTAATGGCTTTAAACTAAAAGAGGGTAGATTTAGATTAAATATAAGGAAAAAAATCTTCACTATGAGGGTGGTGAGGCACTGGAACAGGTTGCCCAGAGAGGTTGTGGATGCCCCCTCCCTGGAAGGGTTCAGGGCCAGGTTGGATGGGGCTTTGGGCAACGTGGTCTAGTGGAGGGTGTCCCTGCCCATGGCAGGGGGTTGGAACTAGATGATCTTTGAGGTCCCTTCCAAGCCAAACCATTCTATGATTCTATGATTCTATGAAAGATGTGCAGTGAGTCCCAATAGCATAGCCAATCCTGAATTTCCTACCTTGCAGGAGATGGTCTAAGCAACCCAGTTCAGCCCTGGTCCAGCCTTCTGCAAAGAGAAGGGAAAAAAGAAAATTGAGAATGCCAAGACAAGGAAGCTGTAGACTTGTATTTTCTGCTGCAATCAGCATTAATGAGTATAAGAAATCTGGGATCTACGCTCAAAATTACATTGGGGACATATCTTAAACCAGGCAGTTTAAGATACAATTTCTCTAGACATTGTAGACAAATATAAATTAAATGTCCTTATTCTATACGACTAGAATGTAATAAATAATAAAAGACTAGGTGTGAAAATCTGCACTTTATTGAACAAAGAAATGTGTGATACTGAAGGAATGAACACGTAAAAAATTAACATTAAAACAGAAACCCACACAGTAAATTAGAGACAGAAAGTAGTCTTTGAAGTTCTGCTTTTACTGACAACCTTTAATAAAATTAAAATATAAAATATCTGTTTTTCATCCCTTCCTTCTAATTTCATTTCTATAATAAAATAACAGAAAAAAATCTGTATAAGAGATTCTTTTCTTCTTTTCATCAGTCCTACAGAATCAGGTTGTTCATCAGAAATGTTGTGTCTGCTTTTTTCTTCTTAATTCAACCAGAACATTGCATGTTTGGTACAGTTTTCTTTTACTAAGAAAGATTTATTTTCTTTTTGTGTATCATATATGATTGAAAATCTTTTGGTTTTCAATTTAAGAAAAATAATTTTATTATTTTGTAGGATCTTGAGCAGCAAAGAAATAAAAACATCCTACATATCAGTTATTCTTGTCAGGATTTTATGCAGAAATATATAATCATCTGTGTAGCATCATGCATCCCTGGTTGTAAATATACATAAATGACCGATCAAACAAAACAATGAGAGTGGAGGTTTTTCAACTGCTATTAAGAGCAGCCTGAATTGCAATATGTTTGCTTCCAATATGCTAGAGCGATCTTCTGCTGCAGGGGGAAATTAACAGAGCAAATTACTGAGATATGGAGCATAATCCTGTCTGCATCGATGTCATTCAAATTGATTTGAATGGTCCTGATTTGAAGCTGCTTTGAAATCACCCATAGAGTCAAAGCAGGTTTTGTATCTTCATTATTCAGAAGGTATTTTCAGGCCAGAAATGGCCACTGTGACCATCTTGCCCTGGTAGGTGGGACACACATCAAGTAAATTTTTCCAACCAGACTTAAGATGTCTAGTCCTAAATAAGCAGAATGACTCCTGCTATGGTGAAAGGAAAGGCGCATTAATAGCATATCTTTAACCTTTCTTGGGATGGGGTGATTCACTCCTGTCTTTTTCCACTGGCGATGTAGTTTGCACTCCCAGCTTGGAAAAGGAACTTGGCATTTAGGTTATCAAGGTTAGGTGGCATGAATCCCCACTCAGGTCTCTTCTACTGACTAAGTCAAGGTAGGGACTTTCATTTGAACCCTTAACCTATAGCCTATGCTTTATCTAAAGCGCAGCTCTCAGAAAGCCGTCTGTTGTGGGCTTCATCTCATCTAACTGAAAGTCTCTGCTGCGTGTCACTCCCAAGCGCACCAACAGGTTCTGCAACCTACTCTCCTCCACCCAAGGTTTCGTTGCCTGCATTCAAGGCCGGCTCTGATACGCACCGCTCTGTATCCTTGGATCACGCTGCTGTGAGAAAGAGCTGTGAGATGCCTCCATGGGAGCAGCAACCCTTTGCTTGGGAGATGCATTGAAGCTCAGTTGCTTGTTCTTGGTCCCTGCCTGAGCTCTGCTGTAGGTCTGCCCTGCCTGGCCATGTACCATGCCAAACCTGACCCAACTCACTTGGCTTGACTTTCTGGAATGACCTTGGTCATGCTTTTGCCTATGTGCTGTAGGACTGCTCACCTTGCTGCCAGCCTTGCTCCCAGCTTGTCCACTCTTGCTCCTCAACAAACAGAAGCTCTCTCAAATCTATTTATTGCTAATAAATATTAACAATGCTTGGAATTTCCTGTGGAAATTTCCTTTGAAATTTCCTATTTAGCTCACAAAACATGACATAAATGCAAATTAATGAAATTGCACAAATTATATATCCAAATCAGAAGAGCAATATGAGTTGAGTTTAAAACTTGATGCAGGACTCAGCTTTGAATTTGGTGGTGCAGACACTGTACAAGTTGTTATTGATGGATTTTTTGATTCAGTTGGATAGATGATTCTTTACATGAAGATTTTGCTAACACTAGTTAATTCAAATGTTATCCATCTATCATCTTCTCTGTTTAACAAACTTTTTTGATCTGAACAATAAATTATGTCAATACTCCCTGTGGGAATTTTCCAAATGGAGCAATTTAAGAAAGCTCTGATAAACAGGATATTGGACTCAAATCTAGGAGAGAGATCAGGGAAAAAAATCTTGGTTCTACTGAAGTCTGGAAAATTATGATTTTTTTCATTGGGAACACACTTTCACTTCTAGACACTGTCAGTTCAGCTACTACTGACTCACCATGTGCCTTCAGACTGACCCCTGACCTCTCTGAGTCTCAGGTCCCATATCTGTAAAAGGCAATAACCCTTTCAGTTAAGCGTTTATATTGGATTTATATAGGATTTAGATTCACCTCACAAAGCACCATTCTACAGTTGTTTCTCTCATGTTCTCCCATTTTCTGGCGCACGTTTGCATGCAACTTCCCACAAAACTATTGCATCTTCCCTGCATTTTGTATGCAGCTGTGTGGTGACTCACAGCCTTGACCTAACACGATGCAATTCTTCATGTTTGCTTCCAGATGTTGTCTCCACTGTCCATTCTCTTTACTGCATATCCTACAATCTATACTATTATGCAATTCACAACATTTCTCTCTACAGTGTGCTACTGGAAGGTTTACTTGCACATTTCAATTGGACAATAAAGAAAATCAATCAGAAAGGAAGCCAGCTTGCCAGACATAGCGTGTGAACAGCAGCTGTGGGAAAGCCTCGAATTTTTGTACTGCTGAGCTGAAATTATTGGGGTTGATGGTGGAAAAAGAACTTCAGAGTAAAAAAAAGCATTCAGCTATCCCATTCTCAACAGAACTTGGTTTGTCGTTACATATAACCGTTTTTGTCATGTACAATTACTGCTTTGATTGGAACAGTATAGGCAACATCACAAAACACTTCTTCTGGCATCTGACTTTGCTGGATGCCAGGGTGCACTCAATGCATTTACTTACACTTTTGGAGAAGATCTTCCCCTCTTTTATGCTATACTGCCTGGCAACAGAGTGTGTTTCCTGCCATCACAGTTAGACTTTCACATTGTATCTGCTGGCCAACCACATTAAGAACCACTGTACAAGGCATCCTATAAGCATTTCCAGCTCACTAAGATGAGGCAATTTGTGATTGTAAGAATTTTAGGAGTACCATACTCTTGTGTTTCTTCTAGATGCGACTACGAACTGGAAACCCAACCAAGGGTACCACTTCCTTCCCCTCAGTCTGAGGTAAACTCAAGTTAAGAGCAAAATTTGTTTCCCAATGAAGTCATACTCCAGGCATCAACATTGTGGATGGGATTCCGGCTGAGGCTAAGACATGTAAAGGTGTGTAACTCCACATGCACTCAGGGTCTAATGTCCCACTGGTGTCAGCAGCCCTGCTCATCTTCCCTTTAGCCAGACACTAACAGCTTGGTTTGGTTGCCCATCTGTAGATGAGTAGTGATGTTTGCAATGCCCTAGAAGACATCCACCTGGCCTCCAGCTGATTCTCCAGAAGGGTATGGAGCATGGATCCCGAGTAGTATCTTCCAAATAAGCTTGAATGTCTTGAGATACCCTAGGATAACTCAAACCACAACAGTTGCCTACCTGTGGGCAATTCAGTCAAGCCTCTCCTGCCTGGTCAGTTGAATTGTTCTATAGGTTTCTACTAAATATCCACTGGCTAGAATGAAATCTTGGACACCCAGTGCAAAGGTAGACATATGCACAGGCTTCTAGGTTTAGTTTCCTTAATCTCAAACTGAATACTACTTTTCCACATGCTGCTTTTCCATCAGGCAGATACCAAATATTGTGTCAAAGCACAGTCAGATAGTGCAGAAATATTAAGCAATAGGTTTAGCAAGCCTCCTCCTTTGCTCAGTTTACTCCTTGCCATCCTGGAACATCTCAGCAGTAGGAGATGTGACTATTGATATGAGACCAAATGCTGTTTTCTCTTCCTGGGGTTTACCCCTCCCACCTTCAGCTGTTTAAAGGTGAGATAAACTCAACATGGGAACTGATACTTTAATTTTCTTTATTTGAACAACCAAAAAAGCTGTAATACATTTGAGAATGGAGGAAGTAAGAAAGGAAGAGGTTGTCTGTAGTTTGAAGGCAAAGGGTTTTTAATGGATCTACTTTTACAGACAGTACAGCTACTTCTACAGTGATAAATTAAATATACAACAGACCATTCTCTGTCACCATGTCCATAAAAAGCTGTTATACCCTTTGAAACAGTATGGCCATATCCAGCTGTATGGCCATATCCAGCCCTACAAATATGTTTATGTTTATTTTGTGCTATTACAGAACATGATCACTCTTCAGATTATGTCCCATGACTAAAGCTGGAACTTGGGTGAGGGAAATGTCTGAGCATCGTATTCCTTGTTGTTCTTTCCTTGGCCTATTACTGCTCTTAGGGTCCATCTTGG
Source organism: Balearica regulorum gibbericeps (assembly GCF_011004875.1). Taxonomy (NCBI): domain Eukaryota; kingdom Metazoa; phylum Chordata; class Aves; order Gruiformes; family Gruidae; genus Balearica; species Balearica regulorum. The sequence continues at coordinate 3,976,431 of NC_046185.1, forward strand.
ATACAGCCACATGCCTCCTCTTTCCCATTTTTATGCAGTCCCACTAAACTCATCAGTCACCAGGGTGGGACAGATGAAATTAGAGATGTCTGCATGTGATCTTGTTGTCTGGGCTCCCCTTGTAGTCAATGCAGAGTGATAGCTCTAGAGTGCCAGTCATCTCATCCTGAGGTAGATGTCTGACCTAATTCAGAAGAATTTCCATCCAGACATGCTTGTTTGTCCTCACAAAGTCAAAAGAGAAGAGCTGTTTGCAGAAGTGTACATTGTAAACATCTGAAAACAGGCAGGAGTCACACCTAAACCTACACCACATACTAACAAACAACCCTGGAGGGCATGCAAGGTTATACAGCAAGAGGATAGAAATTGTGCTAGCACCAGAAGTATTCTTTTATTGGATGTGAACACCATGTACAGTGGGCTATCAGAAAATGGCACGTGTTCCCTTCTCAGCCACCAAGGATCCCAGTCCAACATACCAGCAATGTAGATGGGCTGACAATGACATGCCTGATAGAGACTGATGAAGGCGTGGACACAATTTTGATGAAGCTTGCTCTAGGCAGCTATAGAGCCTGTCTTTCTATTCATGTCAGACCTACAAAGTTTCTTTGTGCCAACCCAATGGGCAGCGATGAGACCACGCTGTTTTCTGTCTCGCTTTTTTGTTGGTTTTTTGCATAGCGTTGCCCAGAGCGAGTCTTCTTTCAAACATGAAAACTGGGTCTCAACCACAGAGTCTTTCACATCAGTTATGCAGCTTCATTATGTGAATATTTTCTTCTGTCCTCCCATTTGTCCTACTCAATGACAAGCTTTCAAAGTACGTCCAAGGGCTGAATTCCAATGTTTGAGTTTTGGAAAGGTGTCTATTGCAGATGCTGCTTATTAAGTAGTTTACCAAGTCATTACCCCTTAGGATGCATCTTCTTGCTTACACTGGAACAGCTAGGGAGTAGAAAGGATCTCTGGGAATTTGGTTAATTAATCCAACTGCAAACAGTAATTAGACTTTATCGTAATCAACTAATTAATTCTTCCAACTCAGTAGTTAATGTAATGAGCAAAAGAAATACAACTAGCTCTTGCAAGACATGAACCTCAGCTTAGAAAATAAAGGAGCAAAGGCCATTTAAACCAATTAAGGGAGAGTATATAGACAGAGTCACCCAGATGGGAGGTGGTTGTGGGATACATGACACAGTTAAGCTGGCATTTTTCCTTTGCAGAATTGCTTTGGAACTAGTTTCTAATCAACCTCAAACATCTTCCACACTTTCCCAGTTATGTGCTGAGCCTGTCTTGTCCCCTTTTCCTCAACTCCTCTTGAATAACTGTTTTGGAAACTGTATTTTTTTTTATTCTCAAAATAATTATACTAAACCAGCCCTGAGGAGTAGGAAGATGTTATATCGTGAATATATCAGTGCGTCCTCCTTGCATAAGGGCTTTACTGGAGTGTCAATAGGAGCACAGTGTTATACTGATGCATTTACCAACGTGCTGTCATACAGAAAACATGCTGTCATGCTGGCCAACACCAGTGCTGGTGGCAGGAGAAAATGACATCAGCATCATACTTCACCAGGGTTCACTGAGGCCAGGTTGGATAGTGCCATGCAAAGACCTGTTCAGGAACTTAAACTTGCTTCATTAGGGCTACTTCAGGCATTTTCCAATGTGGACATGTCTAACAAGTGTAGAAGCATTTAATCGTGTCAGCACAGGAGGGCACTTACACAAAGCAAAAGAACCCCAGCATGTACTGTCGATGTATTAGCAATTGTAGATTGATACAACCAGTCTCACGATTCACGGTGGTCGTGGCACCTACCCAAATGTAATTATATTTGCACTGTGTAGGGCAAGGCAGGTTCCTCTTTTCTGCAGATGCAATAATTGGGAACTATCAAAATGTGGGTTTAGTGTATGTTAGGACAGGAAAAATAATTAACTAGACTAGCATGTCTTTTTACACTGTCTCCTATAAAATCCTCATAAACAAAGTGATTAAGTATGGACTAGATAAGTGGACACTGGAAACCAACTGAACTGTTGGGCACAAAGGGTTGTGAACAGTGGCATGAAATCCAGCTGGAAGCCAATCAACAATATTGTTTGCCAGTCATCAATATTGGGGACAATACCCTTCAACATCTTCATTAATGACATGGATGGTGGGGCAGAGTGGACTCACAGCAAGTTTGAAAATGATACAGAATTGGGAGGAGTGGTTGTTATACCAGAGGGTTGTGCTACCATTCAGAGGGACCTTGATAGTCTGGAGGAATAGATCAACAGAAATGTAAGGAATTTTTTGCACCTGGGGAGGAATAACCCCCATGCACTAGTACAGGCTGGGGGATCAACCTCTGAAAAGCAGGACTGCAAAGAATGACCTGGGTATCCTGGTGGACAACAAGCTGACACGATCATGACAGCAACATGGCCTTGCAGCAAAGAAGGTCAACAGCATCCTGGGTGATGTTAGGGATAACATTGCCAGCAGTTAAAAGGAAGTGATCATGCCCCTCTATAGAGCCTTCTACCTAAGAAAAATCAGAGTGCAAGAGGTTAACAGAACAACAAACCCTGCCCTTCTCTTCAGCATTATCCAGTGTGCCGTACATTCTTCAGTTCATGTCATATGTTCTATAACTCCCACAGTCCACATCAGGATTGTGGTATCCAGGGAGCATTGCTGATGCAGCTGCCTTGAGAACTATTTAAGGGTAAGTCAATCCCAAAGCTTTCTTGATAAAGGCAATCTTCTAGGTCTATACTATCAAATGAAAAGATACTTCCCCTGTCCAGCTCTAAGTGCCAAGCGAAACATTTGGTAGCTGTTTGAGTCAAAACTTTTCACTCTGCACTCACAGCAGGTGAGGCTCATGCATTCAGTCATTAAGAGTGCTCAGCTAATGAGAACTTGTTAAACTGAGGTAACTCAATTCCTTGCACATGTCCACACATTGCCCAGCTACCTCCATGCTAATATGATTTTACCCTGGCTAGTGACACAACTGTTATTAAAAAGCACTATATCTTTGTCCAACAGAAAATGTATTAAAATGTTTCTACACAGCACTCATTTATCCATTGTGTCCTTGCATGACCTTTAATTAAATCAGTGAATTTCTGAGTAGCATCAAACCCTACCCACTCATGTCTTCCCTTTAGCATGTTCTGGTCGTCCCTGAGATCTGTCCCAATCTCCTGGTCACCTCTTGGTGTCTCTGAGGTCTGCACATCTGCAGGTCTTCAGCTCTATGCTGAGATTTCCTAACTTCTTGAACAATGTGTTCAACTCCTTTTTGCCAAGAGTGGGTTCAGGAGAAGTCCAAAGGAAAGAGCAGGCCCATCTGACAGCCTTTTTTCAAGAAACATAGCAAACTCAGACATATAAAACTGGTATTTTCCATCCTAATACACTAAAAAAGTCCTTCCTGCTGTGTCTGTCTCCCCAATTACCTCAAATCTCCCTGCCTCTGAGATCTCTGATACATTTTTGCTGAAGTCATTTATGACGTTACTACCTTCAAGGTCATCACCATGTGAAAAATCCAAAGGGTCATTATCTGTTGGTGAAGCCAGCAGATAACAGCCCGTGCCCTGACTTTGTTAGGTTACAAGCATAGATGACTCCCAGCGATACTCCCTTCCTCACTACTAGATGATACTGTTCCTCAGCTGAGCAGCACCATCAGGCCAAGCCGGGTTTATTGTGCCACTGCACCTTTGTGGTCACTTCAGTCAAATGAGTCAGGCTGTGAGGTCAATGACCGAAGTCCAGATATCTCCATCCCTCTGCCTCCTCCCATCCTGAAAGTGTGATAGTCCCTGGCAGCAGGTGGCTGCATCTCACATCACTGCAGAAAGATTTATTTCAACTTGTCTGTCACAGTCTTGCATCATCTGGCAGCTGTGTAGGTGGCTAAAGGAACAGAAGTGCAGAAGCGATAAAGAAATAGCTTCCTGTGGTACTTAACTATTTTGCATTTGAGAATGAGATGAGAGAATAGCTCAATTTTGCTTTCCCTCTGAGAAAGGGCTGTAAGTCAGCTAGTGATGCTGGGCAGGAGAAAATAAAAGTGTTACCTCAAACAGCAACACTGCTGTGAATATTCAGTAACTAATGGCACTATTCAGTAGGCGCTGTGTGAGTCTGTGCAGGGCGGGGAGCAGACAGAGGAGATTATAAGAGATATGTAATCATGCATGATGTTTATAGATGAGGGATATTTAGACAGATACAGTGGTGATGGATGAATTGTAAAGGAAGAGAGAGAGAGGGAGAAAGAATGACATGCATTACGGAAGAGGAAGTAGAAGAACTTAAAATGATGAAAGTTTGGCACCAAGGAAGCATAAGAGGATAGAAAGGGAGGTGGGAAGAAGAGGGTCACTTGTAGCCTTCTCTGTTTGTCTAGGCATTGGTAGTGATAATTTAGCACTAAATTATCAAAAATTAGGGCTGGCAGGACATCAAGAAATCATGTAGGAGCTTAATTCCCTGTCTCTAGGTCATTCTTTCCAGATGTTTACCCATCCCATTTATAAAGCCTTCTGGAACAGAGTCCATATTTAACTCAGGCAATTTATTCCAGCAATTCTCAGTGCTTACTGTCAGAACGTTCTTTCCCAGTGTTCAGTCCAAAACTCCCTTCTTGGAGTAAAACTTATGTCATGACCTGCTCATGAGGAACACAGAGAACAGATTATTCCCTCCCTTCTTACAACTCTTGCACTGTAGTAGTTATCATATATTTCCTATGCCAGATGATACCCCTTCTCTCAGTTTTTCATCCTAAATCATGGCAATAAATCCTCTTGCTTAACATCGTGGTAACTGACCCTATCCTTCCCAAAGATTTTCTTTTAATATTGTCATTCTCTCCTTCCTGAGGACTGTACTAACTGCTACTCACTAAACTCTTTGCCATTTTTACTAGCTGGGTGTACTACCAAATTTTAGACTTTCCTGTGCCTCAGTTTCTGTCTGAAGACCACAAGGCAATGATTATTCATTTTTCACAAAGCATTCTTCACCTCTGCAACTTGCTTTCCTTATACCAAATCAGAGTCAGGATTATAACAGAGCAAAATTAGAGTAGACCCATAAAGTCCGGTCTGATTGCACACACACACAAGCACCTAGTGCCGTTTGAGATGACACTACCATAACCCTCCTAGCTGCAAGCTCCTGGGCCAAAATACCACGGTGCTCCTGCACGTCATGTGTTGTATCAGTTGAACAAAAATCTCAGATACACTGAGGGTTCTAAAATGCCACTCAATTCCTCTATTTAAGTAACGGAATTACACCCACAATTTGAGATTATAACACCTAAGGTTATATTGGTGTTGCAACATGCATTAGGCATCCAAACATCCCTTATGGCTCCTGGAGATCAATTCAATACTCTCAGCAGAGCCTGGAGATGGATTCAGCTGCCTACATGGAGGCCTTGAGATGCCCTGGAGTATCTTGTTCAGCCTCTAGCTGCCACTCAGAAGGTATGAGTCTTCCATTAATCCTGTGTCGTTTCTACCAGCCCCATACTGAGCTACGGAATAACTTAGGGCACTGCTGATAGTGCTAGATATCCACATGTGGACACACAAATACAGCTAAAATAAAATACACACTGACCTTCATAATACAGACTCCAGTGAAACCATTAATTTTCTACCCAGGAATGTTATTCCTTAGTTGTCTGTTACGCATTTTTATGTTCTTCCTTTGAAACATTCGAGCTGTGTGCCATAGCTGGCAAGTAGGGGTACAACAGGACTTTTCTAAGGCCAGGCCAGAAGTTTCTACAGAGCAGAGAACTGAATGGAGGTCCTTGTAGGACAATACCATAAGCGTTATGCCAGCTTCCTCCACATCTCTCTGTACATAAAAATTGTACATAAAAATTGCTCCTTTCTCCCTGTAATGCTCACGCTGCATAATTCTTTTGCACTGGGATGTCACGGGTCAATGGTTTATCCTTTACCATAGGTATGCGAGGCACCTGACACAATGGGGTTAAATTTAGTAGATGCCACATCCAGAGAGCAAATGGCTGTTAGAAAAAATCTCACTTCTAGATAAGCCCATTTGTTGCTGTGTATTGAAGCATATTCCTCAGTTTGTGTTTTGGCTCCCAATTCCCCTCCCTCTTGACTTTCTCCTTCATTTTAGTATTTTATTCTTTCCTTGATAAATCAGGAAACTTTCCCATTGCATTGCACCAAGCCCTTATCAAGGGGCTTTATAAATAATAATAATGACCATCAAAAAGATGCAATTCAGTTAACAGTGTAATGACTACAGGGATTAGCACTGCTGTATATTTTTTATGGGTGTAATATGTCGTTTTCATTCTGTTGCCATAATGAAAATAACAAATTAACAGAAGCATTATGCAAATTCCACATTAAAAATGTCATGTTTATTAGTCTATCTTAGCAAAAGAGAAGCTACAGCAATAGCACTGTTAACTGCTTATTAACCATGTTTGTAAAACAGAGAAGAAACTCAATTCAGCATGGTTTGGCTTAGCTTTAGGGTCATTTTCAGTTACAATATTTGCACGCTCAGAGCAAAGTGTATGCATAAATACATTTCTGGAGAACAAGATGTTAGAATCAGTTTCAGTTCAAGGATATTTCTTTATCTCAATTACCTATCTTTGGAACAAATTCCCCACAAAACATCCTACGCTTTGCTCCTGAAAAAGACTTGTGTACAGCTTTTACTGGGAGTTCCTTAAAATCTTGCCATTAATCCAGAAACAGCTACGAATATTTATCCAAGCATCAACTTTATTATGTTTTCTGCAGAAGACAGTTCTGCCCTTCTCTCTTTGACATTAAGGGACATGGGGAATTTCTTTTCCAGCATACCCTGAACTTTAATTTTTCTTCTAACCAGGAGGCAGTTTATTGAAAATCCAGCAGTGATGGTTTTCTAACAGCCTTCAGTGATTAACACTCAGTCGTAAGAAAATCTTTGTCCTTGTAGAAAGAATACACTATTCACAGAAGAAAAGGATTAACAATAATCAAGAGATTCACAATTTGGTTTTGTTTATTCAATGCCAAGTCAGTAATATAATATAGCTATGAGATTTCTATAATATACTACATTATTGAAACCCATCAGACAATCTAAAGGCAAAAGGAAATTCATTTTCTGTATCAGATTTGGATTGAAAAAATGACAGTGGTAGGAGCTGTATATTTTTTGCAAGAGAAACACTCTCTTCATTGTGGATTTACAATTGAAGAGCAGAGAGATGCTGGGAAACCACAGGCCTAGATGATTAAAAGGGACAGTGTCTTGTCCCCGATGAGACAGATGGACAAGTCAGGATAAGTACCTGCATTTCAAGGCTTTTATACCCCTGCCTCACTGTCTGAATCATATCACCTTTCTGTGCTCTTGGCTGTGTAAATGCCATATCTGCTTGAGTCTCCATTTGGCATCAGTGTGGACCTATGAGTTGCCTGTACATACCCAAGGAGAGCAGATGTTCTGAGCTCAAAGACTAATTTAAAAAACAATAATAAATATAATTAAAAAGGAAGAGGGGAAAGGGAAATAGCCTTCAGACAAGTTCAAACACAAGCCAAACTAATCACAAGTTGAAAGAAATACGTTTATTTCACAGTTACTGTATTGGAATAAATATGTGAAGTAATTTTCACAGGAGTTTAAAACCCAATAACAATAAATGTGAAGCTCATAGAAACTTGAGATTTCCATTCTGTGGAAATTATGACATCTTCAGAACAGATTTGTTATACTGAAATAAAGCAAAGCCAATTTTTGTCATTTCTCACAAAATTTAATTGCCTGAAACATTTCTTAATTGTTTCAGCTCAATCAAGGCATTCCATTTTGTTTTGATGAATTGGAATAGTTTTAGCTCGTTTCATTACTGAAATTCAACCATATATATATATACACATACATATATATAAAAACACTCTTTTTAAAATTAGGATTTCGTTATGCTTCTTAAATTAAAATGTAAAATCAAATGAACATACATTGATATTCTTAACAGGCGATTGACATTCTAACTGTGCTGGTAATTGGAAGTTAGGCTTGTTATTGCTGGCAATCTGAACTCTCAGTGACCGTTCATCCCCAGCTTCCTAACTGGTAATTGCAGAACCAAGCAATATCTATTTATCAGAAATCCGTGCAGCAAGTCTATCCTGATGATTAATTCCAGTTCATGTAACATAGTCAGGAGACCACATTTAGGTCAGGAACCCAAGTCCCACGTAGGGATCAGGCTGCACAGGAAATGGTTGCATGTAATAGAACTCTATGAAAGCCACCATCTAATGAGAGGAGTCATACAGGACTGGTTGAGACAATTAAAATCAGGAATAGTAATCCCCAAGGTTTTATGAAATGAGAAACCAAGCTGTTGCATTTTTTCTAGGATGCCAAATTTTTCATGCTTTAATAACAAAAATTTCATCAAAATCATTGCTATTCAAAAAAACTTTGACATGTTATAGAAAAGATGCATCTAGAAGAATATTCTATATGTGAATTTTAATGACTTCTTTGGTCCAAGGGTAGGATTCAGCTCCATATTTCAGCGCTTCGGTATCTTTCAAAATATATGAACAGAAGAACTATACATTGAGTCCCAAATCAGACCCCCCTAATCCCATATGGACATTAGCTTTTAAACTCATGCCTCAGACACATCTCCAAAGAGAATGCTCCTAATGAGTATTTCTGCAAGCTAGGACCAATAAATGGGGTAGAAGTTCTACCAAACTTTCTTACCACTTATTGTCAAGCTCAAGATGATAAGCTCAAGATGATAAGCTCAAGATGATTCAACATCATCGGACTATTGGGAAAGGAGTCATGGGGGTGGAGGGGAAAGAAAGAGAGAGAGAGGAAAAAAAAAAAAGACATTCTATTTCTGCTGTACGAGTAGTGATCAGTGCTTTGGGAAACATGGGATGCGGGGGAGGAAGACAGGAACTGATTTTCTTTGCCAGAGAAGGAGAAATGAAGAAGAGAGAGCATAAAGGAAGTCTGGGATAGATAGTACAGGGATGGGACATTCTCCATGTATGTCCGAAAACATTGCATGTTCTCAAAAAAAAGTTCAAACATCCATCATGGAATGATACAGACTAGTTGATCCTGTGCATTTTCTCAGTCCCTTCCAGCTCTGTTTTCATTGATTGTCTGGAAGACATAGGAAGGAAAAGGCATTAATAAGTATTCAGAACATGCTAATTTTACAGTGGCTAGTTTTGATTAAGAAGCAAACAGGTAAAGGTTTTTCTTAGAAGGGTTCCCATCTAGGGAACCATGTTCTCTTGAATACCCCGATTCCCTGGGTGGCTTGTTATGCCCCTGGGATTTTTTACACTGCATCCTGGGGGTGACACGTGAAGAGTAAATTGTTTCTGCTCACCGTTTCTGCTATCAATATCTCCCACAAAGCCTCATTTGATGCTTCTGATCTCTGGGAAGGGGAGAAGAAAGAAATCCAATCCTGATGAGTCTCAGCTTGCCAACTTCGTTGCTGAACCAATGCATTATTCATGCATTTGTGACAGAGAGCAGTGAGTCTAATGTGCAGAAATGAGCTTGGAGAACTGTTGGGTTATTGCTGGCGACTGGGACATGCTTTGCTGTAGCTGTGCAGCTCTTTGTGCTAGTTGTTCCTGCTGTGCCAATACTCCTATGCAAAATGTGATCTCACCATGTGATGACTATTAGAGCCTTTTGTTTGCATTACTTTTTGGTTTGCAGACCCTGTCGTCATTTCACATTTGTGGTATTTACCTATTGCTATTGGAAAATCTTAATGAGCTGAAAAAATATTAGCCAATCTCACTCCAAAATCTCCTGGTTAAGCAAATATTTCACATTTCCCCTTATGTTGTTGGAATTAAGAAGAGTCACAATGAGCTGCAAGAATTTTATTTTAACTGGCAGTGAAAATAAAGACATATATTTGGTACTATGGTATAACACCACCAAGAAATTGTGGATACCACAAGAACAAACCACAGAATCATCAGATCACAAACACTGAAGAGACTGAAGGACTCATCTTACCCTGATATTGCCAATGTGTGGGAAAAAGGGAGAATAACAAAACCATGCAGCTAGGCACCAGAAACACGTAGCAGGGATGGACCCTCTTCAAATTGCTGGGGAGAGTTATCATGAGGAGGATATTCTGCAGCTTTAAGCAGTCAAGCCTGGGTGGGATGTCAGTCATTTAGTCTTTCAGCTTTTTTTTTAAAAAAAGCGATTAAAAAAAAAAAAAAGAGCAGGACAAGTTTTATTTCAAAAATGAAAGAAAACCCTTCAGCTTTTTTCTGAAATTGAACTTTTTAAAAATATTGGTGCTTATTGGTGTTATCAAAAAAACCACCCAAAAAAGCTTTCATACCATTTTATTTACAAAAAGCATTCATCTGAAATAGCAGGTATTTGGGGGAATTATGATTTGACTCAAAGTGAGCTATCCAAACCTCATTTGCACCCTCCTGTGCTGTTGCAGAGTATCTGAGAGACATGCTGCTTTGCTGAGTGAAGGTAATATTCTAGAGTGAATTTTTCTTCCACACTTCGATTCAGAGACATGCATACCCCTATACACAGGCACATCAACAAAGCTGGGAAAAGTGAGCATTTTAAAAGAGCTGGTCTTGTTATCTACATTATAACAGTGAGCAAAGAAGTCTTCTGTCCTGCCATGATGTTTATTGAGGCTGCTAATTTCAGCAGGGTAGCTATCAAATCAGCAAGTGGTGCAGCATCGACATTGCCCAAAGTCTATATGCGTAAGCAATGAAGATGAGGTAAGCAGTGGAAATGAGCCGGATGGGTAGTTTTCATTTCATCCTTAGCATCAGGCTGCATGCCATTACCCAATACCCTGCATCGTGTGTAGTGCCCAGACCATCTTCAAGCATCTACTACTCTTCTCTCTATCACTGAAACATCAGGTATTTCCAGCCTCTGAACAACCTCTTTTGCTTCTTCAAGCAATTGGCTGGATACTTAGAGAAGGACTTTGTACGAGATGTCCTCCCCATCTCCCAGTCTCCAGGCATGCAAAGGTTGAAATGGACCCCCCCAAGAAGAGCCTGAGGTTTGTTCACAGGAGCATGTATCTGAAATCACTCTCATCTTGTGATGACCTTATGGACTAGGAAACCGGTTTGAATGGTTTGTGTTGGCCACATCCAATTAGCTGGTTGTTCGTAAGTACTAAACTGAAACTCAGGGAAGTTATGAAGACATCAGCAAGTATGGCCAGCCTGTGCTTTTTCAAGACTGATATAATGCATCAAACTAAACCCACTTGCTCCCCAAGTGCACATGCATAGCATTAATGCTTCAGGCTGGTGAAAGGAATTGTGTGGTTTTCAGTAAATGGTGAACCTTGCCAGACCTTGCATGTAAAATAATTCTGCACTGGTACAACTTGGAGCTTTATGAGCAAAGAGTAAGAAATAAACCTTACTGCTATCTATGGCAGTGGTCAGGCCATTTTGGAAAACAGAGCCATTTGCAATATGAAAGCAACGAAAGCAGCAATCTCATGAGCCCACTCATGATTCCACTGCCATTTGTGTTGACTGAGAAGCTTTAATATTTTCCAGACAGCCCTCACATCCTAAATGAAATTGAAAGACATTGAAGGGACTCCAAGAGCTAGCCTGAGCTTTGTCCAAGCACTATAAATCTGTTACAAAAAGATGTCCTGAGAAATAAACTGGTGAAATTTCATGTTGAAAGGGGCAAGCATCTCCTCCCGTCACAGTTTCTGTACTGTCTGTCCTTCAACACATTTCCAGGGTGCAAACCAAAAATCATCAGAAGCATATTTATACTATTTTTCCCCATAGAAAAAAACCCCAAGGGTAGTATTTCTTCAGACAGCATAATTTCAACCTACTGCATTGACTTCCACTAAGATTGTTTGAAGACCTTCCCCATAATTCATAAATGTTGAGCCAGAAGACGCTGCCATTTTTTTACAGGAAGTTTTCTTACACTACACATAGTACCACTGAAGTCATTAATTTCCTGTGGAGTAAAGTGATGTTAAGTCTAACTTTCAATTCTCTGCAATATATTCCTCCACGCTGTAGCTGTAAAGGTTAGTAAGAGCTTTGATTCTGCAAATCAGAATATATTAGGGTGACATATCTAAATCTCAAAGTACCTAAAGCAGGCCTATAAGAAAGCTGGAGAGGAACTGTTTACAAGGGCATGGAGTGATAGGACAAGCAGTAATGGTTTTAAACTGAAAGAGGGTAGGTTTAGATTGGATATAAGAAAAAAAATCTTCCCTGTGAGGGTGGTGAGGCACAGGAACAGGTTGCCCAGAGAGATTGTGGATGCCCCATTCCTGGAAGTGTTCCAGGCCAGGTTGGATGGGGCCTTAGGCAACCTGGTCTAGTGGAGGGTGTCCCTGCCCATGGCAGGGGGGTTGCAACTAGATGGTCTTTGAGGTCCCTTCCAACCCAAACCATTCTGTGATTTTATGATTCTATGACATGTTAAGATTATTTTCCCTTTGTTTAATTCCAGTGTCCCTAGTGCAAGAAGGAGCCATGCAAACCACACAAAGATCACAATATGATATAATGCAAAATGTACCTTCGCATGAAAACTAGAAAGAGCTTGATCTCTTTAGTTCAAGAAAAAGAAAATTAGAGAGTCTAAAATGAGACTATAAATTTCTATGAATGGAAAAGATATTGTATAACAGGTGCTTTCAGGTTAGCAGAACACTGAGTAGGAGTTTAAAAATGCTTATACCAGGCAACCAAAGAATAATTTGTGTCCTATGTCTCTTTGTAGTATTTGCCAGTAGTGGATGGGTAGGGAAGAGTATCCACCAAATAACAAGGAGAATAATGTTGGCAAGTTCAGAGGGAAATGAAGTTAAGACTTTTAATTACAAGGGTAGTGAAGCACCAAAACTTACTAAAGTTACAGTGGATTCTCCATTACTGGGCAGGGGGGGGAGGTTTCCTTAAATTTTAAGGTACTGTTCAAATGGTAAAGAATTCCAAGAAAACCCTTGATTTCGCTTCTATGGGAAATCAAATGAAGTAATTTCAATTGTTCCCTCTGGCTGTATGCTGTGTGAATCTGTTACTGATATAAACTCCAGACAGGTTAGGATCAGTTAGCCTTTGCACTGATGCATCTTCCATCCAACTTGCAAGAAGGGAGGGAGGAAGAGTGCCATGAGATGTTTGGACATTACTGAACAAAGACAATTCATGCTTCCTCCAGAGACAGGCAAATAAAACCAAACAAAAACAGATGGCGTATTATAGCATTACATCTAGGACAGCAAAATATGAGAAAAAAAATGCAGGCAAGCAGAGAACTCCATGTTCCCAAAACTGGAAGAATCACCTACTTCATCTCCTATCCGTACAAGATCACTCTCAATAGCATAACAGCTGACTTATTCAGGGCTGGTATATTTATTGTCAAGTATCTTATATCACGTGCAGAGATTGCACTCAGCCCAAAAATGAAGATAATAATTTCAAATCACAGCAGCCTATTTCCCATTAATTTGTCCAGTTTTTGCCATAATAACATTAAACCTGATGAGCTAATGTATAGTATTGAGATGATCACCATCTTTATGCTGTTCTTGTTGCTACTCAGTGCTCGCTAAACTCAACTTTACTATCAAAGCACATTTTAAATAAACAATCCCAAGCTTATAAGGCTCTTTGAACACATCATATCAAGCATTAAATGGAGTTGTTATTAAGGTGCGATTCAACGATTCTGGTGATAAAGCTGAGAATGTCCACACTGCAACAAGCTGAAAGTAGAAATAATTTAATAAATGTCACTGTATCTTAGCTCATAGTAGTACAGATCAGCTGACTTTGACAGAGAGTCAAGTGTTATTATACCCATGAAACTGAGAGCAAAAACAAGCCCAGTGAGTATTGCTGATGTGCTCACAAGTACAGAAAAGTCACATTCATAGTCAGCAACCCTACATACATACAGCCTTCAGAGAGCCCTCTTACTCTCCCTATCATGACATCCCTCTAGGAGATGGGGGATTAGCATCCTCATTGTCACTTATCCTGTTCACTGAACATCACTGAGAAGAGCCTGGCTCTATCTTCTTTACTTCCCCGCATCAGGTACTTATACACATTCCTAAGATTTTGGCCTTCTTTGTAGCACAGGCACATTGCTGGCTCATGTGCAACTTGTTGTCCACCAAGACCCCAGGTCTTTCTCTGCAAAGCTGCGTTCCAGCCAGCCAGTCCCCAGCTCATGCTGGTGCATGGAGTTATTCCTCCTCCCCAGGTGCAGTCCTCCTGCCACCTTTGCTTGCCTTCCTGCATGTGAGGATGGACAATTCTTGACCTTGGAGAAGGTGATACTTGAAAATCATTCAGCAGGTACTCCAGACATTTGCAATCAGTAGGTATGTCCACAATGGGAAGGGCAGACAAGGCGCTATGCCTGCATGAACAGGTGACCAGAAAAAAGCTGAACCCATCTAAGAGCTGCCCATTTCCATTATCACCTCAATACACCTGATAGGCTATGTCAACATTTTTATGAACACAGGCTGCTTGTGTCTAGCCAGTTTAGGGCTCAGGCAGAATGAGATGGTGTGTCTTGATACGTATCGGTGTGGGTTTATGTCAGTTAAAATCAGGATCTAGATGCCTTCTCCCATGTTCAGACTACGTCAGACTCTGCAAGGTGATGTACCTTCTCTGTTACTCAGAAGGGTAAAGGTGCTGGCTAGGATGAGAGTCCAGCTCTTTGCTCCTCAATGTCTGAGCCGCTCAGACTTTATTCCATTTCTAGAAGAGCTGATGGATATGGAGAATTGTTCTCCAAACCAACCAAGAAAAGCCAGAACAAGTTCATCAGCCGCTTCTGTCTAACACAGACTTTGCTGTCCTTCCAGCTTGAAAATTAGGTCATTAATTTTTATCCAGGACATGACATCTTCTCTTGCTCAACTCCTAGCATTAAGAGTTAAGTTGTATCCCACTGCAGTTCCAGTCTTAGATCCTAAAATGCAAAATATTGGGCAGCCTTCCAGATCTCAATGCCACACCGGGCCAGCAAACCCTCCTTTCACTGGCCCAGCACAGGGAACCCACACTGTGAATCCTATAAAGGAGGATCTCCTAAAACCTCTGAGATGAGTCTAGTTAAGATGTTCCTGTTGCTGCATGATAAAGTGAGGATTAAAATCATGGGGTTTTTTTCTTCATGCTCTCAGGACCTAACATTAACTAAATTCTGTTCTTAAACCAACTGCTTCCTGCTTGACATTTATCTGTAGCTTTGGCTCAGAAAGTCTATTTGCACCGTCTGTTCTGTTTTCCTGAAGGGAAATCACCATCTGTATTTGCCATTGTTTGATGATTAGCTACAAATAGTATCACACACTGCTTTTTCAGGTGTTTGCTCTGGATAAAGATTCACCTGGTTTTGTTGTTTGACTTATTATAGAGCTTCTAATTAATCCAAAACTTTCTGTTCTAAAGATCCTCTTTTCTCCCAGTGGCATTGGTTTCCAGCCACGATACCATTCAGCCATAGGGTGCCACTATCAGGAGTGACTGTGCAAAAAGTGTTGAGGTCTATTGCGTTGGCAAAAGCCAAGGCCCAGATAACAACTCCCTGTTTACAAAAGATATGGATCATTATTCTTGCCTTATAGTTGTTAACTGCACTTGGCATTACAAAAACAGCAAAAATACATACAGAAAAAAAGACCATGGGAGATTTCCATGCTGAGAAAACAGTATTTCAAAACCACATTTCACTGTAACACTCATGCAACTGGTTTTAGCATCTCTGCAGAAGAAAGGGGAAGCAAGACATGCTTGATGAAAGAGGAAGGCTCTGCTCAAAAACAATGCCTTGGAAAACAAATTTTTTTAAAAAGCACCAAAGTAATACTGAACCTGATTTTTCTTTTCCTTTTCTGGCACAATATCCCTACTTTTTAAGGTATTCCTTCTGTATTAGACTATTAATATGTGACATAACTCTTTTTCCACAGAAGGTACAGAGAATAGTGAGAATTATGTATTCATGGCATAGGAAAAAAATTCAGAGAGGAAGTAAAAAAACCCCACGTAATTAAATGTACAAAAACCAGTTTAGTAAGGTCGTAACAAGAACTTCAATGTTTGCTAACACATTTTGCAAGCTCTGGGCTTGCCACCCATAGCCCAAAGATTAGGGGTACCTTTTCATCTAAGCACACGTCTAAGCAAGACTCAAAGCCCAATGCTCAAAAGTGAGTGCAGACTTAGACTGAGCTCCAGACCTTCCTTGCAGAGAAAGCCCCAGTGCATTCAATATATTTGCATGGTTATAAACTCTGTTACATATAGCAAGCCAGACAACATGGATACTTTCATCTGACAGAGAAAAAGTACCTATCCCATGGAAATTGGTACGTGGGTACATTAATCTTCATCACCCATCTTTATGTATATCCCTGGCAGTGCTAGTTGTGCAACAGTACTACTAATTGCTCTTATTACCAAGGGCAGAAGTTTGAGGTGAGCCACATAAGGTATGTGTGCTTTGTAAGGCACGTGGCTATGGACTTGGTGACAAGAGCTGTCTTCACCCAGATGGAATGATGAATGACTTTAAACTGAAGGAGGGTAGATTTGGATTAGATATTAGGAAGAAATTCTTTACTGTGAGGGTGGTGAGGTACTGGAACAGATTGTCCAGAGAGCTTCTAGATGCTCCATCCCTGGAAGTGTTCAAGGCCAGGTTGGATGGGGCTTTGGGCAACGTGGCCTAGTGGAGGGTGTCCCTGCCCTTGGCAGGGGGGGTGGAACTAGATGATCTTTGAGGTCCCTTCCAACCCAAACCATTCTATGATTCTATGATAGGGTAGGCAGCTGAGTCCTCCCCCACATCAGTGGTGAGGACTATAGGGATTTTTCCCCTATGCAGCTACTGTTGCTTCTTTCCCCCTATTGTTTGCTTCTCCTCCTTTCCAGTATCATAAAAGTAGCTCAGAAATAGACTTCCCATTTGTGTATATATTACTCAGGTGAATAGAAATGCAGTGTATTGCTGTTTAGACACCAACAGACACCTGTGTGTCAACACCCAGCATTCCAAAGACTACGGCTCCCTTTAAACATAGCATCCACCTTTATGAGTTATTATTTTGCATTTGCTAGTTGGTTCATCTCTTGTTGATGTGCTACAATTGACCATGCAGATAGCACATGCTTATCTGGTATACCTGGAGCTGTAGCAGCCTGCAGATTACCTCTGTGCTAAGTTAGTTCAGTAGAAGCATCCTGGATGTGCTAGGTATGACCTCCAGTAAACACTGCCTGTGTCCTCACTCTCACCATGGCACTCCAGCACAGGCCCTTTGTGATTAACTTGTACAACTTCTCTTTTCTTATTTGCAGTTTTTGCCATTGGGTGTGATTCAATTGCCTAAACGTAAACAGCTAGTGTCGTTTGAGACACTTTGGTGCATGAGACATCTGCACGGGACTGACAGCTATGGCAGAAAACCTACTGATGATGCAAACCCTTCTGCAGAAGCACCTGGAGGCCAAGAGAGATACTCAAAAGCATTTCAAATGGCATGAGACAGCTGTGTATGGAGCCTGTAATAATCATTTACAGTCAATCAGGCACAGTCTTCATGGAAAAATGGGACCCTGCCAACCATACATATGCATTAATAGAGAAAATATTGCTTTTGGTTATACGTTGCATTTTGTTCCCACAGAAACTTTAGCAGGTTTGCATGCTCCCCCACAAATTGAAGTCAAAATAATCAGAGGCATCAGGAGCCCCCACCTTGACATCAAAGGACCCACAGTGTGTTTGAGCTCGACTTGTCAAAACTGTCACTGTTACAACGCTTCCCTTTGCAGCAGAAAATCAGAGAACAGCAAAACCAAATGAAAATAATAAAATAAAAATATGGGTAAACACATAAAGGAAATAAAAAACTAAGGAAATTACATGAGGTTTTATGTCACCTAATTTTTTTTTTTAATATCCAAATCTCATCTGCCTAGGGAAGAACATAAGTCACCCCCATGGTTTATATTTCTCTAAGAGAAGATATTAATCTATTTAAATGACTCCAGACTGTAATTATCACCCTTTACTGTGAAACTAAAGCTTGAGAATTTTTGATCTTTGGTATTATTTACTGAAGCTGTCCCTGACTCAATAGTAATCTCATAAGAAAAACTGTAATCAATATCTTATTATGGAATTTTTTTGAGGCAAATTGGCTTTTATTCCATAGAAACCTCTACATTTTCTTGTTTTAGTGAGCCTTTTCTCTCTGGTTATCTACTCCCTTCTCATTTAATTTCAAATCAAAAACCAGGTCCAATATTTATTTTTAAAGGAAGCAAAACAAATGGGATTTTTAGATGAAGAGGAATATCTCTACAGTGGAAGCAACGGGGACCCAAGAGACCTGAATGCTCCCTCCTGACTGTGACATGAGCCATCTGTGACTGAAGGCAGCCTTCGCTTCAAGCTGTAGTCACCTCTTCTTTTGCAGTGATGGCTATTCTGTGCCTCTTACTGGGGGGGCGGGGGGGAGAAAAAAAAAGTTTAGCTGCAGCTTAAATATCACACAGAAAAAACGAGCAGGCACAAGAAATGAATTGTGGAGCAATACTGAACTTCTGTCCACATTGATTCCTGTAAACAACATTCCAGACAGGAAGAGCTCACAGCCCCTGTCCCCAAATCCTTACAAAGTCAGAAAAATTCAAATTCCAGAGCAGACCTCTTGTTATCAACCTGGCTTTCCTGAGTCTTTATCTTTAATTAGCATAAAAGTAATAATTTTCCTTTTTCATCCATATTCAGTCAAACTTGGATAGAAAAACTTGCAATGTGCAACTAAAACAAATGACAAGTATGTAGGAGTGAACCTGTAGCAAAGCAAAAGTCAATAAGGAGTTATTATTGTAGCTGAAGGGCAGTAAGATTACAGTAAGGATACTTTTTAATCTTTGAAGAAGTCTTTATCACAACCTTCATTAAATAAAAAATATGTGCAGCTAGACAGAGTCAACAAATTATGTTCAGACTATTGTGTAATGTGTTAAAATAATAGAAATTGAATTGGGAAGCTTCCAGCAGCAACACAAGACCAAATTGAAGTGTGATGGATGGGTTCTGAGATATGAAACTCATTGGAATAAAAGAGGTAAAACGATGGAATGACAACAAGAAACTGTTTAGAACCACGAATATGCTTGATGGAAAAAGGAAATGGGAAAAGTAGCAGACTGAAACCGCAGAGCGGGAGGCATCTGTGCTGTCACGTTGATGCTCTCTCCATTTGACACTTAAGTTCACATGGTCTGTAAGTCGCTGTGTGCTCAAGGTCTTCTCTCAGGTACATGTATTTGGCCAGGGAGATCAAAAGCAAAGAAGTCAGTGTTCATTTCGTGTACCACATGGCTTTGTTTATGGACAAGACTGAGCTAGACCTGACTTCCACCCTGGCTTCCACCAACCTCCTGCTTCCAACACATAGCACCCATAAACACCAAGGAAGCCAAGTTCAATATGGCACAGTCCTCCTGGGTCATATGGCACAAGCCCATCTTGATCTTGCATCAAAATTATCTTCCTCTGCAGAGGCTTTTCCAAGATTTCTCATGTTACCGACTGAGCAGATTGATAAATTCAGCACCCCACCTTCATTTCTTATTCTGCTGCCTAGATGAAGTAGTCAGAGGCAAAGCCCTTCCCTGCTATACCCTCCACAAGCTCACAACTCAATCGGTTATTGCTGTAAGGGGTTTACAATCTATATGAGGCTTTTACAAATCTTTTCTTTTTCACAGGGGTGGGTGATATTTATGGTATGTTTAGCAGCTGTGGGGAAAAAGGGACTAAAAATTTATGATACCCTTCCCACCCTGCAGTGTCCGGGACATTTTCAGTGTCTGGAAATGCTCAGCACTTCAGAGAAAGGCACTCTGAAGGGATCTCAGTGCAGCAACCAACATTTGCTTAATGTTCTGTTAATATTTAAACAACAAATCTGTCAACAGATTAATTGGCACTGTCACTTTCCAGCAGTTTTATGGGTACTTCAAAGCACTAGCAGTCTATTCCTAAAAGGAAGCATGTAGCATTTAAATATGTATGCATATGAGATAATAGGAATATTAAACATCCTAAAGAAAAGCTGTAATTGCTATCATGCCGTTCTTGTGCTGCATTCCCAATGCTTCCTTCTTTCTCTAGAGAGGTGTTGAGAGAACGAGGTCATCAAAAATATGTAGGAATTACTTGGGCACTTCTTCCCATGGCAGACATGCCATTGATACCAAGGACCAAGCATGAACTGGAACAAGCAAGACAGAAGATGTTAGATTATGTAAGAAGCCATTTTTTATATCCCTTCCAGGTAGTTGTAGAGAGCGATCAGGTCTCCCCTCAGCCTCCTCTTCTCCAGGCTAAACAACCCCAGTTCCCTCAGCTGCTCCTCATCAGACTTGTGCTCTAGACCCTTCACCAGCTTTGTTGCCCTTCTCTGAACATGCTCCAGCACCTCAATGTCCTTCTTGTAGTGAGGGGCCCAAAACTGAACACAGTAGTCAAGGTGCGACATCACCAGTGCCAAGTACAGGGGGACGATCACTGCCCTGGTCCTGCTGGCCACACTATTTCTGATACAAGCCACGATGCTGTTGGCCTTCTTGGCCACCTGGGCACATTGCTGGCTCATGTTCAGCCGCTCCAGACCAAGACGCCCAGGTCCTTTTCCTCCAGGCAGCTTTCCAGCCACTCCTCCCCAAGCCTGTAGCAGCGTTGCCTGGGGTTGTTGTGACCCAAGTGCAGGACCCGGCACTGAGCCCTGTTGAACCTCATACAGTTGGCCTCAGCCCATCAATTAATTACAAGGAATTGATTGTGGTACTCTATCCTATCCACGTCACCGTCTCTTGAAGAGGGATTCATCTCAACTTACTTACCATCCCACACTTAGGCATCTATTTAAATCTGTTGATCAGGCTCCTTCAGGAGCCAGTGGTGACATAGTAGCTCCACAAAAAAGTCAGCTATTAGATCCCTATCTTAGAATGCAATGGATCATTCTCTGAAGACTCTCCTATCCTTTTTTCCCTCACTATTGAGGGAATCTAGACAGATTTGAACTGATGCCTAAAAGCTGAAGTTAGGTGAGAGAAATCTTAACTCCGGTATCTGGCACCACACAACCCGCACTTACTTAAATACTCAATGGTTTTCCCACCTCTGCTTTGACAGGCACATCACAGTTAATTATGGGAAGAATTCAGTGAACTGGGCATAGATTAATGCATGGACTTGCTCAGAAAATTTTGCAAGAGTGATAGAAACTGCCAGTGCATAATCCCCTTGCTCCACTTCATTAGCCAAGGATGTACCGGTTTCAAGAGCAGTGATGCAGCCTTATTTTCTCTGCAGAGAGGTAAGATCCACAAAACAATGGGAAAGAGAGTAAAATGGAGAAAGAAGAAAAGGCTGCAGCCCCTACTTGATCCTTCACAAAATATATTTACTTTGTTCTCATTCCCTGGTGAATTCATTAGCTTGCACTTAGCATCATTCTTTGGTCAAATGCTCAGTGGTGAAATAAATTGCAGAAATTTACTCAAGTACTCATAAAATACTGCTTTATTTCCACCTTTTCACTATACAATCCAGTATAGTGGAAAGCAGTTCTCTTCATGCCCTCCAGAGCTTTTTGTAGAAGCAGCTCATACAAATATGTGTGAGTGTGTGTGTGCACGACAATGTAAGAGACGTAACAATTGCATGATGTCACTACTCCACTGCAAAGAGCTTAAGGACAAAATGAAATCAAGAGTCTCAAAGTTTTCTGCCAACCCTCCAAGCTTTTCTGCTGGAGCCTTTCTCGTTGGCACTGCAAATTAGATGGGGTTAATCAAGCCCTCATGTGCTCCATCACATTTCCTTCCTCAACCCGAGGGTGAGCAAATGAGACATAGTTACATTTTATGTTTATAAAGATTCATAGCTCTTAATTTTACTTTTAATTTTAAGCAATTAAGTAATACTTGTGTTCATTCAGCAGCTGTTCAGTGTCTCTATGGTGAGGCAGGTATCTGCCCATTTGGGAGCTAAGACCATATTTATGCAATATATAAACAAAAAGGAATTTGATATTTACCATTGAGAAAACTTTTAAAAGTTTACCTAGTTACCCTACCAAGCCATCACTCCTTTTTTAATGAGTATTTTCTGGCTGCATCTTAGATCTTTTTCTTCACTAAGGATTTCTGTAATTAACATTTCATTTAAAACTCAACAAGATTATTTGGCTTTACACCTGGCACCTTAACTGAAAGCTGAATTTTAGAAAAGCCAGGTTTTGAGATATTTGTTGCTTACTTTTATTTCCCTTGTTGGACCATTATTGAACACACTCCTTCCTCCTGTAGTACAATGTTCCAAATGCTAGTAGTTTTGGTCGAGTGTTTGAACTTCAGAAATGGGCAATATCTGAACTTCCAAAGCAGTCTTTGAACCTCTAGGAGCTCATTAAAGTTCCTCCTGAATACAGCAATCCATTTCTACAATCACTTTCTAATTACTTCATGCTAATGTCACTTGTTAGCAAATGGGTGTGATGTCATGACCCATAGAGCTGGTTATTTAGAATAAGAGGCTGTTACTGGTTTCAGCAAAGGAGCTACTTAGATAGAACTTTGATAAGTATCTACTATGTGGCTGCAAATAAACTGGCTCTGCATCATGTGTAAATTATTTAGGAATAAAAGAGACAGATTATCTCCTAGAGCCCCATTTAGCTAGAAAGCTGGCATCACTCTCCCTTCGCCAAAGAGTCTTTCCAATGGAAGAGAGGAATATTACTTCAGGATGATAATTTTTTGTTCAGTTTCATTACTATTTTTCTTCTCCCTACAGAGGAATTGAGAAAATTGTTGATTTGAGGATTTCTGTCTTCAAAGGAATGATGAAGAGATATAAATGCCAAGGATAAACCAGGCATGGTTATAATTAATATCTCCAGTATGTCCATTCTCATTTCTTTCTGATCAGTGTTACAGCTTTAAGTATTAGCAGAACTCAGCCTCAAATTTACAGTTTCAAGGCTCAAATAGACACAGCTTATGGTAAATTGTATCAGAGCTTAAAATACAATTATAAATCGTGTATTTAATTACATTGCAATCTTTTTTCTACACAGAATATTCCAGTTTGCATAATCAATAGGAAAGATAGAGAAAGCATCAGTGTGAACTTTGAAATCTCAAATATAACAGTTAATTTGCCCAACACAAGCAGTGAAGCCAAAACAGCACTGCTCGGATGTCAGCTACAGCAATGAACTTCTGGAAAACCATTTCACCCTCAGAACATATTTCACTCAAATTTGGCAAGTTTTAGTTAAGAGAGAAATGAGAGGAAATGCTCTGTTCACAGGATTTATGAAGAAGAACAGGGTGAAACCATGCTCTGTTTTTGCTGTGCTCTGCAAGCACAAGTCACAAAGATGATCCTTTCCCTGGCGATCATACAGATTTCCCTGAGAGGTTGCGACGTCTTCACCCATGGAGATAATTTGAAACCCGACTGGACAAAGTCCTGTGCGATCTGCTCTTGCTGGACCTGCTTGAGTAGGGGGTTGTACTAGGTGATCTCCAGAGGTCCGTTCCTATTTCATTCATTCTGTGATGTTATGAATAGCTATCCCAGTACAACACAAAAACCAACTGTCGTCTTAAAATAAATTTAATGGGTTATATTTGTAAGACCAAATTTCTGTTCATTTCGCCATAGCAGATCTGATGGGCATGCCTCACCCACTTCACTGAAGGACTAGACATGTTCGGTTGAACTATACTCTTGGAGTTGATGTGTCCACGCATAGTTGTACAGCTGTTGTGCAATAAAAGCATATATATGCCTGGTACTTAGAATTTAGTTGATAAACAGCAACTGATTTGAATGAACCCAATCAGGATATCTTCAGTGCCTATGCCTGAGGAGAACATAGATGAGAGAACATGGAGCACATGACTGATGCTTTAAAAGCACCTGTCTTGCACTGGCATATATGGAAAAAACCAAGAATCCATTCTAAGAGAATAAGACCAAGAAAGCAATCTTAAATACCCTTAAGAAGATTTTTAGGAAAGATTAAATACATGCATGGAGGGGCTTTTTAGTCTTTGGGGGTAATTCTAAAGAGACCTTCAAATGCAAATTTAGCAGAACTGGAAGGAGATTTGCAGAATAGTGCTTTACCAGCACAAGCAGTTAGTCTCGTACAAACAGGTAGGATGAAGTGAGACAAAGAAATAAAAGTTAAATAACAAAAGAATTAACCTTAATTTACCCTAATTAACCTAGAGATAAATTGGTCTCTGCCACTATATTCTGCCATCACATTATGGTTTTTATAAGTTATTTTTATTGGCCAATCCATCTTCACTTTGACTTTCTATCTTAAGCCTTCATTACTATTCCACAGCTCAATAGGCTTTTTTTTTCCACTGGACATGTTAAATGGTGGAAAAATAAAATGGATCAATACAGTGACTCAATTAATTCCTCATCTTAAATTCTAATAAAATCAATTTGGAGAAGTGGCGTATCGTTTAGCTTACATCATAATGCAGTAATTAGAAACAACTTTCATCTTGCCAATTCCTTTGAAGATTTTAACGGCAATCAATTAAACATGCCTTGCTTCTCCATTAAAGAGTTTCAAAATGGAAATTGGATGAGAAGTTAAAGATAAGCTGGCTGATTACACAATCTTACCACCCACTCCCATTTCAAATACTCCCCACAAAATGTGCAAACTCACCATTAAAAAGTTAGCATAAGCTGTGATCCTTTCCCATAGTAACCAACAGTAAGTTTTCTGTTAATATGTCATGTTTTAATAGACAGAGTGGTGCAGTGTTTTGTGATTTGCATATTTACCAAGTAGAAATTTTGGTGTGGCTCACTGTGATCAAATGGTTTTTTTAGATTTACACCCTGTCGCTTTTAGGAGTTTAGCTACATTTATATCGAAAGGATGCAATTTAAGATTCACTGTTTACTATTTAAATTAAAATGTCTCTGCAGATCTTAGAGAGAAGTAGATAAATTTTTATATGCTGTTTTATTAATAGTAATAATTGGAGCTTAGTGATGATCCCCCTATATTATGTGCTGCACAAAAAATCGAAAATGACGGCATCAGGTTCAAATCATGTACGTCTAGGCAGAAATCACCAGGTACCTCCATTAATTCTTCTCCTGCTAGGAGTTTATGCCCAGAAGGAATTTGCATTCATAAAGCAAACATGCACACCTAGTCAATGGCTGAACATCCAATTAGCTACACTAGCTCTCCCCTGCATCTCTCTGAAATCAGAGAAATCCAACTTCCTTGATCGCTTCTGTTTCTCCTTATTAAACTGCAGCAACATCTTTCTGACACTGGGATGTCAGCACTGTACACACTGTTCCTGCTGATGTCCCAGCAGGGCTGCATGGACCACGCATCTCCGCACCATCCTCCATATTATCACCCCATGCTGCCTGAAGCAGCACTTGGGGTTTTTTTTCAGGTTTGCTAAGTCGCTCACATCTTGTATATTAACACTTGCGCAACAAATCATCATAAGCAGACCAGAGATATTGCCATTTAGATAATCATGGGATAATTAATTCCACAACCTGAGTATCATTTATTCTCCAGGTCTCTGCATTGTCTCTTCTTGTTATTTTTATTCATTTGTTTAACTATATGTCCTTTCTACAATCAAAGAAAAGAAAGGAGTAATATTTAAGTAAAAAACTCTTCCAAGACTTGAACAACTTGTTCTTTAGTCCATGTCATTGAAATTTTATAGATAAAGCTATTTCTGGATGTGTCAGTAAAAGAGACCTCATTGTGCCTACATTTGCAGTCAGTCTGAGTATCGATGAAAATATGAAATGTTATAATTAGAGTTCATTGTTGTAATTAGAGTTCATAACTTTAATGAAATAAAAAAGTTAGCCTTTTGTTAAAAAGGTAAAATCAACTTTTGCTTAGCAAGTTCTTAAATTCTTTCTTGAACATCTTATGAAATATTAGTATGTGAAAACAAATCTATTTTTAAGTTTTCCTGAACTTTCCTACATTTTGAACAGAAAGTGAAGAAAAAGTTAGTAACCTGTTTTAAGAAAGAGGGATGTAATGCAGCAAAAGAGAAAAAGAGAGGAACAAGAGCCAAAGAAGAAAATCAAAACTAAAAATGGAAAACAGGAAAATTTTATTTTTTGAGGAATAATACCTTCAGAGAAAACAGATTAAAAATTTCAAATTAACAGGAGAAAAAAGAGAAAGCAGATTAAAAATACATTTCCAAGTAAAATTACATTCTTCAGGCAAAAACTTGTGCAATTTGGATTCATCTCATCAAAAGGTGTAAAATGTACGTGCCTACATCCGAACTAGCTATGAAAGGGCTTTTAGAGTCAATGAGAAAAAATAGTCCATCATGGGTACAATTCAAATGTTAAAAATCAGTCAGATGGATAGTGCCCATTCCTCTGCAGTGCCTGTAAGGTGAGCTTGGTGCTTCTGACACGGATAGAAATGCAGGTGCCATCTAAGGCAGGCAAAATTAATCCCACCTCTGGGCCCCAACCCTGTCAATGTTACGAGAAAACTTGTTCACAGTCAAGAGAAGTTCAGGTCCACAGACCTCAGAAGAATTGAGGCAAAATACCCACAATGGGAACAGGTGGAAACTATGACTGAGGATGAGCCGGCGGATCTGTGGGTTACAGTTGGGTTTCTGAAAATCAGTGCAGAGGTTTTTATAGGTGCAGTATAGTACAACTGGAACTATCTTCAGTTCATTTTTCAGAAACTGGCAGTAACTTAACCTGGGCTTCCATTTGGATTTTTGTCAATAACCTTAGTTTTCCAACTGAATGATCAAACAGTAGAAAAATCACCTTTTATATTGCTTGACTCTGCCCTGGTGAGGCCACATCTGGAGTTCTGTGTCTGGTTCTGGGCTCCCCAGTTCAAGAAAGACAAGGAACTACTGGAGAGAGTCCAGCGGAGGGCTACAAGGATGATAAGGGGACTGGAGCATCTCTTGTCTGAGGAAAGGCTGAGACAGCTGGGGCTGTTTAGCCTGGAGAAGACTGAGAGGGGATCGCATCAATGCTTACAAATATCTAAAGGGTGGATGTCTACAAGAAGAGGTCTGACTCTTTTGAATGGTGCCCAGAGACAGGACAAGGGGCAAAGGGCACAAACTGGAACACAGGAAGTTCCATCTCATATGGATGGAACTTCATATGAGAAGTTCTCATTTTCTCATATTTTTTCGTGAGTCCATTTTCTCATATTTTTTCTCAATATGAGAAAAAACTTCTTCACTCTGAGGGTGACCAAGCACTAGAACAGGCTGCCCAGCGAGGTTGTGGACTCTCCTTCTCTGGAGATATTCAAAACCCACCTGGACGCAATCCTGTGCCACATGCTCTAGGTGATCCTGCTTTAGCAGGGGGGTTGGCCTAGATGATCTCCGGAGGTCCCTTCTAACCCCTACCATTCTGTGATTCTGTGATTGAGCAGTGGTCTTTGCACTCAAGAGAATACTGTCCTTTTACTACATAAAATTGCTCCAGACATCTACAGGTTTAAAGGAAAGCATGTTGCACCAGGGTGATGTAGCTATCTGACAAACTAATTCCAATTAGTGCCAATTCCTGGACTTCTCTTGACTTTGAACAAGTTTTCTTATGACATTGATAGGGAGACATTGCACTCATCAGGAAGGCAACAAAATGCAAATTAGAGGCAACTCTTCTGGAAACTAGCTGCTGGCTAGAAGATGAAGGCCAAGTACCCATCAATGGAAGATACTGGAATATCCACCTACGGAAGAGATCAGTCTTATGGAATTGAGCCATTTTCAGATTAGAAAATGTGGGACATATACTATATGACTACCACACATTTCCCAGAAAGCCTTAGCAGCTGCATCCTCTCAGCCACTGTTTATGCTACAGCTATGTTACATAAAGATGTAGTGGCACCGCTAATTATAGTCTATTAAAACAGAGGTCTAAGACAACTCTTGCTTACCTCTAGAAAGAAACAGCACTGCTTTAAAAATGACCACTCCTGTGACAAGTCCACTGCCGAACTTGTATTTTCAAGACAGAGGTTAGATAGCTGTTTGCTCAGAAACTTCTGGAAAAATCAATTAGACCTGGTTAGCAACCAAATTTGGTTCAATTAACCCTTGTACATGATCTGTACTCAGAGAAACAGCAATCACAGGGTGTATTTGTCAGCCATGAAGGCCTGGAGAAACTATTCATTTGCAGAAGTCAGATCACAATTCGGGTGCTGGGTGTACAGCCCCCAACCTCAGAAACAGCACTCTGGTCAAGCAAGAAATCCAATTTAAACTTGTCCACAGCACTGAGCTGGGTGTGAATTCCCTCAACAAAACAATACTGTATGTCCTTTTTTAAAAGTCCTTTCCACAGCTCTGCCCTGCCAATGCTTTTTTTCAGCACAGCACAATACCTCAGCCATGTGAAAAGAGTTGAGATAGCTCAGCTTTCTCCCGTCTTCCAGTATGATGAAGCTGTTTAAGAAATGACACCAACCAACTGTTTTCCCACTCCTGTGCACAGTGACTTTTCCTCCCTGCTCAGCAGCAATATCCTTCTGAGATGCTGGGGATCAGCACACATCAAATTTGTGGTTGCTTTCCAGGACTGACATCAAGGTTTGGCATCAAGTGCAAAGCATATTAACATGCTAATGGATCATGTCTGTCACTCCTGATACATTTGCAGTGATTTCTAAGAGGTGCAAGGAGACCAAAAGACACAGCAGAGAGGCAGCTTTTCTCATGCCAGTCACTTCGCGTATGAGGTCCATTGCATTTTGCCAAATACTATGGTTGCCCACATCCCTCTTCCAGTAGTAGCTAATGAATAGATTCACCAGATACATCTTGCAGTCAGGAGCAGAACAGGAGAGCTGGGAAATCCCATGGCTGGGATGCAAGCAAGAATAATGTGATATTTCTAACAGCTAACAAGGGATTTGTTGGCCTTGAGGATTCACACCGAACATTGTGTTGGCAGTTTATCTGGACAGCATCTAACACTGGTGAGCAGGAAGGGCCAGGGAAAAAATACTTTTCATTTGCAAAGAAAATAATTGGAGATATGATATACAGTGTTTCATGCATCTATTTAAGAAGTGTAATCTAAGTTAACTTAGTGGTACCGCGAGTCATTACAGACACTAGGACAGAAGGTAAGATAAGGCTGATTCAAAACATAAAGCCATAAATATCTGAGCAATGCTTACCTTTCAAATATCCACCATGGGATATTCACCAGAGTCAGAATTTCATGCCAGCATCCCTCAAGAATCTTGTAGTGGGGCTCCTGGGCTATTGATGGTCCTTTTGTTATGCTTTGGAGACAAATCAAGCATGAAGGAAAGATTATTCAGAACTGAAAAGAAATACCACTATTTCGTGCTGAGTGCTTTAAATTCCCACTGAGTATCAAAGTACAATGCAAGTACTCTGCTAGTCCGTGGCATTTCCAAACAGGTATGTGAGATTTCACTAAAGTGCAACATGTCTTCTACCATTCATTAGTAGCACAAGGCACCTCAAATTTTGAAACAGAAGTTTTACAAGCAATTAATTATTTAATGTTTAAACGTCCCACAGGTGTTGTTTTACACCATTAACCTGAAGTCATATGACAGTGTCTCATTAGAAGATGAATTTTCATCTATGTAATGACCTGGCAAAAGTCTTAATTGAAAAAACAAAGATCTTTTAATCTGATTCTATCTTTAAGTAAATATACAAGGCTCTTAAAGAAGATCACATCACGTAACCACTTTGTCCACATGTAGCCACAGCTAGATTCTATCTTTAAGTAAATATACGAGGCTCTTAAAGAAGATCACATCACGTAACCACTTTGTCCACATGTAGCCACAGCTAGAATCTGGTCTTTTTGAAGAAGCAACAATACAGGCAAAACAGAGAAACTCAGTAAGACAAAAAAGGGAATGGACTGCTTGAGAGACAAATACAAAAATGTTAAAGCTTTTAACTTTATAAATCAATTAGGAAAAGAAAGCAAAAACCTATACAAATTATTTAAACATTAACAGGGAAGCTGCAAAATTTCCATCAGAAGAGATGTTTAAGGAAAGGTTAGACTGGCATGGTTTCAGTCCAAGTCAATACCCTCTTGAGGAAATAGCTTGGCCAGAAATCTTTTCTAGCCCAGCATTTTTACAGCATTCTCACCCTCTTCTTCAGCTCCTCTATGCCAATTAAAACAGATGAAGCTGCACAACGGGAGTTTTGTATGCCTGATTTCCAGCAGAGCAAGGAGTTTCTCCATGTCAAAACTGCAGGAAACACCAGAGGATTCTTTCTGCAGCTCCATTTGCTGTAGAGAGCATTGCCCAGATCCAACAAGCCATTCTGAGCAGGGCAAGTGCCAGCACCGCAGCCCGGACAGGTGGCTGTAACTTACCCTCGGATCATCCAAACTCTGTCTTCCATAAAAGTGAACTTGTGGGTAAGATGCCACAGAGTCACTTTCATATAGAGGAAAGGTGTTGCATGCAGGCTGTAAAATGAGATTTTTGCTCTGCTGTGCGTGTAAGAGTCTAGGTATAAAGATCAGGTTTGGTTTGGTTTGGTTTTTTTAAACAGAACAAATAATGTTTTTCGTGTTACTTTCTGCACATGAAGGAATTCTTGTGTCAGAGAATGGCTTAGATAACAATCAGCTAGAGGGTATCCAACTTTTAAAATGTTAAATATTACCAATTACTTTAATTCATGCCTCCCATACTGATATTCTTTGAGCAGCGTCCCTTCTGCTGTCTTTTCCCTGTCCCAGAATCATAGAATCATAGAATCATAGACTGGTTTGGGTTGGAAAGGACCTCAAAGATCATCTAGTTCCAATCCCCCCCTACCATGGGCAGGGACACCCTCCACTAGACCACGTTGCCCAAAGCCTCATCCAACCTGGCCTTGAATATTTCCAGGGATGGGGCATCCACAACCTCTCTGGGCAACCTGGTCCAGTGCCTCACCACTGTAACAGTAAAGAATTTCTTTCTAACATCTAATCTAAATCAACCCTCCTTCAGCTTAAACCCATTACCCCTTGTCCTGTCACTACACTCCCTGATAAACAGTCCCTCACCATCTTTCCTGTAGGACCCTTCAGAAACTGGTAAGCCGCAATTAGATCTCCCCGGAGCCACCTTTTCTCCAGGCTGAACAACCCCAACTCTCTCAGCCTGTCCTCATAGGAGAGGTGCTTCAACCCTTTGATGATCTTCGTGGCCTCCTCTGGACTCGCTCCAACAGCTCAACGTCTCTCCTGTACTGGGGCCCCCAGAGCTGGACACAGTACTCCAGGTGGGGTCTCACAAGAGCGGAGTAGAGGGGCAGGATCACCTCCCTTGACCTGCTGGTCACACCTCTTTTGATGCAGCCCAGGACACGGTTGGCTTTCTGGGCTGCAAGTGCACACTGCCGGCTCCTGTGGAGCTTCTCATCAATCAATACCCCCAAGTCCTTCTCCTCAGGGCTGCTTTCAATCCATTCCTTGCCCAGCCTATATTCGTATTTGGGATTGTGCCGACCCACGTGCAGGACCTTGCACTTGGCCTTGTTGAACTTCATGTGGTTCGCATGGGCCCACCTCTCCAGCCTGTCAAGGTCCCTCTGGATGGCATCCCTTCCCTCCAGCATGTTGACCACACCACACAGTTTGGTGTCATCGGCAAACTTGCTGAGGGTGCACTCGATCCCACTGTCCATGTCGCTGACAAAGATGTTGAACAGTTCCGGTCCCAGTACCGACCCCTGAGGAACACCACTTGTGACTGTTCTCCACTTGGACATTGAGCCGTTGACCACAACTCTTTGCGTGTGACCATCCAGCCAATTCCTTATCCACCAAGTGGTCCCTCCATCCAATCCATGTCTCTCCAATTTAGAGACAAGGATGCTGTGTGGGACAGTGTCAAATGCCTTGCACAAATCCAGGTAGATGACGTCAGCTGCCCTTCCCCTGTCCACCAATGCTGTAAACCCATCATAGAAGGCCACCAAATTTGTCAGGCACGATTTGCCCCTAGTGAAGCCATGCTGGCTGTCACCAATCACCTCCTTATTTTCCATGTGCCTGAGCATAGTGTCCAGGAGGGTCTGCTCCATAATCTTGCCAGGCACGGAGGTGAGACTGACCAGAAGCTATGCTGTAATTAAGGAGGGTCTTTATAAGTCACTCGGTTGTCCCTTTGGCTAGGTTTACTGTGGTAGATCTTGATCTCAGAGGCTTACACTCAAAACCAGGAGTGCAATGAATTTCAGGTGGTTAATCAGGTCCTGGAATTAAAAGCCAATACTATGTTCAAGCTCCTATTTCTTATCAGTGTATATGTCCCACCTCACCTTTAACATGGTTTATTTAGAAAATAAAGAACAGCTTATTAATATCATTAAATTATCTTCATTTTTTTTTGGAGGCATATTTGTGTATGATTTACGTGCTTATGAAGCCTTGATAGACTTGCACAAGGATTTGGCTGAGGCTGAGCAGAACAAATGTCTTTATTTGTCCACGGTAGGCAGTTTTCCTCCTTTACTCTCACACCTTCTCCTCTCTTACTGGTTTTAGACGCTGTTGTACATTGCTTATCCCCAAGGCTGAGAGCTCTGCTATTATTCATTCATACAGAGACCCACCAAAGAGAGCCCTGATCCTTTCATGAGAATCCCTGGTGCTGCAGCAAGGCAAATTCATCATACAGGGCCCAAGAGCTCACAACAGTAAAAGCTTGGGAATGAGAAGCAGGCACAGAAAAACCTCTGATGTGTGGAGGGGGCAACTTGCTGCTCAGCAGTGTTTGCAATGAGCATCTCAACTGGGAGCTCTGCTCAGTTGTCCTCAAACCCCAGGTTAGCCTGGTCTCCTACAAACCGTTGATAGGCTGAGGGATGGCCCAACCTCTGTGGTGGTCGTGATTTTCCTCAGGGAAAAAGAAAAACAACTGGGAAAGTCCCAAGAGTGGGAAGTGGTCCACTTTCATCACAAGCAAACATCTGTGAAGTTTCTGCCCATGGTGCTATAATGTGCCTTTGACCCTGTGGCAATCAGGACTCCATGAGAAATCTTTGTAGTTCTCCCAAAATTCCTGTTCAAGGAGAGTAGGAATAGAGCATGAATGAGCAAGAGATCTGCTCCTGCCTTGTCCTTCCTGCTGTCACCATGTGGGTGCGTGCTATCCTGTGACTAATGCACAGTTTGGGGACTAAGATGGGAAGCTGTTATTGACTTCTTTCATAATTATTTATATACCACTCAAAGCATATAGATTAGCAAAAATATAGATTTTTGTGAGTACCTACTTCACAAACCGAAACAGCCACAGGAACTTCACTGTTTCCTGAGATGACAGGAAGAATAAGAGACATCTTATTGTGCGTGCTGAGTCTATTGCACTGTGCATTTCAATAACTCTTGTCATTGAAAAAATCTTATTGTGTGTTTACTAAAGAATCAACATTTCCCCTTGTCTGACCCAAAATTTCCCTCTCCTTTCCTTAATCAGTACAGTTGGCAGAAATACTCAATTTTCTCCATCAGTCCTGGTATTGATTTGAATCAAGTGCCTGTGTCTGAGGAGGAGCCAAATTCAAAGAATGAAAATCAGTACCAGATAGGAACTATGTCCCTTTTCTACCCCACATGGAAAGAGATTGAAACAGTGAAGGAATCAGGAAAATGAAGTTTATATTTTTGTATAGTGCAGAGACTATCACCCTGGGCAGTTTCCAGAAGGCATTCAATCTCATCTCTCTAACCATCTTTGCCAGAAAAATGTTCTACTTAAATTAGAGAGATGCAATTATGCTAAATTGTGCAGAGGTAAATGAGACTCAGTCATGCATGAGGGTCTTAGAAGAAGAAAATGGGGCAGATTTTGTGGTTTCCATGGAATTAGTCTTCCTGTCAATCAATTGATCTGAAAAGCTGGGCTGAGCAGTCTTTCTGGATTATATTATTATAGCATCAGGAAATTGCACTAACTTGAGAGGCTATCCACAAGCCAAAAGCACTTTTACAAATCTCAGACATTTTTGCAACCTTTCAGCAAAATTCAGGGATTAAAAGTGCCTACCTTTTGATGTGCTTTTTCAGAGTTTTGTTGTAAAGGCCACCAATTGATTAAGTTGCTTTTATTTATTTTTTTGTCTTCAAAAGCTGTCAGAAGTCCTGGAGTTTTATCACCATCACTACCTGCAGTTTCTTTGAGAGTTAATAGGCAGAAAAGTGAAGACATCTTACATGCAACTAGCAGCTAGTGGTCCAGGAGGGGGGATGAAACACTAATGGATCCCTAGAGAAGCAAAGTATCAGGAAGAGTGCTGTACCACAGCAAGCAGAAGAAAGCACTGTAAAATGTAGAGAGGTTGTAAAATCACCAAATGCATGTATAACAGTAAAGGACTGTTGAAGGCAATGCTGGTAGGACACTAGAGATTGGAACTAGATGAGGAGGCAAAGAAGGATGAAGGAGTGGAAAGGTCATTTTCATGAGTGATCACCTCTCTTGTCCATGTTGATATTGTCTTTAAATGAATCCCTATATAAACAAAAGAATCTCTGAATTATTTATGTGGGGGAGGAGGGGTTCTGATCTCTGTGCAGGCACAGTCACATGCATGCAAACATAAGCCCATGGATTGACCCTTTCACTCCAGGCTGTGTTGGGGCATAACCAAGTGGGGAAACAGCAGGTTCTGGCAGCAGAACATCCCATAACCTTTCTCTGGACAGAGCTATAACACAAGTAAGTCTGTCTGTGGGAAGTGTTTAGGAAAGCCAAGGGCAGGGCTGAGCAAAATCTTTGCTTCTCAGGTTGCCAAGGAGCTGGAAGTCAACTGATATAATCTGTCAGTGTTAGTTTACATACTTCCAGAAAAGCAAATATTGCTGAATTTGTGATGGCTGGAATGCCTGGAGCAGCCTTGAGAGATCAGAAATCTCAGCAAACACAAGCACAGGTCAACCCTCCAAACTTGGCTCTGGGACTTGCCTCTGGAGAACAGCCTGGGAGAGGTGGCACAACATTTATACTCTGTGATTTCCTCTGCCAACCGGGACTTCATAGCCCAGGAAGGACTGCTGTTTTACAGGCTGGAAAGCACAACACAGGTATCAGCAGAAGGTTGTGTCTCAGAGAGAAATTAGCTGGCGGCCTAGAGGTATGCCAGGCATCTCCCCATCCAATCCTCATCAAATGTCAAATGGAAATCAGGACTAGTTATCTCTAATTATCACAATTGTTCCCTTTTCTTCTTGTGTCCTTGACTGCACGTAGCTAGGCTCAGACTGACAATTTGGGGTTTACTGTGTCTATCCTCAACACTTTATGTGTCATAGGCTTTGGCTGGTCTTTGAAGCTACTTAATCTAAGCAGGAGTTGTTGTTTTGCAAGCTCTCTTGCTTCTATTAGCTCTCTGTAGGCTCAGCTCACAGCTTCCAGACTCCCTTGAACCATTGTCACAGAAACAAATAACAGTCCCTGTGACTTTCATCCATGGCATTCTGCTAAGGAAAGCAAATGTATTGCATAAAACCAGACTTTTTTCCTGTGGAAACCTGAAAAGGGGAAAAATTGCCTAATAAAGAGTGAGGTGAAGATAACGTTCATTCATTTTTTAAATTTAATGAAGTCCATGGGAAAGAGGAACTACAGAAATGCAAAGTGTTGACATGACTGAATGCAACACTAACACAAAAACAAAGGGGTGAGACACAGGTTCGAGTTACTGCAGCTCCACAAGCTATAGGTCACTCACTGGCAAAAAATGATGCTTCTGTCATTTAAGTTGACACAATTCACCTCTTTCTTGCAATAGACCAAAAGGAGGTCCAGTGAGTCATAATTGCATAGCCACTGCAGGGTGACCTCACTTTGCTGTGGTAACTCCACTTCCTGATGGAGCCTCCAACATGACCATTTTAGCAAATTATTTAAAATACTGCCACAATAAAAATTTGTCACATTGTGACTTCCTTAAAGTCATAGGAAAAAAGGTAACAACATCAGGACGATAACCCAAGCCCACTGTCTACTTTCTTTGCTTCTCTTAAGGACCAAGCTGGTACCCAACAGAAATATTTGATGCGAAAAGACCTGCCTAAATACTGCTAGTACCTCAGATCCTATTGACCTAAGCTGTTTTATTTTCTTGACAAACTGCAAATGCTTTCTGCCTTTCTCAGAGTCTTAAAGCATCGCATATTTGTAGCAACAGAGTTTCTGTGGGATAGGTCCATTTGGTTGGTTGTACAGCTTGGATCGGAGATTGTTTTAGATGAATAGAGCCTGTCACTTTTAAAGTAACAGCTGTTACTCACGAAATTGGACATTTTCCAGCTGACGACTGTTATGAACGGAAGAGTAAATAGAGTCCATTTAGCAGAAGCAAGAAACTCAGCGCTACTAGAGAGCCATGATTGTCACAGGTGACAGCTGTCCTCTGAGTGGGAAGTAAGGTCAGGTAGCAGAAGTGTCCTCCCATCTGCTTCTTCTTCAACCATAATTGTCAACCTTATGCTTTACATTGGTGATTGCCTCAGGTAAATCAAGCCTTGACGTTTCTCATCTGAAGAACGCTTGCAGAAATAAGAGCATAGATTTTTGCAAGCTGTTTATTCAAGCACCCAAGAACTGCAGGAGCTCACCCAGGGAAAGGTGCAAACCCTCACTAGAAGAGCTTTCAAAAATAGATTAAATGAACTCCTATAAGGTGACAGCTCTGTTTGTTGACCTTTCCATGGAACAAGGAGGTAGCTTCAATATCCCCCTGTATCCTGTGATATCAACTGACCTGCTAAAAAACGTAGATATATTGAAATGGATAATAAATCAATGGGCCAGTCTTATTCTTCTCTGAGGATCTTGTATTCAAAGGTCTCGTGTTAGTTGGGACACAGGGATTTGATGTCGCATTAACAGTTGTAAATATAATAGTGTCAAATGTAAGTATCTACAATATGGATATCTGCATCTACGGTGGTCTTGCTGGGAAAGATTAATTTACCTGCACTTACGTGTCTTGTTCCACAAGAGATATAACAGACTACTTGAGCCATCTGGGGCTGACAGATAGGGTAAAGGATTTCTGGGATGCCAGCACTCTTCTGGCAGGCTGGGTGCGGTTAGAGACTAGCCAAAATATCCCAGAGCATTTTCAGTCATAGGAGGTATCTGTTATTCAGCCACTGAGAATTACCCTCGAGGCAGCCCAAATGGCAAGCTAGCAATGGCAACAGACATTAAAGTGATGAACTGGACAACTGCTTTAGGTTGACACAATTGTGTTCCTACTTTATCTACTAGCTAGCTCCCACTGACTGGAAAAGCATCTAAGTGACATGCTTTTACATCGATGTCAGAGTCTGAGAGCCCTACAAGCAGTCATATGAATTCTACCCTATACACAACAGGGCAACACAATTTCACTTGATCTAAACCAACACAAAGAGTCAGCAGCTTGCCCTTGTAGGGTTACACTCGGTGGAAGAGTTTGCAGCCTACACGAGAACTCAATCCAGCCAAGTGTCCTACAGGGAGGCCTTACTGGTCCTAGTCCTGCCACTGGAATCATCACTGGGAAAACACCTCTGTGAATGAGAAATACAGCATGATAACAGCAGATTTTCTGTAAGTCTTGCAACATTTATTTTCCTCTGGAAAGAACCCTACACACTCAGTGGTACCCTCTCGTGGCTTGGCTGCTTCACAGTTCTGACATTCCCCTGAGTTGTCTGCTGTGACCACTGTGTAGCAGTGCTTTATCCTACATACTATATTGCAAGATGTGATGAAGGGCCCATGAATGTCCTTCCCAAATCGTACTGTATTTATTCTCCCTGTGCTTTTGTTCTTAGTGACATTTACTAATAAATCTGTGCTAAGAATTATAGTCAGGATGTGTCTTGAACTTAACAACTGGGAGGTTAATAAATTTTGGAGGAAAGTGGAATAGAATAGAATAGAATAGAATAGAATAGAATAGAATAGAATAGAATAGAATAGAATAGAATAGAATAGAATAATTTCAGTTGGAAGGGACCTACAATGATCATCTAGTCCAAGCTGGTTAATAAAACTGTCTAACCCAAAATGTTGGATCTGTTTCAGTCCAACTGCCCCATATCATGGGTGAGACATTGAGAGTCAATAGCATGTCCAAAAGTGACACGATCAAACAACTGAAGGGGTGTCTAAGCCCTCCAGTCTATGTCTCAACTATAGAGCCATCATTAAAGCAGGTCTAACAAAACCTTCCCACAACTGTCTCTTTTTTATTCTACATGGAGGTCTTTCTATATCCCAAAATAGCAGTGCCTACTAGAGAGCCCATTCTGGGGCAGAAACTTGTCCCATACTGGATTTCCAAAACTTCAAGTACCTGTTAAGGGCTGCACATAAAAAGAAAAATTCATGAGCTCCATTTTGAAAGGACACACCAGCCTCAAGCAATGTTCAGGTCTGGCTTTTGTTTTTAAAAGAATTGAATGAAAGGCAGTGTCAGTGGGGAGAGGAGTGCTCATGTATTTCTTTGGATTTTAATTCTCAGTCAATGCAAAGTCAGAAAAGCCTAGTTATTCTCATACCTTCCATATATATAAATCTAAGTGAATCCAGTCCAGCAAATGGGTAGAATTTCATCCTGATTGTTGGTATCTCTTCTATTGAATAATAAGGCATTATCAAAAGCTCCCTGGGATCAGATATTAACTTCAAAAAGGTTCACGGTGTCAGAATTTGCTCACAGGCATGCACTGAGATAGGCATCCCAGAAGGCTGCTTGCATCTGTTCTTAAAGGCACTTAAAGGCTCTCCCTGGCAAACAAACCCCTTCCTCTCATTGCAGAGCGGTTTGTTTGACTGCCTCCCAGAAGAGGTCAGCACTGATGTGTGAAGGATGCACCCGCATCATATATCCATACAGTGACATTCTTCAGCTCACTGCATTGCAAGTGCCTCAGCACTGTTTCACTCAGAGCACATTCCCTTCTGCCACGCAGAAGCATTATTAGCTGAAACTCAGCCCTGTATGAAACGCAATGAAATGGATTCCCAGGTCTCTCTTTTCTTCTCCTTTCTCAGTGACTGAACTATCATGCCAGCTAATTTAGAGGGAAAATGCGCTGCAAACAAAGGGAGCAAAACAAATTCTTTTCCTTTCACTTCAGATCGCTTCCAATTTCTTAATTTAAACCACATCCAGGATGTGCAACAAGTTGCAGCTCTCAGCATGATCTTACAGCCACACCTGCTGGGGAAGGCTGTGAAAAGGTGAACCCTCATCAACACTCTTGCTCTATTACCACCATCTCTGCAACATGGAATCAGCTCATCACTTGCTGAGAATGTGTTGGCTTTATGTCTTTTCTTTTCCAGTGACCTACCATACACTTTAGAGGTCTTGATATCAAGCTATTGGCAGTGTCCTGTCAGGTAAATGCATGGGTGGCAGTAAACACTCCAGAGCCATGAGGAAAGCACCATAACAAATACTGCAGGTGGAAGTTCCTGTTATACTGCACATCCCAGCAAAGGGTTATCTCTGGTGCACTATCCACAGAGCTATCAATTTCACAAGTCAACATACCTTGGCCACTGCTTCTGCTGTCAGGTAAAGGAAAATGAGGTAACATCACTTTGGAAATGGCCATGGCAGTATGGTAGCTCTGCTACACAGCAAAGAGAGACAGCAAGGTGATTCTGTCCCTCTACTCCACTCTGGTGAGACCCCACTAGGAGTACTGTGTCCAGCTCTGCAGTCCTCAGCACAGGAAAGACATGGAGCTGTTGGAGCGGGTCCAGAGGAGGTCACAAAGATGATCAGAGGGCTGGAGCACCTCTCCTATGAAGACAGGCTGAGAGAGTTGGGCTTGTTCAGCCTGGTGAAGAGAAGGCTCTGGGAAACCTTATTGCAGCCTTTCAATACTTAATGGGGGCTTGTAAGAAAGATGGAGATGAACTTTTTAGCTGGACCTGTTGCCATAGGACAGGGGGTAACGGTTTTAAACTAAAAAAGGGTAGATTTAGACTAGACGTAAGGAAAAAAAAAATTTACAGTAAGGGTGGTGAAACACTGGAAGAGGTTGCCCAGTGAGGTGGTAGATGTCCCATCCCTGGAAACACTCGAGGTCAGGTCAGATGGGGCTCTGAGCAACCTGATCTAGTTGAAGATGTCCCTGCTCATTGCAGGAGGGTTTGGACTAGATGACCTATAAAGGTCCCTTCCAACACAAACCATTCTGTGATTCTGTGAAATCTGCCCTTCTTGCTGCCATTGTCCTGCTGGTTCCTATGCTGTAATGATGGGCAGCAACTCTATGCTAGTGTCCACAGTCACTCTTGTTTCACTGTGTGATGATAAGCAGCTCCATGGAAGAGTGAGCATAGGGAGCAGCGTGGGCAGGAAATGAGGGAGGAGGATTCTGCAGGAGGAAGAATGCTAATGTGCAGCTGTGGTCAGAATAAAACAATGACCTGCAAAAAAAAAAAAAACAAAGCGGGGAAAAACCCAAGATGCATATGCTTTCTTTATTTAGCCAAAGAATCCTGAGATCACAAATAGTTTTGGCTGGTCCTCATGAGGTCAGTGTCCAGCAGGAACTGGGCCCTTTCATAAAGACCATCAGCAGCGTTGCCATCTGCCCTGTTTCCACTGAATGTGTCACCTGGAATTTAAATATTTCTAAAATTGTAGCTCCTGGAGGCAGCTTTTATCTGTGGGCCTCACTGATGGTTTGAGCACCTAGGTGTGAGCTGTGGGCACGGAACGGACACTGGGCTTGCTCCATCCATCCATACTTCCATGCCTTCATCTTTCTGTCCCTCCATCCTTTCATTCCTCTATCGCTCCATCCCTTCATCACTCCTGGCTTCCCCAAGGTCACTGGAGAAGAAAGCAATAGTGACAAGGCTTGGCTGGGCATGCCCTTCTGTCTTGACTTGGTGGAGGAACACACCCTTCCTTAGGCCCATCAGCTACTTCTCCCACTGTTCCACTTTATTCTCTAGTGGAGATCGTAAGACAGAGAAAGAGAGTAAGACTAGGTCACAGGCTTCAAATCAACCCATGGAGCAAGTACAAAACAAACTCAAGGAGACTCGTCGTGAAGCCCGGGAGTCTTCACCACAGGATGTTGTAGGTGCTGAAAAGTAGTAAGTATTTATGGGCACATTCATATCAAGAGCCACTGATTTTACAAAATACACAGAAGCCACTTCCAGGTCAGGAAATGTCTGAACACCAAGCACTTGGATGCCAGAAGACTAATTTAGGGAAATGTATGCTTACCTTGTTACCTGGTATCACCTTGGACCACTGTCAGAAACAGGATGCTAGGCTACAGAGGCAATACAGCCTTTCTTATGTCCTTCTGTTAGCCCAGGACCTGTTACATCCACCATGTAAGTGATACCCCCTCCTCCCTTCAGTGCACACACAAACACACAACCCTTCACTCCAAAAGACAGCTTTTGGGCTGCAGCATGTCCCATCTCTTCCCACAAATATCATCCCAACTCCCTACTTTTAACATCAGTATCATGCCTGTCCCTCAGATCTCCCTTTCCAATATTAACCCAGTATTCAGCTCCAGCATCCTTTCAGTCACTCAGATGCTCCAGAGACTATGACTCAGATCCAAATGAGTCCCAGTAACGCCTTAGTCCCTTCTACCTTAGGTCCCACACCAAGAACCTCAGATTCCCAAAGTCAGGTCTGGGAGCTGGCAGAAAAGTGCGAAAGCAAGGAGACATGATTTAGGAAGGGAAGAGTAAGCTAAATATATTCACAAGACCAACAAGATGTCTTACCTTCTACTACTTCAAAGTCTGGGTTGTTTCTTTTCTCCTAGCTTACACTTTTTTTCCTAGTTGCCAGTGCCAACACATACTCTCAGGAAGATACATTTAAAGCTTTGTTTGCTTCTTAAAATGCTATTTTTGTTGTGAGGTGTAATGACTACCTAAGAAATCTCTTGTACCCCTGTCAAAGAGAGAAATCTATTTAAAGGAGATGTCTTTTCCTAGGAAACAGCATGAGCTCAGTCCAAAACAGGTGTATGGTAGAAAATTACTTCCAACCACTTGGACTATCTTTGTCTCAGAAGCTGTTGGTCTAAGGCATCTTGTGTAACAGGGAACAAGTTGTGGTGGGTTGACCCTGTCTGGAGGCCAGGTGCCCACCAAAGCCACTCTGTCACTCCCCTCCTCAGCCGGACAGGGGAGAGAAAATATAACAAAAGGCTCATGGGTCGAGATAAGGACGGGGAGATCACTCAACAAGTACTGTCATGGGCAAAACAGACTCAAAATTAATTTATTACCAATCAAAACAGAGTAATGAGAAATAAAACCCAAATCTTAAAACACCTTCCCCCCACCCCTCCCTTCTTCCCAGGCTCAACTTCACTCCCCAATTCTCTACCTCCTACCCCCAGCAGCACAGGGGGACGGGGAATGGGGGTTACGGTCAGTTCATCACACGGTGTCTCTGCCACTTCTTCTCCTCAGGGGAGGACTCCTCACACTCTGCCCCTGCTCCACCCTGGGGGCCCTTCCACGGGTGACAGTTCTCTATGAACTTCTCCAACGTGAGCCCTTGCCACGGGCTGCAGTTCTTCACAAACTGCTCCAGCGTGGGTCCCTCCCATGGGGTGCAGACCTTCAGGAGCAGACTGCTCCAGCGTGGGTCCCCCACGGGGTCACAAGTCCTGTCAGCAAACCTGCTCTGGCGTGGGCTCCTCTCTCCATGGGGCCACAAGTCCTGCCAGGAGCTTGCTCCAGCATGGGCTTCCCATGGGGTCACAGCCTCCTTCAGGTGTCTCCACCTGCTCTGGTGTGGAGTCCTCCATGGGCTGCAGGTGGATATCTGCTCCACCATGGACCTCCACGGGCTGCAGGGGGACAGCCTGCCTCACCATGGTCTTCTCCAGGGGCTGCAGGGGGATCTCTGCTCTGGCACCTGGAGCACCTCCTCCCCCTCCTTCTGCGCTGACCTTGGTGTCTGCAGAGTTGTTCCTCTCACATCTTCTCACTCCTCTCTGGCTGCAATTGCTCCTGGTGGTTTTTCTTCCCCTTCTTAAATACGTTATCCCAGGGGCACTACCACCGTTGCTGATGGGCTCAGCCTTGGCCAGAGGTGAGTCCATCTTGGAGCCGGCTGGCATTGGCTCTGTCAGACATGGGGGAAGCTTCTACCAACTTCTCACAGAATCCACCCCTGTAGCCCTCTCACTATGAAAACCTTCCCATGCAAACCCAATGCACAAGTGCAACATTTACAGGTTGGCTTAGGGAATCTCATTTAACAGTTTACACAATATTCGGGCTTTGCTTGCCCACAGGCTTTCCCCCCACTTCTTCCTCAAACAACCATGCCGTCAGGGAATAGGTGTGCTAGGATTGGCCAAATGCTATTGACACATTTCTTGTGCCAGAAGGGGGGTGTAATACCCACCCAGCTACCCATTCAACCGTGATAATTTGATCATTACCATCCTGGCATTGCAGCATGTTCCTGCAGGTTTGTAAGAAATTGTTCGCTCTGATGGCAAACATTACCACAGCAGCAAATACTCCCTTTCATGCAGCATTGCTGGGCATAGCTCTTTTTTTCTAAAAATAGCTCTTTAATAGGTCTCAGAGATCCTGAAACCCAGTCAGGGATGTGTGTGTTGGGAGGGGATGGGGGGCAAGCAGCCACCCTGATTAATAGAACGATGATGAATTGTGTGCATGGCATTACTTGTGCCTTTTCCATCTCAATCTGAGAGCTGCCTCAGCAGAGCAGCCATGCAGGCAGGGCACTGGCAAGTCACAAGGCTCTGAAAGATGCACTTTTATGTGCAGAAACAATGGTTATTTTTAATCTGCCTCACATCTCAGGGCTTTGTGCTGCTTTCCCTGCAGCGGGGAGAGGGAGGTGAGACCCTGCCAGGTATCTACTGGCTACAGTAAGATCACACAGGTCCACACTCAGAATATTTATTAAACAGGACAAAAATGAGAAGACACAGTACATGACATGCAGATCAAATATAAGCCACAGAGGTCGTAGAGGTTGCCACAAGCTCGACAACATGTTTAAAAGCTTCCTGGCAAGCTCTGACTACAGACTTGTCCTTGTTCTGCATCCAGCTCTTTGGCCATACAGAGTGGTCTGCTCTGGAAAGGTAAGAAGGACACAGGCTTGGGCACT
The DNA here is from genome assembly GCF_011004875.1 of Balearica regulorum gibbericeps. Taxonomy (NCBI): domain Eukaryota; kingdom Metazoa; phylum Chordata; class Aves; order Gruiformes; family Gruidae; genus Balearica; species Balearica regulorum. The sequence continues at coordinate 4,020,861 of NC_046185.1, forward strand.
GATTTGCCACTGGCTAGACCACTTCCATCTTAACTTGAAGCAACTTTGTCCCCTTTCAAGTAGCTCTTTCCCAGACAATGTGTAAATATCACTTGAGGAGTAGGACAGGCCAGGGACTGCTCCCAAAGAGCAGAACTTCATCACTCATTTCAAGTAAGAGTGTTTAATCATACACATGCCAACTTGCTGTGAGTCTTCCGGACCAAAGAATGGACTTTTACTGTTATTTACCCGTAAAACATTGCCATAGAAACTAGACTCTAAACACAGCTGATTTTATTTTAGGATGACTATTGTAGCCCAGTGGTATTTCACAGAGAAGATTAAGACCAAAAAAAAAAACCCCAGATCTTCTTCCTCCTTAAACTCAGACTGCACCACTAAAGTCAAAGAGGAACCAGCGGCAATGGTGGCCTGAAGGACTGCAGCTTTTTTTCCTTCCAGTGACAACTACTGATGATATGTCTCCAAATTGTGTCAGCTTACCTGGGTATTTCTACGGTTTCCCTTCACCCCTTCATTGAGAAAGATGCTCAGATTCAACCACGTATTGCAGGGCTACATTTCTGTGTGGCAATCTCACTGTATACGCAGTGACATGTTTGTAACTAGGGTTTATATGTTATTCTCTGTGTATAGCACCTGGATCAAATTTACCTGTCCCACTAGGTCACTGTCTGCACACTTCTCATCCTGGGACAGTTTTCTGTCCACACCCTCCTCTGCTGCCCTCTGGAGTTGTACCCACCCAAGCAGCGAGTAAGTCTCTGCTATTGGCAATAGGAGACCAAGGCAATGATTCCTAAAAAATCATAGGTAGCATAAGACTAAAATGCTAAACAATTTGTTCCAGAGTCATACTTTTAGCCCCTTTACCCTTTCCCTGTCTACATCAACACATTGTCCTTGCATCCATCTCCGGGTCTTTCAGGATGGCCCCAATTCTTATTTCTTCTTCTGGGCTGCTCAGCCACAGTCCCAGCTCTTGCTCTCAGCACCTTCCACTCCTTGTCCTGATTATTTGTGGACCCATGGGGTCCTGCCTTGCCCTTCAGACCACTGCATCCCTTCACTTTGCCATGTCCTCACCTTGGCTTCAGTACCCCAACCTTGCTTCTGCTGTAGCTCCAGGTGTGACTGCCCATGCCCTGATCAGCAGCTCCTCCCACAGATATCCAGTGTTTGCCTCCATGCACTTTGTGCTGCATATGCAAGCAGAGTAAAAACAATTTAGGATAAGGGCTGTTTGCAAATTACAGGCTTTGGATTTGGCTAGTTGGTAAGGCAAGATACCGCTTCTTTCCAGAGAGAAACAAAATCTGACTTTTTTTGGCTTTCTGCATATATTGTCATTGAAATTTTAGTTTTCCAAATGAACTCCAGCCTGCCTGAGCTCATGGTTTCTACAGGGCTTTGAGCCCAGGAGGGAACATAGATTTTAGTACTGCCTCTGCTGCACTGCAGTGGCTGGAATTAAATTATTGACTTCTTCATGTGGAAGGCTCTGGGATTTGCAAAGTATAACTTCTTCATCAAGAACAGTTGCTTATATGAATTAATTAGAGCTTTAGGATGTGGAATTCCAACATGCAAACAAAAAAATCCTAATTGGGGAAGGATTAATGACTCTGACAAGGGCAGTCTTGGGCTCCAGCCTTTGCTGGAGGACTTCGGTGCCTGAGGGCATTGAAGAATACCAAGGGAATGGGAATACTGATTTTGTTGGCAAAAATGCTGACTCTTGATTTCTTTATCAAGACTGAGATTTCTTCTGAACTGATCGATACTGTCCTTCTCTTGTCTTCTCTTGTGTGTGAAGATGGACTTTGCACTACTGCTGTAATTTTTATGAGAGAATTCTCTCTCATAAAAGATATATAAAGAAGTTATCTCTCATAAAAGAGAAGTTATCATGAAGCCTAGTGAGTCAGGAAGGAGATTTCTATCCAGCCAAGTGATTTTCAAGCTAGGGAGCAGGAGCAGTTTAAAGTAAAACAAGTCCATTGGCGCTTCCTTCCTTAACCAGCTTTGTGTTTTGTTGGCTTCTTTGCATGCATTCAGACATACACATCGGCCTAACACTATGCAAAGAGCAGTTGCACTAACTACATACAGTTCAGTGGGGTGACTCATAAGTTTCTGCAAGATTGGGATATGCATTAGTAGGAATTTTAGGACTTTAGATGGCTATGTTCGCCTAATAAATTAGACATGGTATACATTTCTGACCAGTGTTTAACTTTTGATCAAGTTTCCGAAAGAGAAGCAAAATGTATATTAATAAAAGGGTCTGGAACTCTTTATAAAGGGAAGCTTCAAAGACATGAAATCAAGTCCACAACCATGATTTCAGAGAGAAGTAAATAACGAATACATTTTCCCTCCATGATTAAGCAAACAGATGGGAAGCAATACAGAGGCTTCAAAAGGGAAAATCATGAAGCTGTGTTCCAAAGAAAAAAGCTGCAAGATCCATTCAGATGTGTCTCGCTTGCTCATCAAACAGGCAACACAACAAGCTGGGTGAAATCCTGCTTTCTTAGATGGAGCTTTGTTTTTTCTCCCTTGCTCTTTAATCCTCAGGTGTTTCTTGTTTTTCTTGCAGGAAGAGAAGGAGCCCAGGGTGACATCTCCCCAGGTTCTTTCCATATCAAAGCTGTAGAGCTTAACATGAGCTGGGTTTGCCAAGCAGCATTCACCCCAGTGCTCGGGACTCCTCTGAAGCTTGCCAGACACTATGACTGACCATTACTGTTCATACAACAGTCACAAAATATCTACCAGCAGAGCCTCCACCAGCATAAATTGCTAGTTTGCAGCGTATGAGGACCTCCCTCCTCCTTGGCCCTTCACTGCTCCCTCATGCTGGAAGGTGGCACTTCATCTCTGATGGGCCATGTGGTCCTGGGAGGTGTGAGCAGCCATCTCTGCAGTTTTCTGATGGGTTCAGCTAGCAGGTCCTTCAGTCTGCCTAAAGTAGAAAGCAATGTATGTTCACCTGTTAAGCAAATACGATCGGTAGTGCCCTCTTCAACAAAGGAAGCACAAACAAGAAAGCATATGCTGTGGCAATGCTGTCTGTCTGAACTGAACTTTGTTTGCTCTCATCCATTTATTTTTTTTAGCATGTACGTGCACAGACACTCTCTCCCACTGATCGTAATTTAAAGGTGATACTGCAGTCTTCAACAGGTCCATAGTTTGTGATGTGGAAATTTCAGACCGAAAACTTATCCCAAACACCTCAAACTCTCTCAACAACTAAGTAAATGGAGGTTTTTCCAGAACAAGCAGTGTTCCAGCCCAGGCATAATAGTCTTAAATGCTGGTGAAACAGGAATGTATGGCCTGCATCCTATGTGCTCAAGACCCTGCTCACACAACTCTAGTTTCCAGGTTGATCAGTTACTAAACCAACACAGCCTCATACTTTAGCCTTCTTCACTGGCTCAGCACTTGCATGGGGAATCATGAATTTGAGCTTTCAAATCTGCATAGAAACTCCCTCTCAACCCTCAGACCAATCTGAGACCATTCAGTAACAGCCAATTACTATTTCTGGTAGTTTTTGAAACAATATTGTGCACACGAATTTTACATATGCCAAGGGTTGAACGTTTATCTTTTCCTTGCCCATGGTGGGATTCCTTGTAGTCTTCTCAAATTTCTAATTCCAAGAATGCATTTCTATAAAGGGCACATCTCAAAACAAATTCTGATAGAAAATGTTTCTTTAGGAGGTATACTTATTCCATATAATTCTGGGCAGGGATAAGATTATGACACACCTAAGAATGTTTCTGATACATTGTGCTGGTTTAGGCTGGGATAGAGTTGATTTTCTTCATAGTAGCTGGTATGGGGCTATGTTTTGGATTTGTGCTGAAAACAGTGTTGATGACACAGGGATGTTTTCGTTACTGCTGAGCAGTGCTTACACAGAGCCGAGGTCTTTTCTCCTTCTCACACCACCCCATCAGCAAGTAGGCTTGGGGTGCCAAGGAGTTGGGAGGGGACACAGCCGGGACAGCTGACCCCAACTGATCAAAGGGATGTTCCATACCATATGATGTCATGCTCAGCATATAAAGCTAAGGGAAGAAGATGGAAGAGGGCGATGTACGGAGTGATGGCATTTGTCTTCCCAAGTCACCATTACGTGTGATGGAGCCCTGCTTTCCTGGCTGAACACCTGCCTGCCCATGGGAAGTGGGGAATGAATTCCTTGTTTTGCTTTGCTTGTGCACACAGATTTTTCTTCAATTATTAAACTGTATTTATCTCAACCCACGAGTTTTCTCACTTGCACTCTTCTGATTTTCTCCTCCATCCCACTGGGGGGGAGTGAGTGAGTGGCTGCATGGGGCTTAGTTGCGGGCCGGTGTTAAACCGCAACATACATTTAAGGCACAATAACTATTGATTCTCATGCACAAACAGAAGAGTAAATATTACAGAGATGATTGATTACACTGCTTTGAAAAATCCAGGAAGTAAGATAAATAAATAAATAAATACAAACCAACTAGTGTGCATTTTGTCAGATGAAATCAGTAAAGAATGATATTTTTTTTCTAAGACTATAAAAGCATATTAAATACAATGAAAAAGTTTGGTTGGTTGGTTGGTTTTTAAAAAGAAGGAAACAATAAATGCACACTTGCATTCACTGATAGTCACTCTCTGGGTAGATGTGATTGGCAGCTTTTTCCAGTTATGGATAGCAGATTGAAAGAAAACTTAGGGGAAGTATAACAGGTATTTTAAAAGAAAAAAAACCTGAGTAGCCTGAGAGCAGGAATGTCAGCAACATTTGTCTTTCTGAGTGGCAGAAAGTCATAAGGTCAGTAACACCAGGAAGACAGCCACATAAAGTGTAGTATGGAAGTTGTAAAATCCCTCTGCATTTTTGTATTTCATATTATACTCATCTGGTTTAAACAAACAAACAACCCCCCCCACAAAACATTTAATAACCCCAGGAGCTCAAGGAGGACTGGGATTTGAATGACAGAGATTGGATTTCAACGAGGTCTCCATGCCAGACTATGGGAAATCTGCCTTGAGGTGGGAAACCTGGAGACACTAAACAAAAGAAAAATGCAAAAAGGTTAAGTCAGAGGAAAACTCTTCGGATACCTTCAGCAAAACACCATGTAGCTCAGAAAACAAGAAAAGATGAGCTCTGGCTCTCACGATTCTTTCATCAAGTAGCTAGCCTGCCTCCTCACAAGCTCCAGTGAAAGCTTTGGCCCTACTGACTGTGTCAGCCAGACACTGAACCCATCATCCAGGCGTTCAGTGCATCAGTGCTTTCAACATTCCTGCCCAGGAGACAGATTAAAATGTGAGTAACCATCACAGTGGGCTGAAAATCTCAGGAACCAACAAGCTGGTTTCTCATTTGTGGAAAAGAAAAGCACAGAGCAAAATGAAAACTCCACTCAGTTCCTTGCCCCACAACACCCAGGGTCACGAAGGTTTGCTGTCCCTCATCACTGTGAGCACTAACCTCTTTAGATACATATTTGAAAATACACCTCGCGCTTCCCTACAGTTCAGAGCTCACTCAAGCACACAGCAGTAAGTGCTAGTTGTAGATGACTTTCCATGCCATAGGGTACAAAATGATTTGGCAGTCTCTGCTTTGCAGACATCTAATTTCATCCTGATAGACAGGAATATACATTGGGAAGGGATCCAGAGTAAGCAAAGTGTGGGAGGAGAGCAAGGAAGGTGAGAAGAAGCTGCTAAGCAGACACTAGCAGTGCCATCAAACAAGTTAACTTTGAGAAAGAAACAGTCCAGGCACTTTCTTCCTTGAACCATTCTTACACCAGGGCAACACCCTTAATCCCAAGAGGTGCTATACCATGTTTCAGATTTTAGGAAAATCATATAGTCGCACATTTCCTATGGGCAAGGCAAAAATGTTAATCCACTGAGCCACAGTCATAGCGGGGCTCAGACTCACCCTGGGTCACATTATCTGCTGGTGTGACCTGGCATCACAGGCAACAAAGTCAACAACTTATACATTTCAGGTGGAGTTATCTGAGAGATTGCCAGAGAGTTAGTCCTGCTTGAAGATGGGCCAAAATTAAGGCCAGCAATGCCTTAATTTCATAGAATCATAGAATGGTTAAGGTTGGAAGGGACCTCAAAGATGATCTAGTTCCAACCCCCCTGCCATGGGCAGGGACACCCTCCACTAGACCACATTGCCCAAAGCCCCATCCAACCTGGTCTTAAACACTTCCAGGGATGGGGCATCCACAGCTTCTCTGGGCAACCTGGTCCAGTGCCTCACCACTCCAACAGTAAAGAATTTCTTTCTAATATCTAATCTAAATCGACCCTCTTTCAGTTTAAACCCATTACCCCTTGTCCTGTCACTACACTCCCTGATAAACAGTCCCTCTCCAGCTTTCCTGTAGGCCCCCTTCAGGTACTGGAAGGCCACAATTAGATCTCCTGGGAGCCTTCTCTTCTCCAGGCTGAACAACCCCAACTCTCTCAGCCTGTCTTCATAGCAGAGGTGCTCCAGCCCTCTGATCAGCTTCGTGGCCTCCTCTGGACTCGCTCATACACATTTTCAGGACAAACGCAGTAGCTGGAAGTTCTGAGCCCAAAGCAAAGTCTTCCTAGCTATGAGTTTAATTATAAAACAACTCCTTGGTTGCACTTGGATCTAGTGAGCAGGGACAGTGGTTGTCTTGCAGGAGATAAATGTATCTTCCAAGATGCACAGTAAGTGGGCACTACCCGCCCAGCACTCTGCCCCTGCCACCCCCCTCCGTCTGCAGGCACAAGGAGAGAGAAGAGCACTGCACAGACTTACACGTCTTTGCTGCACAGAATGTCCAGAAACACCAAGCAATTGAACCGGCTGACCAACGCAAGATGTGCCCATGTCCTATCACAGGAACACAGGCCTGGGGAGCGATGGCTACATCCAGTTGCTTTCTCCCTGGAGCAAATGTGCTGTGTAGTCCCTATCATAGCCCTACCATATGCCTAGTTAGGGCTAATAATCATGTTCTTCCCCAGAAATACACCGCATTGTTTCTCCTGTTTGGCAGCTTCAGCAACGCACGGAGGAAGCAGCTTGAATGAATGGCTTTGCGCATCACATAAATTCTTGAAAGAAAAGGTTATGCAAATATTTCATTTCCACAGCAGCAGGCTTTGACCTCAGGGCAGCCTCTGTGGCTGTGTTGTCTCCACTAAAGGCTTTCAAGTACTTTCAGATCTGGTATGTGAGATTAATAGCCATGTAAAGGGGTTAGGTTTCGCGATGAAATACTGTTGAAAGGCATTACAGTGATTCCTCTGACTCAATAGGAGAAGAGCCGTGCTGTACAGCTCCAGTTTGGCCAGTGCGGTGATTTCAGTGCAGCTCTTTTGGAATGAAGAGTTCAGGTTCCTTCTGCAGCAGTCTAGCATCCAGCTCCTCCAAGGCATTGGGGTACCCCATTCCCAATACACAGATGTATGAGGGGAGCAACTACATTCATGTAAGCAGACTCCTTGGACATAGCTCCTCATCCTGGACATAGCTCCTCAGCTGGCAATTTCTGCTCCAAATTCATTGCTTGTGCTGGAACAAGAGCACTGTCATCACCTCTCATCTCTGGGCTTTTCTGGGGAATTTTTCCAGAGTTGTGTTGGGTACCATGTGACTGCCAGAAAATGGTCTGAAATAAGTAATGCCTTTCACAGCAGGTCAGCTCTAGACCCATATATTAAATCATGTATTAAACACTAAGGGTAACAAAAGCGTTGAGCAAGACCTAGTATAATGTGAGAACAGTTATTTGGCTCAGGGTCAGCACACAGTGATAATTTTCTAGCATTAGGGACTTCCTCTGACAGAGCTGTGATCTTTACATTTAATGGCTTTTGATGGATTCCCCCCCCCCCCCCCTTTTAATTTAGCCATTGCTGTTGTACTCCACACAGACTTCTGGCATTCTCACTGACCTGTGGCAAGAAATTCAAAATGTTCTTAAAAGTCTGCACAAAGAAATGAAAGAAAAATAATTTTTAATGTACAAAGACTGAGATCTCTCCCTCTTTCCCTTTATTTCCTTATTTACTGTAGACTTCTCTGTTATTCAGCTTGACAAAGGTTCTTCCTTTCTGTATCCCTCACTGTGGAGGTTGCATCCTTGTAGACCAGTGTCCTCAGAGACAGGCTCTCCCAACCATTCGAACACATTTAGCTTTCCTCTCCGGCTCTGGTTTATCTCTTTCCTATTCTGGTGAAAGTCTTGCTATTCCTCTTAATTAAAACAAGCATTTGGAGAGGTAAATGCCTCTCTGCATGTGTTATCTCCGGCACTTGAATGACTAAATAACAACTTGTTGCCTCAGCAAAGGGCAACTCCTTCATCTTCACAACTATGTACATCTTCCAGTGTGAAGTGCATCTCCTGCTGATCCTTATGTTTTATATATCCTTACACATGCAGGAATCCGTACAAGCACACTAGATGCAAACAACTACATGGGATAAGAGTATTGCTCATTATGGTGTGAGACTTCTGTGTTCAGAAATGATTTCTGGAGAAATTTGGGACAAAAATAGGTCGTGGTTGAGCTACAAAAGCTTTCTTCTGTGAAGCAGTGTTTTTTGTCATCATTGCTGTCCTTCCCTGCAACTTCTGGAGCGCATCCTCCTTTAAGAAGTGTGCACACAGTTGCCAGAATCATAACAAAATTTCAGAGACGACCTCAAGAAATCCTCTTGCCCAAAGCCCTGCTTAAAACAGGACTTTGAGATTAGGTCCAATTGCTTGGGGCCTTGTCCTATCTTTTTTTTTAATATCTCCAAGGATTGAAACTCTACAGCCTTTCAGGGCAACTTGTTTCAGTGTTTGAATCAGCATTGATAGCAAGGAAATTTTGACAATAAACATTCATCCCAGTCTTCTCTAACCATTGGGTTACCACATTCTGGAACAAATTTTGGATGAGCACCTGCCAACCTGGACTTGACCAGCACTGTATCTCTGTTCTTTGTGTCTCATTATCAAGATCTCAAACTAGTTCTTCACAAGAGTTGTGGCTCCAGGGACTGTTATTGCTTTCAAATTGATTGCTCATGGTCACCTCTTGTTCAGATCCAATTTCAGAACATTTACTGTGGCCTCATGGGCAACAATCTGGAAATCACTTCCTTCAGCCTTTCTGCCCATTGATGCAAACTTTTTATTGGTACTATAGAAAAGAAAAGTCAATGGATCAAACGAGCCATCTGAAGACACTTCCTACAGTTCTTTCTATCTGAAAAAACTGGGGGAAAGGGAGAAAATTTTTATACCTTCTTGCTTCTTCTTCTTTTTTCTTTTTTTTTTTTTTTTAAATCCTTCTTTATCAAGACTTGAAAAATATCCTGTTTTCAGGTTTCCAGATGGCCCCAGCTCTATGATTATTTATTGTGTGGACATGAGGAGGCTGGTTGGCAGTAAACAAAGGTCCACAAATTTTCAAAGGAATTCATACCACTTGTTGAAAAACTAATTAAGTATCATACAGTCTAGATGCATGCTACAGTGATTGCAAATGCTTTGTGTCTCAAGTGCTATCTTAGCACAGACATCAACTTTATAATTTTAATTTCCTTACACTTACCCTCTCTTCAGTTCCGCCCGAGTGATTTATTTGGGCTTTTCAAGTGGTATAAATTAGCATAAATTGAAATGTCAATATCAGGCAAGAAAAAAAAAAGTCCCCCAAAAACTCAAAATCACTGTTGGGGAAACTATATGTCTTTTTTCAGTTTCCTGAAGAGTCCTTATTTTTAACTAAGGAAGCATTATCACTTCAAAATGCTATGACCTCAAGTAGTTTAGTTAGTCTCATAAAGCAGAAGGAAGTGCAGGTCATGCATTAGAAGACTCTAGCTGGTTTGTCATTCTCAGTTTCCCACTCTTATAGTGTGCAAGTGGATAAATCTCATGATTTGTATGTCTAGGACAGATGACAGCACATGGCACAGAGCCTCGCTGGGTGACAGGTGTCCTGAGTGAGATGATGGGCTATGACCGACCCAGCAATCTCACGTCAGTAGCTGAGCAACCACATTGCAATCAATAGCTGGGTGACATCCCTACCCATGTTTAGGACTTGGTCAATCACAGGATCTACTAAGAAAGAGACATTATCCCAATTTAGTAGCACTACAGCCTTCCTGCTGTTATCCAAGTCTCATTCCAGAGAGATGAGACTTCCATCCCCTCTCTATTTGAGACTTATGCAGAAGAAATTCACGCAGTCTCAAAGAATTGACTACTGCTTTCATTTCATATGGAGGATGTTCGAATGGTATCATATTGGGCAGAAGCAGAATATAGGAAATTACCTTTCTTATGAGCAACTCATTGCTCTGAGTACAGACAAGGGGCTAGGCACTGGAGAAGCCTGAGAGAAAAAGACAATCCCTAACACAGTAAAATTTTCAGCTAAGGTGACAGGGATTAGACTTACAGATCATGGTGATGTGCTAGATGACACTGTTTTACGGAGGCTTTTTAAAAGCCATGGGGCAGTAAGCCAGTGCCATTTCTACTTCATCTTGTCCCTTCTGTGGTCATTAGGAAATCCTCCATTTATCGTCACCATCTGTGACATTAAATCAAATCTAGGAGCAAGCATTTGAGAAATCATAAGCATGCAGTTGAGAAGCAAAGGTGCTTTTCCTGTAACTGTATCTGTAAGGGAAGGAGGATGGCTGTCTTTCTTCACTGTTCATCAAATATCCGAGCATTGTTTGACCAAAAATGCTAAATAAGAGCCAAGTGTCACAATGTATGATGATAGCTATATTAATGAACTATAACTAGGAGCAGCCAGGAAACAAAACGTCTGGACTCAGTTTTCATTTCAAAGTGCAATCACTTCTAATCAGCTGCAGCACTTTGTACGTAGCTTTTTCAGCCTCGATGCTGCAGCCACCGATTTTTCACACAAGTGTAACTGTCTCACTCTGGCCTCATGATCTTCCTGCCCACCATTTGTTGTGCCCACCTCGCGTCCTTATCAAGTGCTTAAACCATAAACTCACATGCCTTAGCACACAGGGGCTGCAAGTGCTAATCTTTGATTATATGCAGCCTAGCTTTTCTCTCTCACTGTTATTCCATGCCAAAGGGAGGAACAGATTTCCAGAGGTAGCAGGAATCACACATTTCAGAGCTGGGAGCTCCAGTATTGCAATACCGCAGGTGCATTATAGCTCCTCAAGGCTCATTACTTCCTTCGTCTTCAAGGAAATCGGAGACCTTGAAGGGATCAATAAGTGCATTATTACTCTTGTTCAATTACATTCCTGCCTGATTCTGAGCCGTCTGGAGGAAGACATTCATTGGATTCAGCTTTCACGAGCTGATTGCTACACAGCCAGGCAGCTTAGCTCTGAGGTGGTGCCAGCCGTCCCCTCCTTATACAAGGTACACTGCCTACAAGGTAATCAGAACACGTCGTTATCTGAAAGGCAGCAATGAATATATGAGGGATGAGGCGCAAAGACAGTAAAACTGCTGAATATCCTTTTTAACAACTTACGAGCTCTCCAGTTGCTCAACTGTAGAATTGCAGCAGTGTTTAGGGCAAGAGAGATTTCATTGCGTATTAGTTGGTTTGTTCAGTACAAAGATCTCTCTTTTTAGAAAGCGATGGATTCCCCTTTCCTAAGGCACACTGTTACACATTTTTGCGTGTACACCCTATTTTTATGCTCTAACAAAGGGACACAAATCTGGAGCTGGTTCTGTTAGATTCTGTGCCTAAACAAGTAAAAATTCACAAAATAGGAAACCTCCTCATTTTCCAAATTTATTGCACAAAGGGGAAAGCCATAGCCCCAAACTACTTATCTGCATGTTGGTGACACTAAGCCCAAAGACCATGTTCTCATCAGTTAGTGGCACCAACACAATCATTTTCCATCATTGCCCAGTTAACTTCCAGTTTGCAGCTGCCATACTATAGACCTTTGCAATCCCTTCTACCATTACTGTAGGTACTTGAGACAGGACAAGACAAGGCTTAGCTTCATTTTTCTTTCAGAAAGAAGAGACTTTATGATGATTTGCAACCTTTTGCCCTGCCAGAAGCTTTCTGCTGGAGAAAGTTTCTTAATCATACAAAAATCTAGATATTAGTTGCAATCTGAAAGCCTGCAAAATTTGAAATGGAAATGAGATGCTTATTTTAACAGAGGACAGTTAACTATTGGAGCTTATTATCATAGAATCACAGAATCACAGAAAGGTTTGGGTTGGAAAGGACCTTACAGATCATCTAGTTCCAACCCCCCTGCCATGGGCAGGGACACCCTCCACTAGACCACGTTGCCCAAAGCGCCATCCAACCTGGCCTTGAACACTTCCATGAGGGGGCATGCACAGCTTCTCTGGGCAACCTGTTCCACCACCCTCACAGTAACAAATTTCTTCCTAATATCTAATCTAAATCTATTAGTCTAAACTCATTACCCCTTGACCTACCACTACATTCTCTGATAAAGAGTCCCTCTCATCCTTCCTGCAGGTACTGGAAGGCTGGTGGGATGAAGGAAAAAATCTCGAATGCTTGAGCCCCTCAATCAAAGTCGGATATCTTTTTGTATTGGCTCTGGCTGAGAGTGAGTTAATTTCCCCACAGCAGCCCTCATAGTGCTGTGCTGTGTATTGGTAGCTAGAAAGGTGTGATAACACACCAGTGTTTTGGCTGTTGCTGATCAGGGCTGGCACACATCAAGGCTGCCTCTACAACATTCCACCCAACACCAGTAGGCTGGGGGTGGGTAAGATCTTGGGAGGAGACACAGCCAGAACAGCTGACCCAAAGTGACCAAAGGGATATTCCATACTGTATGGCGTCTGCTCAGCAATAAAAGCTAAGAGCAAGGAGGAGGAAGGGGGACATTCATTATTTACTATGTCTTTTGGAGCAACTGGTACACATACTGAAGCCCTGCTTCCCGGGAAGTGGCCAGACATCACCTGCTGATAGGAAGTAGAGAATAAATCTTTTGGTTTTCCATTGTTTCTGCACACGGCCTTTTGCTTTAGCTTTATTAAACTGCCTTTATCTTGACCCACAAGGGCTTTTTTCTAACTTATTTTCTCCGCCCCCATCACGAGGAGGGAGTGATAGAGCTGCTTTGATGGGTACCTTGCATCCAACTAAAATCAATCCACCACACTTTCTAAATGGAGCGATGATAAATCATTAAGCAGCAATCCAAATGAGATTATAAAACCACGCAGAATATCCACCTAAGACATCATTTTCCACAACCTGAGCCTTTGTATCTGTTTATTCTTTCAGTGGATCTAACATTCATTAACAGCACTAACCCATCACACCCTGTGTAAGCTTTACAAATAAGTGAATCCACACCAGATTTTTCTTAAAACAAAATTCATTATATGGTATCAGTGCCAATAAGGAGGCTTTTAACAAGATTTCTACAGGCAGGTATGTGTTTTTCCTTTAAGGAAAAAATAAAAAATCAGCAGAATATAGTCAAGCTGCAGCACAGAAAGGGACAAATGCTGCCAGTGTCACGTTATCCGCTCCAGTCCTTTCTTCTGTCAGTCTTTTCCCACTCTGGATTTTCTCACTGTCAAGACACCAGGGCTTCATTTCAGCATCTCAGGGAGAGATGGTCTAAGAATCTGTTTGCTGGATAGATAAAGGGAGAAGTCCCACTTTAAGCAAAGAAAGCTTTGGAGGGACTTTTTAAAGCATCCTTTTGAATTTGGGGAAAACTGCCATTGGCATTCGAGGAATTACTTTCTCTTTCTCTTCCTGTTCAGATATACTTACCCAAGATATGATCTTCAGAATACCACAGGGAAATGGAATCACTCTTCACTTCCTAGGATCATACAAGGATTTAGAGGCCATACACTCCAGGCTACAGAAAGGACCCGAGGCAATGATCTCTCTTGCTTTCTTCCTGAAGAATGTCATCATTCCCTGGGGTTTTGGCACTAGAAGTATTAAATCTGTGAGAAGATGTCAGGAAACATTTGGAAGTGGAAGGATCTAGACTGAATACTCTTACCCCATTTCTGCACTGGCTTTCTATTATGGAAATAATAGAAATACGGACCAACTGCTGGACCCGATGACTTCAGTGGGCCACTACTGGCCTATGTTAAGTGAAGATCTAAGAAGGCGCAATGCAATGCCATGGGAGACTCAAATATTGCAAAATGCGGACCAGTTGCCATTCATAATAAAGCCTCATTCTTTCTTCCATCCCCAGAGGAGGATGGAAACCTGGTTTTCTGTCTGCCACATTGCCCAGCCATTGGGACTGGAGCGGATGACTCCAGAGGCTGCAAGATACTGACAGGCAGCCATCCATCCAGCATGCTGCTTGTGAGGTTCTGGCAGGCAACCTGCAAGTAGAGCAGGCTCGTGAGCAATTTGCTGAATGGAAAAAAAAAAAAAAAAAAAGACCACACCAAAACCTTCCTTAGGATGTTGCAAATGACACAGATCAGCAATTCCAGCAGCAGGTGTGTTTTTCTCAGCATTTACTTCACCATTTCTCTTTACAAGTTAAATATTATCTTGGCTGTGCTGTATTTCTTGGTTCTCAAAGACTCATTGCTGCCTGTCAGACAGAGAGCTATTTCAAGCTGCAGGAAAAATCCTGACGCTGGTTCTGGCTAACCTAAATTTCCTTTGAGACATCTCTTTCCTGGGTGTTCAGTTTAGTAACCATGTGATTTTCTGGACTATCTTATGTTTTACAAATAGCAAAAATTACCTTTTATTAGAGAATGAACAAGGAGAAAGCTACTCTTGACTGCATGAGAATTGCAGCCTTTAGCTAACGCAGTTAAAATTTACAGATGGTGCTTTGAAGGAATGACTTGGAACAGGGCCTATCTTTCCTCTGCACAGCAAAGACCCATTGCAGCATAGGAGCAACACTTAATAAATGTTCTAATTAATCAATTTCCTTTAGGAACATATTCAGAGAGAATGGTTCCCAGATTATTTGACTGGACAACTGTTTCTGAGACGTAAGAATCAGATGTGATTGACTGTGTCAAAGAAGCAAAGGAGCATGGACACACACTGCTCCTGCAAGCCACTGCCTAGATTTACCCTTCCCATTTCAACACACTGCTCTCAAATACCTCTCTGGGGCAGATTCATTTGATGGGCAGAGATTTATGATAGCACTTTCCCACAGCACAGACCCATTACACTCTAAAGTAGCTCCAGTTCTGAGCAGTAATAAAAAGTAAATTACATTTCTTAAATCCTTTGATCCCACCTTTAAGAACTGCCAGTAACAGCATTTTCATAAAAGGAAATGTCTCTCTCAGCTCCAAATCTTTCCATTTCTGTTGGAATTTAAAGTGGGGAATAATTTCTTAAGAAAGATTTCTGCCAATGACTGACATTCTTGTTAGGCATGATTAATATTTAATAAAACATTGAACACACCATGCTATATTTCAAACTCTTCAAAGAACAGATAGTACATGAATATCCTATGAGTGAGATTTCAACTTACCGACTGTTCATTGCCATTGCTCTGGGGACTGTGAACTTTCAAATCACTTTGTGTTTTGGGGAGGGGTTTAGATGGATTCCTATCAGAGGAGAGGTGATGCTGGAGGAGATGAAGTCCCTTTTGGAAGCAGGAGGGGTTGAGAAGTCAATCACACACAACACAAACCCTGCACATTGACTTCACAGTACTTCTTGGCAATTGGTCTACAGCCTTGGAAGGACTCAAGAACACCTTTACAGGTCCAGATCAGAGCTCCTGGTGTCCTACCCCAGGGTATGGCAAGCACAGGGTGGTTAAAGGGGAGTATAAGGACAGGTCATAGAGAAAATGGTTCTTCTCTGATATATCCTCCCATCATCTGCTTTGGTGACTGCTGATTTTAGGAACTTCCCTACTTGAAGATAGGACCCAAGTCACTGTTGACGTGCCCCATATGTTTAATAACAGAACATCCAAGAAACTAATGTTCTTGATGGATGAGTGCCTCTAGCTTACTAGTCCTATGGGAAGCAGTGAGTGTCAGTGGAAGGACAGGACACAGGAAAGGTGTTTTGCTCCTCATTGTTCTCCGCTCTGTGCCAGGACATCATCAGTCCCTCATTTCACCAGTTCATCACTTTCCATGACAACTAGATCTACCTTATGAATAGCCAGAAAATAAGCCCAAGTCAGACTACTGGTTTCTTGCTTGAGAAGCTTGAAACCATGGTGGATCCTTATGTCTTCCAAGTGGGAACAGGACTCTCAGTGACCACTCCATTGTAGCTCCTCCTCTCCTCCAAGTGGAGGGAGGACTGTGAGATTGCATTACCATAGTGATATATTCACCACCCAACAAAGCAGCTTCCAGGAGCTGTGCTTGATACAAATTATAAAGTCCTAGCACAATCTCTGGCCCATTTGGACTGATAACATCCCACCTTTCCACTGAAAAAATCTGACAAGACCAACTCCTACCACTGCTTTCTGATCACTCCTGGTATCACAAACACTGGTTCTGCTTTTAGACTCTCACCATCATCTTTAAAGTCCTTAGAAAAATGAATCGGACCTCCTCAGCAAGTCCATTTTTCTACTGCAAAGCTGCAACAACTGTAGTTAACAGAGATGTAAGGGCTGAGACATTGCCAGGATGATGGATGGTTATTGACTCTAGAATTCCCTGAAAGCAGTTGTATGATGCAATTCATGTCCAGCAATGGCACTACGTTTACCAACAGTGACGGAAAGAGACTAACAGTCCAGATTTATCCAGGGAAAACATACTGTCGTCATAGATGAATTAACTCAGGATATCAAAAGAAGGCAAAGGAAGAGGAGCAGACTGAACAACAGTCGTTATCTTCTCTGTGTTGCCACAACACTGTGATGATGAATGAAAGGATTATTAACAACAGATATAGAAGGAGAAAACCTATCTCCAGTTCTTAAATTTTACCTATTTTTAAATTAAATCGCTCACTAGAATACAATCACCTCTAAATAAAGAAAAAGTGTTAGCTTTTTGGACACTTATATAGGACTATGAATAGATACTTATATAAGAATATGCATATACAGGCTTGAAGACAGGGAAGGAAGGATACCACCCAGCTGTGGGATTTTTTTGTTTGTTTATTGGCTTGTATGGCTTCGGACAGAGTCCTACTGGAATTTGACCGGAAATCATTGTTGACGTGCCAGCATTTGCAAAAAGACATCAAAAACTTTCTCGGGTCTCTTTCAAAATAAAGTTTGTCCTGTTAGGCAGTGCTGGTGCTTACACACCATGGTACTGATTTAGCTGTGATTCCAGGAGAAGAACACTTCAGGGGCTGAAAAGTTGAAGCTGCCGTGGATTTACTGAAGGAAAAGCCCTTAGATCATTTATCTCTGAAGATGAAGTACCTTGTATTCACTGTACAGAAGGGAATATTAAGGATATTGTTATATTACTATGGTCCGAAACGATTTAATCTCTGATTAAGCAAGAAAAAAAGGAAAAAAAGAAAGCTTTTAGAATTTAAAGAGTGTACAATGAAATTTTCATTTTAACGGTTTCCCTCCTTCCATTTACCTGCTTTAATCTTCAGGTATAAAGAGTCTGCTTTAAAATAATTTGGGATGTTTTTATGGGAAGATCACAGTATTGTTGAGGTTGACAGGCAAATCGCCTACTCGAACTCCCTGATCAAAGCAGGGTCAGCTAGAGCAGTTTCCTTAGCTGAGTTTTGGATACCTCCAAGGAGGGAGACATACGACCTCTCTGGGTGACCTGTTCCACTCTTTGACCACTCTCACAATTAAAAAAAAAAGAAAGTATTTTCTTATGGAGTTTCCTGTATTTCAGTTTCTGCCAGTTGTGTCTTATCCTGTCACTGGACACCACTGAGAAACATCTGGCTTCACCCATCAGGTATTTATACACATTGATAAAATCCTTCTGAGTCTTCTCTTCTCCAGGCTGAACAGTCCCAGCTCTCTCAGCCTGTCCTCATATGTCAGAGTCTCCCATCCTTTACTCTTCTCCAGTGTAATCACATTTAGATAGTTGTGACTTGCTACCACTGAATCCTGACCCCATGTGCTTGAAGACAAACCTAAAAGCCACTCAGCAAGAGAGGATAGAAAAGAAAGAGAATGCAGGTTTAGTCTTTAGGTCTTTCTCCTTTGTAGCTTCACTGCAAGCACAACACATAGTCTTTAAAGACATTAAGAAAGCACACTGTATACCAGAAAAGGGAAGGCACCTTAGATCATAGAATCATAGAATATCTCAAGTTGGAAGGGACCCATAAGGATCACCGAGTCTGATGGCTAATCCAAGCTTGTGGAGGCTGTGGTCAGCGTGGAAAAGATGGAAAAGATGGGAAAGATGGAAAAGATGAGACTGAAGAAGTAAGGCAGGCACTCTACAAAGTGTCTCCAGTAACAGAGCGGCATAGCCGACAGGGTTCAGGAGAGGACCAGATTTTGAAAGCATTAGTGAAGTACTGCTGGTGGTCAGTATGACAGTAAGATAAATTAAAAAGTGTGTGAAGTAACAGGGCTGATGCATTAAGGACTTCCTCCATGAGTAATGGCAGCAGACATGAGCTTGCTACTGCATAATAGCTTTATAACACAAAAGCTTGTTTCCCCTGGATGTCTGCTTTTTTCACAAAACCAGACATGCTTTTACCTCTTGACCTGGCTGTCTTTCCTTCAGCACTGAGAAAAAACCAGTCCACAGTCAATAAATATCCAGCATCCTCTCTGGAAAGCATGGAGATAAATTTGCAAAATGGTGTGGTGGAATCTCATACTACTGAAATATATGCCCCATCTCCTGGACTGTCAGATTAAATGCTTTCACAGCTTTCAGTTGGCTGAATGCTTCATTTTCTCCCCTTTTTCCCTTTTTTCCAATAAATATCCATATTTCCCCTGGACTGCCAGATTATCTTCAGGTAGGTGCACATCATTGGTCTACCTGTTTTTTCTCATTAGCAACTCAACACTCAGACTGATGTCCGGAGTCCCTGCCAAACTTCCCTCTCTTCTTGTTGAGGGAAAAAAAGTCTCTGCCCTTTAAATATGGAGGATTTGTTTTTCTTTTTGGCATCGCTGTGACTTTTTTTGCCCCACAATTTCAACATTTCCAAAAGAATTTGAAATAATGTGAAGTATAATATATTGAAATAAGGTGGGCAAGGCATAACATCTCTTGCTGGGAATCTAAGATTAAGTCCTTGTGCCAGAGGGTTCTTGTATGATATTGCTGGTGAAGAGTCCTGCTTTTGGTGACTGCAGTTGCTGTGGATTTGGGAAAAGCTCTGTGTTTGACATAGCTGAAAACAGGTTCTTAGAGGAAATTTGATTCTCCAGGCATCAGCGCCTGAGTTTCAACACCAAAATGCATTTTTTTAACTTTTCTCTGTACTATAAAGTTATTACTTCAGAGCAATATTGAGAGAAAACTGGTTTTGTGTCCATTCCCTTAAAGACTATTTAAGGGAAAAATAGAGCAAGTTTCTAGTCATCTCTTTTCGGACAGTTTTCCTACTTGTACAGCCATCATCTGGTCTTTATTAATCCCAAATAATTTTGAAGAGGCGACCTAGTAGAAAAGCATCCTGTATAATTCCTATGGTTTTAATTAACAGACAGAGCTAAGATACCCTGAGATCTTTTATGCCTGTTCTTCAGCTGAACAAAAACATTGACTAACACAACAATATTTGTCTTGTTTTGGATCCCTGGTTCAAAATGATAGCAAAATACATCAAAATACAATGTGGGGGTACGAGATATCCGTTACTGCAATTACACATGACAGGCAGGTTAATTAGTCATCTCAGCATAGATGGTGGAGAGGTGAGATAATAAATTTAAACTGCATGGGTCACAACTGTAATAAAGTCAGAATATAGCCAAAAAAGACTTGTGGGAAAGAGATAATATTTTAACTATCTCTATTTTGGAAACGTTCATCAATTGTGAAATGCCATAGGAGTTAAGAAAACATTTTATCTACTGAAACTGATTGAGTGTTGTTTCTCTGCAGAGAGGAAATTCTTGCATGTTGCTATTTTTTGTTTCTTCAGAAAAATTTTGTCTCCAGAGATTATACCAGGATTCAGGCCCTCTTGAACCATTGCTACCAGCCATAAGCTTGAATATTTTGTTTTGTTTGTTAAGGAATAAACTTGTTATTTTGCCCCAGTTAGTTAAATTAACTTTGCTTTCTGCACTGATCCCCCAAGCCCAGCAGAAAACAAAATATCAGCACTCATTTATTAGAGAAAAAACATCAGAACTGGAAGCTGGATGTTGCTGGTTTTTTTAGCAAGAGATTTTCTTGCTTTTGCAAAAATAAGAGAAATTCAACTGACTTACCTACACCCTGCCTTTTGGTTGCTTTGCAGAAACATCAGTTTATGAACAGTTCAAGAATGTTTGCCTTCATTACAGGTGCAGGGCGATCAACCTGCCATAGTTTGATTCCTTTTTCCTGTAAGCATCCATCACACCTTGAGAGCTCAGACGTTTTGAATTTTTTTAAACGATGTTTTTGGAAGATGTGAATGATTGGGTTTCATTTTCTGGGTACACACCAAAAACATGGCTTTTGAGAGCTTATCAAATGAAAAAGGAGTAATGGGGATTGTGGCAACTTTGTCCTCCTCTGCCTTGCAAGACCCTGCTTTTCTTCTCTACCTCCTCTCCTTCACCACAGCAAAACAAGGTTGTGTGTCCCCTCACGTCACCTGTGACATTGCCACAGCTCTGTTTCCTCTTTTGCTGTGGAAAACAGGATATCCGCCACCTTTGAGAGAGGGCTCAGAGCTTTGGCAGTTCCCCAGAATAGATCCCAATCACTCACTGCTGCGGTGGGACAATAGGTCCAGCTCTTCAGAGCTTTCCATCACAAATCTCCATCCCATTGTGTCATGCTCTTATTGCTCCTCTTCTCCCATAGTAGGAGCAGCTCAGCTCCAGCCCCTGATTGGTTGTGACTCTTGCTAAGAAGCTTCGAGTAGTCTTTAGTGTCATAAACGGCATGGAAATTACTCTAAGACACTGTCAGAACTAATAACTCCTCATACCCACCCCTTAGGGAAGACTACAGAGGGGATGTAATGATGAGTTCTGCTGCATATTTGCAAACACTGGAAAGGAAGGGGCCTGGCTGTCAAGGGACCTGGTAGGGCTCAGTAAGTAAAGTCAGTGCGGCTTGAGGGCTTTCCTCGAGCTGGGGACAGGTCTGAAGCCTTCAACAGCAGAATGGAGTCTGCCAAAGGGAGAGCGGATCTATGCAACGCTGCCTCGACATGAGCAAACCCCATTTCCAGCAGCCAGTCTCTGTACACTCATCTCCATTTGTCTTCTCACGTCTTGGGGTTCTGCTTGCCTTGAGCTTTAAACTCAAGATTTATCTTAAGAGAGTGGAAAATTAGTTAAGAATTGGCCGTTTCAGTTTACACTTTTTTGCTGGTGGCGGAGCAGGGAGCTAGAGTGGAGTTGGCTGGGGGTGATGTTATTTTGGTCAAGATAAAAAATGCTCCAAATATGAATGTAGAAAAGAATTGTAAAGTAACTGATGCCTTCCTCCTTGCAGAGATGCTGGGACACTATTTCTCCCTAAGTGGAGGGAAAGCTGTAGAGAGATGAATTTTTGCTGGAAACACAGCTCTAATAATGGCCACTAAAGACAGTCACTGAATTTCTCCTGCTCTCCATCCCTAAACATTTCATCCGTTCATCTAATGGCTTTTTGGAGCAACAGGGCTGATTTATCCTTGTCACAAGAGTGAACTGGCTTTTTACAAAGATTTATCCTACCTTCACTTTTCAGGAGGCTCAGCTCTCCTTTCCAGATCAAGTCCTCATGTCACATAAAACCGAGATTTGCTGGGACACAAAGAACAGAAGGCCATCAGGAAAAACTAGCAATGTCCTCGGGATCACAGCAGCTTGTGCTTAGCTGATTTTTCTAGGAAAAAGAACTCGCATTTCTTAAAGCAAAGGGACCAAAATAGGGCAATTACCAAGAAGTTGCATGGTAAGGAGACATACAGGTGTGTGAAATTCCCCTACCTCCAAAGGTCTTTATTTAGGTAGGCTCAAGTACCATGTGCAAAGACAGAAAGGGGAAAGAGACAGGAATCCAGGTACCCAGGACACAAATCTTGCTCCAGAAAGTCGACGTGTAAATTGAACCTCTCAATGCATACAGGGTCACAGCATGAGTTGAACAAGTGGGAATGTGAGGGTGGGTTTGGTTTTGTTTTCTGGATTTTTTTTTTTTTTTCAGTATTTTGTGCTGCATACACAAAACGTGCAGAGACTCTAATTATGCCAGAGGCTGGAGTTGCAAGAATTTAACTGATGGAACTGTTCCTCACAGAAATTTCAAACAGCTCAGGCTGTTTTGTGCTCATGTTGGCTATGGTTAGAGGAGAACACACACAAGTTATTCTTGATAATTTTGTACTAGAGTTAAAAAAAAAAAAAAAAAGACAATGAACACTGGTCCTTCTTTTTTTGCTGAATTAACAATTTTTCTTTTGCTATTCCATAAAAGTAAGCAGACTGCTGTGATTCCACCTTAGAGATATCCAGAGGGAATAGTACCCCAAAATTGCCTCCTGAGACAACATCTAACCATTTCAATGGGAAGTTCATATGAATAACATGTCCCAGTGAATAACTTGTTTTCTAGTTGCTTTCAGTGGTAAGGGGGGGGGGGGGGGGGGGGGGGGAGGGGGCGTTTAACATTATTCTTGAAATCCTCTATAAAACACCAAACTCTCACAAGACAGCTGATCACCTTGGCCTAAAAGAGCCCAAATTTAGTTGCCTCTTTTGGCCAATTTTATTCATAATCATACCTAATCTAAATTTTTTCCCCTTCTATAAATTAAAAAGCCATAAAAATTCCTCTTGCTTTCCCTTATTTTGTATTGTTGGTCTAGATGAGGGCTACTTTACAAAACACTCTGTACCTGTGTGTTTACATATAGCTTAACATAATGAGCCACTAATCTTATTTGAGGCCTCCAAGCAGTATTGAAATATAGATTGTTATTAATAATGATAGCAGTTACATATTACTGTTGCTGAAATGACAGTCCTTCCCTCCCTGCTTGCAAATGCTGCAGGAGAGTATGTTAGCAGAATTTCAAATGAGTATGTCAGGGAAACAATATCAACCACAGCAGAAACTCCCTGCTTTATTAAACATTTTCCTTCTTTGAATGAATTCTGGTGGTGCAGATTCCTAAACAAAACAAAACCCAAACCAAAACCAAAACAAAAAACCCTACCAAACAAACAAAAAGACATTACATGTTGAAAACTTCAGACCAAGGTTGCAGCTGAATTGAGCTGACATGTCAGGCAAGGCGAGACTTCACTAAGCCTGATAAATCAGCGAATACCTTTGGTGTCTCATCATCTTTGCCGCTAAGTGATGGAAAGGCTGTTTGTGAAGATGCTCGATCCCAAGAGGCAGGATACGCATCACGGGCAGCTGAGCTGGGAAAGCTGCCATGACTCCATTCCCAAAGTTGTCTGACTCTGTTGGCCACAAAGATGCCACTCTTCCGGTGTGCCATCTTCAGAGCAAGTTGGGAACATTTGTCACACAACAGTTTTCCACCGGTAAATGACATTCCGTGGAAACGGAGACAATGTGCTGAAACATGTTGATTTCGGTGAAATGTTTGACGGGAAAATTGGAGAAACAGGGATTGTTTTGACTTTCTCATTTCACTCTGATGTTGAAATGTTTTGTTTGAGTAAAGCAGAGAGGTTTCATGTTGACTTTCTTACTCTGTTTTATTTCACCCTGATTTTATATTACAATCCTTTCAATACTGTGTTTATATATTTGCCTATTATAGTAACAGTTCCTTGGGCCATCTGAAAATATGCTGAGATGAAAGAAAATGAGTATATTTCATGTTTTCTCTGAATAGTATTGATTACTTCATAACATAATGTTTGTACAGTCACTGATGTTTTTGATGGCCTTTTTTTTTTTTCCATTTCACTAAAGTTTCATTTTGCCACAAAAGCAATTTTCAAAATGGCAGCTTTTCCCACAGAAGGGAACATTTATTTACCATCAAAACGAATGTGCTACACTTAACAGTGTCTAATCACATTCAGCTGCCAGGACAATTAATTTGCCCACTGGCTGCCCTTTTTCCTGCTGATCTACAGGGCCTCTTTGAACAACCTTCCCCTTGCGCTGGAGTAAGTCATCTGGCCTCCTTGCTGGGAAAATCAGGTACTATTTCTCTACAGTGTCCACAGAAGGCAGTTTTTGACTCCTACTTCAATGTGATGGACAACCATGGCAGCAATCAGGTTAATTTTCATGTTAATCCTTGCAGGGGTGTGCAAGCAATCTAGCAATATCTCCAGAGGGTTGAGCAGTCTGGTTCTAAACAGCCTCCTCATGGGGTTAGTGGGTGGTGGCAGTGTATCTCCACCAGTCCTGCCCCCAGAGTGTTTTCTCATGTTAGCTCTTGGTCCAAACAAATCCCATTAATGAGACCTAGGGAAGATCTGTACAGTCAGTGTGGCGGGAACAGGATCTTTGCTGAAGGTTTGCCTTTGGTATCTGATTCCTGGAAGTCAGGAGAGGCAGGCTAAGTCTCCACCTGGAAGTCTGAAGACTAACATACTAAGCTCAAAGCCGGGTCTGTGTATAACAGTGTGTCTCCCATGCTATATCCCATGTGAACACAGCCCTGGGAATCCTCCTGCTAATTTCTAACACTGCGCCAGTGCGATAAACCCCCCTCCTATTCTGCATAGTCCAGTTGGTGCTTTCCAGTGCTCCGGGGTGTGATTTCAAGATGCTCTGGTATCCATCTTGATCTTTTTCTGTGCTTTCAAATTTATAACCATTTGTCCCCACTTAACTCTTAATACTCTTCATACACATCATGCACGAAAACTCTGCTGTTTTATTCAGGAGCAGTTGTCTCTGGCCACACTTCTGCTAAATAAAACACCAGCAGCATAATGATACTGTTGCATAGCTTCAGTTTTAATGCTCTGACAAGGTTTTTATTACTCCAGATTTTGACTAACATATTCGTATTTCTAGATGTTTTCCTTGTTCTCACTTTTATTTCCACCTCTGTACTGCTGTTATCTATTATTACCAGGTTGCCACAGTAACTGCATTCCTCAACACTCCTTATTTGTTCCACACCAATTGTTATATGGACTGTGTTTGTTCCTACTGTTGCCAAGATCCTGGTCTTTTTTTGTTGACATTTTCACCCTTACCTTCCCCTCTTTATCAGTGGTTTGGAAGCTTTTGGGTACATGTCATGGGGCAAGAAAGAAGAGAGGTACCTCCTTCTCCAAGGCCCCGTATTCACATTTCTCATTGAAAATATTGCTGTTTTCTGAGGCAGTTGGCTCTTACACACCATTCTCTGCAGGGCATCGAGGTTTCCACATCTCTGACCATTCTCTAAGGAGCAAGGAAGGAAACTCCCTCTTCAGCCTGGTGCAGATCACCTCTCTCCCCAGGACTGCTCTGAGTGTGAGCTCTAGCAAACCGCCCACCCCAGCAGCTTTGTCCGCTCTGCAGTAATATCCCCATGCACAGCACGGGACAACATCCAAATCCCACTCCAGACCACCGTAACCTCCCTGAAACTGTTCAATGAACTCCTGCAATCTCTGCAAGGGCTTCTCTCTCTCAATCTCTATGTTTTGCTGCCCTCTCCTGCTCAGCTAGGAAACCTCTCAAATCTTTCAAATCGGGGACTGCAGAGCCCCCCTGGAAATTATAGTCTCCCTCATACGTGTGACAGATTTTGCCATGCAGAACCTCCCTGATGGGAGCAAAGCGGCAGAGGCAGCAGGCAAGCACAGGGTGTTCGTGGACACCAGGGTTAACGCTTCCCGATTGCCTGCTCCAGGAAAAAAACAACTGTGAAGTGAATGCTCCGCAGAAGAAGCAGTAATGAAATGCTTCAACAGCTTGACCCTAGCTGAAGCACCGATGGGGGCATTTTCCAATGCCTGTGTTTGCCCTCAGAGCACTGAAGACGTTTGTCTCCCCTTTTTGCTCATCTCACTCTTTTCCCTTAATTTGTGGGAGCTCAGGGAGTGGCCGTGGGGAGGAGAACAGAGACGTGGTGCCAGCATTGCAGCCACCGCTGTGGTGGAGACTCCAAGCTCACACTTCGGAGCTCCCAAGCAGCCCCCCGACGTGCTCTGCTCCCTGAGCAACAGCAGCATCGAGGTCGGTGACTGCAACCACCTAAACCGGGAAAGGGCAGTACTGCCACCCTCATCACGCAGACCCTGTGCCCGAGAAGCATCTAGCTGCCAATGTACCTGTCTCAGAAGTGTTATTGCCTACCAAAGTGGGGTTTAGTCTCCATTTCAGATGTGACTGGAGTGATTTCATGGTGCTTTTACTGATTTGTTAATTAATGACCTTGCTGCGCTGCAGAACAAAAACCTTCTTAGGGTCGAGATAGATAGAAACCCAGCACCGAGGGCATGGCTTGCAACACCACTACAAAAGCATCAGGAATGGAGCCACTCTTACTCCCATTAAACTGTCAGTCAGAGGTAAGAGGAGATAGGGGCTGGTTTCAGTGTATTCACCCACTTTGTTTCTGAAGGGAAGGCAAATGGTTTCCTCTAACTCACTCCTTGTAATCGGGTACTAGGACATCACATGGAAATGCATGAGTCATCTTCTCCTCTTCCTTCAATGCTCTTGACTGACACTGCTGTTGTACACATTACTGAACCCACGGCTTGTCTTAGACACCAAACTGTTTTCCCCACCTGAAAACAGAATTGCAAAAATTTGTACATTGCAATATTCACAATTTCCTTGTATGATTCATAACTTTTTTCTCTGTGGAGCCATGGTAAAAATGCCAAGCAAGATACCACTGACAGCAAAAGATGAAATTAAATTATTTTATTAAATAGCATTCACTTTCAGCAGTATACCATATTAGTTTAAATTTTTGGAAAGGCTAACTTGACTAAAGAGTCAATAAAAATATCTACATCTTCTCACTCTGAAAAAGGGCCAACTAAACTAATAACTGGTAGCACTGAAGGTGTATATCCAACTTCCATTAAGATCAAACAAGGAAAGGTTGCTGTCCAACATGGAATATAATTCCTAGGTGATTAACACAGCCATCAGGTGAGGCTTGTTCTGCGCAAGCAGAGTGGAGAGACTAAGGCCAGGGTGGTACTCAAGATGCTGCACAAATATGGACATGGCGTGAATGTGAAGATTAAAAAAGTCACGGAGAAAAACGCTGAAAGAAAATGAGCTTGACAAGTCATCTAATGCAATACTGATTGGCTTTTGATAGAACAGTTGATTGAGCAAGAAAGAATGACACCAGCCAATACAGGATGAAAATAAAAACACGGTAAAAGTTGGCTGAAAGCTCTCTTCAAAGAGTAAGTAAGTGGAGGAACATATAGTAGGAAGAGAGATATATCCAAGATAGAGATGTTACCCACACTCGCAGTGCTCGGGGACCGGCTGCAGGTGAGCTGGAACGGTCAGTATCTTGGGGAGGATGTTACAGAGCTTCCCACCAGGCTGCAACCAGGGAAAGAGTGACTTCTTGAGCAACGAGATTACTCCAAATCTTTCCTAAGAATGCAGTCCCTTATGATGATGTCAATATGTGGAGTTTCTAGTGCTAAGGAACTCCCGGGGGAAAAAAAAAAGGGGGGGGGGGGGGCGGGGAATCAAATCTGGCATCAGGCAGAAAGTGCATGAATGACTGGGAAAAATACTGACAGAAAAGAGTTTTGTTTTAAATTCAGATACTAACATTTACACTGAAATGTTGAGCCACAAGAGAATGGAATCAACTGAGCCTATAAAGCAAAATAGGCCACATTATTAGCACTCTTAAAATAAGTTTTGATGTTCACTTAATTATATCCCCTTGGCTGAGTCAGGAAAACAGAACCTTGCCTTATTATTACCATTTCACATTGTTATGAAGGTCTGTGATTGGGTTGAGTAGATGGTCTTAATGGGATCTGTCAAACAATAGGATAATCCTAATTTAAATGAAAAAGCTATCTCTCTCAAAGGCACATTTTTTTGATAAATGGCTCTTTCATTTAGACACAAGTCTAGCAAGGCATTGAGTCATGTGTTCAAAATATAATGGCTTACATGATTAACACAGACTTAACATGAGAACGGTATAATGTCCTTAAGAAAAATCTCTTTATTCCCAAGAAGGAAAAGGCTGGGATAGCAGGGTTAATATTTACTGCCAGCTCTATAGCAACTACATCCACACTCAGTATAAATTATTATTTAAATTCCACTGCCCTCCAGTAGGGTGGGGGTCCAGGGAACTTAGGACAATAGATCATTTAGTTGCCTAAAAATGTAACTCTATTGGAAGAAAATTCCTTGATAAGATTATCAAAATTATTACCAGAATGAGTAATTTCTTCCAACACAGTTAGAACTTGAGTGTAAAATCAATCAAATCAGTGAAAGCAGAAAGGCGCATTTGTCAAAGCACTATTACCAGCAAGGAGGCATATTATAGCAAAAGTGCAGAAAACTGCACTTTCTCTGCTCAGAAAAGCTATAATTTGGGAAAGAACTTCAGCATGTGCCTAAATTATAAAGTATATTACATATGATGGAAACCAAGCAGTGAAGTTATTATTCCCCAGAATGGTGTAACTTAATTTCCTCCATTTGGCAATTAACAGAGCATGAGAAAAAAATACCTTAGAAATTCAAGAATAAATATGTCCAGAGAAGTGGTAATAGAAATCTGATTGGTGCAAGACTTTTAGCTATGATGTCCAAACCTCACAAAGCTTGTACAACTGTATCTGTTACTCATTCACCTGCAATTGAACATGCTACAGATCTGCCAATACACCAGAGTGCCTCGGGCCTTTTTGGAAATCCATTCTACATGAGAAACAAGAAAATCCAGACTTCTATTATTTATGATTTAAAGCAGAGTTTCTAGAGCTTTGTTAAGGCTGAGAAATATTCATGCTTCAGGGCATGTGGTAACCTCCAACTAATAGAGGTCAGGAGGAACACCTCCTGGCTGGTAGATTATCCCATGATGGCAGGACTACCTGTAGCATCTCAAGGTATCTGTTATGGGCTACTGTTAAAGATAATTAGCTGGCTCTGTCTGGTAATTGCTCTGTCCCTGATCACCAGGGGCATCTCCATGAGGACCTCAAAGGATATTCGTGATCGAACATCCCTGTGAATGTTCCTTGCTTTTTCCCCAGCCAAATGCAACCCATCCAGAGGCTTGAGTGCCTCTGTGCAATGGATGTTGGCTTTCAGGTTAGACCTGAAGGGTGACAGGCAATGTAGCTGTACACTGGGAATTGCAACTAGAACTGGAAATGTGGGGAGGACACCATAACGGAGAGGGTACTCAATGAAAATAATGTGCTTTCAGCCAGAAGAGAAGAAAGGTGATTTGGTTTGTATACAGTGTCACTCTTCGTCTTTTCAAGTCAGACTTTCAAAAGTGTTATGCAGAGACCTTTGGACTCAGGTGTCACTGGATATGTCCCTGCCACCATATAACTTAGCTTCCCAATCACCTCCAGGACCCTAGTCCCTGATCATCCACAGATGCATAAATATCAGTTAAACCCCAAGTTATTTTGCAATAAACCAGCCAGTCCTCTCCAAAACACGCCCAGTTTGCCATGGGTAGTTTTTACACCAAAACCTTTGCTCAGTGAGCAAAGCAGAAGAGATATCATCAGGTTTGGCTCTCCCTGCCTTACAGTGTGTTCATACAGGGTCCCACCTGGCTTTGCGTCCTCCTCAGTGCAGAACCCAACGCAGTGTGAAAGCAATGGGTCTGCTCTAGAGGACACAAGTCTTGAACACCATGGAGGAGTAGTGGGCATAACCAATGAGGGGAACAGGGAAAGGGATGAGAGGATGGCAGTAAATGGTTGAGAAAACACAGAAGATTGTGTGATGAAATCCCCAGACTTTGTAAATCCTCTATGTTGAGCATATTATTCCCACTCAACAGAGTCCCACTGTTGAGCACACAGTTCCCAGTTACAACCCAGCACTACAGCCCCTTTCCCCAGAGTGCTGCTGTCCAATCTCATCTGCCGCAATGATGGACAAATACAGCAAAGCTGAATTCTGCAGGGCCAAAATTTCTGCTGGAATGGTTACAGCTATGCTATGCTCCAGTTTGTCCCAGTAGAGCTGTGTGGATCTTTGACAGAGGAAATCTGGGCCCAGTCCTCGAGAGTTCGTGAACCTTTCAGTAAAACTTGCTCCCGTTCCAAAAAATCCTGGGCCGACATCCAAGAAAAACTTCAGCTCCAAGAACATCCTGCCTTGCCATAGCTCTTCTGCATCCATCCACCCAGCTCACGCCAAAAAATGCTAGATGCTCTTTTCATCCTTAATTGCACGCACAAAAGTGGTAAGGGATCTTGCTACCAGGAAAACAAACAAATCAGAGAGGCCAGGTGTCTGCTAAAACCAGCTAGAAGGATCCTTTCTCCCCTCTAGTAGCTGGTACAACAAGTGGGTATCAATTCTCCCAAAATTACAGCTGCATTCCCATGGAATTATACACTATATACACATCTGTTCTTGAACTGAATATCGAGGAAGAGGGAAGGAGAAGCTGTTAAGCTTTTCCTCCAGTTCTGCAAGGAGAAGGGCATTTGGCTTTTATTTGTTAACCTACTCTGGGAAAGTGACTTTCAAACACATGGCATGAACCCAGGGAGCCGCAAATAGAAAAAGGGATTTGATGGTGTGTGTCCTTGCAGACAATAGCTGTGCACAGGCATTGTTAGAATGGGCACAGCCAGCCCGCGGCTGCCAGACTTTATTTGCTGCCCGCGCAGTCCAGAAACGGTTCTCATGGTACATCCCTGGACCTGCAGCAGTGCTGAGCTGCCAGGACCTCCTAGGGTATCTGACCCCTCGGTCGTTGTAGGAGATAAGCAGAGAGGATGGACACCTCAACCTCTCCAGGTGCCTGCTGGGACTCTGTCGTGTAGCCCAGCCAACACCACCCTGATGTCACTTTGTTGTGTCCTGCCTTGCCTGTGGATTATCCCTGGAGCAGTTCCAGCTCTCCAGATAGCTGTGAAATATCTACACTTTTCAACTCACAGCCATACGGAGCATCCGGTATGCTGTTGGTGGGAGCAGGAAGGTTTCTACCCTCGAATGACAGTGTGCGCCCAGTCTGGTGTGTCTTCCCAGCTGTGACTCTTTCAGGAAGAGGTCAGGTATACGTAGGGACACGTAATATGCTATATCTTAAAACACTCACTATGCAATAGTAAAGGACAGAGTGCTCTATGTCGTGGTTTGAATGTCTTTCAACCGCAGAGCACAGCAAGCAGCTCAAGGGTTTACAAAGTGCTGGTAGATCAAAGAAACAACTACGTGGATTTTTTTCAGGTACAGGGTTAGACGGGGCTAGACAAGCGTGCTGCTATCATTTGCACTGGATTCCATGCTCAATGAACAGCAAAACTCTGCCCCTGATATATGTACTTAGTGGGTAGGACAGCACTGGAACAGCTTAGCACAACGTCACTATATAACTTATACCACTGACATTGATTTTCCTTTCAATCAAGAAGAAACAGGGGAAATCTCTGTTTCTGCCACTGCCACCTCCAGGAATTTCCGATCGTCCATGCAGAGAAGCTTGTTACCATTGCTTCGCAAATTATAAGGGAAGCAAAACTCCTCCTGCTGATTTGACATGCAATGCTAACCCTCTGAGGAGCAGGTTCAGGTCTTCATGCCACCTGCTATTCCCTCTACAACTCTTAGAAAGTTGCTTGATCTCTCTGTGTCCTTCAGATCTGCCTCTATAAAACGAGGTTAATGCTGCTGACCCAGAAGGTTCTTGTAAGGAGAAAAGTCTTCACTTATCTCTGGTACCACACAGAAGGAACTAAGAGAGAGCTTAAGGAGATGCGAAGGGGTTTATTTTCAGCTCTGCTTCTTAATTGAATAAGATGCTATTTGCAAGTAATTGGGGAAAAACACTCAAGTGTCTGTGAGTGGGGTGAAAGAGGAGAATTCCTCTAATTTACATCTCATTGTCGCTGAGATAAATATGCTTTAGCTTTCTTATCAAATTACTGTGAATGGTGGCCAAACTATGCAACACCAATCTGTCCTGGGTATGGATAGATGGCATATGTGCTTAGCACTGGCAGGACAGATGATTTATGAGACCTTCCTTAATGGAGATGCATTTTAGCTAAAGTTATCACCTAATACTTAAACTAACAAATAGCTAAAGCCTGGAAGTTTCACCTATTTGTTTCAGGAAAAAAGTTTTCTCCCTCCAGCCTCCCTTCCAGACCCACTTACAAACTCCAGTTCTGCTGCAGATTTACCCAGTAATGGAACTGGGACAGGTTTAAGCCCATTTACAGCCCTGATACCAAGATCCAGGGGAGTCTGTACAAACTGCAAGATGAAGAGCGGGTCTGATGATGAACATGATCTGGCCAAGTCTACATTGGAGGTGGTTAGACTCACCGTAGCCCAGACTCAAAGCAGACACATCATGATTACAGAAAGCCAAAAAGGAATCATACCCAGCGTCAATGTAAATGATCTCATGAGGTATAATGCAGTTGGTAAACAAATCCATCCTTTTGGGTCAGTTATTGTTTCTTTTCTCTGAGCAAAATTCCTACCTGACATTTTAAGCTTGCAAGTCTGCATTAAATAATCGCATCTCACTTAACTCATTTTACATTTACATTGCCTTTCGCATGTGTTTGCTGCATAGGATGCTAACTGCGCTCCTTGCCAATAAGCTGTCCAGAGAAGCAGAACAACATTAATGATCAGGAAAAACGAAAGCTAGTCAATAATAACCTCCGTGGTAATTTCATGATGAGAAATTCACTCGCAACCTTATTTGTGCCTGGGAGCTCTCGTTGTTCTTATTATGAATCCTCAGGCATGAAAAGTGGATGTGATTTCTAATTCAAATAGAATTTGTATCACCCTCCAGAAATGAATCTTCCTGAAATGATTAAGCAGGGCTCTAACATTGCATTTTGAAGAGGGCTGCATGTTCTGAATATTGTAGGTGCATAATTGAATGATGGAGGCAAGCACCATTGCTTATCATGGGACAGAAATGGGACTGGTAAACCATGCCTCGTAGACTTCACATAGGTACGTGGTAGCACAGAGTGGATATAGGATCTGTGCATGGGGAGCATGGCAGGTCCACCCGCCCCGACAACACTAGAAACTTACTGATGACTGAGCCACATCACTCCCTAGGGACCGCCATCATGCGTGCACCTCATCCACAGGCGAGAGACACTTTTGCTTGATGGACAAGGCTCTCGGCCAATGAGGCGCCTCAGTCCAAAGACATTGCTAGTGACTTACCATGTGTGACCATGACCTCCGATCCAACTCGGGTATACGTGGACTTGGAGCAGGAAGCCTGTGACATGAGGTCCTCCCCATGGCAAGGGACACCTACCATGGATACTCCTCGAATATGAGTGCTCTCACTTTAACTGGTGAGTGAACACACACTACAGATCCTCTCCTTCCACCTCTCCCCAAACCCTAAAAGCTTTTAGGTGACCCTTGCAGTAGTGCTGCCCATACTTGGGTTTGCTGTTGTTCTATAGCTAAGTGTGAGACAGCTCTGGTGGCATCCAAACTTGTTTGAGAACTTGTTTGAGAACTGTATGGACATTTGTTTCTTGCAATAAATTGTAGTTAGTTTGGTTTCATCTCTGGTGGTTGGTTTTGTTCTGTGACAGGGAGTTTTCCCTGAGGTATCCCAAGAGGTCATCATGGCAGCGAGCTGCTGATCTACAAAGGATTGAATCACAGAATGGTTTGCATTGGAAGGGACATTAAAGATCATCTAGTTCCAACCCCCCTGCCATGGGCAGGGACACCCTCTACTAGACCAGGTTGCCCAAAGCCCCATCCGATGGGGCCTTGAAGGGATACTAATGACACTGATGTTTGGTAGGACATGCTGCAGTCTAGACCATGCTTCATCCTGAATGTCTGAACATCTGGAAAAAAGAGTGACACCCATAAATCTAGAAACTTTTGCCAGACTGGTAGCATTGACAGTTAGACCTGAGCCTGACTACTTCAATGAGTAAATGGAGTTTGTTTAACTGTTGCAAGTTATCAAAAGACATTTTTTTCTCTGACATTACATATCAAGCCCTGCTACAGAGCTTACATGGACACGCATCTTGGTACCCTTTAGACATCACAAAGAAGTGTGGTATCTGTCTCACTTGTCAGAAATCAGTAAGGAACCAACAACCCTGTTCATAGGACTCCCACACCCTTAGATATGGCATAAAATGGGAACTATCTTGATCACTTGATAAGGTTGAAGCAGAAAATAATATATTTATTTGAAGATAGACTTGCATCACTGGATTAGAGTTACAGGAAACTATGATGTCAGATTTTATTACAGTTTTGCAGAACAAAGATCATCCTTAGCTGTAGCAGTATCTCAGATAGATAGCTTCTGTCTCATCTTCTCCCCTAAGTGAGGTAGAATCTCTGCCCATGGATTCTCTGTTGCTTACAATATTTAAAGCAATTTGAGTGTCAAATGTAAGTTTTGAAAGTGTCTTTTACATCCTTCCTAGCCCCTGCCCTTTGGTGAGAAGGAAAGAGGTGTGGTATGAAGGCTTCTAGATCATTTAAAATTAGTGTTGCCCAGCCTTGCTCACCTCCTCCTCATGGTCATTTCTTTCATATTTCCTATCATCAGTGCTGCATTTGTACCTGACTTAGCACAAACCTGTCCTCAGACTTTTTGTCTCTTACATAGCTGCCTAAAAACGTCTATGTCTCTTACATAGCTTTCATAAAACTCCTGAATGTTATAAGAACTATTAAACATAATTTCTTATGAGACTCATAATTATATTCTCTCTGTGACAATACCACTATGTAGTAGTACCCATCACGAGCAGGGTGATTAAACTGTGTCACACTCCACACCTCATGCACAATGACTGGGAACTCTCTTTACAATGGTTGTCTTATTAATTGTCCCTTGAGTATAAAACAATGATGCGGTGATGCTGTTCATGCCGGTTTCTGCACGTCAGACACTCTGTGACAACTCTGCATCACTCATTGATTTTTCTGCCAGTGGAGGTGGCATTAGCATGAAGGCAGCTCTCAGTCAGAAAACCCACCCTGATGAGCTCTTCTGGAGACTGGCATCACCTTCCCAAAGAGCAGGTCCCTCCCGAACTGGCCATGCTTCATACACGATGTCCCTCAATGCTGCACATTGCTGCAGTCACGTCTGGGTCACACACTCCAGGGTGCCATCGCACCTCCCTCCTCTTGCACGACCATCAGCGGGTCCTCAGGTGCAGCAGTCAGCTACGCTAAGGGTCACAAACTGGGGACATGCCAGGGTAGGCAGTGGTAGGGAGTGGTGGGTGCTCCTCTGCCTCCCTGCCTCTCCTCTCAGTCAATTCATGTATTTAGCTTCAGCAAGGCCAAGTACATATTTTGGGTAGGTTTGATTTTTTTTTCCCAAAATAACTCTACTTACTCCTACAGGAAAGACAAGGACTCAGGGATTCAGGCTATCCTGACAGCAGGGGAGCTGTGTTTGGGAAAGTAGAGTCTCTGCAAAGGATTTTGAGGTCAGAGCAATCTTGCACAGCTAAATAAATCCTTAGGTGCACGAAGACGGAAGCAGGTCTAAGGAGGGGCTTTAACTTCTGTACTGCAATCCCATGTACAATTTTGGGTTCAGTAGGTTGAAAAAATATTTAAAAGCCTACATTAAACACCTCTTCACTCTGTTCAAGAACGATGGAAAGGAGCTTCTGTGAAGGTTTTGAGGAACAGATCACACAGAAATTAGGTCTGATCTGATTCTTGCAGAGAAAAATGTAGATACTGATGAGTTATTTCACAAAGCAGAGAAAGAAATGGCAATAAGCGGGGTTGTGAGTTGATATACCATTTTCTCCTTTACCCCTGCCTTTAGAAATCAAGCAAAATTATTGCCCAAAGGACGAGTGTACCTTCATTTAAAAATTAAAACAAATCCTCTACTATATTTTCACCAGCAAAAAATATGCTTAAAACACTAGCCTTCTGATCCTGTGGCAGTGTTCAGAGCACTGACATGGCAGAAATAACTGCAAAGCAAGATAGTGACGGAGAGTCAGGACCCTCGTGGGGTCTGACTTCAAGTCTATCTTCAATCTTCTAATCACTCTCTTCCTTGCTTCACAGAGCTGCCCAGGATAGCGAGCGTGATCTCATAACACAGCATGGGAGAAGCTGGAGCATAAAAACTGTCTTCCTCTTATCTCAGAAAGTAAGAGCAGGTGGTTTGCAGAGTCAGCATCAAATGGGTATCAGCGACCTAAAAACCAGGTCATTTCCAGACCCATCTGTGTGTTATGCTGGAGGTTAAGGTGAACTTGAGGGAGTGCTGGCTGATGGACATGAAAAAAACAGCTTGAAATCAAAGGGCCAGATTTGTTGAATTTCTCATTCTTAGGACAAGGCAGTTACTGGCAGCAAGAAATCTTTCTACAATGCTAGCAGGTGAATTAACCCCTTTCTCTGGAAATCATTTTGTCTTATAGCATAGGTTAAAAATGATCAATTCCATGGCTGGGGTCCTGCCAAAATCCACTTTAATGACAGGTAAAAAATGATCAGAAAAGAATCATTATCTCTGTCATATACAGAGGGAAATTGAGGCAAAGAAAGGGACTGCTAGGAGCTCAGAGGGAGCAGGAGCTCCAGGGGTTCATACCTGGCAGTTTCTCCAAGTGCCTGTGCATCCTTTGCACCCAGAAGCTTATGGTATATACTAAATTTCTAAGCAAAAAGAATAAAACCATTTAAGTCTTTCATTGAAATGGATCAAAGAGAGCACAGAGCCCAGAGATCTGAGCTTTCAAATTTGCAAAAAAAAAGCATCTCTTCAGCAAATCTAAATCTCCCTTTCTTCTTTCTGCCCTCTCTGGTCTACACCTCCTCCAGTGAACAACTTACCAGGACTCCATAAAGCCAAGAGAAAATGCTGCATTTAAGCAGATTAATGTGGGTCGGTGCTAGGTGTGTGGAGGTCACCTCTGAAGATCGCGCTTTTATAGATGGCAATTCATTGCTTCAACGCTGGAGCACTTTTGCCAGTATGCGAAGGCCTGCGAGCAAAGTCTGTTGTTTAAATCTCGCCTACCACAACACACGCAATGGGATTCCTTATATCTGAAGAGCTTTGGGTGCACACTGGGGTGTGAGGAGAGGCAGGAGCTACTTCTGTCCAACCGCAACCACATTCAGGGTAGTTTGATACTAAAGCTTTCCTCCCCATCTAAGTCATCCTCTCCATACTGCGGGTCATACAAGTCACAGCCATGGACTACGCTATAGGAGGTCCAGCATATTATGGAGGGAAAAGTTGCAATTATATGCACAAAGAGATCATTAAGTTACTCATGGGGCAGAGCTGGGAAGAGTTAATACAGCAGCAGCAAAATCACTGGGTGCGGGTTAGTGAATACCTATTTGATAGGCTCCTCTGTTGGAACATACCAGCATGCCTCAGACCTGGGCAGGACCACAGTTACCAGCTACTCCCTCCGTCTTCTGATGGATACAATGGAGTTATGAGGCTCTGCAGCATCTTTTGATCCCTGGAGGAACATCAACCTCTTGTTCCCATGAGGCCATACTGACCTACTCCATATTAAGATAGTCATTTCTTTCCTGCAGAGCTAGGGTTGCTGGACCCAAAAGCTCTTTTCTACTGCAGCTGTGTGGTTGCTCATTGTCCCTGGCCACCAGAATGCTCCTGGGGGCCAAGGTGTCCCTTATACAGCAGGAACTTAACAAGTAAAGAAAGACTCCAGTTCCCCTGCCTATCCTTTCAGGTTTCATCTCGCCCCGTTCAACACCGGAGAGTCACAGCCACGAGATCTGCTGCACCGCGCATTGGTCACCCAAAAGACGTGACACAGGAGAAGAAGAGGAGACAGGGACATACACAGCCAGTGCGTCCCTCTCCCCTCCATGTCCTCCCTTCCAAGCTGGGGGTTTCTGAAAGCTGAGTGGGTATAACCAGGCAATAAAACTTTATGGACAAATTTTCCTGTGTGGGCTCGGGCGTTGGGGTTAGATGGCCATTGGATGGGACCCATACAGCAGCTTTTGGGTTCTCATTCACCATGTCCCTCTGTTTCTGCCACGCTGCAATGGCTGTCCCACAGCTGTTTCCATAGATGTAGGAGTGGGTTGGGGGAAGTCAGAGATGAACCTTGGTCTTCTACCTCTAAGTCTCTAGTTCTGTCCTTCTCTGATGAAAGATTAGTGCTTGACTACACAACAGCAACTTATGTTGTTATTTCCAGTCTCCTCATCTCCATCACTGCTGGGAAATGCCTTGTTTTGCTTGCTGTTATTTTAACCCCTTTCAGAACATTTTGAAGGAGCAGTTTCTCTACTAACCCTGAACAACACATGCCATGCTACCTACCAAGGTCTCCCTTCTTTCTACTTAACCCCTCCCAGCCACGGTTGGACTGGACACCTAGCCAACGCAAGGTCTCTGAGCAGTGTCATCCTGCATAGTCTTAGTCCTCCCCTGCCTCATTATAGCACAGCTGAGTTTATTTTTCTCGTGTGCCATCCCACAGGTTCAGTACCTCTTAAAGGTAGCTCTGTTCTTCTGTTTCAAAGACAACTTTGAGGCACACACACGCACACCCAGGACCAGGACAGCATAGATATGGTATGGCAGAGGAACCCCTAAAACTGACAGTTTACTAAGGTGCACCGGGGCAGTCTGGATAAAGCATCTTACCACCATACTATTACCACAGTCCATCCTCTTCAATATTAATGCACCACACAGTCTCAGTGAAAAGGTGGTTTCACACTAGAAACCACAGGGTTCACAAAACATGGATGTAAGTAATGTCCTCTCTACCATCTCCTACGAGCAGATCAGTGGCCCATTTAAAAGAAGTTCAGGCTGAGGAGAATGCTGGGAAGCTAAAAAAGGCACAATAGCCCTCACCCACTCCAATCCCCTGCTCCAAGAGGAGTAACTCACAGTGCCCGCAGACCCTGGGGCTGTGGCTGACTGGTGTCAAGCAGTGGGGTGTGGGGGTCACCTGTCAGCTCCCCACTGCTCTGCACTAGGAGGACAGCCTGTATCTCCAGGGTCAGATGTCCAGCTAGATATCTCCATCTTCCAGCCCAATGCTGAGACTTGCTCAAGCTCCGTTGAGTGCAATGGCAAGAACAACCATCCAGGGAGAGATGAGGATGCCTGCATTATAGAGTCAGATCTCCCTCACACTTTGTGGGGTTGATCTGGATGCATCCCCCTTTTCATCTCCATAACAAGGTGCCAAACTTCTTCCCTTACATGGCAAAAATAACAATACCGGATGCCCTCTTCGTACTGTTATACATTGCCTGAACAGACATGACTAGTACATTAGGCGGATGCATAGGGAGAAATTCCTGCATGAGTTATTCAAAGAAAAATCATATGCCTTTCCCTTTCATGCTGATTAAAGGTTTTTGTATTTTTTATTGGATCCTAGATCAACTGCTGGGTGTGGAAATCTATATTAAAGATAGTTTATGTTTTCATTGCAAAGGTTTACTTGGTAAATAAAGCTAATTTGGCTAATTAAAGGAGGAAAAAGAGAGCATGCTCCCTTTTACTGGGCAATAAACTGGGGGTAGTGAGTTAATAAAACAGAAAAATAGCTACCATGGTGGAAAGAGATGCTTTTTTTCAGCTTCACATCTTCATCTGAGAGAAAGGCAGGGCTCTGCATTGCTGGGTATCCAGAACTCACCCAGAGATAGCAGACATCATCACACTTCCCATGTCTCTCCTCTTGAACACATCCAACCAGCCTTGCAACCACAGAACATCCTCAGCAAGCATCCCATTTGCTACTCATTGAAACTATCCTCCAGCTGCCATGCTTTTCTCCATCCCTTAAGCGCTCTGAGCCATAACCAACAACACCTGGTAAAGGAGCAAAAGGAGCCTGTGGTTGCTGGGGTAGCAGTGAAACCTACTGGTTAAGAAAAAAGGCTCTGAGAAACAGATGAAAACAGGAATCATACACACACACAGAATGTTGTGAAACTGGAGGGGCAGAGATCTTCCCAGGGAACAACCAGCCCGAGAGCCCCT
Source organism: Balearica regulorum gibbericeps (assembly GCF_011004875.1). Classification (NCBI taxonomy): domain Eukaryota; kingdom Metazoa; phylum Chordata; class Aves; order Gruiformes; family Gruidae; genus Balearica; species Balearica regulorum. The sequence continues at coordinate 4,061,151 of NC_046185.1, forward strand.
ATGCACCAGAGAGGTACACATCAAAGGATGTCCGCCAAGAACAGGTCAACCTGTCAGCTCTGGGAGGGTAAGTGACCATACATTCCACCAGGCTCCCAGCAGAAGATGTAAATCCCGGGCACTGCGCAGGCAAAACTCTGCCCTTCGCTCCAGGTCTTTGGGTTCAGCCGCACACAACAGCGAGTGCAAGGGTGGGCAGGTCCGAGATGCAGTTTCACACGACCTTCCTCCCTGAACCAAAACTGCTGACGTCCACCCGGCCCCGTTTCTGGGCACAGATCCAGGGTCTGCCTGTGAAAGTTTGTCCCCCTTCCAAAACATCTCAGCTGGAAATGCTGAAACCCTGAACCTGCTCCGAGAATAACCCTGGACCGCGGTTCACCTACATGCAAACACAGCCTGGGTCTGCCTGCTGCACAGGTCTCCAGAAACAACCTGAAAACACCCACCGCTACACCTCTGAAACAGGGGCGTGGAGACAAAAAGCAGCTTGCAGATTCACTAGGGCAATCCATAAATGAGCCTGGAAGTTGAGCACTGGCATCCTCAGTTCGTAGCCAAAACCCTGTCTGTCCTACACACGCTACCTGGCTTGCTACCCTGTATGCACCACCACTTTGGTATCTCCATGCTTCTACCTCCTCCTTCACAAGGACAGAAAAGGCCAGACTTCAGCTGTGCAGGTTACAACAGAAAGACTGGAGAAAGGAGCTGTTGGGTTTGGTTTTGTTTTGGTTTTTTGGTTTGTTTTTTTTCCTTGTGTTAGTTTCATTTTCCACCTAAAAATAAATAAGAAAATGAATTCCTTTGAGAGGTGTCCTTAACTTTAACAAGATACCGGATTTTCACATCAAGGGGCTGGCTCTTACTTCTTGGAGATAATAAAAAAAAAAAAAAAATGCCCCAGGGAATTCTCATTTACATTCAGCAGCTGGTGAGAAACCTATTGATAAAAATTAGGAAATATTGGAGGAAGAATTGGACAGATTGTGTGAGGATTATCTCTACACCCAAATAGGTGTGAAAAAATAAATAAAAGCAATAAAGGTCATGCCATCTAAACAGAGATATAGACAAGCTCCTTTTGCAGTAAGAAAAGCGGTTACTATAGTTCTTATTCTCCAAAAAGAAGAACAAAGAAGAGCTCAAATCCATAAACTAGCAAGAAAACATGATTAAAATAATCTATAAACATGAAGTAGTCAAAATAGGAATGTAATTAGGACAGTGAAGGAGAAAAACACACAAATACTGAAATGCAGAATAACACTGCAAAATAACATTTCAAATAGCAATTTAGCCTCTCGCTACTTATAGGCTGGAAGGAAATTAGCTTAAAGAATCCTGATAAGCAGATAACTGCGTTATACCGATTCATTCCTCCCTCTAACACAGTTCCTTTCATGGAACCTTTGTGCATTGAAGAGTGGTGGAGAACCAGCTGCCATCCCTCATGTAACAGTTCAAATCCTCTCCTCAACAAGAAGTTTAATCCCAAATCTGTTCAAAGGACCACAGGCCAAGAAATGGGCCAGAGTAGCTTCTGAGGGGTGTTGTGCCCCAACTCCACCAACCCTGGTGGCCACCAGCTGGTACGTGGTTGAACGTCTCTGTGAGAAACAATGACTCTTTCAGTCCCTGTCATGGGTAGATTCAGATGCTCTAAGTCATCTCCTGCTCCAAGCCAAGGATAACAGCAGAAGCGGCTCCTGCCAACATTGACCAGCAGCTCCTGCCCAGGTCTTTCTTCAAATCTGGAACCATGATCCCTTTGCAGGAGGTCTGCTGAGAGCTGTTGTCCCACCTCAGCAGCTCCTCCTGTCTTTTCATACCCCACCTCTTCACCCTCTCAGCTGCACCTTGCAGGAATCACTTGGGCTCTCAGGAAAGGTCTAAGCTGGTTTATAATGTAAAAGGAACCACATCTGGGGTGTGAGGCACGCTCCTTGTGAAAGTTTTTCCATGGCTTTAGACAAGTGCCAGCCTTCTTTGGTTGTGGTTTATTTGCAGACATTCAGGGGTGCAGGGGCTTGTGTTTAGCATTTATGTTCACATATGCCTGAACAAGTTATGGCCCTGGTAGGAATCTTAGCTGGCCCCCCATGGCTTGCCACAAAGGTGTGCAACCAGCACCACGCTTGTTACAGAGCTAAGGAAACCTGGTCTAGTGGAAGGTGCCCCTGCCCATGGCAGTGGGGTTGGAACTAGATGAGATTTAAAGTCCCTTCCAACCCAAACCATTCTAAGCAGCAAATGGTAAGAAGCCCAAGTCACCCAGAAAGAGGGTGCTCTTTTCCGCCCTTATGGAGCTTCAAGTAGCTTCTGCAAGATTAAAATAGTTTCTAGGGGAGATTTCCTGGGAGAAATGCAGTTTCTTGGACCATAACTTTGTCCTTGGGAAGATCAGTCTAGTTGGGGGGCTTGCTAGTGTTAGTGGTCAGAGGTAAAGACTGTCAGAGTACAAAAGGTCTGAACACCACTTAGCTTCTACACAAACCCTCAAATGGCTAAATTTCTTACTGAAAGTCATACTTGTCTACATACATAGTGACAGCCTGGATACTTACAACCTCTGTTCATCCACAAAACAGAACTATTTAAGGCAGAAAAGTGCTATTTTCCCCATGTCATGCCTCTAGCTCACCCTGGGAGAAGGAAGAGATTCAGATGACAGGTCTTCCCAGGTGTTCATCCATTGCAGAGCATCACAGCAGCAGCTCTTTCCGACCCTCCTGGCCAGGCCCACGCAGCCTGAACTCGCCCTGCTGAGCAGACGAATGGTGACTGTCCCCATCAGGTCCATGGTCCTAGCAGGTGGCATCAGCAATGAGGGAAGGGCAGGCGTCGGGGAGGTGAGTGCCAGGCAGGTGGTAGATGAACATTGTGACACCATGTGTGACAAGGAGAGCTAGGATAAGAGCTTCAGCTAACGGGTCGATAACAAGAGACAAGGAGAGCAAAGATAGATACCTTACATCTGCTCTACAGCATGTCTTGGAAACTTGGGAAAACACAGAGGGAGGGATGTCTAGGAAGGACTGCTGGTGCTCCGAGAGGTAAGGTGGTGGTGTTGACTGAGGGCTGAGGATGGAGGCAGTTGGGAGTTCTCACATCACAGCCATGAGCTGTGACCTCTTCCCAGCTGAGCTTTGGATGTGCAGATACTAAAACACCTGGGATGGACCAGGAAAATAACCTCAAATCCAACGAGAAACTTGAATGGGGAGTGGGCGGAAAGGAGCAGAACAGATAAGATATTTCCAAGGCAGGAGAAGCGCCATGTCTTGAGAAGCCATGTGCCTGCTCTCCAGCGGGAGGGCTCTGCATTTTCCTTGTCTTCCCCCAGGGTCTTATCAGCACTAACAGGACCCTCATAACCCCCCGTGAGGCCAAAGCAGAGGGTTCAGGACTGAGATCGCGATTCAGGGATGTACCACGAAGATGTTCAGGTCTGAGGGATTTTTTGCAGCACATCGAAAAAAGACGGGTCATTTGCAAAGAAAATAAAACTATTGGCTCCCCGCTTGGCCTTGATTTTTCTTGAGGCAGATGTTTGATTCAAGGATTTTGGCAGATACTTATGCACCAGAGATATGAAGACCACAGAAAGGAGAGGGCAGACAGACAGAAATGTACGCTGAATCCTAAGTATATGTGCCTGAGGGGGGTGCTGCATGTATAATAATTTCAGCAAAATGCCATAGCCTGTTAATTAACTGAAAAACTAATTTTATAGAAAAATCTGTTACTTTGGAAATAAGCAGCAGCCCTATTTAAGGCTGCATGTTTGGTAAACAAGCCCAGGTCACTGGAAATTTTGTAGCTGACTATATGAATCCTAGGATTTACATGTTTTATTAATGATCAGCAATGTCAGAGTTATCAGCCTACGGGCCAAGCGAGAAATGAAGTGATGGAAACTAGAACCTGTGCTAGGCTGTGCTGACTGCTCCCACCGTGGTGACTGGCACTCAGAGGCACTCCAGTCAGCTCCAGACACTGCAAAATCCTGAGTCAGGCCTTAAAACTCACATGCCCTGCTTGAAAACCCACAAGAGAATTTGACATTTATGAATAATAATAACAGCAGCAGCAGCAGCAGCAACCTCGGTGTCTTACCCTTGGCTTTCTGCTGTATTTCCAACTTGCATTTCTCAGCTAGAATTTACTTTTTCATCACGAAACCTGAGAATATAATGTGTTAGAGGCTCTCAGGAGCTGGATGTATCAGAAAAACTTCATGTATTGCAACACTAACAGCAAAATTACCCAACAAGAGTGTTGTGCCTGGCATCATTACAAAGCAGACGTATATGTATTTTTTTCACTTACCTAGACAAATCTACCAAACATCTGTCCTCTCCAGCGACTAAGGGACTTTATGGGACAGTAAAACCCCAGTGAATAAACGCAGATAAGGAGCAATAAATGATTGACTTGGAAAAAACCCCTGCCATGCAAAATATTGGAGCTGCTTAAAAACCGTCAGGGCAGAATTAAGCAGCTCTATAGCTGATTTCATTCTGCAGGCTTTGAGGGAACAGGGGTTTGCATCCCAATGACCTTCTGCGCATGAAGCATTTTTAGCCCCCTTTTTTGTATGTGTGCATTTGGACATTTTTAGTTGTATCCTTTTCTCAATTTATTCAGTTTTGCCTTGAAAAGGCGGAATAAGACAGCAATGACAGGAAAGCCAAAAATATCCTTGATTTTCATTTTCCAAAAATGGCCTGTTTGGAGGCAAAAAAAAAGAATGTTTTGTTTGGTGGGTTAAGGCAAATGCCCCATTTTGAAAAATAAAATTAAAAAAAAAAATTACTGTTTCCAACCCAAACAACCCTTCCGGCACCAGGAAATACATGATTTGATTGTGCAAGTCGAATGTGTTTCAGTGGACTTGGGGCAAAGGGAGAAGCAGTGGACGCATTCAGGACTGCAACCACAGCGCTGGCCTCTGTCCCCATCTCTGTCCCTTCTGCAACAGCCTTAAATCTGCTGCCTCAGTTTCCCTGTGTGCAAAACACACTAAATATAGTAACTCTCCTCCCAGAGGAAGCTCTGAGGAATAATTAACTAATGCTTGCAAAGTGCTGGCAAGCGCTAATTACTATCATTATGCAGGAGAGGAACAGTCGGGGTTTGCTTTGGTCCTAATGGTGCTTGTCTTCCCGGGCTCAACAAGCCACTGCATCAATGAGCCACTGATGGGGCTGTAAGTGGCTCCCCAAGGCGCTGCAGCAGTTTCTGAAAATATAAACACCAACAAATTAATTTAGCTCTCCAACAGCCTCCGGGAAAGCGAAGGCTCCAACCTCCACTCAGCATGGCATGCTGGGGAAAAGAAAAAAAAAAAACAAACCACGTTATTCCCATTATTCTGGGCTGAGCTGTACATCTCCATCCACCCTTTGATTTGCCCTGGAAATCTAATGTCACATCGGCAGGAGCAGGACCATCGTGGTGGCTCTGGTGCAGCACCTGGCGCCCTGCCCTGGGAGCTGGGGACGGGTTCATCACTAGTCCAGGCTGATGCAGGCAGGATGGAGGAAACCACTTGCTTTTGGAGGGAGGGAAGGAGAGAGGACTTAGCCTAAGAACAAGGGCCAAGATGTGCCTTGTACCTTCTGGACAAAAATCAGGCCCTGGCTAAAAACTAAGAGTGGTTTGGGGAAGGACCAGAGGTATGGCCATCACCAGATTCATCCATGGAGAAGGGATGGCAGACAGGCCTTTCACTGACCAGAAGGACATTACGAAGTAGAGGATCTGAGCCTGCAACATGCCCAAGTGAACATTTAGGTACCTGGGAAAGTAACAGATTCTCTGTCATCCTCCTTTCTTACCTCAGGAGAGGCTGCCACGTCAGTAGATGTGTGCAACCAGAAATAACAGTGGGGTCCAGGAACATGCTGCTGTTTGTGATCTGCAGAGGTCCATCCTCTGCAGGGCCTTTCCTGGATGATGCACCAAAGGCGGGCAGAGGCAGCATCCTTCAGCAGCATGACACCACCAGCCTGCAGACCGACAAAAGGCTTTCTTCGGGTTTGAAGGAGAAATAGTCAAGTTCAGGCTAAGTGCAGGCTGGGAAACTCAGCTCAAATTTAATTGCATTCCCCAATTAGACAATTGGAGAGAAACAATCTTGCTCATTAGTGTCTATTTGTGAAGACCTAATGAAGCAGGGAGATGGGAACAGTCGTTGGCCTGGACATCTTCCAAGGTGGTAGCAGTAAAAACAAGGAGCTGTTCCCATAGTCCAGGGAAGAGATGGTGTCAAGGAGTCCGCTTTCACAGCTTTTTCCTGTCTTGCAAGATTTTTTTAAATTAAATACTTCTATATGTATTTGTGCATTTATGCACATACCCTCTCACAAAGCAAGGCAAAAAATCATTAGTGTTAGTGTTTGAAAAGTGGATCTAACCAGGCAAAACCTCTTCAGTCCTGAAATTTCCCTTACAATACTTTAAAAACTCTTTCTTTCAAAACACTAACTGAGCTTTCCAAGTGCAAAGTCATTTATGGATCAAAACCCAAAGTCTTAAGTAAAGCCTTCAAAGTCCCTTCTCACCCTCCCAAAATGTTTTGGAGATGGGAGAGACCGTCCCTAAAAAACAAATTGGTGAAGTCTTTTGTCTGGTGCCAGTGAAAAATTATTAGCCCTAAGGAGCTAATTACTGATACAGACATGGACCAGGGCTGGTGGGCGTGGGGATGTGAGAGAGATGGGAGGCAGAAGGCAGCCTCAGCATAACCGAGGTGTCTAAATGCCACCGAGGGAGGGCTGCGGTCCCCCGGCAGAAGAATCTGGGGCAGGTCCCACCAGAACGGCAGCAGTGCAGGGCAGACCGGCTCTGTGCAGAGCAGGATGATGGGGTCTCAGCTCCGTGGAGTGAAATGCTGTGATCCATCTCCTTCTGCCTGGAAGCAAAAGATTCTTCTTTCCCCTGGGAAGAAAGTGCCCTTTAGAGTCATATGGGCCTGACCCTCCTGCTCACTTCAAACCCCCCACAATTAGTAGGATTAAGCTTGGAAAAACCAGACTGTGTTACCCCAATATGACATTAGATGTCACCCATGCACTGCATTTACAGCCTGTCCCCCTGTCCTGGTCCCCACATGGGAAAGTCATGAACAGCCCTTTCGCCCTGCACACCCAAGGACTGGTGATTCAGGTTCAGGGGACCTCAGGAGGACACATCGTCCAGGCACCTGGAGATGCTCCCAGCACCGGGAAAAATGTCCACAGCCCAGGATCGGATACCTCAGTCTGGAAGAGGTGGGATAGGAGAAGGGTATCCACAGCCCCCATGGCCTTGCGGGGTAGAGGTAGGTATTTGGCTATAACCCAGCAGAGCCAGGACTCACCAGATGATCCAAGACCCAGATGTTTAACTCAGTGCACAGTCTATGACCTGTGCCAGCTAGCACTGCTCATGGGCACCCTTTGGGGGGGCTGAAGGGTTTGGAGATGGGTCCCCAGAGGGATGCAGCCTTAATTCAGCAAGAAGAGCAAACAGTTGTACGGATTTTAGATATCCTGTGCTAAACGTCCATGGCCAGGGAATGGGTCCTCAGAGGGGACTGCAGCCAGAAATGACATAGGAGTGCCTGGACCACCCACCGTGTTCCACATCCCCACCCATGCTTCCCCGGCTGGAGGCCTCCTTCGCACGACCTCTCCTGCAAGGGCTGCTTCTGCCCTCCCGCTCCCCTCACAAAAGAAGGGGAGGCAAAGCCCTTGGGGGGTGGCCACCAGGCTGCAAAGCCGGGATGGATCCCCCTGAGCAGCCCCACACTGGGAACCACCCCGGTGCTGTTGGGTGCTGTCCCAGCCCTACACCAAGTGGGGCAGGATCTCTCCAAGGGCCAAATGGGGCCAGCAGGAGGAATCCCGGCATCCCCCAGCCCCGTGGATGGGTGAAGGAGGTTTCCTCTTCAAAGCCCGTGGAAATCCCCTTTTACATTCCCCGCTGCGGTGTTTCCTCTCTTGCAAGGGCACGCGTCGGTGGCAGGCGGGGGGAGGCACTTTGGGGAATATGTTTACAGAGCTCCTGCCAAACCACAGGAAGTCCCAGCTCCTGGGGATGAAGAACGGGAGGAGGAAGAGGCAGATGAGGCCAAGGCTCTGTCAGCTCCTCTCCACTGCCACCGGCAAACGAAAACCAGAGCACAGCACTGCTGTTACGCTGGGCCATGCGAGGAGGGGCTGGAGCCTTTTTCCCTTGCTGTTTTATCTCAGAGTAGCTCAGCGGGTGAAGTCCACCAGCAAAGGAAGAGAAAAGCACCTGGGAAATATGTTGCTCTTCTGCACATGTCTACTGTTAAAGCACACCATGGTGGGCACCAGAGCTTCTGGCTCTGACAACTGAGGACAGACTCCTACAAATATGACCCAAAAGTTCACAGGGCAGAAAGCTGATACTTGGTTGTTTTAATATTGATTTGTGTGGATTTCTAAACAACATTCATTGCATTTCTATTTACACATCCAAGGGCTGTCATCTTGTGTGGTTCTCCTGGGTGTCTGAAGGGCTCGCAGCAGAGCAGCCCAAGCATCTGAGGAATACGCTGCCACTGCCACCACTCCCAGTGCCGAGATGCCACTTGCCCGGTGAGGCTATCAAAGGCTTGGGCAACAGCTTAGAGATGCTCCTCCTTGATCAGAAGGTGTTGGACACCCCTACAACATATCTTAGCACGGCAAAGAGCTCTTGAGACTGCATACCGTGGGGGTCTCCTCTGCTGACACCACCTGAGCAGGGTTTGGGCAGCAGGTCCACAGCACAGTAAGCATTTCATATTCCTCCTCTTTTCATTAGGGATGACAGCCTTACAGCAGCCAAGAATATTTCTTTATCTCCAAGTGCAAGGCCTTGCACCTGCAGCCCTGGGTGGCATTGGTTGCATCCTTGGTGAAGACCATGCACTCATAAGCACCGAAAGAGAAGCACTACTCACCATTCACCAGAGAATTACTCAGTGCAGCTGCTCCCTGTCCTCGCTATTTCTCTTGTTCAATGAGGACAGACACTCCACACCCTGATTATCTATTCACATCTGTAGGGCACAGACAGGCAGAAAACAACCCACCTACTGAAACATTGTCTCATATTGCTCAAGCCATTCAAAACTGCAAATTAATTCATAACAGACTGAATTTAAGACCTAAAGAAAAATATAAGTTCATTTACTGGACATGCTATTTCAGAATGAATACTATAGCTCTGTTTTAATAGCCAATAAAGAGCCAGATTCAATAAAAGAGCAAAGTTCCCAAGAGGTTTCAGCTGATAATGAATATCATATTGAACATAGGCAGGAATAGAAGTTATTGTAGTCTATATAATTAGTATTTCTCTCCACCCCTGTTTGGCAACCGCTTTGTCAAATCACAGATGTCCATACTGAGTTAAGTGTTGCTGGAACACCTTGCAGTCAAAATCCTTGCACAGGTTCTCATACCCTACAGTGTTCATTATCATTAATTAAGTGTATACGATTCCAGTTTCCAGAAGAATGTCCTCTTCTATTAACAGAGCTATATTTAAACTCAGGAGAATTTAACATACATTTTAAATAGAAATTCAACAGACAGTATTGACATTTCTTTTTGATTTACAGCAGCCTTTCATATCACGAAAACCATTGTGATGACCCAGGGAGACTGTGCTTCTCTTTAAGCTAAAACCCCCATATCTCTAAACTTTTCCTCCTAAGTCAGATTTCCCAGGTCTTTCTATCACACTTTTTTAAACTTAGATACAGAAATATATTGCCCCACTTCTGAGTACTAAGCTTTGAGTTTCAGGCTAGGCTATATGCTTGTTTACGCCTCCCAGTATGTTCTTTGCTCTCTCCAGAAGAGGGTGGATTTCCTGACTCACATTCCCTGGTAACCCATTGCCCAAACCGGTTGTTCCCCATTCTGTATTTGTGCAGCTGGATGTTCCTGTCTTATTCCACCCCACGCGTCTCCCAACTGAATCTCATCCTACTTTTGAAAGGCTGTTCCTCCACCAAGGTGAGACCACCCTCGATCCCAATTTTATTGTCCAGTGCCATTCTTAGTCTTTCCTGACTCTACATGTCCTGCAGATCCAATAATCCTCCTCTATATTCATTCATGCCCCCTGCAGACCCATGCTCACCATCACCTTCCCATCTTGGAAGCCACATTAACAAACATCTGAGTCATGTGTTTCAGCTGTTTTAGGAGACGATCAGTGATGAAAGCCTTGCTGGCACCAGGGCACATGGCAGCTACTGCATCTCCCCTTTCCAGAAAGATCCTCGCAAAGAGAATTTGATTGATCTGAAAGTTTCTTCTTGACCAGTCCCTAATGACTGCTACCCATCTCCGTGGTACCTGTCATGTGTTTGTAAAATGGTCATTTGATTTCCTGACCTTTGCTTGTTCTTTGTAAGACTAGATGTTTCCTACCATATTTCCCCTGTTGGTCCTGTTAATCCCACTGTACTGCACGACACTGTACACCCTGTTTAATGGGACTCTGCCTCATCATCCCTGATCCTCAGTGTGAAACAGCCCTGTAACAGGTCACTAGGGAAAAAAAGCCTATCCAAAACATATCTGATAAACATTCCCACTGCCTTCAGTGAGCATTGGGGTGTCATTCCTAACCTTAGTCCATGCTAAGACAACACTTAACTTTAAGCACATAACACATCGCCAGCTTCACTGCAGGTCCACATAGCTTTAGGTCTGGCTCATAACGTTGTTGACCCTAAACATCTCCATCCGTGGGTTAAAATATAGCTGGTGATGCTTATCTATTCCAGGGAGCACCTGTGAAATGGATTCACATACGTCTAAGGTCTTCCAAGGCTTGAAGGGAAAACATGTGAGTCGAATCCTGCTCTTGTGCTCAGGACTGTTGGTCAGCCCACAGTGACTGTGGATGCCACTGCCTGGGCAGGCCTGGGGGTCTCGGCTGTGATGGGTTATGATGACTGACAGCAAAGCATCCTTGTGGTTTGTTCCTCGCTAAGATTCTCGTGGAAACACCCCCTCCCTAACAATTAATTAAAGAAGAATAAGGAACAAGGCTGAACTTAAGTGAATTACAATGGACGCTGTCTGCTCTCCCAGGATCACCCACCCCGGTGGTTAACACCTGAACAACCTGGAGGTGTGATGTACTCGAGTACTTCATTAACCATTTCTCGAGGCGGCTAATGAAAGTTGTACGAAGACTGCCAGAAGTCTCCTTTCTAACCCAAAGAAACTTCCATCGTTCCTTGCAAGGTCGGCTCCCATGAGGGAAAAAGCAGTGGGAATAGGTTATGGTGCTCTAACCACGTTTGAAACAACTTGTGTTCATCTCATTGGAGAAATGGGTACACAGGCTTTCTTCACCGCTTCCTGGCCAAGCCCATACCCCTGTCCTCCTGGGAGGGCAACCATTCCCACGAAGGCTGGGCTAATAAGTGGGGAAAAAATGCGGCAGCAGTGAGGAATGAGCTGAGGGTGCCACTGTCTCCCTCCAGCAGCAACCTGAAGGGTTTACGTGTGCAAGCTGCTTGTACCTGGTAATGTGACTGAGACCTGTGCTAAGGTGGCCTCGGGGGAATTTCAAACGCACTTGACCAAAGCACCTACATTAAAAGCCAGCTCCCTAGGGTCCTAATACAACCAAAGAAAAGGCAGAGCATCACTCCTGGAGCTTCTTTAGGAATCTGTAAGATAACAAACATGAATCCCACCCCCCACTGTTTTTTTTTCCTCTGCCACTTTGGGACAAGTTGCTCACAGTTACAACTGGGAGGAACCAGAGCTTGCATTTCTCCCACTGCTCAGCTGAGATCTGCTTCAGGCTGCTTAGCTCTCCTAAAGTGAGATAAAATTCATCCCAAAGCCAGTCCCTCAGTGCCAGAAAATGGAAGTGGTCTAATGCAAACAACAGGACAAATAAGCCAGCCAACGCCAACCCTCTGTCAGTCAGCCTTCCCTCTGAAACAAAAAGCAAAGCAACTCCCAGAGGTCTCTCCCACTCCGAGCATGGCTTTGCAATTATAAATTATCCCAAGATTATCTCTGTCCCCAGCACTGCTGTATTCACCTCCTCTGTGTTTGCCGGAGGATTAATTGCTGCTGCATTGGCTGCATTGAAGAATAAAAGCTGGGGACGCAGCAAACTCCTAATTACCACCATCATTCAGTGGCAGCAACGGGTGATAAATTTAAAGCCAAATACATGAGGAAACACTTTTTGGTTTAACGTAGTCTGCAATTAACTAGCACAGACTGCTGCTGGGAAGGGAATCAAGACAAACAGGACCAGGCATCCAGAGGGTCTGAGCAACAACAGAGATTAGGGTTGCACTGGGTGAGATGATAGCAATACCCAGAGCTGACCATCCTGGCATCACCAGGCACCATCTAAGGACCAGAAGGTGCTTCTTGCTCTTACCATGCCCTAGCATGATGTCTGACAGTGCCTGGGTGCAGCATCCATCTTATCCCCTGACAACCTCTGCTCCCACACAGTTGGGAGGCCTCATTTGTGATCCTCAGCTGATGGAGCGTCAGCAAGACAGGAGAGGCTGCAGTGGTGTCAACTTGTAGGACTCTGCATTCAAAAGAGCTGCTCCAGGACAGTTCCCACACCCAACCTCTTTCTCTGATGGACCACATAGATCATATGGCAAGATGTGGAGATATCTGAGGCAAGATACCTGTAAGTCAAGGGCCATTGCCTGTTCCAGTGCAGAGCACTGGACTATCAGCTTGCTTTCCTGCTCAAAGTCTGGCTATCTCCTGAATACCCTGCCTAAGTGTGAAGGCAGTGCTGCCAGAATGGAGGAGCTCCATCTCCCTTTACAGCCGCCAGGAACATCTCTGGCTTCCAGAAGTCATCACAGCCTCACCATCCTCATCCATGATGGGAACAAGCAGCAAATCCACTGCTCCTCACTGAATCTGGGCTGAGGCAGAGTAAAGCTGAGCTCCATGGTGCTGCAGGAAGGTCCTGGACACCAGTATCACTGTGACTCCGGTACTGCGGGACTTCCTGGTGCAAGGAAATGGGGTGAGAGCCCTGGACCCGGAGGCTCAGATGAGACACCAGGAGCTCCATGGCCCTGAGTGGGACTGGGCTGGAAATCTGTCAAGCTTTCTCATGAGATTTCCTCTCTCCCTCCTGGTTCTGTTTGGGCTGGAAACACCATGAGAATAACTTTCCTCCTTACATTTCAGCAGTTTTGCTTCCGGGCCTGGGCTAAACAAGGAAGTGCAGAGGCGTGGGAACTGAGGGGAGACACAAACACACGAGAGCACGGTCTGAACTGCTCCAAATCTCTACATGCGACTCACTGCCTCCGTCAAGGCGCTTCTCCTGCCAGCTGAACTCCTCTGCCTGGGTTGACACCTTCAGGTGGAGATGGTTTTCTCAGCCTCCTCTGTGGGCCAAATCCTGCTGTCCCGTTGACAGCAAAGTGATCCCAGCAATAGCCACTCAAATTTTACCAGTGTGAGACAAGAACAGTTGGATCAGGATCTTGATGCCTTTTAAAGACACATCACCCAGCCCACAGTAGAGCACTAGGACACAGAGCCCAAACTTTCAGAGAGCTTTGGTTCTTTTGCTGGCTACCACAAGATGTGGTAATAGGCCTTCAATTCTTGACGCACTCAGCATCTCAGCACCCTGAGAACAGAGTGCATTTCAGGTTAAACTGATAGTGTGGAGTACCACAAACCATCAGCGCTTCAGGCCAGGTTGATCCATTCCTGCAGGATCCAAATTTCTTCACTGCTACGTGCCTTCAGCAACCACTGACAAAACAAGGTGTGCCCACGTGAGCAGGTATGGCATGTAGGGATGAATAATGCTCCTCTCACCCCATATGTATTTCAGGATAAAGTTCAGGTATCACCACAGGCCAACGCACCACCTAACATATGTTTAGACCAAACATTCAGTATCTCAAATCTACAAAGAATGCGGAAATGGGAAGGAGTTTATCCCATCCCAACCAGCTTGCAATTTAAGGCATAAGTCTCCACTAGATTGGCATGGAAATCTCTTTGGGATTATGAGGATCTGTTCAGTAGTTCAAAGGTTAATTGGAGCAACACCAGGGTTATGAGCAGAAAGGAGGGGACAATATCTAGCAGCAAGGTCGTGGAGCTACTGAGCACATCCCTCTGGAGCATTCACCATTATTTAATTATTGCTGTACTAGTAGCTAGTAAGATTTAAAGTATTCAAGGTCTCTCATGTTTTGTGAAAGAAGCGAGCCTTTTCTGGTTTTTAAGGACGTCCTAATAGGAGATGGGTGGAGCAGCCTCCTAGCCCAGCAGGCCCAGTCTCTCAGCACTCAGCACTTAAGGCAAACGACTGCACTTGGCTATATGACTTCTAGGCAGGAGCTGGCCCAGACCATGGCCAAAGGAGTTCTGCTGCACCTCAAGACCCACAGACAGTGCTGGAACTAGCCAGGAGAGGACTCAGTGTCTTCAGAGGCCACTTCCAACCCCAGCTGCCTCTGCATACTGCTCAGCACCAAGGGATCTCCATCCTACCAGAGGCTTCTCACTGAGCATGTTATATCTGAATTTGAGCGTGTCAGGGTTAGTATCGGCTGCAAAGCCATCTTCCTTTCCTGGACAATGCTACCTGCCACTATCACCACCTACCCAGATTCTGTTGTCCTCTCCTTTACAGCAAGCACCGTTGTGTGCCTGCTCTGTACGCTGATGTTAGCTGCACAGCTGGAACTGCATCCCCAGAGGCATGTGCACAGCTTCTCATGTCCTCAGAGAGAAGCACAGCCCTGAGCCCTGTCGTCCTCTCCCTGTCAGAAGAAGCAAGAGAGGTAGAGATGTACCCATGAGCCATCCTGTGACTCTGGTCCCTGCCAGCTCTCTCCAATCTGTCCTGCCCAAGGCACTTTTCCCTGTCACAGTTTGGCACATCTATTTCAGATCTCAGATGCAGAGGATTGCCACATATCACAGGGAACAAGAAACAGATTCCCACTGGGGCAGGGTCCTAGAGCAATGCAGTGTCAATGACATGCCCTTGAGGTTCAGAGGAGGAGGACACAACTGCTTGTTAATCCTGCTTCCCAGCTGGTGATTTCTAGGGATAATCTAGCCATGGAATTCTAGGGAAAACTTTAAAAGAACTTCTAGTAATGCACTGTGAGAATAAAATCCCCAGCATTGCTGCTCATTGCACAATAAACCATGTGAACCACTGGACACAGATCCAAGGCATCAGGAAACAAGCAGGAGCATCTCTACACACTTCTAGCAAAATCACCTCTCTCTTTGATTGGTATTAGAAACCTGGGCGTGACCTCCTGTGCTGGGGTGCATTACATGATGCCTCCAAGACTACCTTTCAGCTCCATTTTCCATGATTCCAGGGTTTTCTCATGTCACTTTGTGCTAGGTGCTTTCCAGCTGAAATGACTCATGTTCACGGGCTTATCCCCACCATGTTCCCCTCCTTGCCCTTCTCCCAGGCCCTTTTCCCCAGCTTCCTCAACTAGCATGAGCCTTCAGCTTGTTCTTGACCTCTCAGCATCACAGTCTTGAGCTCTTTAGATTTTGCCTGCTACTTTACCCATTAGCACTTTTATTAATTCAAAGATGCCTGCCTTGGAGGAGAGAAAATACAGCAACCTAGAAGCACAAGGTAAGGCCACGTGATTGTTCCCCCAGAAGACAAGCACATGCTCAGTGATCAGCTAGATGTTACATTGCTTAGTCCTGCCACTGATGGCTAAGAAATGAATCAACAGGACAGTGCTGCACCTTTACACAAGCGGGAAGAAGAGGCAGGGGTGAAGGTAAGTCATGAAATCAGAGCCGCATTACTCAGCATGGTCAGCTTGTCATTGCATTTTGCGATCGACCCACCTGAGTCACAGGAGTGGAATTCATCTCATTTAAATTTAGACATCTAAAACGTAGAATCTTATGTCTGGCCACGCAGCTTCAGCTTCTTTTACAGGCTATGATTCATTCGACCTCTCTTGGATACTATTGTAGATTGAATCACACTCTGCTTTTTCCTATTTCTCTGCATTGTCAATAAAAGGAGCTGACGGTGACTAGTTCATCTGAAGTCAGACATCTCAATTTTTCATGCCAAAATAAGAGCAAAGGAATCCCACTCTGGGTATTGTCATTTCTCCCTAATTGAAGGGCTTAAAACTTTCAAAGCAGGAGGACAATGACAGTTGAATTTGTGGTGGGGCTTTTCATGCCAACATTCAGAGACCGTTTCTCCCCTGCCAGCTTGCTCAGCTTAATTCATGGGAATGTCTAGAAACGAGAACCCCTGGAGCACAGCAAAAATGAACCAGGCTCTGGCATTTGTATGAGCAAACAGTTCTTAATTATTTGACTAATACTAGCATTGTGCAGCAACTATATGCACCGAGGGGTCTGCAGAGGTTTCTTTGCCGCAAAGACCCACGTACAAATCTCCACATGGAAGGTGGATCTAGTGTTTTGGAAGTGTTTCAGGTGCAAGAGCACAATGCCAAACTGCAACTCTTTTCAGGGTGTTTGAGGAGTTTATAACGTATAATGAATCTGCCCTTAAACATCATTTGGGTCAGGAAGGATCGGAGAGCCAGGAAAGGTGGGCTAATGCTGGTCAACTAGAAGATGTATCACAGGCATGGTGCAAACCCTCCCATGTTCTAGAGAGGACAGGAGAATGCAGGCAGCAGGAATGATGGGGACAGCCAAAGGAGTGGGGTTTTCTGCATGGAAAGAACACAATCACCCTGGAAGGAGGCTACAGGGCCAGGTTACAGAGGCGCTCTTTGAGACATAAGGATAGAGGCAAAATTACTCATCAGCCCCTGGAGGTTAGATACCTGGGGAGATGGTGTTTCTCCCTTCATTAGGAGGGGGGTCAAATATGACTAGAAATTATGACTTTATCATTTCAGCTCCCCACCCCCAGAAGTACTGCTAGCAGAGGGCTCTGAGGCAGAGCAGAGCCAGGAGGGAAGGAAATGTCTTGGGCTGTGCCCATGGGCTGCACTCAGACCCCATGGGGCTACAGCAGAGCCAGGAGGAGAGCACTGGGGAAGGAAGTCTTACAGCAAGGTCGGACAGCAGCTGTCTCCAGGAATGAATCCAGGAGTAGCGTCCTCCTGGGATGGGCCAGGAGGATCTTGTGTTGACTGACTGCCCTTCCTGAGTTCGGGAGGAAATTAATCTCCCACCATGGGCTTCAGTTTATTTTTACATTGCAAGTTAGCCCGAAGGGAAAAAAAAAAATCATAAAAAAATTCTATTCCCTAAAAGGAATCGCAAATTTCACAGCGACCTAAGGAGATTAGTCAAATCCCTGTGACCGTCAGCAGTTTCACTTAGGTCAAAGCCTGGCATAACTCAATCTCTGTGAGAAGAGAGGAGAGGAGCGGCAAGGGCTGCCCAGTTCTGCAGGCAGGCCAGCCTCTCAGTAAGGAATATCTGGGGGAAATATCCCTTTTGCAGTCCCGCAGCAGAGAGGCAAAACAGTCAGACTGGCCCAGAGTGCAGGCAGTGAAAGGGAGCGTTATCTCTTGTAGATACCACAGTGAGACCTTCCAAGCTGGGAAGTAGGAGGGGGACCAATTTCCCAGGCTAGGAGACATCAAAGGCTGTGTGAAACCTTCTGAAAATGCTCACCCTGAATTTCTCATGCATGGGTGGGCATATGGGATAACTCTCCATAGGGTCAGGGAAATGTAGAAAGTGGAGCAGTTGGGTTCTGATTCGCCTCTTGCTCCGGGGAAGAAAATGAAGAGAATTTATCTCAAAAGCTAAAAATAAATATGCCACCCGTAGGTTTGGTTTTGCACAAAAATTGGCCTGAGTTAGGTAACCTAGGGCCCTTTTTGGATGAAATCATTTCCATCCACCGGCAAACATGTCTGTGTTAATGGGCTCACAGAGCCATCAGCCTTTCAAGCTGTGCATCAGATTTCATCCAGGGGATCAGTAATGTGGGGGAGCTGTGATACTGCTGCTGCAAAGCACACATTGAGCAGAGAGGTGTTGGAGAAGGAAATTGAGGACAATCTTTTTGATTACTCTAAGGAGAAATAGGACTTTCAGCTCATACTCCAGAATTTTAAAAAGATCTAGGTCTCGCTCAGTGCGAGGAAGGAGCCTTTTGATAGAAACCCAACAGGAAGTCTCCTGCCCTGTTGTGTGAATACAGACAGTATTGCTTTACATTGTATCATGAAGCCAAATGGGATCGGAAAGTCCACGGTGTCTGCTGTCCGCTGCAGAGATGGAGGAGACTTTTGCAGCTGTTTCCCTTTCCCTGTTAAAGGTGCTGGTGCAGTTTTTAGAAGAAACTTAACATTTTTTGTAATTCTTAGCTCTCCTCACAGGGAAACTTGTTCTCTCTTCTTGGCTTCTCTGCCATTTGAACTCTTCCAGTAGTACCAGCCTTGAGGTTTTCAAACTTGTGAGTTAGGAACTGGGAAATCCTTACACTGATTTAGAAACTAAAAGATTAAAAACAAAACAGCAAAAGACACCTCAACTGCAGGGACTTTCAGGTTGCTCTGAGCTTTTAAAGTTGAGAGTGGAACAGTCCCATTGTGGTGATTCCAGCTACCATCACGCCTGCTTTTCTACCTGCTGTTTCTTGTCTTGTGTTAAGAGCTCTTTGGGGCAGAAAGCATTTTTCTGTCCTGTGAATGCACAGCATTTAGCACAAGGCAGTCTTCAGGCAGGATGCAGCCTCCTGAGCACAGGGAGAATGAATGCAAATCATTACAATCAGCAGTTTTACCTAAGAAATACATAATCTGCGCGAAAACATTTGAGGAGAAAGCAAGATAGCAGATGGATAAGGGAAGGCACACAGCACCATTGTCCACCACGGCTGCCAGCGTTTTCATTCTTTGGTATTTGCTCCTGACCCAGTGAGAGTTTTCCTGTGGGGGGAAAAGGAACAACAAAGATGATGCTGATGCACACAGAAAAGGACATTCAGGTCCAATTTTTAATAGCTGACATTGTGGGAGCCCCTGAAAGCCCTCTCCTGATCAGGTTCCCACTTTGATTAGCACCATACCAACAGACAGGAACATATTCCCACTCCCAGACAGTTTAGAGACCACACACCTCTGAGGCAGGGCACGAAACCAGAAACATGGTCCTTGCTTCTACAGGTGGGAAAAGCAGATCCAGTGGAGAGAAGCTACCTGAGCTTCCACAGCACTATGCTATGGAAAGGTCAGAAACAGAGACAGAGCTTCCCAGCCACATGGCTGACTCGGACATGACAAGCTCTGCCCAGATCGGGAGCAGCTCTTACTCCCAGGTGCCAGAGCAGTGCAACCATTCTTGCACAGCAACTGCATCTGACCACTAAAGCCAGTCAGATCCGCTCCAGCCAGCCCTCGACGTCTCTGCTTTTGGCCCTCTGAAAGGTCAGGTTGCTCTGAGCTGGAGTTTGTAGCTCTGCTCCTCGCTCTGGACTTACAACACACACAAAGAGGACGCAAGCCCTGATCTGTTTGATAAATTGATCTCTTAGTCATTTCCAGGAACCCTGCAAAATTGCCTTGCAAACTGCATGGCTTTGCCACTTATTTCTGCTGTAGATGATCTCTTCCAGTCCAAAATGTCCCTGACCCTGTGACTAAAGTTTACTTTGATCTTCCTTTAAGGAGTGGGAGCTTGGAGGAAGAAGTGAGGAAGCCTGACACTTCTGCCTGCTGCAACGACCTGCCTTTGGAAACAGAAATGCAAGAGCTACTTAGAGAACCAAAATACATCTTCAAAATATTTGATGCAGATGAAGGAGCGGGATCAAAATCACAGTAGTGCCTGCTTCTCAGATGTACCTATGTAAAGGCGGAATTTGGTTCTGGATCTACAAAAATAATAATAATAATTAAAAAAAAATCCTCCAACATCAACACAAAAGAATGTCCTCCACTATTCCTCTAACATCAATACAACCATAAGCATAGGTTGGACTTTGCGCTAAGTGGGTTCAGGCTGGGCAGAGGTAACATGGCCCTTTGCTCCTGATGATTTCACCAAGCTGACATTTTTTCTCATGCATTTCCCCACCCTCCACTCCCCAAAAAGCTGGACACACAGTTTCCCTAACTGGAAACGCACATTTCACAGTAACATTTTCCAGACCACTTTGCAAGAGGTAAAGCAGGATGATTTTTTTTTCAGCACAGCTTTAGTAGAAGCTCACTGCTCTTACCTGGCCCCTCTGTGTCCGTATCCTCACAGATTCCTTCGGCAATCTTCAACTTCTCTTGACTTCGCCTTTTTGTAGTGTTTGTTTCCTTGCCCTTCTTAAATAAACCATTGGCAGTTACTATGGTAACACGCCTCATTCTTTCTCTCTCCTCCCTAAAAGTCTATTTCTATTTAACAGGCTTTTAAAAAGACTCTATTTATACTTTCTTTTGTTATCCTGCCCCTGCTCCCTTGCAGTCAGACAAGGGCAGGCACAGAGTAGTGCATGCACTAGCCTGTGTTACTAATAATGGCCATCCATAAACACAAGAGCAAGCCGTGGGGATCAAAGCTGTGACCTTCATCAGGAGATGCTCTGCTTCTTAGATGAACAAAAAGGAAACCTGAGACAGGGCACACACCGCATGCTCTGGCGGGAAGCAGTGCTAGCAGGAGCCATCCCCACCTTCCCACTCTCCAGCAGAGTGCTGAGGGGCTGGAAGTCCCCAGAAACAGCCAACATGTGACAAAAGCCTTGCTATCGCTGCAGGCAGCTTCCACCTTTCCTTGTTTCTCAGTGTCAGACATTCGTCTACATTACTGGTAATTGGTTAAAGAGAAAAATATGAGCTGTGCTCCTTTTTTGTTTCCTATTCTGTAAAAAGAAAAGTTCCCTTCCTTTCTATGCTTTTTCATTTTCAGGGCTATAAGCAAGCATCAAGGTTTATTTCCTTAAGGTTCATTATATCATTTAAACATGCAGATTACAATTTATCTTAACCCTTAGCTGAAGCAGTAGGTGTCTGAATTTTTACGATGGCAGCTTTTCTCCTATTGTTTTTCAGGCATTTCTGCTAATAAAAAAACAATGAGTCTGAAGCAGTCCAAGTACAATTTGGTTCCTTTCTCCATTGAGAGGTTTCACTTGCACGGTCAGGCTGGTGCCAGAAACCACACGTTTTTTGGTCATCTTTAGGGTGTTCCAGGAAACATATTGTCGACAGATCTCAATTTTTCAGCAGAAAAAGCAAGTAGAAGAAAGACTTCCCCAGCCCTCCCTTTCTTTCCTCCACATAAAGACAGCTTTCAGGATGACTTTATTAATGAAGAATGACCCCAACAGTTGTAAATCCATTTTCTTCTCGCTTGTGATCGCTACAGCCTGGCCAGCACAAGAAGCTGTGATGCTCTCAGAGTGACACTCCAGAAAGGGTTAAGGTATCTAAAACTACAGCCTCAATAAGCAGCTCACAAAAGTGTCCTGTCCCCAGGGTAGGATCAGTGTATGAGAATTTGCTCAGATCATGTAATGTTTGTAACTTGATTTCCTGCCGGAAAGCTTCAGTGGGTGGAGTTTCTGCTGAACCAGACAGAACTAGAACTATTTCCTTCTCCAGATCGCTTGTGCATGTCCAGTCAAGCTCAACTGAATTAATAGCAACCGGCTTGTTTCCCCCACACACCCCTTCCCATTCACCTCTTGCAGTGGAGATACGGGAAGCATGTGATAATCTTCCTGCCAGGGCAAGTGCCTCAGGAGGTGGAATGATCCCGCAACCTTGGGCAAGTCCCGTTCTTTCTCTGCACCTCTGGTCCATTTCTTGTTATATTCTGGAGAAAGGATGTCCTAATGACCAGCGTCCTGCCCTACACATTTCCTACATGACCTTAGGAAAGTCAGTTAACCTTCACCTGCCTCCACTTTCCATGAAACGGAGAGGAAACTAGCAGGCAGCTCGCTCACCCTGCTGCCACCACCAGCATTAAACCAGGGCCCATGATGACTGAAAGTAGGAACCTCTCCAGTTTTAGCTTAAAGACCAGTTGCTATTGTCTCCTGGAACAGTGCAGACCTGTGGTGGATTGCTGGGAGCACTTCTGCAAGGGAAAAACAGCCCTGTAACCTCCCACACTCCCAACTTGAAACTGATTCATTCATCCACTGCCTCTGCCATCTCAGGAACCCTGAATTTCCCTTACATCCATCACTGAATGCAACCAAACCTCCTTGGAAAGGCCAGATCCTGCTCCAGGTGCTTGTTTTTTTACCAAAGTTCTAGGTTTCACCAAAGTGGTGTAAGCTAAATCCCAGCAAGATGCTTTTGTCTCTACGAAGACAATCCACACAGGGATGAACGCATGCCTAGCCAAGTGAGATCCTGCGGATATCATAGGAGAACAAATCAAAGCTGGGGACAGAGATCTACCCCATGTACAGCTTCAGGACTCCGCTGGCTCTGAATGGTGCAAGGTAAGTTATTTGAGGTTCAGCTGGTAATCCTGACACTTCATTATCAAGGTTAAGATGAAAGTGGGCAAGCCCCCTTCTCTCAGTTGATTTTCAGCAGCACTTTTTGAAAATCCTTCCCAGGGTAAACAGCAAAGTCACCCCAACCAAAAGAAATGAAGCACTGTGGATTTTTTTCTCACAAGACCAAGGAGGAAACTACTCTGAGGCACAGCAACATTTCTGAGTTCCGTGTTTCTCACCCTTTTCCAACTGCTGTCTCCCTACCAGCCTGTCAGTCGCAGTACTCGCCTTTGCTGGACACCTGGGGCACACCCTCTCCCCCCCACACCGATAGTATCATGTCCTTAGGATGTGTCTACACTCCCAGGTAGAGCTGGTTACGCAGAGTAGTACTTTCCTTAGGCCTGGCTAAGTCTGGAGGCCTGGGTGTGAGATAGAAAGTAGGCACTGGTTCTTATCATACAAGGAAGATTTTGCAAGTATGTCCTTTAATGAGGTTCTTTGAATAGGTATGTGGGGTTGGCTGCAGGTAACTTCTGGCAGCAAGCAGGGTTCTTGCAGCATGTACCAGCCCAGGTTTCCAGCGCCAGATGAAGTGGGGCAACCAGCCGCCCCCCCCACCAACCTCCTTAAACCGAATGAACAATTCACCTTCTTTCATAAAAAAGGACAAAACCATAGCATCACTGAAAGAACTGTCACTGGGACCTAAACTCAACATGTTTATCTATCACTGTTACTTCATCTCCTTTCTGATTGCTGGCTTGCAGGCGTGGGAATGCAATGTGTATGGTTTTGTTTTTTTAATTGCAATCATTTTGCAGACCACCTTCAGACATGCTGGGGACCACCAGTAGTGCTGGGAGCGCATGTGAAGAAGCCCTGCCCTAGGAGACCCATCCTGCCTTCCCTGATGTGGTTAAAATGCCATTCCATGTTGTGGTGCCTGCAAGGATTTAAGCACGTTCTCAGCCCAGACAAAAGCCCTGGACTATGCCATGTGCCTGAGAAAGCAGGACTGAGCTTCAGCTGTGTAGGAGGGCAGTTGCAAGAAGCCAGGCTATCTGCAGCACTCGGTAGTGATCTGTTTAGAGCCTCCCCCATATCTCTGACATGCAAATGCAACTTCTTAGTCTCCGGGCCCAGCTCTTTCTGTTCTGAAGTCTTCGTTGGCTATTAATACCTGGGGAATCTGTGAAGCAGGCAAACAAGGTTTTGATGAGTGTGGGAAAAAGAAAGGCGTTACCATGTATGAGTGAACTTCAGTTTCGCTCGTGTGCTGAATTAGTCAGTGCCTCCAAGTGAATTCCAAGTGCTGGTCCAGCTATTAAATGACTCTTCTTGAAGAGGTAAGTGCTCCATTTTGAGCCTCTTATGGAGGAAAAGCTAACCTAAAAAATAGAATAAAATCTGAATCAGAACTATTGCATAGATTTTCTTTTTTAAAAAATTTTATTTATTTTTACTTTCTTATCTCTCCCAGGAAGAAAAAGTATCCACTAGTCAATGCACAGCAGCTTCTGAGACCTCTGCATGCTGAAGAAACCCAGGTTGCTAGTAGTGCAAGTGAACGTGTTGTCTGTGTCAGGACTGGAGATTGGAAACCTCATCCAGATGTTGAAGTCCCAGAGAAATATGATGTGATAACTGCTTCACCACAGGAAGAGGTGTAGGAAGTCAAGACACAAGCTCCAGTGGCTGAGAAACTCGGTAGAGGACTTGTTCAGTTTAAACAGTTAGTGGATGGTAAGGAGGCATCGGTGCTGAAACATTAACACTGGCATATCGAGAACCCATGTTTCACTTCCTACCCTGGAGGAGTAGCTCCTCCTGCAACCTTTCAAACACAGAATTATCACTTTGCTGCTGCTTTCCTCTCTAACACAGCAGCTGTGAGAAGTGTTGTCTGCAGGTGGCAAAAAGGAGAGTAATTTTTTCCATCAGTTCAGTGTTAATGGTGTCCTGGCTTGAAGAAAGCCGCATTTGGCTGAAAGTGAAATAACAGAAGGGGTAGGGAAGGACCACGGAAAAAAAAAAAAATTACAGAAACTCAGACAAAACAGGTGTATGGATTGCATTTCCATTCTTTCTGCAAACATGAAGGCTGCGTGGGCTTGATCCAGGAAAGTGTCCTAGCTGTAATAAAAACCACTTTGACAA